>NC_082594.1:41519899-42192899 GCF_030936135.1 Gavia stellata
TTCTTTCTTTATGCAGTTTCATCATAAAGGTAAATGTTATCCAGTACAGTTATACATTAAACACCACCAATGACTGTTAAGTCTTTTATAGAGAATTGTCAGTGTCAAAGGCTAATCTTCTTTCCTTTTTATCATTATTTTTCTGCCTGACAAAATGCACAGATAGAGTTTATACGCATACAAGCAATGGCTGCTTACACTCATTAGACTTATCCCACTTGTCTAGGTAAGAGACAAAGGTGCATTTAAATAAAGCTTTCCATCCTAATGACACATGAGTAGACAATGCTAATGTTCTACTCATGCTTTTCATTAATTTAGCTCACTTTTCTGTGCTTACTTTCCTATCTACTTTCAAAGAGAGAGAAGAGGAAAAGACAGAGTCAGTTATATAAACTCACATACATTTTAATGTTCCACCACTGCTAGCACTTTATTGTGTCTTGAAGATGCTGATATTTTCATAGAAGACATTTCAGATCACAAGATGAACTGTTTGTTCTTTCAGTCCCCAAGTACAGCTCATCTCTGTGTGTTCTATTTGATTTAGAAAAAGCAAAAACATGTGACAGCAGGACTTCTTATCAAATAAGGCCAGTAGTTTAAAGAAGCTTTAATAGCTTTAAAAAACTAAAATAAGAAAGCCTATCATTCTTCAAAACCCCGATAGGTTCTACAAAGTGCTGGAAACAGAGTGACTTGCAATGAACAGGTGCTAGGCATCTGACAGAGGAGTTCACAAAATATAATAAAACCTTCTAGCTAATAATGAAAAAGAAAATTCTCCTAGATCATTATACAGAATCGTTAAAGCATGCCGCAATATGACCTTGCAGACAGAGTCACCCAGAACTGTAAATTCGCAGAGTGACCTCCTTGACACTGCTTCATCATCATCGTCATCACTTCATCATTCCCACAAGCTCACTGGTATTGATGCACTGCTTCAAAACACAGCCACGCATTGTCACCACTCGGCACTACAACTACCAAGCACCTTTCTTTCAGCCTCCATTTGATACAATGGGCCGTATATCCCTAAATGCCCAAAACCTGAGAAGAGCGACAGAGGAATCTGTGGCAAATGACTGCTCTCACTGTGAACACAACACAAGATCTTACTTGAAACACAGAGGGAAGGAGAAGGGATTTTCTTTTCTTCCCTTACGTCCCTTGTTGCCAGTGCTGGCCTACTGACACAAGTCCTGCTGTGGTCCTGCAGAGAGGTTTTGTAATCCAACACAATTCCTGTACTTTTTACCAGTAGTTTACTGGATAATTTAGCATTTTTACTATTGAAGTTTACAGATGACACAAAGATTGATTGAGCAATAAATACTAAGGACACATTACTTTTACAGAACTATGTGGATCACTGAGCTCAAAGGCCCCATTGAACAAAATGCATTTTAATAGAGCAAATAAAAGCTAATGCAGCTGGGAATTAACAATTCAAGCTATACTTAAAAATTAGGAGCCTTAGAAAGCAGCGGCTTAGAAAAGGATTGTCAAAGCCCTGAGGGCAATCATAGGACTCACTGTCACTGCCCAGGCCCCCCAGGGCTTCCCTGTACCCTGCCCAGGGCCCAGGAGACCATTTCAGCCCCCGGGGCAATCAGCCCCTGCCCCAGTGACACTGCAGCAGGGTTGGTCTCCAGCTCCCCACAGCCCTGCCCTGCTCGGCCATGGGCCCTGCTGAACTAGGCCCTTCCGTGGGCCCACGGCCCAGCCTGTCCTTGGCCCATCCCCAGGGAGGTGCCCAATGCCCAGGGTTGGGGCTGCCCCCGTGTCCCCTGGCTGCCCTGCCCCTGGCTGGGGGGTGGGATGGGCCCTGGCTGCCAGGCCCTGCCCTGACAGACCCCACAGGGAGCCCCCACTGCTCCTGGCTCCAGGGATCCCCCAGCCCACTCGATACCTCAACAAGTATTTGGGACTCAACATAGATAATTGCTCTCTACTCAGTGCTATAAGCAGAGGAAATATTTTAAGCTTTGCAGACTTGACACTGGTTGAGATGATAAAAACTCAACCAGGCCTGCACACTTCAGTAAATATCAATAAAATACAGGAGCCAGATCAGAGGTCATCTATGAGAAAAGTGATAGTGCAACTTGGTCATTGTTTGCAAGTACTTGCACATCCAGAACAAGAAGTCTGATAGCAGTAAGTATCAGTCTTCCATACTGAAAAAAAAATATTAAATGGCTTGAACCTGAATTTAGGCAAATTCAACCTTGAAACATGACTTGATTTTTTGAGCTGTGTGGGTGAGTAATCAGTGGATGACAGGATCACAGTAAGGACTTGTACCAGGTTCCGCATGTGTTGTAATTGTAACTCAACATTTAAAGATTACTCGTCTTTTGGAAAGGTACCTTCCAGTCCAGATGTAGGAAAATATATAGTATGAATTCAGGAGTTCAGCCAAAGTAACAGTGCAGTCACTGAATTTCTGAATGCTTTGACTTGCCTCATACATATCAGGTGCTTGATCATGCGATCGGCAATTTATCTACACTGCCCCAAAAAAGGGGGACTGAAAGTCACTCAAATAAAACAATGATATGGGGTGCTTTGAATGTCTTTTCTTTCTGTATAGAGATAGATGTACAGATCTTTTGATCTGTTCTGTTTCAACTTCATAATGGTTACAGAAACACTACGGTTGGAAAAGACCTATAAGATCATCAAGTCCAACTATCAACTAACACCACCATGCCCATTAAACCATGTCCCACAATGCCAAGTCCACACGTTCCTTGAACACCTCCAGGGAGGGTGACTCCACCACTTCCCTGGGCAGCTTATTCCAGTGCCTCACCACTCTCTCAGTAAAGAAATTTTTCCTAATATCCAGACTGAACCTCCCCTGGCGCAACTTAAGGCCATTTCCTTCTGTCCTATCACTAGTCACTTGAGAGAAGAGACCAACACCCACCTCTCTGCAACCCCTTTTCAGGTAGTTGCAGAGAGAGATAAGGTCTCCCCTCAGCCTCCTCTTCTCCAGACTGAACAACTCCAGTTCCCTCAGCCACTCCTCAGAAGACTTGTGCTCTAGGCCCTTCACCAGCTTTGTTGCCCTTCTCTGGACATGCTCCAGCACCTCCATGTCCTTCTTGTAGTGAGGGGCCCAAAACTGAACACAGGATTCGAGGTGCAGCCTCACCAGTGCCAAGTACAGGGGCACGATCACCTCCCTACTCCTGCTGGCCACACTATTTCTGATACAGGCCAGGATGCTGTTGGCCTTCTTGGCCACCTGGGCACACTGCTGGCTCATCTTCAGCCGGCTGTCAATCAACACCCCCAGGTCCTTTTCTGCTAGACAGCTTTCCAGACACTCATCCCCAAGCCTGTAAGATTGCATGGGGTTGTTGTGACCCAAGTGCAGGACCCGGCACTTGGCCTTGTTGAACCGCATACAATTGGCCTGTGCCCATCCATCCAGCTTGTCCAGATCCCTCTGCAGAGCCTTCCTACCCTCGAGCAGATCAACACTCCTGCCCAACTTGGTGTCGTCTGCAAACTTGCTGAGGGAGCACTCAATCCCCTCATCTAGATCATCGATACATATATTAAACAAGACCTGTACCAAAACCGAGCCCTAGGGGACTCTGCTTGTGACCAGCCACCAACTGGGTTTCACTACATTCACCACAACTCTCTGGGCTCAGCTGTCCAGTCAGTTTTTCACCCAGCGAAGAGTGCACCTGTCTAAGCCTAAGTTGCATTTAATTCTGTGCTCATGCTATGCTTATTCGGTACTTCTATAATGGGCTGAGATGTAGCCCCATGTTTCTCTCTAAATTTGACTTTTCCCTCCTTTCTAGATTTAAATCATCTATGACCATTTATATCAGGACTTGGGAGAATAAGTAAACAGAGGAAAAACATGAAGTTGCTGGATTCGCAGGTTCAAATGGTGCAAATGTTACACCTGCCTATATCTGAAGAGATAGGAAAATTTGAAAATACAGGAAAAAATGAAAAATGAGCTCACACAGGATGTAAACTTCACTTCACTGAGCATATTATAGAGACTGGTAATGGGAATCCCATTGGTATTGTGATTGAACTGTATATTGCAATTGCTGTATTTTGCTAAGCGTAACTTACATTTGTATTGTGATTTCAGTAGATTTTGTATTGCTCTGCTAAATCAGAAATCCTATGTAACATCAATTGTCTTCAAATAAGTAAATTTGATATTAAACATTACACCCTCCATGCGTGAAATATCTAAAAGAACTTGATCAGAGAGCATTGGACTCTGACACTTTATGATAAGTAATAAATTCAAGTCTCTTCAGTAAACACATACAGCTTTTGATGCAGAGGGTGAGCCAATTCTAAAGCAGGTGTAAATCAGAGAGGTTTCAGTTGTGAGTGAAATTATGCTAATTCACACTAGCTGAATATCTGATATGTGAAGTCCACAAGATACAGAAGACTAAGCACATGCTTAAATGGTTTACTGAATTAGGATGATAATGAAATTTACTTATTGTTAAAGTGCCTTCTGTACATGAGACTTGGAAGGAAAAAATAAAATCTCATGTAAAAAGTATGCTTACCTGATTTTAGACATGCAGACGAAATCTCATAGCTCTTTTAGAGGATAAGCTGAAGACAAACAGCTGACTGGCAAATCACATAAGCAGGAGAATGCAGAACAAGGCTATTGGCTACAGAAACTTATATATAACTCTCCCACCATCAAACAGATCATAATACACTGGGAGGAAAAAACCCTCCCTAACATCTATCTGGATATCCAGAACACAACATTTTTCATGTTTTTAAGGTACCATCTCATATTTTGCTGGTGTTTTTTGAGCTGTGTGATATAGTTTTCTTCTGTTCTTCAGGGCACTCTCTTTCTTTTTGGCAGTCATACATTTAGCAAGGCTAACAAATTATCATGGTGACACAGCTGAATAGGTGCTTAGTAATGGTCACTCAGAAGTCGTCTTTTTTTTTTTCTTTTTCTGATGACTGGATGTAGACTAGAAGGTCCTTCTTTAAAAAAAGTTTGTCTTTTACAAGATGATAACCTCTTTTTGCTAGCTCCCTGGCACTTTTTTCATGGAGACAGCAGCCCTTCAAAAGGTGGAACTGATTGCAGGAAAGGACAACTTTATCACCGTTTCTTTAAATGTATGTTACCCTGGAAAGGCTGCAGTCTAGTTACACTAACTTCATGATACTTATCTTCCTCTGCAGCAGTGAAGGGTAGAAGCGTTCTGTGAGTTTAGAAACTTTATTGGCAGTGTGAAAGCCTATGAAAATCTGACAGGGAATATTGTCCCTCAAAGGGATCTATGACTCTATGACTTTCTTCCCTTCTAAAACTAAACAGAATCGAAGAATGGAATAAATGTAAGAAAGAATACAAAACCTGGTGATCAATCTCCTCCTGCTCAGAGCAGGAGAAAACAACAAGATTGGCAAAAAAATTTCTAAATCCCCTAATATTATTGAAAAACATCTGGTAGATTAGCATAGCACATTTGGTAAGGCTGTGCCAACTTAGTCATTTCAGCAAGAAATGAAATTTGACCTGAACTATGTATCAACCTGTCACTTCCATTCACCCAAATTAAATGAAACTTATGCTGTCTAAACAATGCAATCAGCAAATTAGTTATTAGGTATTTCTACACAACACCTAAAGTTTAAAGTTGTCTGAGGAACTGTTGAGGTTAGTCTTACATGTGATGCCACTGAGGACACAACTAAAAGTTTATGTACACTTACACTGCTGACAGTCATCAAGGGAAAAAAAAAAAAAGAGAAAAGGAAAAGCTCTGAAAACTTGAACTACTTTTGTTTCTCCGTAAGAGCAATTAACACATATTCCCAAAGGAACTACTGAAAGAAGGAAAGAAACGAAGGATTCCCTTTGGGGAGGATAGTAACTGTAGGAGGCATTAAATATGCAAGCAGCCATTAGGCATGATTAAAGATTAATTCTGTGTCATACACAGGACCTGGGGTCATTACAGGTCATGACTTTCATCTTAATTATTTGGCTTACTGTTTTTATTTAATTAGCATGGCTTAATGAGTCTTTGGTTATAGATGTCTGGCACACTGGATTATTGTGCACCATTTATTAAGTAAAAGGCTCAGCTATTTAACTTCTTTTTAGCAGATAACTTCCACAATCTCAGCAATAAGATTCTGGATAAAACCAGAGTGGATTCTATGCAAGAACATAATGTTACAATCTTATTTACCTCTTGAAAACCAGCATTAGATGTTCTACTGAAATTGGTGGGACATGTGAGCTCATAATTTGATGATAGTATTTGAACTTTGAACAGAAAAATCATCTTTCACACTTGACTTTTTCGGTGCTGCCTATTATATTAGTTACATTGGTAAAACTCTCTGTAAATCAACACTCATAGCTCTCACTAGGCACTGTGTATTGTACTGGCCACGTCAGGGTATTTCAAGTCTTTGTGTTCTGTTTACTGTTTTTTAACACAATATATTCAGTTAGAACATAAAAGGACTGATTATGTTAAAATTAATTTAAATCAGTTTTTATCTAAACTGCAATAAATATTTCCATAATAGAGATATGACCAATGCTTTCACATACTTTTCAAATAGAAAATATTTTCTTATGCACTTTTCTAATTTAATATTTCCATTCTGCTTTAAAGGCCTATCTTTTCTTCCCTTATAACCATAAAAATGAATAGTTTATTTAATTCTCCTACCTCTCCCTAAACTTTGCCTAACAGTCAAATAAATCACAAGTATGACTGAATCTCAATGCAATGTGTTTTTCCCTACTGTTTCAATTAGAGGGGTAATTAATCAAATAAATAATAATTAAATAGCACACCTGTAAGGAGGAAAGGACTGGGGGAAAAAAGGCTTATGATGCAAGCATAGCTAGGGCACCAGGCGATTCTCTTTCTTCTTCTTTTCAGACCCTCTGTCTCCCATACCAGAATGAAAAGAACATTACCCTGTCCTTGAAAGACTTGAAAAAATAATCAAAACTTCAGAAAAAACATAAGTGAAGGGGGGTTCTCATTCTCAGTGCCTCAAAAAATGGATAGACTTTCTCAAGGCAAAATCTAGTAAAACCAGGACAGAAATTTTCCTCTGAATTAAGAGCGCTCTTAAGGCACACAAAATACTAGGGAAGAGAACTAAGGCCATTGTGGCCCAGAATAAAATGAAGACAGCTGAGGCTTAAATCAGACTTAAAGAAATTCACAAAATTAACATTAGAATAACTTGCACCATATCTGGTGCACAAAATAGTCAGATATACTGGTAAGCTACCAGGTAGCCTGGTACATACTGGTTTAGAATCTTTAAGGACACTAGGAATCCCAGTTCATCTAACAGTTATATTCAGAATTTGCTGAAGGATGAGGCTAAGGGACATGAAGAACAGGGAGAAGATGATAGCCCTAAGGTCACATAATTAAATTTTTTTTAAATAATGGAACAAACTACAGTTCAGTAAAGAAAGTTTCTGTCAGAGATAGCAAGGATGCTTGTATGAGCACTTTGAAAAGGACAAATATTTTGTTTATGAAAGAAAGAAAGAAAACTTTCTTTATATTGAAATATTTGGAGATGCATCAAAAGAACAAAAGGTCCTAGAAAAAAGAAGGGAATGCATTTACTGGTATCTGGCCTGCTAAGAGAATGGAAGACTCTATCCAGTAAATTTCGACATAGATTTCTTTCTGTATTGGTACAGCAACAATAGAACAGATGCTCTTGGCTATTGATCCCTGTAATCATGTTATTAAAAAACTTATACCCAGAAAGAAAGTTAATGATTTAATGGACTCTTAACAGTTAATGATTTAATGGACTCTTTTATCCATTGAGCCCCAAATGCAGCCAAGTCAGCTGCAAGTTCTTAACTGTGCATGAAGGATGAAACTATTCTCTTGTTTTGAAGTTAGTGTCTCTTCAGCACTCACTGATGGCTGAGAAACAGGCAGATTAGCTCTTAATTGTTTACCTTGATAGTGACCAGAAGGCTTACAACAGAATAAATCTGAAAATTAAAATTCAGAGGACACCAAATTCAATGGCAGCTATTAGCAGTACAATTAGATTGGTTGATTAGAAATGTTTATGAAAGTTTTGCAGACTGAGCTTGTGCCAGACTCTGAAAAAAAAGGCCTGGAACAATCTGAACTGTAAAGCTGCCAAGACAGTATCTTCTGAAAATGTGGCAATTGCACAGAGGTCTACCCGATATATCAGATAGATGAACTATTTAGGGATGACAGATTCTACCAGTTGAACAACATGACCTTGGCAATTGACTTGGGCAAAACTACTTAGATTAGGAAAAGAGTTCAAACAAGCTAATCTTTTATGCAATGGCAAGTAATTGTGACATGTAACTAAGTGAATTTGGAGCCAGGAATTAGCTTTGTATCTAAATTTGCCACAAATTGAGCCTCTGACTTAGCACCCTCGCTTCTCCATGTGGACGAAACCAAATGTGATTCAAAGCTGAAAGTGTATTACTTTAGTTATTAGATATTTAACTGAAGACCAGATCAAACTAAATCAAAGTTGAATCTCCCATACTGTTCCTCTGCCTGAGCTTTTACTGATAATTTATGTATACCTACCATCTACATAATTTCCTCTATCACCTATTTCCCTTCATCAATAACTTCCTTGGCTTCATTCCCATCTCTTTTTCCCTTCTGAATTTCTGAAATAAGGACTGTGCCTCACTACAGGGAACCCACATTTAGATTAGTATTAATAGAGCTTTACTATAAACACATGGTGCACTGAGCACAAAGAGGGAACTGATACTCTGGAATGGATCCAAGATCTATTTAGTTCAAAATCCTGTCTCTGACAGAGGAAGATATAAGAAACCTACAACAGTCAGATCTAGGGTTATTCAATATAAAAGACAGAGAATACTTTAAGATTGAAATATTTGTTTCAAAACAATGGTTTATGATTTGTTACAAGAAGTTAAATGTGTTGTCAATATCATTATTTCTTTTTTTAAAAAAACTCCTCAATATTTGAGCTAAACAATGTCCTGTCTTAATGTGCTCTATAATCCATTTACATGTGCATGAAAAACGATAGTAAACCTATAAGGATTTCTGGATTGCACAACGTTTAATTTCAATTTACTGTCCTCTTTTTCTTGTAGAATTTGCCATGTGGAAATATGTCATAACATAAATCAGGAAAACTATTATAATGTCCCTCGTTTGGTTATTTTCTTTTGCAGTAGTTTCAGCTTCTTTCAACAGAACTTTTCCACACTCTTCATGATTGCATTACCTATTGTTGAACCACTTTTTTTTCTGTGATATCCTTTAAGATACAGGACGGTCAGTATTACCTAGTTCTAGAAGAGCTATTTAAAGCATTATGATATCTTTTCTGGTTTTTGCTATACCTTTTCTTATACATGCTAAAAGCTTACCTTTTTTTTTTTTTTTTTTACTACCTCTATATGTTAAGCTGAATTGCTCCATAAGTTCTATAGCATTATACATATACATTTATTTTCAAGTTGGTATATCCAATTTAAAAGACTATAAATTACATGATTCAAATCAACTATAAGCTATTTTTCTTACAATTTGCATGTATTGTATTAAGTTTCATTTACCATTTGTTTCAGCTCCCTTGGATATCTAAAAAATCCCCATGATTTCTCTGATACCGAACAAACATCTCTTTGATGTTAAATATGTCATCTGCAAATATATCTACCTCATTTTCAGGCTACCTGTATTTTCAGGCTATTAGTATGGATATTTAAAACAAAGGTGAAAAGCAAAAGACTAAATATAGAACCTGAACTCAGCATCATTGCTGAAGTTTTCCCATGAGAAAAAAATAACACCTAACTTTTTCTTTTTAGCCTGTTTTATTCAATATTTGAACTGTGACAATATTTTACTTTATTATGTATAATTACTTACTTCTTTTAATAACCTGTCAGAGCAATAAGAATTGCTGTGTTATAAGGATATTAGCAACATTAAAAAATGAAGCAAATTTATTGATAACGAACTATTGCTGGGTCATCAGAATTTTCCTTCACTTATAAGTGAAAGAAATTCAGTACTGAATGTCTTTCAAATAATTGTTAATGCTCTGTTTTTCTCAAAAAAATAATGGTTGCTTTTTTAGTTTTCACCATGTGAGAAACATTAAAAAACATGTAGAAGTAAAACTAGACAATTCAGAAATGGCCATCACAACTCTCGTTAGCAAAAATGCATAGTCCAAGGATAATGCCACAACAGCGTGATACTGGAAATGGTCTCTATTCTAGGTAGTAAACAGTCAAGAAAAAAGTAAGTGGTCATTAGGTGGTGCATTTGGTTATTTACTCAACACTCAGTTCCTTGTGTTTGTATTGGTAGCTTCTTTTGAACGCATTCCTGAACATAAACAATAGAAAGAGTCAATTTTCCACGTTAAGGAAGAGAGTATGTTAAAGCTTAGAGTAAGCTTTTTATATTCAGCAGCTAGTTTAATGAGGTGCTATAAACAATTTATATGACCGAGTTTTCAGGGAAAAAATGTTTCCTCCTTTCTATTTTCTCATTTTGCATAATGTTTTTCCTAAGGGAATGGCAAGAGGGAATGGGGAAATCAATTGTACATCAAATTGTAGAAACACTGACACATTCTTCTAGATCACTAAAGTTATCAGGCAGTAAGTGAAAACTGTATATAATTTGTCCATCAGAATTTGTCAAAATATTATATGACAATTCATTAACCCACAACAATTCTAATCACATCTGGCACTAAAATTTTGTATCTGTCTTGCTAACAGAACACCGCCAAGCCAAATTTATAGAGGGATAAAAATAGTGCAACATAAGTAAAAATCTAGTCTAAATCATGAAAAAAATCTGCTTAGTCCTGTCATTACATTTTTTTCCCCTGAATTTCCTGATGGTTATTTGAGATTAATTAAGGAAACAAAGTCCCACAAAAGATGGAGTCAACGTTACATATAGAAAACAGGATGATATGAAATAGAAAAAGTAATGGAGTGATAATAACCGAACAAGGAATTGATTCCTTGGAAGAAAATGTATTTCCACAGAACTGCATATTCTGTGACACATCAAAAGTACAGATTTGTTTATTTAGTAATGAATAAGCTAAATTCACTGTACTGCTACCCATAAGGTTCAATTGTGTATTGTTTATGGATACTGATGTCACGACTGTTATCAATAGAAAGTGTTTATAAACACCCAACTCACCATTATTTAGTTATTTTTTCATAGATTTTTTACTAATTATTTGTAATACTTTATTCTTCATTTAAGACTCCAGCTCTTCCTGTTATACAGTAAAAATACACCATTTTAGAATTCAGCATTGACTGTCATTGCTATATGCACCAAAAATACAGATTAGAGAGGATTTCAGCAGTCTTCCCCTTATTCATAGAAAACTATGCTTACTTATTTTCTTTTTCTGAAGCAACAGTGTTGCTAGAGATTCAATTCTCATACTATGATTAAAAAATAAATAAATCTGATACCCTTTCCAGAGCAGTCTGTTTCTGCTCTTTCTATTCTTTGGAACTCTTTACTAGTCAAAAATATTTAAATGAAAAAGTTTTGTCTTTGGACTTTGAACTAGAAAAAATAAAGGAAAAAAAGGGGAAAAAAACCCCAAATGCACAACAAGAAATACATGCTTCAGTCAGTTTTTGGATTTGTATTATCCATGAGGAATGAAACTTTCCTTGTGGTTCATATATGAAACTAGTATTGTCTGGACCTGTTTTATTCATGAGTACCAGATGAGGATCAAAGCATTAAATTAGAGATGGTAACTCACAGGAAGATGTGAGGGCAAGGATATTGTGAAAAGCTATTGCCTATTGATGAGAAAAGCAGCTATATCGCTCACTTTCTGAAACCTGTACTTTGTGTTTACATTTTTTCACAGATTTTTTATATATATATATATATATATATCTATCTCTTAGAGCTCACACATGTAGACCTAATACATGAGACTGGATGGGATTCACCTGAGGATATTAAAAGAGCATCCTGATATGACTGACTGCAAGGTTGAGGATTTAGCTAACAGAAATCTCATGAAGTTCAGCAAAGAAAAGTGCAGAATTATGTACCTAGAACAGAATAAACCTGTGCACTTATACAGACTGGGAACCATCTGGCTGAGTACCAGACTGACTGAAAATGATCTGGGTATTACAATGGATGGCAGGTTAAGTAGGATCGAACTTTGTGCTCTCGTTATAAGTGAGGCAAAACCACATACAGGGTAACATAAGACTAACTGTGGTCAGCAGATAGAGGGAAATTATCATCTTCTTCAACTCAGTTCCAGTGAGGCTGCACTTGGAATGTGTGTCCTGTTTTGTGTCTCAGTTCAAGAGAGATGCTGGAAAACTGGAAAGTACTCAGTGGAAGACGACCAAGGTAGTGAGGTATCCACCTGCCAGAGGAAATTGAGGGAGATGGGTTTGTTCAGTCTGTTGAAGATGAGGCTAAGAGGAGGATAAGCCTACAACTACTTGAAGGATGTATAAGACCTTAACTGTCAAACTCTTGGCAGTGGCCAATTGTAAAACAAGGAGCTACTGCTAGAAGCTGTGACTTGGGAGGTTTACATTTGACACCATGAAAAACTTTTGTACAGCACTGGATCAGGTCACATAGAGAAGTTGTGAAATCTCCATCTTTGGAGATTTTCAAGACTCAGCTATAGAAAACCATGGGTAACCTGATACAGTCACTATTCAAGAGTCCAGCTTCTTGACTTCATTGGGGAGGCTGGACTATACAACCTCCCAAGGTCTCTTCCAACCCGTTTTTCTGTAATGCAGATGCACATCCTCCTGTAGGTGGAAATATGAGTAACGTTTCTTAGAGAACAGAAGAACTAAATACTAAAATAGAAAGATGCTGAAGCTACTTGGCCATGTAGACTGAGCTTTAAGTAAAGCAGGACACTATATGTCCTGCACTGCTAAGATAAAAGCTGCATGTGTTCCTTATTAAGGGAAGACAGCATTTGGCTAACTTTCTGAAGCACTTTCCTTCAGCCTTACCTAAGACTGGGAATAGTTCTCAAGAAGTTCTAAATAACAGTACCTAAGAAACAAGACCAAAATCGGTTCAATTTGCAATTTGACCCACTGTCATCATTAAGATAAAAATGGTCTTTTTTTGTTATTACACATAAAATGAAGTATTCTTTTTTGACAACACAGAACATTATTTTCATGTGTAATTTTATTAATATTTTTTATTACTCCATGTTATTAATATGTTATTTGCTTAGGCATAACAACTTGCTTTTGATGCACAAAACACAAATACAAACCCCTAAGTCAGAAGTAGTAACAGATCCATGTACAGAGTGAAAAATTTGGATGCTGTTAAATGATCTGTATGATAGCCATCAACTATGGTAATACAATACTTAGACATTAAAAAACAAAAGGTCACATTACCAGATCTAACTCTGAAGTAAACCCTGTTTTGAAGAAGCTGGGATAAATGACATCCAGAGATTCCTTTGAACACAAATAATTCTGTTAGTCTATCATTACTTATAACAAATGATGGAGAAGGAAAATAAATGAAAATTACTTCTAAGACTCACAAGCTTTGCTTAGGGCTGAAAACCCAACCTGTTCACAAGTACATACACAAGAGAAGCCAAGATCATATAAAGTGGGAAAAAAAAGCATTTTTTTTTTCAGAATTAAAGTACCTTTAAATCACTCAAATGTCAATAGACAAGTCTTTGAAAGAATGACAGATGTTGCATAACAGAGACACCGATGTGTTGTAGTGTGGCAGGGTAGGCTAAGGACACAGCTTTGTTCTGCACTCAAAATGTCTTTGGTATAGTGGGTTGAAGTCAAACCCTTAATGTGAGCAAAATGTGGCTTTTATGTGTTAATAGTAAGATAAGTGAGGATACACAAACACACAAATGCATCCTCGACATTTATAAAACCCTTTTCTTCTCTTCATGTCTAATACTTGCCTTCACAACCCATTATGTCAAATCAGGTGCTGTAGTGCTACATGATAGATATAATCTAATGTGACAGGTTACAATGTAGCACATTATTTGGAAAATTGGGAAAAAGGCAGTTGTTATGAAATTGTTTGTTAAAGATGTCTCAGGTTTGTTTGTCTGGTTTTTTTGTTTGTGTTTTTTTTTTTTTTTTTTGTCTGTGTGGGTTTTTTTGGTTTGTTTTGTTTTGCTGAGTTTTTTTAAACCCATGCAGTAGAAAACCCTAAGCTGGCAGGTTTTATTTTAAAAAGCATAATTCATCTCTAATGTAAGAGCTAGGGATTTCTCCACATGCAGCAGATGTTTAAAAGGTGTAAACAATTAGAGATGGGATCACTAAGCAGACATTCCCTCTAATGAGCCAGCAAAAGGAAAACTTGCGCATGTTGCAGTGATGATGCTTTCTCCATTTTCCTCATAGAGAAGCTCCAGCTAAGCTAAAGTGTATTTCTGTAATTATAAAATAGGAAATAAAACCAGACAAATCCTATATTCAACTACTTTGAATGTATACACCTAAAGCTCTTGCTTTTTACCTTGTTTGCCTTTGTGTCCAATTTTTAGCATTTTAGAATCCATAAAACATGTCGGCAGCAGTTAGGAATAGGAAGACGCTGATAACCCTTTTCTTTCTGGTGTAGAGCACTTTTTTTTTTTTTTTTTCCTTGAAGGACTACTCCTGTTCATTTTTAAGAGCTAAATACCATCTTCAGCAACAAAGATGAAGCTTGCAAGTAAATTTCACATGTGTTGATGAAGCAATTCTGCTTCTACATTAGAGAACACAAGCATTTGGTGGTGTTTTTCTTTAATTATTTAGTTATTGTCTTTTGATTTACTGTGTTAGGTTTGAGCTTCAGATAAGAGATGGAAGAAAAAATTGATATACATCTCTTGCATCACATCATTGACGTGTGCATACTCAGGTTTTCAATCAGCCACAGAAATGAAGTCCCTAAAGTCTGATTCCACCTTAGAAATTTCATAGACAGAAAGGGGAGCAGTGGAAAGACTTAGATCAGAATTGTTTAAGAAATTATTCCAATAGCAGGAACTACTTAATTATATACTTATACCAATGACGCTCTTCAACTATGGCAAGGTATTTTGATACTATAATAACATGGGTACTACAAGAACCAGGAAAATAAAGAAAGCAGATTCTGTATTATGTATTAAGATTATATATTAATAAAATATAATTGCATTACATACCTTGGTAACTTGTTCCTAGTTTTGTTTTTTTTCCTGAAAAATTTGGAATGGCTTCCACAATATAACATGTGTCATGGGATTGAAAGCAACACTGACCTTAGGACAATGAAAATATCAATAAATGTATCACTTATCTTTCAGCACAACAGATACAGTATGGAATACACTATCTTAATATAAATATTGATAAAAGTATCTATAGGAGACCTAATTGCTGAACATTCGGAAGACCATGATTTCATTCCCTTTTGGAAGATCCCAGCTGCATATGTTTGAGGTAACAAGAAAGGTTTTGAAAGTTTTCCACTATAAAGCTGAAAAAATACCCAAAATGTGGATTATGTATACTCAAAATGTATACATACACATATATATGCATATATATATATGGAATATCTATCTTTCAGTGACGGCAAAATGTGGCAGGGTGGTATATGAGTAAGAATATTTGCATGACTAATGCATGACTACATTACTTGTTGGATAGCTCAAACTTAATAAAAACAGGTATAAACTGCAGTTTTCGAGATTTTCAGAAGGATTTGTTTTGTTTTTTTAACCCAGAAGTAGATGTCATAACAGACACTGTCATGCATTTCTCCATAGATCTATTATGGTGTCCATCATTATAAGTTTCTATACTTCTGTCATTTATATTTCCATACGTCAAGTGAAGTGAAGCAGTGTGCAAATATATGGGCCCAGGGGAAGAGATTTTCTCATTGCCTGATCAATCTTCATAACACTACCCTTTGTAAAAACTGTTCTAGTCTCTTGATATCAATGAGGATACAAGATGTTTATATTACAGCAAGCTGTTAAAGAAGAAGTGTAATCTTAGGTTTGAACAGCATAATCTCAAAAATAGCATCTCAAAAACTGAACAAAGAATACTTGAAATTTCTGAATAAAAATAGTGATTGCTGATATATGGAAGAAAGAACCATTCTGTAAACCAATGCAACTGAAAGGGATATAGATTTTCAAGTACTGTGAAAGAGGCTTCTTTCACATAGCAGTTTTACATCAATGCAATCCCACCTCTGGAGTGGAAACTTCTTATTTTATTAATTATTATTTCTATGGTTATTGCAAAAAAGATAAACAGCCCACTTATTATGCATCTTATCATAATCTGTCTTAAATTTCTATCACAGTTTAGCATCCATTCAAGCATCACAGTAGGGAAAGTGTATTATTACAACCATGAATCTTACGTGGCATTTTGCAAAGGTTCATCCATTATTACCTTCCATTAACAACCAAATAATCCAGTATGATTAGCTCTGCATGTGCCCTCTGGAATCATTTAAAATTCAGTCTTCTGGTATTATCTAAAGCTGTAATAAGTTGGATAGGAAAAAAAAAAATCTGAAATGGGGCAAAAAAAATGGTACCAGGGCTTATCTTGGACTTACTGATTTTTAAGTTTGTTATTTCTTATTATTTTCATAGATGACATGTCCCTAAAGCTAAGTTTCTTCAAATATATGCCCAAAACTCAAGGGACTGCAAAACTTTTGTATATAATTTTATCAGGGTTTTTTATTAGTTTCATGCATATATACTTTCAGAAAAGCATAGCTGAACTCTGTGAATACAATACTTTCAACATCCTACAAATTAAAAGCCTCTCAAAGGAAAAGAAAAAAGTAAAATTATATTTTTGGAATTATGCAATGGATTTTTTAAGTTTTCCCATAACAAAATACCAGTTAAAGAATTCCCAGGTTTTATAATTAAAAATCCTAATCATTGTATTTGATTCCTTTAGCAGATTTAGAAAAATCTCTTAGAAACAAATAGGAAGAACTATACCTGAGCATCAGACTGACATTTCGTAGCAGAATAATCTTTCTTTATGTTTTAGGTCATTCACAAGCTCACTGGAAAGATGTCGAATAATGTAGCAGCATGAATGTTTATACTTCTGTGAAAGACACTCACTACTGACTAACACCCCTGCATTTTCTATTACACGATGTCTAATTAAGCCCCATGACGCCACTCTCAAATCTGACAAAGCAGAGATAATTCTTGACATTTTCAAAAACTTGGCTTATGTTCCCCTTCTTTTTACAGTGACACAAGCTGGGGCTTCAAACTGATAATGACATTGCAGCAAGTTTCTGGTTTTCTAGTCTTTTTCACACGGTAGTTTACTCGGAAGGGAATCACACAGACCTTTATTTGCCTTTGCTATCTTCAAGCACAGAATAACAGCAGCCAAAAGACCAAATTTTGCCCTTACTTGCCTCTGTTCAACTCCCACCAAAATCAATGGAAATTATGTGTTATGCTACCCAGGTAGTGATTGGGTCCATAGCTCACAGAGGGAACTGCCACAGCACATATGAGGTGATAGGTCACGTCACTTCAATTGTCCCTATCTTCTTTCAGCACTAGACAAACATCAGAAGAGACAAACATAAAACAGTAAAATAGCAATAGTAATACTCAGTGTCCTGGTGCTATTCCTGTCACTGCTGCTCCTCCAATCCAGCCATAATGCAGAATTTTCTCTACCACATATGGTGCCTCACATCTACCTTTCTCAGGAAGCAGCAGGAGGCAGACCAGCAATATTTGGAGGCTGTCCTTAATTTAAGACTCATCTCTAACATGAAACTGTGGCTTTTCAGATAGAAGAATAAGGACAAAGGTGAAAAAGGTCCTGCATATGCTTCTGAAATTATGAAAATTAACAGAGAGGAATATGCTTTCCTTTTTTTTTTTTTAAAAGGTCTTTGCATTGCTTTGTTTGCCTTACTTAAAGGTTATCAATTCCCCCGTCCCTGTCCTTGTTATATCACCATGTTCTTATTTATTTTACTATGTTCCTTGTGACACTAGCCAGAGACTACACAAGATCAGTTTCTCCATTTAAAAAAAACAATAAAAGGAACTGGTAATGACTTACACAGTTTTCCCACAAATGTTTTACAATGATTAAGAGCTGGCTTACAGATCTTAGGGGAAAAAATAATAAAACTCAACTAAAATTACAGAAACCTATACAAATCTCATTAGTATATGGTTTAAGAAGGCACAATTTGCCATTTCATTTCTCAGTCAAAAGGACTTAATCTGTTAGAGTTAAGACTAATGCAAAAATCATTAATATTTTCAACTGTAAACTCCTGAGACCTGTGCACCAATAGCAAAATGTTTTACTTTTGCACAATTTTCTTCTAGAAATTGCTTTAATACACTTTTATAAGAAACATCATTTGTTCAGGTTGGGTCCCAATTCACCCTGCAAACACAGACAACAAAACTAATTATTTTCAACCCCAACTTTTACCCAACTATATCTTTTGCAGGCAGACACCAAATTGGTGGAAAATTGTATCTTACATTGGATTTCATGCTTATCACAATTTTTCCCTATCTTTCTTTCTACCTATTTGATTAAATCATTTCACATCTTTCAGAAGTCATAAGTTACAAAGAACAAAAAGAATTCACCATAAAAAGATTTAATGTGTATAAAGAATATCCCCATTACAATTGTGGACTTAGACATTTGAGCAGTCAAGCTAAAGACCACACAGTCATCCAACTTATTCCTGAGCAACAGTAGAGTTTCACCAGACATAATCTTCTCTTTTCCAACACAAACTTCAAGACTAGAAGATAAAGCTATTTGCAATGAGTTTGTATTTGCTTTGGTTTATTATTCTTAATATTGTAGCATTAAGGTTCTAGTGAAACCAGATGCTGAGGAGGCATGAAGTAAGAAAAGGCTCCTGACCAAATTTATTTACATTTGAACTGGAAAAATCAGGGTTTGAGGACAAACATAAGCTTAGAATGAAAAAATGACATATCCAAGACCATGGGGGAGGTTAGTAGTGAATCCGTAACAGACTACAGGTACAAGCCTTTAAATTTACGTTTCAACTCCTTACTGGAGAGGCTACATTTTTCCAAATAACCATACACAATCATTGAAAAGACATATTTCTCTCCTTACATTTAAGTGACAAAGATCTATCACTAAAATCAAAGACAGTTGAGAAAAGGAAGGCAGAAAGCTAAAAATCCAAAGAAACATTACTGATGGATAAAGACAAGAAGTGATACAAAAAGGAAAAATATATGTACTTTTTCTATTTTTATTTTTCTATTTTTAAATGAAATATTAAGTCTTGCAAAATTCTCTGATCAGCTGTAATAAATACAGTTCATTGGGATTCCATCTCATTACGGGTTTTTTACTACTGTTAAGAAGCTGTATTTGGGCAGTTCACTTTATAAGAAGGAAAAATATAAAGAAGCTCCGAAGGAAAACATAATAAATTCCTTTATTTCATGCAAATCAATAAGGTGCAGTAGCCTGAGTGAAGGTAGTGAAGACTGATGTGTTAGAAAGAACATTGTGTCCACAGGATAGAGTAAAGGACAGCTTCTCTTTGAACCTTTTAACATGTTTCTGCACCACCAGGTGCCTCATGGCTGACCTGTCAATTAATTTTTGTTAAATACAGCTCTTTAAACACACTCAGGTAAGCTGCAAGTTTTGCAGGGAAACTCAAAATTGTATCAAAAAGACAGGTAACTTACTGTGCAGTTCTACAGTTTAACAAGATACTAAAGGCAATTCTAATTTCCTGGATCTATTAGATACCATGATAATGAAAGGATACACCTTTACCTTTGGTAGCATTTCCTGGCTATGATGAAGGGACACAATCTAGGTTTTTTTCTGCTTGTAGGACAATTCTTGGTCCAAAGAAGATGGAAAGCTTATTTTCAGTGTTTCCTCTTGCTTTTATGTTGTGCACCTAACCCTCTCCCATTTAAATGCTCAAAGACATTCCCCATATGACACACACACTGACGTGACAGTGACTTACATCCTTTTGTATGGAGACTATGTATGCCCTTGCTATCGGTTAAGTTTTAGGCTGTATAATATCCTAATAATCATATTGACCAGAACAGGCATATCTATTTGCATATATTTGTAGACTTTATTAAATCTCTGCTGTAATGCAAAATAAATTACTGCTCTTCATATTACTCCAAATAGACTACAGGAACTACAGGCCTGAAAACTTACAATTCACTAAAGAATGGACGCACATGAACAGTTTTATAAATACACTCATATTGTGGATTCTTCTTTCACCAAACATAACAGTAAGGGTTTTGTGTGAACTCTCCAACATCAGGACTGAAGACTGCAGTTTACTCAATAAATTTTACAGGACTATTTTCATGGCAATATGTGAATCCAGATTGATGCACTTCTACTTATGTATTTTTCAGATCAAATAATTGGTAGAAAAGATATTATTTTACTTGAAACACATTCAAATGAACTGCTTTCTTGAGTCTTTCTTGAGTAACTCCTAACAATGACTAACTTGATTTGACAGCTTGTCTGTTCTTAGGTAAAGCTGAATGACAGTCATCCACAAAAGCGTTTGATTAGTTTATCATTACCTGTGTCTTTGTTTAACAGATGTTTTTGAATTACTTAGCCTCAGTACTCAGTTTAATTTGTCACCATATAATGTGAAGCGGGCAACTCTGCTGTTCAAGTTACTGCTTAGTTCTTTCAACATTTTGCAGCAGTTTCTTTCATCAGTGAATATAAGTTTAGATCACCTGTAAAGTACAATATTTGGGTTTATTTTTAAAACAGAGGGAACTCTGGGAATACCTGGAAAATTAAATTGCAATAAATTAATATTAGGTAGTAGAGTTGAAGAGAGGGGGGATGGAGAAAATAGAAGTAAAACAATATTTTCAAAAGATACCTATGTGCATTATTCATATATTAGTCCCAATGGACTGTGAATATAGCAATCATAGCATATGTTGTATCATGTTGTGCCCTAAAATTGAAGGATAATACCATCATGATAATGAAAATATTGCAGGGTGTCACCAGGTAAAGTGTGTTTGTAAAAAGAAACGTTAAACAGTCACTAGTAACAGCTTCAACTGACAGGATAAACACTAGCCTCCCCTATTGAATCAGAAACCACAGCGTTATTTTGGAGAAAGCTTTTGCAAATAAGTATTACTTTTATGTAGTAACTTAAAACTCAATTTTGGCCCCACAAAACCACGAACACACTTGGCTTTCTGTGTTTGTGAAGCTGTCTGTTTCATGATGGACAGCTAATGTTTCATTTCCTCTCACTTATGGAAGGCTAACTTAACAGGATTTAATACAAGATAATACATGTTTTTATTATAGATTGGCTATTTCAAATTTTTACCCCATTAAAATTTTTGTGCAGGTGGACTAGTTAATCTAGGTAGTCTGCCAATATGTTACTATAGATAGTTAAGTGTGTCCCAACATATCTGGCAAGTATGAATTAAATTACTTAGCTATTCTCTGAGGTATTGCATTATGCAGTAACATTAATTTGTCTAGAAAAGTTAGTGTTCTACCCTGCATCTCCTAAATAGTACATTCACAAGTTTTAATCTGAATGAGTATTCATTTAGGTTAAGCAAAAATGCTGTTATGATAGATCCACTTTATTTCCTTACAACAAAATTAAGATTTAGGGGTTTTTTTATTAACACTGATAACATACAACAAATATGCAGTTTTATACTAGTGAGAAAAGGATACTATTTTTACTAATAGCAGCAATGTATACATATGGACATAAATAGCATCAGTACACATTCTATTATTACGTTTGTATCTACTTGTAAATAACTAGGTGTTGGACCAGATTTTTCTAATGCAGCTACTTCATGCAGACTGGGTGAAATAGTACACTGAAGTTAAGGAGAAATAGCAGAAAAAAATGTGGAGTTTTGCTATAGCATTTCTTTGTTTGCCCAACTTCTGCTAGAAGAGTCCATTTTAGCAGTTGGTTGTGCCAAGTCCTGGAAACAATTTACTGAGGTTGGATAGGAGATTACAATGGCTTTCGACCAGAAGACTTGAATTAAAAAATACCACTAAACCTTTCAATGAAATTGCAGTTTATCTTTTAGCAATTGCAAATTTTCTAAACAAAGGTTATCCAAGTGTAGAAGCCACAGGGATTGGAACCCTCCTTTGGGACCTCTCCATGGACCATGCAATGTCACCCTTAGACTCCCCCCAGTTTCCCCATCCACTGCTCCTGGACCTGTCATAACCACCTGGCAGAGCAGGAGAAGCATATCTTGAGTCAGACCCAGGCACAAGACAGAGTCCAACCACACTGTGCTAAGTCACTACCTAGTGTCTAAATAAGGCCTTAAAGCAGTTAATTGTGCTTGACATTTTTACTGAACTACATTTATTTTTGTTGAAACAGTCAGAAACTGTCATGATGAGTATATTCAGTTTGATATACAGAAAAAATGGATTAGCATCAATCTAAGTGAAAAGAGATTTAAGCTCATGATATGCAACTTCTGTTCTAATTTTAACACAAGTTTTCCTTGAGCTACTTCTATATATAGCATAATTTTTAAAGAATTTCTTGACAAGCATTTTCTTGAAATATAAGTGACAAATATGAGTAGATTAGCTGGGGTATAACTTATGCAAAGTCCAGTGTATTCTTGGCTCACTGTGAGGACACATTGACTGAGAATATAAAACAGCTGCACAAGGAAAGAAAGAAACATGTACTTTCCAGTCCCTTGCTGTCACTTTGTTATCACATACAGTGAAGCTGCATAAACGATATGGCTATAAGATCCAATTCTTTAATGATTTCTTTCTTAATGAAATAGCTCTCAAGTTTTGTTTGAGGAAAAAGACAGCAGCCTCTACATCTGGGTAATTCCCCTTCACCCTAGCCCCCATTTAACTAATTAAATGTTCCTTAGAATTTGAAATCACTAAGTGTAACAAAGCTCCTGAGAATCATAAGCAAAGTCAGGAGGACATCTCAGACATGGGAATGGTTAGTATAGGACAGTCTAGGGAGTACACGATGCTTTCAGTATCATTTTATACTGTACTTTAGGGCTTTAATAACCCTTCCAGCAATGTTGCACCAACTGCTAATCAATACCAATTATTTTTCTCACCATGGAAACAAGGTTTAGTTAACCCCTTGAGTACCTTCTCCTGAAATAGAGGATATATTTTTTACATGGATGAAGTAAACAGTCCATCCACTACAAGGAAATTATTCCTGTAACAAAAGTACTTCTACATTCAAATGCTGGATGAACACATAGTCATTCAAAAAAGTACTCTGCTCTATCTGTTTAAGGCCACATTTTAAAATTATGCATTTAAATAAACAAACCAAACATTGTATGCTGCTATCATACTAATCCTTACAATGAGAGAAGTGGGAAAGGCTCCTACCCTTGGGTGTCTTGCACCGTTTCAGTCACAAGGGTCTTCCCCCAGAAATTTTGGGAGAATAAGCAAAACACCCTATTGAAACTCATAAAAAAGAGTCTGTTTTTTCTTACTAATTACTTTTCTGAATTGCATTGAGCTCAAATATGAGTTAAAACAGGTACGGGAACAATTATTTTACTGCCAAGTTATGTCAAAAATTTTGCATGCAGGTCAGGACAGAATTTACATACAGAAAACTTTTCATTACCAAAACTGGAGAGGAAAAAAAACCACAAAAAACCCACACCCCAGAATAAACTTTTTGTGCAACATTCCCTTATACATCTAAATGATGTAAGTAAATATTTCTTTTGGGTTTTATTCAGCTTCATACTACATATAAATTTTCAGACCAAACATCCAAGTAGGTTGGTCAAGGTTATTTTTTTTTCTGTAACTAGGCAGGTAGCCAGTAGAATTAATAAACAGTCTAAATATAGCAAAGGTCTTAAATATTAGTGTTCAAGTTATTTCCAAGTAGCTAATATAAAGGCAACATAAAAATAAGGGTATTGGAAATGAAAAGTATTAGGAAAATGCCTATTTGATAGCCTTATTGCTGCTATCACCATCTTTGTGGTAATGGAAATCTAGATTCTCCTGAAGTAAATGCAAGTGTCTGCTAAGATTCCATCAATGTTTTATGTCTTTCTGTCTGTCTGTCTGTCTGTAAGTACGCATGGAATGTTTAATTCTCATAAACCAGCAGAACTTTGTATATATTCATTCAGTACAATACACCGTCAAATGGGAATAAATGAGAACACAAAATAGTTGAATTTGATAGAAGAAAAAAGTAATGAGTCTTTAAGATCAAAACAGAGCAGCTCCTCCTATAAAATTTCACAGAGGTGACAATTGTAATATCACTGAGAGACAGAGAAAGGATAACCAATGCTGATGAATACTATTCTGCAATGGATTTATCAATACATATAAGTAATTGGCTTTACCTTGCTTTGTTTAAGCTACCTAAGCTAGTATATCATTTAAGTGGTCATTTTAGAAGGGGAAGCTGTCTATAAACATAGAGGACTATGATGTAATTACTCAAAATATGTGCAAAATTCCTTCACTTTCAGTACACTATATGGAACTATCTGAAACTGCTTTTTCAACCCAATTTAACTGAAAGCAAAGGAACAGAGGTTCTAACAAGTCATTGCCCTCTGAAGCTGCCACTGTTTTCTGCGTAAGCTTGAAATCCTGTTTTCATCATTAATCTTTTCTGGCTTTCGTAACAAACTGGCCCATATTATTACTATTGTTTGCCATATCTGACTTATTGGGGGCTATAAGCTGTTGTAATGAAGTATATTTCAAATGCATGTGAAACTTTGTTTCAGGTATTCTAGAAAAGTTTTCCTAAGTAGTATGAATTTTTTGTGGTGGAAGGAATATAAATCTGTACTGGCTTGACAGGAATGCTTTGCCAAAAAAGAAAATTAGGGACGGATGACAAAGAGAAGGTGAATCTTGCTGGAAGTTTTTAACAAAACTTTCTAAGCATTTCTTTTCTTAATGTTTTAATTTTTCCACTGCTTTTTCTAAGTAGCACTAGAAGGAAGACAGAACAAAGGACTCAGAATTTTAATGGCTTTTTGAAACAGTGAAAAACAATAATGCTAGCAAACAGAGGATGTAACTTCCTTTTATTACTTGCTCAATCCACTGCAACCAGACACAATACCATAAAACATGATGTCTTAAAAAGAAAAGGCAAAAAAGACCTAACCAAAAAGCACAACACCATTTGTCTTTACTTTCATCATTATAGTTGTCCATTGCTTTACTAAAATACAGTCTTAATTCTGATGCCATGCAAAAAAATGATGCTATACATTTAAAAATGTAATATATCCCTGTACTTGAGAATGCAAAAGTACTTACAGCTGGCAACAAACATGATCAGTTTGCCTTTAAATCATTCTTTTGACTCTAATAGTAAGAGAGGCCACCACCTGAGGTTTTCTTTCTGTACAGAAAGCCATTTTTCCTGTGTTCAAGTTGATGTAACTTCGTTCACTGTGGCATGCAGTTCAATTACTAGGTTGACACTACTCTCCCCTAAATAAAGTATCAATACTTCCCTTTTTAACCACTGATATGAAAATACTGGTAAATATTTAGAATAGGAATTTTGTGCCTACCTGCATCTCTTTTTTTCATTTAAAGGAGTACTGAGAGGAGAGAAAGAAACCAAGGACTATTTTTCATAGGAAAAGTTCTTAATTCAAAACTTGGGGCTAAGGGATAATTGGATACAAATTACAGGCAACTCAGCGAAAGCCCTTGCCAGATCTAATACTTGCTCTGCTCAGCATATCATTACACTTCTATCTGTATCAGAAACTGAGATGCTGAGAGGGAATAAAAGCCACATCAAAACATAAAAATCTGGTAGGATTTTACACTAGGAAAATGAGTATTTGGAATCTGCACATAGCTTTTAAAAATATTTTACATAAGATGCAAAAGCTCAACATTTTTTTCTGAACTGAAGACCAAACAAAACATAAAATATTGAAAGACTTTTTCCTCTGGATTAAATTAGGTCTTTTTAGGTGATTTACTGAATTAAGCTCACCGTATTACTCTCAACATCTTTTGTAAATTGAAATTGCTAGAATAGCTTGGTGGTATAGCAGAGAGAATGGGATAACTCCCAATGAGACAAAAAGCTTCCATCTGGGTTTCATTAAGCAGTCATTTTCTTATAATTTACTCTATCATTTTAAATCATGAAAGTCATTAAATGTATTATTACATAATGATAATTCTCATAGATGTTATAAATAGTTTGGTTTTACTGAAGCATTTATTCTATTGTTGCATGGGCTAATATTTCATAAGTTAAATATCTGAACAACAACAACAAAAAGTTATTCACTGATGGTGTTCTGCCTTGGATCTGTCAGAAATTTCACTAAGTTTGAATCAATCATTGATCTAAAGGCTAATATTCACTAAAATGTTAGTGACCATAATTTTATTTACTTTTCTATATACAAATAGAATATGCCACCCACCAACAAATCTGTGGCATGTATTGAAAGAAAACCTTATTCCTTTTATTTAGTTATGAAAAAGAAATTAAAATAAATATTTGAAATTATAATAATGACTCAATTTTGAGAATATTTATTGGAATTTCAAACCCACAGTCCTACTCTGATAAAAAAGGCAGCAGGCAGGAAGTTTTCTTATTTGTTCACTTGTTTTAATTGTGACTAAAAGAAAAATTAAGGAACTGCATCTTGCATCTCTAGCCAAAGTATTATCCTATTACATCAAGTTTCTTAGAAAAAGAAAAGAATTTTAAGTAATCTGTACTTCTGTGTTTGGTCTTTATGCT
This sequence comes from Gavia stellata, assembly GCF_030936135.1. Taxonomy (NCBI): domain Eukaryota; kingdom Metazoa; phylum Chordata; class Aves; order Gaviiformes; family Gaviidae; genus Gavia; species Gavia stellata. The sequence goes on from NC_082594.1 coordinate 41,546,881, forward strand.
GGATCAACATCTCCACATGGCAAGCTAGCTAGGACTGAATTACTCAACCACCTTCAAATTCATGAAGCTTGGATGCCACAAAATGTTGTTTTCTCTTGAGTGACTATTCCTTTGCAAAGCAGAAATAATTGTCTCAATTTCATCTTTGTGAACCTTCCTGCAGTCTAGGTCCATCTCTTCACTTTTCAGAGCTTGCACAGCAGTGTCCAGTATTGAATCACCTTTTTTTCTTCCCTGGATGTTTCTCTCATTCTTGCTTTTTTAACACAGTACCAATATGGATATACAGAGGTTAATCAGTGGGCACAGAGGGCCTAGCACTTAAATAGGGGCAGCATAGGTATAAGCAGTGAGTGCATTATTGGAAAGCTGTATCTAGCTCTGGAATCCTTGCTTCCAAAATAGCGTTGGAAAAATGAAAAAAGTGAAGGAAGAAGAAAAAAAAAACCAACCAAAGATTTAAAGGAATGATGCAACAGTTTAAAGCTGCTCTTAAAAGGAGAGATTTAAGAGAGCTTAAGTTCTCTGTGAGAGGACTACATGGCATTTTGATCATGGGTTACAGTACTCATCTGGGGAGAAGATTTCTAAGATAATTCAGGCTGTACTTAACAGAAGTTATGGGATGGCAGCAGAGATGATACTGTTGTAATTTATGGATTTTACGTATTGCAGTTACTATAGAAGCAGAAGCTGATTTCAGTGCTGCAAATCAACTGGTCTCTTTCTCTCCCTCCCACAGAGTTAGATATTAGGGTAGGGGTTACCTATGGAGACACCATGTTTTAAGCTAACCTATCTTTACAGTCTAATGTTGAAGAATTTTATAATTTCACTGAGGTATTTAGGAAGAAATTTTTGTATTCTAATAGAGGAAGGGGAGGAAAAAATGCTGTTAGTGAGGGGTGAATTGAGTGCTTAACACTTGTTTCCATTTACGGGTTGATTTTAATTTTGTGTTAGGGATTACAGAGAAATCTGTCAATAAGACAATGGTACAGAAAACACCTGAAGGCAGTAGAAAAGCAACTCTTACTATGTAATGTAAAAGTTACCATGTAAATTATAATATTGAAAAACAAAATATATGTTTTTCAAGCAGGCTATCTAGATTTCCATACTCTCAGAGGCATCAAATCTCTGGCTGGTTCAAACATCTGACTTCTAGATGTCTTACAGAAAACAGAAAAAAACAATTCCAGGTATACAGAACAGCTACATAAAATCAGACATTTAATTGCAAAAGTACAAGCCTTTCCTCAAAAAAAACCCAACCAAAAAACAGGCCCAACAAAAGCCCTTGGAATTAATACAATTTTATAATACTTTCTATATTACTCTAAAATAACCTTCACTGAGGCAGCTCTCATAAGACATTTCCATGACATACACACTGACAGGGCCAGTTACTTGGCAGTTGTGTTTCTCTGTGCCCATTCTTCACCCTCCAGGTTTTGAGGGGGGCCACTTCTGAGCACAGACTGAAACCTCTCACCACCACTAAGCATGCTGTCACTCACAGTCCCTTTGTGTGCCCTCAGCAAGAGGACAGGAGTAGTAATGTTCTCTTCTAAGTCCCTGTTAGTAATTGTTCCCAAATAAATTAACTGCAGTGCACATTACTAGATTCCTTAAACAAAGCAGGCATTTAATATCTACTGGCGCCCCAAGACAGGAACTGCACAGAAAGTAAAAGATGGGATTAAATCAGAGCTTATTAGGACTTATTTTACCAATTATGCATAAATCCTTTGCATTTTTACCATCCCTTAAGAACAGAAAGATCTAAACTACTATTTGAGTACACTGACATATTAATTATGGAACACTTAAAACTCAGTGACTTAATCAAAACGCATTTGTGTTGTAATTACATTACCAATTACATTATTTTAGAGAGAAGACAATAAGAGGAATGATTTGAAAACACAAAGTGTGATACAGACTTCAGAAAGTGGTCATTTGGGGAGGGGTGATACTGGTGGAGATTCCTAGCAAGACAATGTAAAAATCCTGAGAAGAAAAGCACTCAGAGGATGACGGAAGTATAAGCAGTAAATTGTTTACAGTGCATTAGTCATACAAGAAAAGTCTGACAGTTTTCTGGTCAAAAATTAAGAATTTGGAAGGAATCCAATCCAATGAAATATAACATAAGCTTTCAAGAGTATTTCCTGAAACCTTATTTAAAACCAGAATTTCATTGAAAAATGTATTTCTTATGAGTTTATTTCTTAAGAAAAGAAAAGGTTATAAACTTCTTAAGTAAATATCCATATTGTGATCACACTGTTATTTGAATAGCGATACTTAGTCCCTCTTTGAAGAGACTGAGAATTGCAGATGAAAATTCTGTTTAAGTAACATTTTATTCACAGATTCTGAAAATTTCCCTTGTATCATATCCTGAAAATAGTATGTATTTCCATGAAATACAGTTCTATTCAATGTAATATCAGATTTCAAAATTTATTATTAATAACATCGTATTTGAGGTAATTGTCAAGATGCAGTCAGTTTGCTTAAAGACTATAACAACAACCAAACAACAGAGCTGATGACAGGTGAGAGAATAAACTTTAATTCCAATTGTCTATTTTTCTCCAAATACCCTTAATGTAGCTTTTTCTTCCTAATCAAAGAAAAAACCAAACATTCTTAATATATTAGAATATGTCATCTCTTTCAAAAAGCAAGGAAAGTGGAGGCAGGAAACTTAAAGAAAATGTATGAGGGATAAGCATAAATGCAATATTTTTAAAGAACTTGGGATGAGGTAAAGTACATTTTATTAAAATGAACTTAAAATTTATATCTGAAGATTTACTATCATACACTTCCTAGCAAGTTTCATAGCTACCAAGTAACTGAAATACATGTTTTCACATGCTGCAGGAATAAAGGTATTACCAAGGCAACCAAACACAATATGGTGTTTACTGTACTTTATCTATTAAACTTAAGCATTTGCTCAAAAATTCACTTTTCCCAACCTATTATGAGATCAGTATTTAAAAAAAAAAATTTTCCTTCATGTTTGCTTGACTGTCCAAATCATTCCGGCTTCAGTGCATACATAATTATATTTGTATAAATGAAAACTAGTGGGTTGTATGCACAGGGAAAAATGCGGCAATTTAAACACAGTATGAGATAAAAAAAAAAAGTGCTTACGGAATATCAATAAATAGAAAGCATTCCCATTCAAGCAAAGAACACAATAATATCCTGTTAAACTGAATGGCTTGCATAATTCTCTTAATCAGTAGAAAGCCACTAGAAAAAAACTTTGGTCCTGATTCTGATATCTATACTTATATATAAAACCAGTCTTGTCCGTAATTAAAAGAAATTATTTAAAAGGCAGTATTCACCATATAAATTTTTGGCTTTCATAAAGGTTTATTCCATTAAAATGTAGCACAGATGCTTTTCTTCTGTTATTTAATGCATGTTTTTGTTGACTTATATGTTATTACTGTTTAATATCAGTGGCAGCAGGCCTGAAATTGTCCTCAACTCATTTGAGTGTCACAGGAATTTGTAGAGTAATAAAAACTGTGAAACTTTCAGGTAAAATAAAATGTGGAAATGAAAACCACAAACACTTGAGCAGTTATAAATGTTAATTTATGAAGCTAGAAGGTGATGGTTTGCTTTTTTTTAAGGAAGGTTGGTCAAAATAGACTTGGATATGCCTGACACAATTCCCTTTACATTCTACCCATCTGATAGACTTTCCTTGAGCATGTTCTGCTAAACAGCTGTTTGCTAGCTAAAGCTGTTGCTTGCCAAGCTGCCTGAAGACAACCAGTCATAAGTCAATCTCAGAGTTGCCAATGACACAAATTTAAACTAACTTCTTTGAAGATAATTTTAATGACATACATTCTTGATTTTTGAAGTGTATGACTGATGCTTGTCATTGGTATTCAAATTAGGCAGTGGACAATAGCGGGAATTTTCCTCCTATCAGAAGCTCTTGGATTCCTCAGCATTAACAGCTGTGGTTCAGTTGGAAGAGACTGGAGGAGGGAATACAGTCCTAATGATGATCAAACCTGAACCACCAGGGTCCCCAGCTGGAATAAAATGACCCTATAGTAATTACACTGATAGATATTGATAGGAAAAAGTGTATATGTAGTTGCCTTGCACTGCTGTGGTTATTGTTTTTTAAAATAGACTGGTTTAATAGAAGGCCCACAGACTCATTGAATCTATCAAAGTAGAGTAAATAGGAACCCTTAACACCTTCACTAAGTATTAACAAGTAACTTCTCATTGCTGGGGTTAAAGAGCTCTAGCTGCCAAACTGGAGGTGAGGATGAATGGCTGATAAAGCATTAAGAATTGAGAAAGCATGAACATTTTCCATGTTGTTTGCAGAGCTACTAAAAATATACTAATAGAAGAGGTGTTACCTTAACTGATCCCCTTTGCTATGTGAGGGAAATTGCACTGCTACTGATATTCCATACTAATGTTAAGCCATCATAAAACTGCTAAAAAAAAAATCAATTACAATCTGTAACAGAAAATGCTTTGATGTGACAAAAATATCATCTGTAGAGAGTTATTTAGCCAGTCTGCCTGGGAAGGTATTTCCAACAAATGATAAAGAAAGATAAACTATAAGTATGTAAAAAAACATGCCATTGCTTTGTAAATTTATTAGAACTTAATCAAAATTAAAGTTCCAGTTCTTTTAGATTAATTAGGGGATAAGAGAAGGTTTGTTGTTTCAGATTGTTGAACTGATATACACAAGTATAGTCTCAGTCCCCATGGGTTATTATATAAAAAACTGTTAATGGGACAATCCCTTTTAACAGCCTTGGGTGTTTCTACTCCATTCTGCATGGTTGAAACCACACTAAAACTGAGAAGTAATCTGTTTTGTTTTGGAATCATAATTACATATTGACAAGTTAAACTGTGAGACCTAAATCAAGGGGATTTGGACTATTATGTGAGCATTCTCATGGGGCAAACCTAAAGGGACATCAATTACTTTGCCACAACCTAACTCCTTTTCAATTTTACTTTCTTGAGTGGCATTAAATACTTGGAGAAAAGGAACTATAGAGATAAAAAATGCAAGGCAAATGTAGCATGGATGTCAGAAAGAGTTGCTACATAAAATTAAAATGAAAATAGATTTGCTTTATTAGGAAAATGTTCAATGAAAAGCATTTTTATTACTACAAAATATCTCCTCTTGCTTAATTACTTTTCTTTGTTTAGGTTTTTCCCATCTTAAAGAGTTTTGATTATATTTCTAAATCCTTACCAAAAAGCTTAAAGAAAGATCTAATTTACTGAACTATTACTACTGCTAAAATATTAGACATAGTGTTTTCAAATCATTCACTAGTTGATAAAATGGAGTTTATCAATAACATATAGTGAAGAAAGGAATCATTCAAAGATTATTTTTTTTCTTATAAGCTCATATAAGATGGCAAAATTGAAATGTGATTTATATTTAAAAATATATTGCACATGTTCAGGAATAACTAAATGATTCCATCTTGTCATACTGTAAAACCACTCCTTAGGAACCAATTTTTAGATTTAAAATTATGCATATCCTCCCTATGTTCATATTCCTTTTAGTCTTTACCCATATTTTTGGTTTAATCTGAAGAACATGGTTATACAAAAGTAATAAATATCAACTATATTATATCTAGCATTTACATGTTTCAAAAAAGAATCTTGCTACCAATCTTTTGGCTCAAACTTCTAAGCCAAAAGGAAAAAAAAAAATCAAATACAACAGATTCAACAAAAGGAAAGCAAGTAGAAAAACACACACCTACATAAGTACTCGCAAAGTGCAACAAAAATCTTTAACTTTCTGCGAAAAAGAGAAAACTTCAGTAGAAACTTGTTCTCACATAAAGAACATGAGGGAGCACTGAAATAACTTTGGAAATTTGCATCTAATCATATGAATAACATAAAAGCGCATCATTATGTATGCTTGCATCATTTGTTCTTCTGCAGTATTTGATCTTCTGCAGCTAAATCTCACTAAGAAACAAACACTGTAAGCACTGTTGGGATTGGTTTTACCGAACTCATATTAAATTTACTTTACAAGAATAAAAGTATATTGCCCATAGAATGAAAATTCAATGCAGCTACTTTTTTAAGGTTAACTTTAATTCTTGCTTGAAGGTTAGGGTTTGCCTATATGGGAATAGAACATCCTTGCATACATGTTTCACTGACTTGGGGTCCCTAGTCTCTATCAATGGAACACGTGAGATGCGGTATGTCATAGCTCATGTCAGCATTTTGATTACTTGTAAAGCTCCATAGCAACCAAGATAGAAGCAGCCTGTTCTAGAAACAGGAGATTGCTTTCATATTTTACTAAGATTGGGTGTTCCACTTGAGTTGTATAGTAATGGATGACTTACTGGTTAAAAAAAAAAAAAGAAAAATGTTTACAGAGTAAAAGTTTTGACTCTTTATAAACTTAGAGGTATGTCATTCAGCAACCTTTGCTGATGCCCAGTAAAGTATCCATTTCAGAGGGAAATAATCAAAAGATCATGTGATTGCATCTTGAATTAATAAGCTTTAGGGATTCAATTTAGTTAAAAGAGGAAGAGTGAGCGTGAATCCAAACCAGAGAAGAAGAACATGAAAACAAAACAAGAAAACAAACCAAAGAGAAGAAAATGACATGATTATAAAGTGATGGCATAATAATTCTGACCTTTCCCAAGGGAAAGTATGCAAAATCAAGTGGATGAATGAAAACCTTAAGGTTTCCCACATGGAATTTTTAGCAAATTTTTCCTTAATGAGATTGTAGTTTGATGACTAAAGCCTTTCCTCCTCTCCCCAACTATAAATAGCAAGACCAGGGTGTTGAATTATTTTGAATTCTATTTCTGACCTTGGCAGGTTTCTACACTGACTGCCAAGATTTCTTTTATTCTAGAAGATATATTTACAAAGGGAACAGTGAGCATCCACAGTTTCTAGTGAAGCCCACAGAGGAGTTTGGTGTGGTTAGAACTGATATAGTTGAAGCAGCCAAGAAAACATTTCAATTCTGTTTATCCAAATCGTTTAATGTGTGACCACCTAACAAATCATTGCCTGCCTGCAGACAGAAGGCTAGAGGGGGCAGTCATTCCCAAGGCAGACAGTACCTGGGTGCTATACACATAGGAGATAAATTCTGGTTCACTCATGCCTGCTATGCCTCATGACCAGTTGGATGCCTCCAAGTGAGTGCTACATAAGCATATCTTAAAAGCTGTAGATTGCCTTGTAATTTTCCGCCTATTGAGTTCTCGGTTTTCATTCTTGGTTCTGAACCCTGCCTGTTTGGTTTGCATCCTTCAATTGTACTATTTTATGCTTAAATCCTATCCCTAGCCAGTTCACGTAGGTTCTAAGGCAATACTGCCTGCTTGTTAGTTCAGTATCTCCTGATTAGTTGAACTTTGAAATTATTTGGCATTGCACTGAGGTCTCTCTGTGTCTTTTTGGATTGGTGCACATGTATTTGCTAATATACCTGTGGATTCTGTGGCCTAGCCTGATCATTATCTATGCTTTTGGCTTCTTCTTTTTGGTGACTACTTCTTATTGTTTTTGCTTTATCACTCTTCCCAGCGCACCAAACCTGTCTACAGGCTGAATGCAGACCAAGACTAATAACCAGGCTTTATCATCCATATGTCATAAAACTGTGGAAGTGCTGTCAGTGGGTTGTCCAATCTATGTTCTAAGGCACACTATAAAAAACCCTTTTTCTACAATTGATGCATCTTCTCTGCACTCAGGGAAGATTGCACTGGTTCTCCCCACTTATTACTTGGTTGAAAGCATTTGTTCTCTACTATACATGGCCAGTTACTTCGATTCTTCTTCTTCTCACTTTGCTTTCCAGATTTCCAGATGTAGAGAAAAACGTTAACCCAGGAAAATACTCCGGAACAGGAAAAGGATAGGCTGGTACTTCTCTTGAAGTGTTTCTTTATACATTATATCTTTATGGCTATAATGTATCCTGTGGTCTCTCTAAGACCAGAGAAGGCAGTGGCAGTTTCCTGTGGTAGGCCAAGACTCCAGTATCCCACTTCTTTCAGGGGTATCTTTCAATACTCATCTTTCTGACCCCTATAAATTTTTCATTCCTTCCCCAAAGCAATCCTCCATGCAATCTCCCACTCTCTTGGGTGATGCTCCATTTAATAGGTTATTATGTAAAAGCAAACATTCCTTATTTTCTTTCCACAGCATTATTAATGCCTCAGCTACTTATTCAGGTCCACAGAAGCTATTTAAATTTAATCTTAGAACTGGATTTTTAATTGTGAATTACAGCCTCACTGGAGAAATTTAATCTGAATCACAAATGGACAATTAAGTCTAGTGACATACAAAATCTTTGTTCTGACCATTTCTAATTCCCGATCTTAGGCATTCTTTTCCTCAGCATATTGACTTCTTGAATACTGTTCTTTGGCAGTATGAACTAAATATAGATTGTAGAAAATAATTTTCTAAATTTTCAGCTTCCTAGGATCAGGTATATGCCTCAGCTGTTTCCTAACTCCTCAGCAGGGCATCAGCTGTGTTAACTAATGGTTAGCCACACAAAGGAAATTATGATATACAAGAGGAGAGAGTAGCAGAACTGTGGAACACTCCATCTGGTGTCTATATCAAAACCTGGGGAAACTGGACTGTAAATGGTGTAATCGTGTACCACCACCCCCCCCCGCCCCCATCAAATATAAATTCTCCTTTATGTTTGTTAATTTATTCTTAAATCAAATACCTAAAAATTGATCTCAGTGTAACTGTTCAAAAAGATGTGGTGTCTGATGCCTGTACACATGATCTGTTCTTTAAACTCTATACACAAGAATAGCATCTTTATTCAAAACATGAATCATTTGAAACTTTTAAATTGAGAGTTTCATTTTGCCATTAATGAGCATGTCCAACTCCAGAGAACAATACTGTAAATGAGGACAAAATGTATCTGTTAAATAATTAATTGTAAGTCACATTCATAATAAATACTGTAATTTAAAGTTTGCTCTACAGCTATTCATTGTCAAGCAATATCACACTTGCTTGGAAGAAACAGATATTATGTTATTATTAATAACGTCGTGATATTGCTATTCTTTACATTCAATAATCACAGTTTAACATAATACCATAAGGGGCAATGGACTCAATTGGGTTTACCAGGCATTTGTATTCAAACTCTGAAAATACAAAGTAAAAAACTCTTGTGCTGATACGTAGATGCTGTAATCGGGACAATTTATTCTGGGTTTAATGAAAACTTTTGACTGAAGCACAAATCTTCCATAGGATTTCAGCGTGCAAATCTATGGTTTTAAATTAGGCAGAAATGATTTTGAGTGATGGCTCCTTTTAACATCAGGGGAGTGCTTACCTCTCTCACTTTGTACGTGGCAGGCCTCCAAAACTCCTACTGTTAAATCTGAATTAAGTAGCCTTAATATGTATGATATTTAACATTTTCAGAAGCTATGCATTAAATCTGTAGCCTAAAACTTATAGTTAAGGAATGAATCCAACACTTCAGGGCTTTACACGCATTTCTTTATCTTTAATTCCTCTTGCCAAGTGGATATTTAAGTGCAAACTGTATAAAAGTTCACATCACCTGGATCTGTTTCTGCAAGATTAGTGCAGTAACATCTTAGTCTGAAACTGATCTTTCTCCTCCACAGCTTTTTAGTCTCTGAACTCTAAAGCTTGTATTAAATATGAAATAGGAATAATGAGTTTTAATTTTTAAAGACATTAAATACCCTGAACAAGCTGGTTAAGAATTGTAGAGCGACTTTGTCACCAAAAAAGAGCTTAGAAAATCCAGTAAAGTACCACATTAGTTTTCTATATGCACGATTATATATATTTGCTATGTTATCAGTTTCTGAGAATGTGTTCAGTGCTTGAAATTGAATATCTTCTGAACAATTTTGGATGGAAAATGGTTGAATGAAGTCCCATTTACCCACCCAGCATCTTGCCACTATACTTCAAGTCATACTAACCCTTTATGTACTACTCTGCCAACGTGTTTACACACTCTGAACGTGTGCAACATTTAATAATAATGTTGTTAATAAGAGTTTCTTTCCTACTTGTATCCCAAACAACTGTATTCTTTCCTTCCTTAATACTATTAAAAGACCATGATATAATTGAGGTATCAATATAGATTCAAAATAATGGTCATTTCTTTTCATTAATTCATTCATATTTATCAACATAAATTTACATTCAGTTCTACAGTCTTAGTTGGCAATCAAAATTACATGAATTAAATCTCTAGCAACTGTCAATAGTAAGGTGTTTATTTAGTAGAGAAGGTATCAAGATATATGTATATCTCATCTGAGAAAACTGACAACGTGTGATAATCTGGGTCACAGTTCAGCACTTTTTCCCCTTTACCCATAACCTTTTTCTGGACTCATATTTCTACTGTTGACACTAGTAAGTGTCTGGCAGACCTGGAACTACTGCATCGGTGCTTTATGATAGATCATACTTCAGTAGGCATATCAGTGTGATTTTGTTTATATTAATATCTCTTTGTTATATGGTGTTAGCATTGTAGAAAAAATAACGAGACACAATCCCTGGTCTATATGTACTTAGGAAAATATTCACAAAGTAAATGGCAATCTCAGAGACTAAAACTGCATGCATAATCTGGTCTAAAGTAACTGTCATTTGTACAAGTGAACCAAAACCAAAAAAAGATAGGAATAGCTTCCTATTCTTCTTTAGATCAAAAGTGATGGACAAGGGTAGACAAAAGCTAAGTGGACTGATGAAATGTTCTATCCCATGGATCATTTTAAAGGGATCAAACATACCCCAGAGTACTCTAAAAAGGACCACAACTACATTTTTAACAGGGTGCAAAATAAGGATGATGAAAAAAACAGTTAAAATCCCAGCGTACAGTAGCAGCAAGATAAATAACACCTTGTAATCTGTGGGATGTACAGCTGTTAATGATAATTCAGGAAACTGAAAGTTCACATGTTGTCAACTCTCCTATAAATAGTCAAGCTTTGAGTTTAGTAGTGTGGTGGGTTGACCTTGGCTGGCCACCAGGTGCCCACCAAGCCACTCTATCACTCCCCCTCCTCAACAGGACAAGGGGGAAAAATATAACTAAAAGCTCATGGGTCAAGGTAAGGACAGGGAAATTACTTATCAATTACTGCCATGGGCAAAACAGACTCGACTTGGGGCAATTAATTTAATTTACTGCCAATTAAACAGAGTAGGATAATGAGAAAGAAGAACAAATCTAGAAACACCTTCCCCCCACCCCTCTCTTCTTCCCAGGCTCAGCTTCACTTCAGACTTCTCTACATCCTCCCCCTGAGTAGTGCAGGGAGATGGGGAATGGTTGTTGTGGTCAGTTCATCACGCTTTGCCTCTGCCGCTCCTTGCTCTTCACAGTCTTCTCCTGCTCAGCGTGGGGTCCAACCCATGGGTTACGGTCCTTCATGAACACTTCCAGCATAGGTCCTTCCCACAGGTTGCAGTTCTTCAACAACTGCTCCAGCGTGGGTCCTTTCCATGGGGTGCAGTCCTTCAGGAAAGGACCTGCTCCAGCATAGATCCCCCACAGGGTCACAGGTCCTGCCAGTAGCCTGTGCCAGTGTGGGCTCTCCACAGGCTGCAGCTTGCTTTAGGGCACGTCCACCTGCTCCGGTGTGGGGTCCTCCATGGCCTGCAGTATGGATATCTACTCCACCATGGACCTCCATGTGCTGCACGGGGACAATCTGCATCACCATGGTCTTCACCATGGGCTGCACGGGAATCTGCTCTGGCACCTGGAGCACCTCCTCCCTCTCCTTCTTCACTGATCTTGATACCTGCATAGTTGTTTCTCTCACATTTTCTCAATCCTCTCTCCCAGGTGCTGTTGTGCATTGTTTTTTACCCTTTCTTAGATGTTGTCACAGAGGCACTACCAATGTCACTGATTGGCTCAGCTTTAGCCAGTGGCAGTTCCCTCTTGGAGCCAGCTGAAATAGGCTTTGCCTCTGGCATCTTCTCACAGAAGCCACCCCTGCAGCCCCCCCACTAGCAAACCTTTCCACATAAACCCCATACAAGTAGCTGAAAGGATATTACGTGATAACAAATGATGTAGGAAGTAGTGAAGATATGGTAGAGTATTTCTATATTAAACTTACGAACACTCTATGAGCAAAATTCTAAGGTCCTTTCACAGTACAGCTTATTGTCCCACAGTATAATTTACTGTACACTATACATTAGAAGATAAAATGGCATTTCTCACTATTTACTCTCAAATAGGATTACAACACAGGCCACACTACCTGCTATTCTCTCTAAGAAATACCTTAAGGCAAAGCGGGAAAGCAAAATATTCTTGATGCTGAAGATCTTAATACCTATTTTCCAGGTAACTGCTGTCATCCTAACAACGTATTTCCAACTGTGAGAACAGAGACAGCTTCCTGCAGAGCTTCTAATCTCAGGACCATTTTGCAGAGCAGCCAGGAGGATGTGCTAGCGTAATGAGAAAGATGGTAACTACTGCCTAGAGATATAACACTTCATGTCTGCTCACTTCTCAAGCTCTGTTGGCTTGAAACAGCGATCCTAGCTTGGCTCCTAAATCTTTCCTTCCCTAGATAGCAACACATTATTCTCACATCAGATAGCTTAACTTGCTGTCTGCCTACAGAATCCCTGATATCCCTTTTAATTATATACAAAACTAACACACAAGGTCCATAAACCACTTCCAAGTCAGTCAAGATTGCTAAGTACTTGGATTTGAAGTGAACATGCTTATGTCTGGATTAAGTTGGTACTTATGTTTACACTGCAAGTGAACACAAAATATGTCAAAGATCAAGGTGGCTTACTATGCACAAGTTTATACAATGGACTTCAAAGTTAACGTCCCAGATTTGCTTCATTTGAAAGTCAACATAGGGTAATTTTGGCGGAAGGATTCTAAAGTACGTAAAGAAAGGATATTATTTCAGTACTTTTTTCCCCACAATAAGTCTAAAAAAGTCTTCTTTTTCCTTGACATAATTTCCCTGTGGCATTGTGCCACCTCCACATAGTCATCCATAACTCTTCTCCTGCTTGAAACAATCTTCAACATGCCACTCTTGTTAATGACTGAGATACCCCCTGATGGTGCTTAACATTTAATAGTGCTAGAGCTCCACGTTTGCCCAAACAACCTTTTCCATTTACCTTACCTCAAAGGCATTCTAATTTTTCTTCAGAGACAGAAATCCTTTAAGCCCATTGTAACCTTAGGCTACAAATTTACTGAGATTTAGGTTTCCAATAAGAGTGCCGAGATGAATGCCACCTTCTCATTTATGAATCAATTTTTGCCCATCGGCTTTTCAGTGTTACTACTTTTTATTTTATTTTACACTCAAAGGGGAGAACCTCAGGAATACATACATACACACACACACAATGTTGGGGGGAGGAAAAAAAAAGGAGGACAAACTTAAAATCAGAAACGAATAAAACATATGACACATTCTCCTCAACATGCCCTAAATACAGAAATCTCACATAACATGTAGTCACAGATACAGTACCTTTCTCATCTTCAGGACTCTTGTTTTGATCATCAGCACTTACTACAAAGGCAAGTATCTTTGCATCACGAGTTGTTTCTACATAATGCTAGTGAGTGGTTAAAGAAGCACTTTTCTTTTCATGCATGTGCTGGTTTTGGCTGGGATAGAGTTAATTTTCTTCATAGTAGCTAGTATGGGGCTATGTTTTGGATTTGTGCTGGAAACAGTGTTGATAAAGCAGGGATGTTTTGATTACTGCTGAGCAGTGCTTACACAGAGTCAAGGGCTTTTCTGCTTCTCACACCACCTCACCAGCGAGTAGGCTGGGGGTGCACAAGAAGTTGGGAGGGGACACAGCCGGGACAGCTGACCCCACCTGACCAAAGGGATATTCCATACCATATGACGTCATGCTCAGTATATAAACTAGGGGGAAAGCTGGCCGGGGGACCGCTGCTTGGGCTGGGCATCGGTCAGAGGGTGGTGAGCAATTGTTTTCATTTGCATCACCTGCCTTTCTTGTTTGTTGTTGTTGTTATTTTCCTTTTCATTACAATTTTTTATTATTATCACTATTATTATTATTATTATTTTATTTCATTTCACTTATTAAACTGTTCTTATCTCAACCCACGAGCTTTCTCACTTTTACTTTTCCTATTCTCTCCCCCATCCCGTTGGGGCAGGGGGGGAGTGAGTGTGTGGCTGTGTGGTGCTAGGTTGCCAGCTGGGCTTAAACCATGACAATGCACCACAATTCAGCTGACACTGTCATCTATCTTCAGTGTTTAGCATGTTTTTGGTCTCAATGCAGACAACATTGTACTTTGCAAAAATCTGTAAAGAAGGAGTAGCACGTGAAAAAATTTTATTTGCCTGAACTAAAAATCCAGTGCCCCTCCTTTGTAGCTAAATTTCAAACAGATGAAGCAATATACTGAATGGTTTAGAAAGCTTAGTATCAATAATCATGATTTTCAAATTACTGACTTCTAAATTCGGTTTTATTTTATTAGTGTTTTGACTGAAATGAATATTTAACTTCATGTAAAGCCCAACAGGCTAAACAATTCTAATTAGGGAATTATGTGGTCATGGTCATGTATCAGGTCTAGATAAACTATAATCCAATTTTAACTGCTTGCTGGGAGTCAGATACTATTTTTGCTGTATGGCTCAGAATTCATCCCATTTGAGGAATACCATGAAGATAAAAAGATGGAATCAATTTTCTATCCAAAGTTAACCTGACATGGCAGAACTCTCCTTGGCTACAGAAACACCCTGTGTAAAAACAGAATTGCCATACTAACCAAGCAACACGTTTGCCAAATCCTGATGGCACAAGCAAATTAGAATTTCAGCTGCATTTATGACAGCTGTAATATTGCTTTTAGTTACATCATTATATCATAAGGAATAATTTAAAAAACAGGAATAGGTTTGGTTGATTGGAATAGAGGTATCTTGAGAGTTCATAAGCTACCTAGAAAGCTCAAATGAATGAGCAGAATCTTTCTGGAAGCGTAGCATTTGGGAATTTACCTTTGAAGATTTTTCTGGAGAGATGGAAAACATCTTCCAGGTTAGCTAAACTATGTTATTAATAAAAACAATGACTTGGAGTTCAATATCATCTATAAATATGCTTAAAGGATACTCCTGATCAATGGGTGACTAGGTCCCAAGAGACTGCATAAAAATTGAGACACTGACCCATAGGATGTACTATAACATAACGAGTCAAGGTGCTCTCTTAACACCATGAAACCTGGCACCCTGACCAGACTGCTCCATTTATCTCTTATTCTCTGGGGTTTTTTTCAGGTCTTTATTCTGCTCACTGTATTCTACATCTGGATTTCCAGTTGCACAGACAGAAGGTGGAAGTGAGGTAAGCAGTTGTGGGCTTACAACTCCTAAATATGCCTTGTAGTCAGATTAGGAAAAAGAAAGGGGAAAAAAAAAAATCAAAGAAAACCAAAATAAAACAAACCAAAAACAGTCTCAAGAGTGCTGTTGCTTGCATTTGGAGAACAGGTCTTGCATAGCAAACATCAGGAAAAGCCATTTTCAAAGGTTATCTGAACTCATGTTAAATAGTTGACTATTCAACCAAGCGAAAAATAGATCCAAAGGATGAAATAATAAAGCACCAGGGACAAAAGATCCACACACTATTTAGCAGAGAATGCGGCTGTCTATAATGGAAACATAAGCAGAGTCTCTTATAGTACTTTGAAAAAAAATGATTGCAAGTAAAGCCTTGTGAAAGAGCAACGTATTCTGTGACAGCTGTTTACAGATTTTCCTTTTAAGCTGATCACAGTTGTATGTCAGGGCAGTAATTTTAGGAAAAAAATAAAGATCTGAATGCTTTTCCAGATACAAGCATGCAATAAAAATATACTCACCTGGAAATTAATGATAATGGTATTTTTGGGTTAAAAATTTTTGTGCAATGTGAATTGAAAGGCTCTAACTCTTGAGTTTTCTAAAATGCATTTTTCAGGTTTAGATATGCATTATTTAATATTCAGAATTCATTTTCACAGTTTCTGGATAAGCCATTCAGAATGGCAATGTACTCTAGTTGAGAGGGGAAGCAGGGAAAGAGAATACTGTACAAGGCATCTGCAATGCCTCCTGCTCCGTTTCCAGAAAAAAATCCACAAGTATGAAAACCCAACTTTTTTTATTCTGCTGATGCAAGCAAGTGAGATTCTTACAGGAATGCGTTTAAGATAAAGCAAGATACCAATCAAAAAAGTAGCACTGCTACATGTTTCAGATAGCTTTTGGCATCTATATCTTAATTTTGTTTTATAACAGTAATGCAGGACTTCTATTTTTATTTATAGCTGTTGTTCTGTAAGAACTGAAAGGAAACATATCCTTTAAAAAAATTAATATGAATATTGCAAAACACTGTTGTTATACTCTATCACTGTGTAAACCAGTCTTCAAAATCTCTGGGAAGTAGTGTAAATGAGGTGAATGATAGCTCAGCACAGGTCATTTGGAAACTGTAAGAGCTTCTGTTCCACAAAGCAGATTGACAAATGTTATGGTTTTTCTTCCCAGGCTCCCTTTTACTTATGTGGAAAGCAAAACCTTATACTATGGAAGTATTTTATTTGAATGGTATGGTTACAGCCCTTGTAAAGAACTGTAATGGCAGATTGACTTAGACTCTCTATAACTTCTTCACGTAAGAAAACAGGAAAACGATCTGTGCTTAATAGATTCTAGTTTCCTGCTGCTACCTCTCCCTGCTGACACTAATACAGGTGAGACATGGCTTATTATATTTGGCTTTATGACTCCAATAATATTCTCATATGTCACTAAGGAAGCTTGCCTTCCTAGATGGGAAAAACTTACAGAATAATACAGCTCTTTTAGGAGAAAGCTTGCTGTTCCACATGGAAAGATTTTGTTGAGGAAGCAAAGGCTTGAACAAAACCTTGGGTGGAGGCAGGGGGAGAACAATACTTCTTTCAGCATAGGTCCTGTTCTGAAATTTTATGCTTATGAAAGTTGCCTCAGTGACATGACAGGATCCTTCTCTGAAATGCAAATATATATATATTCAAAACATTAGTTTCTCAAAACTTTATTATGTATAATTAAGAAGAGTTATGACACCTTCTGCCAAAGTTCCTTGCATATATCTGTATGGTATCTGACAAATTGCTCTTACGTGCAAGTATGGACCAGATAGACTAGAGCATCCTCAGGAAGATAAAATAGAAACTGAGACAGTGGAAAGCTAGAAATTAAAAGAATATAGGATAGGCAAAAAACTGGCCATAACATTTTAACTGGGATCTTCACTGGTAAGGATGAGTATTTACTGAATAATATTTTTCTCTAAACTCTGAGGCTATTTTCCTAGGCAACTAGTTTAAACTACCACTTGTGGTGGGCTGACTTGCAGGCTGCCAGATGCCCATCCAGCTACTCTCTTACTCCCCCTGCTCAACAGGACAGGAGAGAAAATAAGGTAGAAATGCTCATGGGTTGAAACAAAGATGAGAAGACTGCTCAACAATTACTGTCACGGGCAAAACAGGCTTGACTGGGCAGCCCCAGCATCTCCTCACAGCCCCTGCTGCCAGTGCCTGGGCACCCACAACAGATACATCTCTATATAATCCTGGAAACTACATCTTATATGTTTAAAAAAAAAAGGGGGGGGGGGGAATGTAAAAAATACTAAGTGAATGAGGTTGAAAAATGTAAGAGTATTTAGAAAAATTAAAATGTACACACTTGCTTCATAGCGTAGAGCTGAGCTGAATAATGAGACAGAGACTCTTTCTATGTAGTTGTAGAGAATTTTTCATACATTGTTCTGATTTAGAGTCAAGATTAAACATGAAAAATGAAATATTTATCTTTTTAAAATCTAGTTGAAACACTTGAGCCAGAAAGGTTAAAAAAAGTTCAGGGAACAATCACACAAACAATTTAAGGCCTTGATTTATGTAGCAGGTTCAGAGTGATAATGAGCAAAACTGCTAATCAGTGCCCACAGATATTAGATAATAAATTCAATAGGTTGAAATGGGTATTTGTAGTGCAGCAAACATTAGTCTAATGACTGAATTAATCTTAACACAGAGAAATTCTTGCATGCCAAATTTGTTTACCACATGACATGTTAATGAAGATAAAACTGGTAGGTCTTCTTTACCCTTATGAATTAAAAGTGTTATTTGGGAAGAGTTGAAAGGGCATTAAGTGGTAAAGTTTTGTAAGAGACACATGAAAAGATTTGAGCAAACAGGAGATGGCAATAGATAAGGTACTTGTTCTTTATTGCACTTCGTATGGTTGAATAGAAATGATTTGATTAGTACAGTGTATCAAAGAACCTACTATGCGAAACAGATCTAGAAATAACTAAAGTGCTTCATAATTAGCTGATCATTCTGGTGCTTCCTAAACCCACATTTGTTGGATAAGGAGGAAAAATCCCTGTATGTCTGTGCACATATCACTAAAAGTTTAGATCTCTATGCTAATTAACTTTTTATTCCTGATCATTAAACAAATGTGCTTACAATGATAACTAAGGACAACTTTCCTCAAATGTCTTGCCTGAGAAGGCAGCACCTTGAAAAAACAAGCAAACAAACAAACAAAACCCCAACAATGAAAATTATTGCTTTTCTCTCCTTTAAAAATGTCCAGTTTCTATTATAAGGCACAACCAATTATTACAGTAGAAAGCACTATTTTAAAGTTGCTTGCGGTTTGGCCCTTTAACACACAGATCAATGGATGAGTCTGACAAATCATTTAGAAGGAAGATTATCAGCAAAGCTGATCCTCAACTACACAAAGAAGCTCAAGAAAATTTTCAATTATTTATTCTTGTTTTCTTTTTTTAACTGGTCATCTCTCAGGTATTTTAATCTGGGACTTTACTGATGTAATTATCCGGAGTCATACAATTAGCTATACCAATCCACCCTTTTTGATTGTGACTGGCTGATTCAAATGATCAAAGCTGTGGAATAAGCTCCATCAAAACAAAAACACTGTTAATGACTTAGGTAGACACTAAACCCAAGTTTACAGCCACTTATCTTTTCCAGTGGAAAAGAGATTTGAATTTTTTCATCCAGTAAAATAATTTAAATGATCTAATTATTTAATCTGGGCTAAGAAGTAATATATGCCAAATTTATTTGAAAAAAACCCAGTATTTTGTCATCTTTACCATATTTTCCTAAGACTGAATATACCACTCTGTATGCCTGCCACGTTAAAGAGATACATTTGCATATGACTTATACTTTAATTTCAGATGCACTGAACAGAATGTATAGAAATTATACACATTTGAGGAAGTAATACCACATACGATATAAAAAAGAAAAGAAAAAAAACCCAAAAAACCTGTTGTTATACTGCTGTTAGTGTTAACAGAGGTGTGCAATATGCAAATATTTCCTCAATATATTTTGGAGGTCAGTGCTATCTGCTCTTAAGCATTACATCTGGCACCATGACAGTTTAACACCATTGGCTAGTCTAGACATGCTCCTGAGATCTCATAGCTTCAACATAATTATACAGATTTTAATGGGCAACCAGGGCAGAAAAGTAGAATACTGCTGTCAATGAACTGCCAGATTTATGAGATGCCATATAACTTGTAGCAGAACACAACACTGAGTAGGTTGGCATCTTGTGATAAGCAAACATTTGACAAGACCAAAAAGGAAGGAGGTTGAATTAAGCAATAGGACATTCACCTTTTCCCCCAACTAAGTGCTTTCTTTCTCAGTTTGGGTTGTTTTCCAGTTTGCTGTGGAATTTCGCAGTCTTCTGAGGACAAGCATTCTTCCCTTCAAGTTTGTTCAGTTGACAGAATGATTCATGGACATTTTTGAGCCATAAATAAAACAGCTTTCTGACTTTTGAGCAGCACAGAGCTGTTCTAAAATGTTTCCATGTACATGGAAGAATTACCTATACTAATGTCAGTTCCCAGCACTCCATTTTTCATATACCATGCCTACACTCTTGTGCATAATCTATCCAGCTGGCAGTTTACCTGACACCTTCCAAGCCATTCCTTTCTCTGCCTGTCCAGTAACACCAGTCTAATCTCCCTCCTTTTCTTCCCCTGCACTTGTGCAACAGAGTACGCATTATCAACACTCACTTCTGGATCTGCCCCATTGAAAAATACTCTCTACCTTATAACCACCCCAAACATACAGATTTCTAAATGAAAGTCATGAGATATAGACAGACATCAACATACAGTGCTACCAAGATGTATTATTTTAGTGTGTGAAGACCCACAGCAGTTGAACTAAATTTGTCAGAAGAGTAGAATATACTTTTAGTCAAATAAGCATGCAAGAGATAGGCACTTATAAAAGGTCACAGAAAATGTTCCTCCAAAAATGAAAGTCTCTGGCCCATGAGAATCTTTTGTACTAAGATATCTTCCAAAGGATCAAATTGTTATTTCTTAAATGGTTCTTTAACTTTTATTGTGCTTTTGTAAAGATTTTTTTTTATTTATTCATGTATGGTCTCATGGAACCAGCTGATCACCCTATTGAATAAAGCATGCAAAGCAGCTTACTATTTGGCCATTCTAGGATTCTTCATTATTTTTTCTTAACCAGACTTCTTTCAAAGTATAACTCTTTCAGAACGATGTTGTAATTGTTTGCAAAATAGCATGGATAAACTCACAAGTATCTCTAAAGTTGCCTTTTTCATCCTATTCTCCTCTTTGGACATGAACTCTTTTCCACCGTTTACACAGAGAGTAGCTCAAAAATGCTGTCTCACTTTCAGGATAGAAAGTGAGTATTAACACATATTTTTAATACCAAAGTATTTTGATCTAGTGGGAGGCATGACTCATATTATAGTCTAGGAGGCATAATGTGTAATTAGGGTTAAAGAGACTATTTTTGTTAGGTATCCCAGAGATGAACTGGACAGGCACCCTATGCCTAACACGGCAGTCCACATATTCAGAAATAGATCTTGTAAGCATGGCCTGCTAGCTAGAATTTCTTGAAAATGTGACTCTAAGAGTCTGATTAGACTGCACAGAGTATCAAGAGAGCATAACCACTGATGCATCAGGTTATTTTTAACTATGTCCATCTTTAAGATCAGTCATGCTGTCTCTTTAAATACTGAAGGGAAGTTGGGTAGGCAAAGGTCAGTATCATTAGCCAAAATCTAGATTGTCTGAATTTCTCTGTACCCTAGCTGAATGTGTTATATCTATGCATGTCAGTATGCATGGATATGCTTATATTTGTCTGTTACTGCTGGTACAGTGACCTATGTTCATCCATAGCACATTAGCTATTTTGACTGTTCTGCAAAAAAATATCATTAATATGTCTCCAAACAGTGTAGTTGCTCATGCAATAGAGATTGGTATTATTAACCATCTATTTACAACTGCAAATGTATGATTTCCATTCATCATGAAGCAATAATAAAGGACATGTATGTATAGTATAAAAAAAAAAAAATTAGACCTGGAGTAATGGCACAAAGCAATTATCTCACACTACTCCTTTCCTTTCTTATGAAAAGAAATATATAAACTGTGAAGCTATCACCCAAAAAACTAATCCACTGTGGTGTGGATGAATATTTTTGAGTCATTTGGTTCCTCTTCTGAATGATCCAAGGAATCTGCAGTTAAATCAGCTGAAAAAGGCAGCTGTGCAGGGAAATTTTTGATTACACTTTTAATTTCACAAGCTAACCTACAAATGACTTTAAAATTGCTGGTAACACTACGTACTACTAACCACCTACACATTTTTATTGAAAGACTGTAGCTGCAATCCATTAGTTAATGACTATGCTGTGCTTGCCAGATCACATTCACACTCACAACTAGTAAGTGGTTGAGTTTCAAGGGCCTTGCAATAACACCACCAATTAAACCCAGCCACTTTTGTTACATTTTTGCAACCCAAATATATTTTAGAAAAAAAAACCCACAAAAAAAAGAAAACCCCAAAACACCCAAATTGTATTGGCTTCTCTACTGAAAATAAAATCTATTCTGTATGCCTTTGCTGTGTTACAATATAAGTCTTAGGCAATCTTGAAATATGTGCTTGCATATTTTAGGCACATTTTAAATTACAACAGCATACGTGTTTTGACTAATAAATTGCTTTCCCTTAAATTCAGTAATTGACCACTGCTCTTTAACAGAAAAATATTTATTAATATTCAGCAAAAGCTAAACATCAAAACTGGTCAATTATTCCATCACACTGTAATGTCAGTCATATATACATTTTACATAAGCAAAAATGAAGGACATGTAAAGTGATAAACATGCATATCATGAGTTTTTTGGATTAAAAAATATGCAGTGATTAAAGTCGTGGAGGTTTTCATTTTTTTCCAGTTATTTTAGATGGATGAATCATTTATAACTGACACTTTTACTTCATGCAAAATTACGTCTTCAATAGCTATCTCCATGACATTTTTCCATAAATGCAGGTGTGCAATGAAATATTTCAGTACTGTTTAGTAGGATAAAGTAAAAAAAAGAAGTTATTCAATCTTTCTCAATGAACTTAAACGCTTTCTTTAGATCTTGAAAACAACACAGATCTAATCTAAAAGAGTAATTGGGCATATTGCCAAGACAGCAAATAGAATCCTTCTCCTAAATGGTAGGCACATAGAATTTAATTTCAAGTTTTGTCTTGAAAATGAGATTTTTGTGAGTTTTTTCAGGATGAAGAACTTTAAAACTGCCATAAATATGCTGGTAATATTTAAGCATGTAGTATTTAGATGGTAGTTCAGTAATGTAAATTTCTTTAAAATGATAGGGGAGTTGGCCCATGGAAAAAGAAATATATGTTATTAAACAGTATATCTACATTAACTTTCAGGACTGTACTTCTGACATGATCTCCTAGTCATCTCCACTTGACACACTTGGGTTTGTGTTGTGGAGCCCTTTTGGAGCACAAAGATGGGCTTCCTTTTAGATGAAATGAAACCAGACTTAATCTCCAGTGACTAATGGGCATTCAGTCCACAGGACCACATAACTCCAGAGTGAATGCCACAGAAGTGTATGCAGTAAACATTTTCTCCTCAGCACCAGCTGCATCACACTCAGATCTGTTCCTACTGTGTTGTATATTACTTGCTAATGTAGCTGTAACCTCACTGATTAAAGTATAAAAATAATATATAAGTATATGCAAGAAAATATCTTTTTCTACTTTCTCCCAAAGATGACCAGATGTTAGTAAACAAAAAATAACATTTTTAAAAATTTTTTATTTTTAACATGCTGTGCACCATGAACATAGCAAGCATTCTATTATTATTTTCATTCTCCCTACTTATCTTCTTTTAACATGTATTTACCCGGATCAGTATGAAAGGGGATTAAGCTTTAGACTAAGAAAAGATTAAACTGTTATTCCTATTTATAGAAGGTTTTCTTATATATGTTTTATATCATCAATATCATTCCTTATTTGTTTTCAATCTACTTAATTCACCTTTCGTCCCCCTACTACTCTTGTTTAAGACAAACAGATCAAGCTTATGCACAGAAACATAAAGCATTCCTTTGGAAGGTAAATATTTGAAAGAAAAGAGAATATTCATTACCTATATAACAGATAACTTTCAGTTCTTATTCAGGGAACCTCCCTGAATGCATGGATTTCTCCTCAGATTTACAACAAGGAAGCAAAACATAAAATCTAAGAAAAACAAAACGACAAAGCCATAAAATAAGCACAATAAACAAAATGAACACCTAGTCTTTGGACAAGACTGGGACAAATCTGAAGACACTGATGTATAAGGGTATTTCTTAAGATGACACATTTTTTCAACCGAAGGACTAGATTTCCTTTTTGGAAAGCAAAGGCTTATCAAGCTATTTGCTTTAAAGAAGGAACTCACTATCCTGTGACTGGATTCCATGAATGTCCCATATAGACATTCTTAAAGAGACAGTCAAAATGCAAAATTGTCATTTCAAGACATGCTATTTTTACTGGCCTATATTTGGTGGCTGTTTGGAGGAAGCAAAACTGGTTAAAGAACAAGAACATTATCAGAAATCTTTCTTTAGAACTGTGCTTTAAAAGATTGGATGTTTTAACTTCAGTTATACCAAAAAATAGGAAGAGGAAGAGGAAGGTATGCAAATTGGTATTTGTATTCAATTAGTACTGTAAAAATGAGGCAGAAAATTAGAAAATGCTGGTTTCCTTTGAAAAATGTTATGTGCAGGTAAGAAAGACTGTTAAAAGTCCCAAAAGATAGTATTCCCTTAGTAACAAGAACAGCTGGGATTCATCTCACATGAAAGGTTGGATTTGTCGGGATCAACTAAATTTAGGTGTTTAAGCTTCCCCTATACACAAAGGTAATCTAATCAATATAGTCTGGAAAGCTATGCCTCTCACATTAAAGTAGACACACACATTTGGTAACTGAATGGGTCTCTAGACTCAGTTACGATATTGACTAGGTCTCCGCTGACTACAATGGGAGCTCAGACTGTCTAACTCACATCTGAATGAGTTATAGATACACAGAGAGGTTACATATATAACACCTGCACTCATACCAGTAGTCACCTAAATCTGCTAACTTCTTTTTGAATGAAGCTCCACCTAAACCTCACTTCTCCTGCCTAACCATTAGCATGCAATGCCAGTCTAGAAAAATCCCGGGGTACCTAAGATATTTGCATGTGGATGTTAAACATGAAAGAAGGGACTGCAGTTAACAAGAGGTAGGATACCTCAGGGTATTTCAAGTAGCACCAGATGCCTATGTATAACAAATGATTTGAGCCCTATATATCTACATTCTGGAGCTAAATTCCATCCCAAATGTCTATATGTGAACTTGATGTTTGAGCTCTTATTACACTCAATAGAAATCTGGTAAATGGACTCGGAAGTGAAATTTATTCAACCTATTTTAGGTACCTGCTTTAGGATGAAATGAAAGCTATAGTGCTCAACAAAATTAAAAGGGAGCTTATATACTCAGCATAAAGTTTTAGACCTCTACATGTAAGCATCAAAATTCAGGAGTCTATGACATGGAGCTGAGTTCCATCATTGATGCCTGGAACTAACACCTCTTGTGTACCTCTCGTCTACTTATTACAGCCTTCATTTATAACCTCTGGTGGGATATAGGCACTTCTCTATGAAATTTACTTGACTAATTTCAGATACATACCTTAGGAGCTAAGTGCTTTCCATATATAGCTTCTTCCACTGCACACACAAAGTACAGAGCTAGAAAGACCATTGGTCTTATTCCTTTATTATGTTCTTATGAAGCCTACCATGGTCTATATCTTTCTATGTAAAGAGTGTTTAGGCAGACTAGTGTAGATTTTGAGTCTCAATATAGATGCCTTATAGTTGCTTTTGGTGTAATTTGAGGTATCTTTTCACTACCCTGCCTGGTTTCCCATAGAGAATAGCTCCTGTGGCATATATGCCAGATGTGGATGTGTTGCATACCCATTGACATCACAAATGACATTACATAGTTATGTTTAGGCAACTGGATTAGTACCCTGGTTTGTACATATTTAAGCTTATTTTGGTTTACATACTTTGGATAGTACTACACAAAATATCCTCCCATAAATTTACAAGTTTATAATTAATTTAGCTTTGAGAATACAGAAGTTTCTTTCCTTCTTTCTTCACATCTGTATTGCACAGTCTATACAAGGCAAATTTAATTAATTGGTAGGATTGCAGAATCATGGAGTGGCTGAGGCTGGAAGGAACCTCTGGAGATTGTTTAGTCCAACCTCCGTGCTCAAATCAGGGTCAATTAGAGCCATATCCAGTTTGTTTTTCAAAATATCCAAGCATGGAGACTCCACGATCTCTCTGGGAAACCTGGTGCAGAGCTGTATCACCCTGACAGTAAGAAAGTGTGGGTGGTTTCTTTCCTTATGTTTAAACAGAATTTTTTTGTATTTCAGTTTGTGCCCATTGCCCCTTCTTTCATCTGGTATACCACTGAGAAGAGTCTGGTTGTATCTCTACTACCCTTCTCCCCACCCCATGAGGTAGTTGCATATATTAATAAGGTCCTCCCTAAGCCTTCTCTTCTCTGGGATGAACAGTCCCAGTTCTCTCAGCATCTCTTCATATGACAGATGCTTTAATACCTTAATCACCTTTGTGGCCCTTTGCTGCACTTGTTCCATATTTCCATTTCCCTTCTGTACTGGGGAGCCCAGAACTGGACTTGGCACTTCAAATGTGTTTCACCAGTGCTGAGCAAAGGGAGGATCATCTCCATCATCCTGCTGGCAACACCCTTCCTAATGCAGTCCAGGACGTGGTTTCCTTTTCTTCAAAAGTGCATTTCTGGCTCATGGCCAGTTTGTTGTCCACCAGGACCCCCCGTTCTTTTACTGCAAAGCTGGTTTCTAGTTGGTCAGGCCCAAGTCTGTGCTGGTGCAATGGGGTTATTCTTCCTGCATGGAGTTATTCCTCTCATTGGAGCCATCAGCAATTCTAATTCCACTTACAATCTGCAACCACTTGAACGTTGAAATTACCAACTCCATGCTAAACTTGACACCTTTATTCTCACAACTATAATCTTTCTTTTAAACAAGTAAGTGTTTGCCATTGTGAATAGGAGTTGTACGGCTAAGACTCCATTAGGAACAGAAGGTAAAACATCAGAAGATGAATCTTAGTAGTAATGTAACAAAGAATCACAGCTTGCAATAATAACTTCCACTGAACTTCAGAAAAAGCAGCCTCAAAAATCTCAAACAAATATTCCTGTCATAATCACACTATCTCACCATTAAAAGGTGCATTAGAGCACCTAGAATGCTAATAAAGACTTTCTAATATATTTAACAATGATTAAAGATATATGTATTCATTTGTGCTTTTTACTTTTACTTCCCATGGAAATTCTCTAAAGAAGAGAAAAATCTGTTGCTGTTCTACTGCTAAAAAGTACTGTTAAATAGCATGATCATGAGGCATGGAAAAGTACCGAGTCAGGTCAAAACAATGGATGATAAGGAGAGAAATTGATTTTAAAAAAGTCTGTGTTTTAGAAGAGTTATGTTTTATTTTTCTTATTGTGACTATTTAACTTGAAACTGTTGACTATGATACTTATCTGTAAAAGTATTAGAAAGGACTGAATGATTCACTGTTCTTTTGTGTTGTGGCCAGATATGGGACCAATATTCAAAAAGGAAAGAAAAAAAAGAAGTGCTCAAGAACAAAATATTGCAACTTTCAAAGTACTACAAAGAACTAACCAATTTATTACAGATCCAAGACGACTTGAGCACCATGTCTAAACTATGGACACCAAACATCCAGTTTATCAAATAAAAGGTGAAAAGTTGATTCAATCAAAGTTAGTAAGCATCGGAATACTGTTTCCTCTGTCACTGAAGATCATTAAATCAAGAAATCATTCTGAAACATATACTGGAGATACAAGCAGAAGATATGAACTTTTTTAGAAGTTATTGGCTAAGATTTCTGACCTGCCTTATGTAGGAGGCTATACTAGTCAAAACAGCCCCTTGGGCCTCAAATATATGTACACTTCTGGAAGTCAAAGTCAAACACCAGTAACAAAGGGCGCTACCGTCTCACAGACAAGAGCTAGACGCTGAAGATAAATGCTTTGAGAATGGGAATACAGTATCCACTTTAACACTCTAGTGGGTTAACCTTGGCTGGCTGCCAGGTGCCCACCAAACTGGTCTATCTCTCCCCCTCCTCAGCAAGACAGAGAAAGAAAATAAGATGAAAAAGCTCATGGGCTAAGATAAAGACAGGCAGATCACTCACCAGGTACTGTCACTGGCAGAATTGACTCAAACTGGGGAAGATTAATTTCATTTATTTCCAATTATAAAGAGAGTAGGATTATGAGAAGCAAGAAAAACAAAACTAAAAACACCTTCCCTCCACCCCTTCCTTCTCCCAGGCTCACCTTCACTTCTTCATTCCCTACTCTTATGCCTCCTCCTCCCCCCACCTCCCCGCTGAGCAGTGCAAGGGATGGGGAATAGGAGCTGCAGTCAGTTGATAACACTTTGTCTCTGCCACTCCTTCCTCATCACACTGTTTCCCTGCTCCAACAGAGGGTCCCTTCCAAGGGACAGAGTCCTCCACAAGCTGCTCTAGCATGGGTTGTTTCTGCAGGGTAGAGTCCTTCAGGAACAGACTGCTCCAACATGGGTCTCCCACACGCTGCAGTTCCTGCCAGAAAACCTGCTCCTGTATGGGCTTTTAATGGGCTGCAGCTTCCTTCAGGGCATATCTGCCTGCTGCAGTGTGGGGTCCTCCATGGGTTGCAGGGGACGCCATGGTCTTCACCATGGGCTGCAGGGCAATCTCTGCTTCAGCGCCTGGATCACCTCCTCCCCTTCCTTCTTCATTGACCTTGCTGTCTGCAGAGTTGTTTCTCTCACATTTTTCTTACTCTTCTCTCCCAGCTGTTGTGCAGCTTTGGGCAGCAGCGGGTCTGTTTTGGAGCCAGCGGGAACTGGTGCTGTCTAACATGGGGGCAGACGCTGGTCTCTTCTCATAGAAGCACCCCCTGCACCTCCCCTCACTCCTCCAACCTTGCCATGTAAACCCAATACAAACATCAAGGGAAATAAATCACTGGACTATCTTGAAATACAGGCTTGATTTAAGAAATCTTGTGTGAAATTCTATGCACTGTGCTATGACAGAGGTTTGACTAGGTAATGATAATGCTTTAAAACTTAAAAATCCTATGGATCTCTGCAGTAGATTTGGGCTTACTGTGGTAAGAAGAAAAGCCTTCTGAGAAGATAATTCTTACCGCTAGGAGAAAATAACACTTAGCAATTCCTTAAATCAGTCTTATGTTTTAGCCTGCACCATTGGTAAACGCATCTGTGGTTTTAAACTATCATAGGTATCAGCAGTGATGGCAGTCACAGGCACCAGCTTTTACCTAATGTGCAACCTTCCCGTTCCTTTAATCCTCTGACCCTTATAAATTTTTCTTACAAGTCTGAATAGTCCCCATGCCCCATCTAGCCTTTTCAGCTCACTGCTCAGGACCTGCAATTTCTCATCTTGGATGGCAGCAGCAGTTAGGAAGTTCAGACGCACTAGATGTTGATCTTAGAGAAGCGATGGGACAAGTTCCCCTCTTGCTGCTCATTGAACGGCTATGTCATCCTGATTTACACTCCAATTAGCTTTGGTGTATGGGGGAAAAGAGTGGCTTTTCTAAACCAAGACAATATTAACATCGTCACTGTAATGAGGCAGCAAAGAGATTTAAAGAGATAGCAATACCTCTTATGCCTCTCAGATTTTACTTATCTTTTTAAAGAAATAAGTACATGGGCTAAGATTGAATTCAGACTTCAGACTATTTTATAGCTCTTCAGTAGGCTAATTCTCCAACTTGACTCCAGTTTTTCTTACTCCTACTTGCCTGTAGCTAAATGTGACAGTGTTAGATTCTGTGTGAGGTATGAACTTGTGTTTAATGAAATGGAGGAAATTACTAAAGGCAAATGTTCTTATTTTAGTTCACATAGAGTCTCATATTATGAAAACACAAGAATAACTATGGACAGTGATTTATCTAGAGCTAAAGCATTAACAGAGTAACATTTCTTCCTACACCTTAGGATGTTCAGCTACAGACTCCAATATCGCCAAGTATGACAAGAAACTTTTGAGGCAGCAAATGAAAGGCAGGATTAAGCAGAGGGTATGCCCGCAAGGTTAAGCCATCATCACCCACTGGGTGTAATGATAGTGACACTATAAAACCAAAGCTCCTTGCATGAAAGGCTTAGCTTCTCCACATGGGACCCTATCATATGACCAAGTGTAATACAAGACAGTCTTGCTATTACTCTGAACTTTAATCATAATTAAACCACTGCCACAGAGATATTCCTACTTATTACTGGAATTTTAGTATGATTTAATACCCCTGACATCACTTGACTAAACCACGGTAGTATTAGGTTTATTAAAATGTGGGAACTCAGGTATTTGTCAGACACATTTATCCATACAATTTTTAATGTACTGGAAATAAAAAAGCTATCCACAAAGAGTATTATTGGTAGACAGCATTATAACAGTACTTCCAAGAATATGGAATTGCTTTTGAATTTGTAATTAATAATGTGGGACAGTAGAATATTCTACTTAATTTGAAGGTCATCCTTTTTACTTAGTAAAAAGGATGACCTTCAAAGCAGAGTTTTTGTTACAATTTTTTCTACAGCTCCCTGTTTTTATAAAGTTATTACTTTGTGTTATGTAACATATATTGATAATACTTATTCATGAGGTGTAGAAATTAGGCAAGCATTTACTTAGCTTCAGAAACATATATCAGAAGACATAAATATTATATTTCTGTCTGGTTTTAAGCCATTGGAATTATTGCATAGATTCATCCACAGTGTATAGTAGGCTTTCTCCCCAGAGCAGTTCTAACACTCTACTAAATATATGCTACTCCTCTTTATCTCTTTGAAGAAAAATGAATCACATCCACAGCTTGCAGCTATCAAAATATGATTTATCAAACATTTTCATGGAAGTGCATTTTTCCCCTTCTTTACACTAGGAGGCACATTTTTCCTTCATGCAGTTCTATCGCACAGCTCTGCAAAATGAAACCTTTAGATACATTAACAATTCCAATCTAAATTTAAGTCCCTGACAACCTTTACTAAACCACAGTGAAAGAAGAATTCTTCACTAATAAGGGTTGGGGGTTTTTTGTGCCGATGAAAACCACAATTATAGTAATGAAAAATAACATTCTGCACCTGACTGCTGGCAAACAAAAACATAGTTTTCTTTTGACTGATTACTGAAGAAATAATTCACATTAAAATACATCAGACAGCTGAGACTTTTAATGTAACTGATGATAAAGAAGATGTTTGTGTTAAACGTGCACTTCCTGATACACAAATTTAAAACAATTAAAAAGCAGGATTTTTGATAGTAAGAGAGGCTATAAAGTCATACCAGTAAACATTATTTTACAATGACCTTTTTTTTTTTAGATCCTAAAGAAACTTTATGTTTTCTAAATTCTTATCTGATACACTAAAAGGTAAAGAATTTTAATCAGCTGGTTGTTCTTTGGAATAGCTTCCTTTAGTTTTTATAGGAAGTGTAATATACACACCTTCCAAATGCAAAAGATAGTGTTCATTTGGAGAACATGTGAGGTCAGCATTCCACACACCAAAGCACAGTTCAGATTATTCAGAAACATTAGTTTCCAGGAAAGTATAGAATATCCCCTTGTTTTGTTCTGTTGGGTTTTTTTTACAGACTCTCAACACTATAATATTTACAATCTTTCTCTTTTGTTTGTCATCATGGTGACAAGGTTATGGAGCCAGGTTATATCATGTTGCTTTCCCTTTCTCTTGGCCCATGCTTCTGGCAAAGTCATGGTCAGCAAGGTAAGGCTGAGGTTGTTAATCACTGCATTTAAATGCAATAAAATATTGTAATATACACAAGGCTTGCCTTACAAATCAATATTGTATGCAAAATTAAACCATCATAACCATGACTCCTGAATAATGATACTTCCGTAGTAAATTTGAATTACTTGTTGTTATTATCATTTAATAATGCTTAACATAATGCTGGTGTCACTCTGTAATGATATGTTGTTTTTAAAAATTGTGAATTGTTGCTCACTGATGGAAGAATTCTTATAAATCGTATCAGGGTGCAAATGAGAGAAAGGTGAAATATAAGGAAGCTGCAACTGACAGATTAACATCATAGTCCTCTGACAATCAATTAACATTTGTCAATTGACAATGATGAAATGGAAGATAACTTAGCGCACTGAATGAAACCCTCGGGGGTTAAAATAAAAGATTCTAATACAGAGAAAACAGGTTTGAGTGATGCAAAACAAATTTGGACTGTACACATTACTATTAAAGTTCTTATAAATTTTATTTTTTTACTTCATATTTATATCTTGTTGCCTTTCCTTCATAACCACAGTGACAGTGTGTGGCTGACAATGCTAGTGTTTGGCATCTCTCTTCATTTCAGTTTCCCCCAGTGAGAGAGATTGCTGTTTTAAGATTAGTTAGGTGAATGTACTCTCACTGTGTTTGTTTCTTTCATTAAATCATGTAATTGTAGCTCTTGTGTTTCTGCAGAAGCTAATGATTGCAAGAAAATATGGCAATAAGGTTTCTCATACCTTTGTGTAATAAGTTATCAAGACTTTTAGCTCTTTCTTTACCTGTTTAAGGTTTTGAAGACCTGGGCCTTGGTCAGTCTTCAAATATAATTAAAATAGCAACATACTAATACTGAGAAACAATGGCTGCATTTTTATTCGTATAACTTCACACTGTACAATAATAAACCGCACAATTCACTGAGCATTAAAGCCATTAACCAAAATTGCTCTCAACATGAGGCAAGGACTTTACTATCAAGATTAACATCATATTCCCATGCGCTGAAGCAAACCTTTACTTAGAATGAACTTTCATAAAAATACAGTGGGACAAATCTGCATTTTTTGTGCAGATTTTATTCTTGGAGATCATTAGAAAATATTCCCACATTTCTCTCTCCAGTCGAAATATTTAAAATCAAAATAAAATATTGTTCTGCAACATTTATCATCCAAAACTAGCAGCAGTACATGTACATGGTAATACCAGTACTCTCCAATAAGACTTTTTCCTTACGTTATAGCTGTATCTTTTACCTCAGCATGCCCCAACTATTTTCATAAACAGCAATCCCTTAGACAGAAACTGGAATGAAACTACCTCTACTGTTAAATACAACAACTATTTAACATTTCACTGCAATATAACTAGAAATTCAGTTTAGAATTGTCACATAATACAATATTGAAATGATACTACATCAGTTATTTTTACCATGAACATATGAAAATACCCACAAAGTAATTTTGCCCATTCACTAGATAGATAGCATTTTTCTCTTCTGAAAATTGCCACGGGATCTTCAATAACCATAAACTGTTTTAAACTCCATTTCACATCTCATCCAAAAACTTGTGCCTCCAGTAGCAAAATAACTTTTGACACAATGCCTAGGCAATAACTTGATACTGAATAAGATATAAAAGTTAAATCATTCTAATGGGCAGCATGACTCCCTTCCTGCCTTGGGTTTTCTCAGGATGATTTCTGTCACAGTAATGACCATAACATTCCCTTCTTAGTTTGGGAGATTTGATGAGATATGGAATGCACTATTTCAATGTCTGCCCTAATTCAGTCTGATAAAAGGTGAAAAACCTATACTTCAGTACTTCACTAATCATCAGTACAGCTTGATGATTAGATTTTCATACATTTGCCATGAATTTAACAACCCCAAGGCTAACCAGGTGTAACCACAGACATTAAAACATTTCATATAGCTTTTAAGAACACTTATTCACCCTGACTAATCTTATGGTAGTCTCTGTATTACGGATGACTAGACCATCATGATTAATACACTATGTTTGCACAATGTGCTTGACACAAAATTTCTAAAAACACTTTAATAACTTGGTATAAAGTTTACTAAGCCCATTTTTCCTAACTCTCCTGGAGGATTTTTATCTCACTTTTTGAAGAGATGTGCAATTCAGAGTCAGTGAAGCCAATGTGACGGTGCCAACATGCAATGCTGCCTTAAAACTCCTCTCTGATCTTGTTAAATCTTTCACACATCTCACACGTGGTCAGAGAATTAACAGGATAATTCCACTTAAGCTCCTTTCTTGCTTAAGCAGACATACCTTCTTGCTCCAGAGTCAATCCATTCATAGTTGCTATTCTTTTATAGTTCTTTGTGTTTCTACAGATTTAGGGTTTAAGATCATAGTTCCAACAACATTTCTGGTTTTGTAAAAAAAGTAAAATGGTGTCATACCCAGAAAAAAAAGGAAAGGAGAAGGAGAAAAGGGAATAGGAAACTGGAATACAACTCTGAGACAGTAAAGCATTTCAAATTGTTTCTTTGGAGCGTTTCACCCAATACACCCTCTCGGTCTTCCCATAAAAAGTATGAGAAAAATGTTTCTAAGGTCAATATTCCACAGTTCTCATTCTCATCTGCCATGATTTAAATGTCATAATTCAGATCCAGCTCTGCCCAAATGAGAACACGGACCTTAATATTGTTCATCAGATCCCAAGGCCACCTTCTCTCCTGGTTTGTACAGGCCCAGTGACAATTTAATCATCTATACAAAAGGGAGAAATGCCAAAGGGAGAAACTAATTCTTATTTCTATACTCCTGGGATACAAGAGAACTCAAGTTCAATTACCTTCCAAGAGCACAGATAAGACTTTTAACCTTTGTCTCCACATTCTAGACAGAAAACAAGAGCTTAAGGGCAATGTTACTGCCCCCTCCCAGTTTTCAGTATGTCAAAGTCTCCACATTCCAATGCCAAAATACTGGTCACAGTATTCGTTAAGACCTGCTTAATTTTTTAGTACTGACTGTCACAAAAAACCTGCAATAATGTAAAAGTATTATAGAGAAGGAAAGAAGAAGAAAGGCAGGAATTCCCAAACTGCACATACTCAATATTGGTATGAAAGCGCATATCCGACATTATGCCATTCCAACCTAACAAGGAAACCCTGTGTTACTTCCTGTTAGAAGGGGGAATTGTAGGTGTGTTATAGAAATTTGGATTCTTTAAATTTTTCAGTGCTGCACTGATTTACTGTTTTCTATGTTAGTCTAACAGATAGTGCAACCTCCATGTCCTTGCTCTTTATATTTGTATTTAGAATTACTTTCCTAAAACAAAGTCCAATGATAAATAGCAACAGTACCGCAAACATCAAGAAAAGCTTGCTACCTTGTAGGACTTCCTTCTTCCCAGCTGTTTTCACTTACTCTACAATTTGTTTGGAGCTGTTTTTTTTTCTAACTGGATATATTTTTGTTTCTACAGTCAAATTACAACATGAGGCGCTTTAGGCAGACTACAGTATTTCCTACCAAGCATTATGAGCCAACATGGCCACATATTCATGCACATGCTTAAAAACATCTCTACCATTGCAAAGCACAAAGGGATGAAAAAGAAAGTAACCAAGTTACCAAAGCAACTCAGATAAGCAGAGCACTGATTGTGACTCACCCGAGTTGGGGTCAGAGTTGCCATCAGCTTCAGTCCTCTTGTCCGGTGAAGCCTGGTCGTAGAATTCGTCCTGCGGCTGAACCAGAGGGAGAGGGTGTGAGATCAGGGTTCCACCACCCACCGGCTCGTGGTCTCCCAGACCACTGTCACTGCAGCTTTCCTGGGAGCCATCGGGGAGGTGAAATGTAACACGGCGCTGGGACTACAAAGAAGAGCACAGGACATGCTGATTAGTGCTCTTCTATTCCGTTCTCCTGACTATTTTTTTTTTTTTTTAACTTTTGACATACAAATAGTTTCCTGGAAATGCTTATGAGGCAATTGTTATTATCATGTTTGCTTGTTGTTTTTTTTTCTTTTGACTTGCTTTTAGAGCAACACAGGGAAGATGGCAGGCAGGAGAGCCAAATTTCAAAGGTCTGCACATCCTCATCTGTCAAGTAAGCTTCTCATAAGAAAGTGATCAGTAGACAGTTAGGTATATTTCTCATAATTTGAAAAGCACAATCTATAAAAACTCTCTCTGAGAAGCAGAAACCGTTGCAAACTATGTTATGAAAAACAGAGGTTAAAGCCTGTATTATCACTGTTTATACTGGGGAAAAAAGTCCACCAGGTTAAACAAACCAATAAAAATGGTTGTCACCTTCCAGGAATAGAAATATGTATGTGTCTATAAGGATATTTAACTGCTATCAATTATCTAATTAATATGGATATTTAGGATTGATAATTTATCTGTGAAATCACAGTTGTCAGAAAAGAATCACAGAATCTAATGGTAGAATAAGCAATTTTCACTCTGGTAAGAGAAGTAAAAATAAACAGCATGTACTTTATTCAAAACAACACAGTGACTGAGAGCCAGAATTACAAATTTTTCTGAACTCCTTAAAAAAACCACACAGTCATCTCAAAAGAAGAAAATAAAATCTGCAGTGTACACTTGGTTTAGTTAACCATTATTGATTTTGAACCTCTCTCATCTGGAGAAATAACCTGACTTTGTGAATTGTGGTCACAGGATGATAGAGTGATTCCCCATGAGCTCCAGAGCCGATAGCACTGCTGCGAATTGTTTAGCAACCGCGACTGTGGGATTCATGAAAGGAATATTACAGGTCTTCATGGTTCAAAATACTGCATCTTTGAAGCATCGGAAACAACTAGTTCAAAAGCATCTCAGGAGAGTGGTTAAATTAAGTTAAGCACATCTTCCCACAAAAATGAGTTTCAGCAGCAGGGAGCCTGAGTGATCTGGTTAGCAGGATTGGTTTAGAATAAAGAAGAGATTCACAAAGTTTGCCTTAAGCTTAATAACTGTTTCGTTTAGTGGTTACTTTCTTATCAATATTAGCCATCTGAAAGTTATGGGTTATGTCTAAGTTAATCATTCAATATTTCTACAGAGTCAGTTGAGAAAGGAGTATCAGGAAGATACTATAACAGGTATCTTCCACTAGTTACCAATTTTTTAGTTAAAATCAGGTGTCCCCTATCCATCCCAAGTCCAAGTAAGTTTTCATGAAGTTAATGGAAAAAGCATCAGGCCCTGACTCTCCTTTTTTTGCCCTGACTCTCTTTTTTTCGCCCTGACTCTCTTTTTTTCACACTTTTTTTTTAATGCGGAAAACCTCAAGTTAATAGTACTAACTGTATGTTTGCTTATTAAAAACTATTTGTTAATGGTAATTACTACCATTTTACATGATGATCAATATCCTCTACCAGGTTTATTTTTATTCATCTCCCTTGGGTGGACATAGTTGATTAAGTCAATTTTGGATTACTGTGTAATTCAGTATAGAAATAAATGTAATACTATTTGCTCTTGGCTGTGATTTTGTAATTAGTGTTTTGCTTTCAAGTTCCTTTCCTAGCTTTAGGATTTGAATCCAGCTGTAGCAAAACCAAACACATCCTCTGAGTCATTAAGTTGTATTCATTTACATCAACAGAGGACCTAACTATATACTGTCACTAAACAAACTTTTACTTCACACTTTGTTACTTTTTCTTACAACTTTTTTATTCTAGAATTGCCACCCTGAACAATTTTTTTGGTATCAATAGCAGGCTCTTTGACTTCAATACGAACAAAATAGAAATATAGCTAACTACACAGCTTAAAAACTTCTCTTCCTGCATTTATTTTCAGTAACCCAAATTCAGAGATCTGTTTTTCCAAAGTAAGAATTTATGTCACTAGTAAAATCAGTAAGAGGCACAGGAAAAGGAGATTACTTTCATTTTTTTAAACTAGAAGGCTCTGAAAAAATATGAATGACTGAGAAAATAAATCCTTAAAGTAAGGGGGGAGATGAAAATTTCAGTTTAAGGTTCTGCAAAACAATTAAATGCCTGTAATTAAATAACGTCCCCAATAAACAGAAAAACACATCATTACAAAAATGTCCAGTTTCATGAGTTATGTAGTAAAAATACTGATCTTGGGTAACAAAAGCTCCTCATACTAGTCAAAATCTGCTCTGACTCTATACTGACAGGAGGCAAGTCAGCCAGTAAAATGGCATAGGCCTAACACTAATACTGGCAACTTCTTAGCTGATAGTGTTACAAATTTTTAAATCCATACTTTAAGCAGTAAGAAAAAAAATATCGGTTTGGCTTTCTGAGCCTCTCACTGAAGACCCCACAAATCATAAAGGATTATAAAAAAATCTAAAGGTCACGTAAACGGTGATCCAGTTCCAGAGATGATGAAGGGACAGCATGCAGTCCAGCAAGAAACTTTAAACTAAGCTGTGCCATCAAAACAATGAGGGGAAAAAGCCTTCTACAAAGAAAGACTCAAAGTAAATGCTTAAGATTAGGCATATCATATTAATTGCAAGGGAAGACTGTCACTCAACCTACTGGGAGCTTATGAAGATGTTAAGTGATGTGATATGTGGCTGCCTCCTCCAGCTGCCCTGGTCCAGGACAGTCCTACCCCGCCGCTGGAGCCCAGCCCAGTGCCTGAGGACCCCGGGCCTCTGCCCAGGCTGAGCGATACATCTACCACTTTCGCCCGTGCATTGGCAAAGCTGCTGCAGTACCAAGACTAAGCGTGTATCCCAGACACACACACACACGGACACACACACAGAGGACACAGACAGCCACAGACAAGGCGCTGCCTCCAGCAGCACCCACGTTGAGGACTCACACCAGACACAGGCACAGACAGCCACATCCCCTCCTCCCCTTGGGCTGTCAGAGGCAGAAGGTCACTGGTGCAGCACACACACCACGCTCTCCAGGTTCACAAGAACATTTGTGAATCCCCCGAGCACCAGCACAGCCCCTCTGCCCGCCTGGCACCCCTGCCGGAATCCCGGACCCCCTTACCTGCCCCACGGATCCCCAGTTCACCAGCTGCTCCAGCTGGGTGCTCGCTGCAAGCACGCAGTGCTCACACTCATCCCACAGGCACCCAACATTCCCGGGTCCCCTTGAACACCAGCACGGACCTTCTGCCCACCTGATACCCCCACCCAGACCCTGGGCCTCTTACTTGCCAGCTGGTCCGGCTTGGAGTTTGCCAGTGAATCCACAGGCACACCCCACGCACACCCAGTTTGGGGAAGGTACAGACACTCACCCCCAGCAGCCGGCACAGGCACACAGGCTGACCCCCTCACAGGCTGACCCCCTCACTTGTACATTGAATTTCTACTCCTTACAACAGTATCAGTGACTCTTCTTTCAGAAGAAAATCCTACAACATGCTCAGACTATGTTTGCACTTATCTACTTACTTGCGCAACCAAATGCAGCTTTGAATTCTTTTTACATAAAGACAGAATCAAGTTATTCTGAGTAATGAGGTTTATAGTTGGTACAATGCTGGGACTAATGATAACAAGTAATTACAATTTTAATTATGCTACAACGTATGCAGGATTATATACAGCATGAGGTAGGATTATGGTTCAGGTCCACAACACTTGGCAAAAATTCAAATCTAAAATCTCTGACATATTCAATCATAAACCATCATGTGGGGGGGAAATATGTGTTTTCTTCAGGTCCTGAAAAACATCCAGTCTTCATTTTTACTCAGGAAATATCACATCATTGTTATGTGAAACCCAAAACTGAAAGATGAATTCAATCGAAACAATATGATTTTAACTTGCGTCAAAGTAATTTAATATAATTCAGAACAATTTGACTGAATAGGTTTTTGAACCTGAGCTGAGTTTAAAAATCAGGAAAACAATTGCTATCAGTTACATGGAATCATTCTTCTTTTAATCACCTATTCCAGCAGATTCTATAAAGCTCATCCAGGTGAAGCATGACTTCACACTCACAAGAGATAGAGAAGAATTAATTCTGTATCTTAGATGATGATAAAGGATAGTAAACTGGTGCTGATAAAAAGACAGTTCAAGCGTAATAGGAACACTTTTTCTTTTTCCCTGTTTTCAGACCAGGTGGTCAGCCAGCCGCTACTTCTTTTAATCATAGTAACAACCAAAATGATGTCAAATCAACCACATATGAAACTGGTCTAGCTACTTCTTTTCTGCTACAACAAAAACAAATACATATCTAGTAGTTTCTAACAATTGTAATTTGTGGAATTACTGGATATAAGTAATAGCTGTGGTACATGAAAATGCCAATAAAAATATCAACAAGATCTCTTGGGTGGAGGAGAGCAATGGATGGTAGAGGGTGGGGATATTCCTAATCTTAGTGATCAAGCACAGAAAAGTAGAACCTGTGCTTGACATAGCATATTGCATTTTTCTTCATTACAATATTTTATTTGGAGATACTGAAAAGATTTTAAAAATGTATTTTAGTCACAGCTTATCATTTTCCCTTCCTCATATTATTCTGTCCTATTTTTCTCATTTCTGTTGTATTGATATGAGGAATTCAGTGGTGCCCAGTGGCAGGACAGGTAATAATGGACACAAACTGAAACACAGGAGGTTCTGAACATCAGGAAACACTTTTTTACTGGGAGGGTTACTAAGCCCTGGCACAAGTGGTCCAGAGAGGTTGTGGAGTCTCCCTCCTTGGAGATATTCAAAAGCCATCTGGGCACAGTCCTGGACAATTGGCTCTAAGTGTCTCTGCTTGATCAAGGGGGTTGGACCAGACGGCTTCCAGAGGTCCTTTCCAACCTCAACCATTCAGTGATTCTGTGATTTGGTGAATTCTGATTGAAAATAAAAGAAAATCTAGAAATATCTGGAGCAGTTTCATAATTTTCCAGTGCTGAAAACATCATGTTGTACTCAAGTACTTTATTTCTGACAATCCTAGCTGTATAAAGTGTATTCTGATACCAGATTTTGTAATTTCATTCCATACAAATCTATTGCTTTGGAAAGTGGGATAGAGCATTAAAGATAAAAGCAGAATTTCAGAATCCTTACTTAAGCAAAAGAATTGGTAGGAATTGTACCTCAGCATGGGTTTCTAGAAAAGGTGGGCCAATATCAGTGAGGTTTGGGGACTGCTTGTGAGACTAAGCTTTTTGCTGCTGCCTTATTTTCCCAGAAATCCTCACACACAGGCAGAAAGTGGACTGTAAATAGTGTAAGTTATTTTGTTGACCTGAGTGCTGAAAGTCTGAAGTAAAGGAAAGACCACGACATGTGGTATCAAGTGTTTGAAATGTCCTATGGCAGATGAGTTACGAGCTGTGTTGGAAACAGAACTTTAATGTAGCAAGTATAAAACTGGTTTTCAAAACTGTTCAGTGCTTTCCATTGTATACTAGCTTCTAAAATACCTTTTACTTCCAATTATGTGCTTGAATCAAATAGCAAGTTACAGAAATCAGCATTAAGAGGAGTTTCTGCATGGTGAGATTGTTTTATTCGGAAAACCAGACTTTCAAGCTTTGTACAGCTATTGTATTGCTTTTGCTAATCAGGGATCCAAGAAATAATTATACTATTGTTCCATTGCTGAATGTCTCACAGGGACAGATTTGGCTACAGATCCTATCCATTGTTATAAAACAAGCTATAATTAAAAAAACATTTCTACACTGGGTTGTTGCAAATAGAACCTGATAAATTTTAACCAGCTCAGCTGGCTTCTGAGCTTACAAATCAAGTACTTTAAACAAAATGCCCTCTTCTCCACTTAATATAGTTCTAAGTTAAAAGAGCCTTGATGTCTGGCCTTGATTTTCCAGACAGGCAGAAGTCACCAAAACATCTGATTCAGAGAAAGTCAAATTAAGCTGTACAGAATGGGCCATATGTTTGCATATCAGAATATATATTCAAGCATGACACATCTTCAGTTGTCATTGAGATCTTTTATTTCAGATATGGAGATTTTGCATCAACAAAAATTCTTTCCCTTTCCTTTCTGAACTATGTGTGTTAAGATGACAAAGGAATATTATGAAGGAAAAACAAAGACAAAGAAAACATTCTGAGAATGTTTTCCTTATGGAAAGCTTGTTGATAAGTAGGCTTAAAAGAGAATCTTGAAAAAACAATTTACATTTATGGAAAATAAACAGAAGAATCTATACATGACATACTTTACTGAAACTTAAAGCCCACTCATGAATATAGAAGTTGGAGAAGAAACATATTAAAATAAAATCAATTGTAAACTGTAGACAAATATTCTAAAAAGCCTATGAAATGATGATGATGAAGGAGATATTGTTTGTGCACAAGTTGAAGAAAATGGTTTAAGAACACAAGAAAAAACTATGCTTCATTGGAGGTCCTCTGTGGAAGGTGTCTGTCTGGTAAAATTTTTTCTTCTCAGGATCACAGAATCACTAAGGTTGGAAAAGACCTGTAAGATCATCAAGTCCAGACTCCTGGTTCAGGTACAAAAACATAGTTTTAATTTTTTTCATGAGATCAAGTCTGTAAATAGAAAAAGTCGTCACAAAAAACAGACTAACAGTTTCAGAGGGAAAGAGAAAAGATGTGCTGGGCACCACCAAGCTTTAATATATATTTTTAACAAACTATAGTTTAAACCCTTCTTTTCTCATAAGATAAACCATATTTTTTTTCTTTTCTCTAAAGATAAAACACATTTTTATCTTTTTTTATTTTGTCGCTGGAAACACAAACTGTGTACCTTTTAATGCGGCAAGATCTGGGATAAGGAGATTTTTTTTAAACTGAAATACAACAGAAAACTTACACAAAAAATATGTTTGTATTTGCTCCACAGAAAGAATTAGCAAGGTCTTTCAATTAACATACAGTTGCTGTATTATTAGTTTGTTTTCTAAATAAACAACTGTTTGTTATCTATTTTTTCAGTTCTGATTGACTTAATGAAAGCCCCCTAAAAGTACAATCTACCTTCTACTTTCCAAATTGGAAAGATGAATGAAAAGGTATTTCTGGACTTGGACCTTCTTTGAAAGCGTGTAGTTGTAGTGTGTCTCACAGGAAGGCCACAAAGCACCTCGAACAGGGCTTTGTATAATTCAGCTCAGTGATCATTTATACATGCCTTCTTCCTTCGTGTTTCACTCAAGCTTACAAAAGAATATGAATCTGAGATAAAATCATTCTACTTTCTTAGTAAAAGCCACCCTTGCTTCTCCCAGAAAATCTTAGCTCAGCTCTGCATTATGTACAAATTGCACAGTAGATCCCTGCAATTTGCTAAGAGAAATAGGGTTATTTTTTTCTTGGCTACATCTAAACTAAACTCGCTTGTGCAGTCCCCATGGCAGTCCTTATTCAAGGATCCTACTTGCATCACAGGATAATCCATTCTCCATGCCCATCTTGATATCTTACCCACGGAACCAAGATAATGGAGATAGATAAGGTTTCCAGCAACCTCTCAGGCTAAACAAAGAATGAAAAAAGAAAAAGCAACTCATACTGCATCTTCATTCTACATCTTCAAACCATGCTACACTTATAAATAGCTGGAGTGGTTAGGTATTTACTTGTTTTATCCCCCAGAGGTAAAAATGTTGGTATTGATTTCAGAACGTAAATTGTTTTTATACCAGGCAATTATTTGTTTTCTTCTGCTCAATTTTGCAGTACTAAAATTTCATAGAAATCAGTAAATTACACTGTAATATATTAAAAGGAAGCATAAATATAATCACCTATTATATCTCTCTTGCTACTTAGGCTGCAGAGAACTGGCCTTTTCTTCAGGGTGAAAATATTATCAATTATAGTCTGCCCACTGACTGCTGAGCAAATGACTGCTTGATGATCCCAAACACATTTAAACATGGGGAGCAAACAGCCTCTCTGGTTGGGGGTTGTTTTAGTTTTGCAGAGACAGTGAATGAAGAAAGACCTACAGTCAAATCCTATGGTTTCAGTCATCTTTTGAGGTACTATCACTTTCTTCCCTTGTTTATGTAGTAACATTCCTTCATTTTATTTCATGAAACTATAGTCTTTGTGCCATAAATTCTTCCTGGGTTTTGTTGGATTATTATTATTTTTTTAAATTGGACACTCAAAAGACTGAC
The DNA here is from genome assembly GCF_030936135.1 of Gavia stellata. Taxonomy (NCBI): domain Eukaryota; kingdom Metazoa; phylum Chordata; class Aves; order Gaviiformes; family Gaviidae; genus Gavia; species Gavia stellata. The sequence continues at coordinate 41,590,721 of NC_082594.1, forward strand.
AAACCTTTAACTAAAGACATTAAACACAGGACTATCATATATTTTATTTTAAGTTTTGTTTTCCTAATATCCACTTAGAAGGCAGATACTCCTTTTCCTGATAAACATTGTTACCTATCTACGATCATCTTGACTGCAGTGTAGATTTGACCTAACAGGAAAGCTGAGTGTTACAATTTGATCTAGTCTAAATCAGAGTATTACCTTGTTCAACTTAGGAGTCTGGAAAAATGCTAATAAATTTTCAACATTTTCAGCCTTCGTCCCCCTCCTCCTGAATTAATTGTCTGAGACTCAAGAAATCAGTTCTAAGCCTACAATTATGCAAATTAATATCTCAGATGCACGGAAAGGAAAGCAGGGGGAAGAGATGGAAACTGCTGCACACAATAAAACATAAAAGAAAATAGCTACCTGTGCTACCAGTAGACGACTAAACTAATGTTCAGAAACATTATTCACCCAAATGGCTAGACTTTAGTAAACCACAGTTTGCTATAGTTATTACACGTTTGTTACTAGAAACTCTGTGGAAAATAACCCTGAGAAAGGATACATTAAAAATGTGATAGTTTTGTAGGTATCTATCAAAAAACAGTGTTGTTTCTAGGATAGTTTTCTAAACACGTTTGTAGTTAATGGAGAAAGAGATGCAGCTCTAGTGAACATTCATGCCATCCTAAAAAATATGACTGTAAAATAACAGTAAAATGCCTTTTTGAGGTACCTGTACTCAATTATTGACTGTAGATGACTAGGTAATCTCAGGACATGTATTAGAAGACTTAAGATAGATTAATCCCTTTGACAACTCTGTTGTTATACTCCTTGAGAGTAGAGAGACATGAAATTTGACATTTTCAAATTTAAACGCCCAAAGTTAGCCTACCAGAAAAGGCAGATCTTGCATTATGTTCATAACTATTTAGACACCCAACTTAGACATTCATCACTTGAAATTTTAGCTGCCATTAAGCATTTAGGATACAAGAACCTGACAAAACAGATCTCATCTACAAAAAGATACTGCATTGACTGTGAACTGCCTTATCTGTTGCTCTGGCACATTTTATGAGAAGAGCTTGTTTGTATTACAGCATGCAAAGAAACTCACATATAAACAATTTAGTTGTAATAGAATTATATTTTATGTGATCTTTAGTAATTTAAAGACTTCAGTGATCTTCAATTTATTTGTTTTGTTTGATTTTGGTTATGAGCTCCTCCTAGCAAGACAGATAATCCACATTACAAGTGCACTCAATTGAACAAGCATTGCAGAAGCACTGTACCAATTATAACGACAATCAGCGTAACTTCTCTACACTCTCAGAAGTTTTACATTGTGTTGATCAATAATGTATATGAACTACTAAAATGTAGAAACAGCTGTTGCTGAAGTTTTACAAGTTTAATTATAATAATAAATTTGCCCTGATTTACATTCTGTGAAACTCATCTGGCTTTGGTAATGCGAGCAGGGTAATAAAGTTTCTGGGACTTTATTTTAACTATAAATTACATTTTTAAATGTGAGAAAAAACAATTAAGAATATTTCCCATCTGAGGAATGCACATTATCTGGAGGCTTCTTATAAAAAGAACCCTATTATTGTCTTATATGAATGACATAAAATAATGAAAATATTGACTGCTATATTTGCAATTATATTTATAATGTTAACATAAATTATGTTTATAGTATTTAATGAGTTACAGAAGTATTCCATCCACTAAGGATTATTAATTGTATTGAGTAAACTGATACATGCAATATCATGTCAATAATCATTCTTGATACTGCATCTTATTGTTGAAGCTGATAATTACTGTGTTATAGATGTGCTGTGTATTTATGCTTTCATCACGGTCAGTCACTACAGCAGATTTGCAGAGTTATTCAGTACCACGAAGCAGGAAACTTTCCAGTGATCTTCAGGAAAAAGAAAGATGTTATAAAAACCCCTTTAGTATTCTGTTCCATTAGCATTCTTTAGGATGGCATATAACCTTGGAAAACAAGCAGGCTACAGCTCTTGTGTAAGGGTAGCAATCTTTTGCCTGGGGCGACACAGCCCTCACTCTGTGTTATAACTAACCTCAGGATTTGAATACTTCATTTTTAATTGTGTATATAAAAAGAAGAAAAACCTAGTTCAAAATCCACAGATTAGCAGGAAATGACCAGCTATCCACTAGGATGTTTCGTATCATAGAGCTTAAAAGGTAGCCAGATTAACACTGTTTTAAAAGAAAAAAGAAAAAGAAAAAAAGAAAATTTGAAGCCCTTTAAACAATCACACTCTAAACCAACCAGTGCTCATAGTTATATCATGATGTCAATCTTCACTTTTATTTATGTGAGTTTGAGGAAATGCAATTAAAATCATACTTCTCAATACAGCAAGGATTAATATATGCAGGAAAAAACTGAATTCTCATAAAGATTCTAAGGATATCCTGTATTAGCATGGGGGTGGGAGGAAGATAAGGAAAGAGGCTCTCGATTTAGGGATGCTGTAGGGGGAATAGTACATTAGAACATTGCCTCCTGAACTAGTACTAGTGTGTGTAATGGATATCTGTCACTGACAGCTCACTGGGTTACAATTAATTCTGAGTCATCAGTCATGTCTTCTCCTGCAAGCACAGAAAGCAGAAACAACAGCAACATTGCCCTTTGAGGGTAGGACCTTTTACATGCTATGATTCTAGAAAGCAGCTGTACATCTATTAACACAATGGACACTATAGCTGTCACATTAGATAAATGGATTCACATGGGAAAAGCTGAAAGTGGACATGATTGTCATGGATAATACGGTTAAGATGATGCATCCTGGGAAAAATGCAATTTCTATAATATTTTAAATTTGAATCTAATATTATTATCCCAATTGATTGCACACACTGTAAGTTAATTAAAACACCCCTGTTAAAACCTATCTGCACCTCTACTAGAAAAGGAACTAGACAATAAAGTACTTGCACCATAAAATCCTATGTTTTGTTACTTAGGATGGGGAATGCTTTGCTAAGAGCAGATTTCCAAATTCTTATTTTTTTCTTATTTGAACTCCCAAAGTTTTGGAGTTCTTGTTTTTTGTGTGCAAACATGTGCTACAGAAAATAAATAAATAAATCAATCTCCAGCTTTTCATTTAGGATTATTCAGAGAACAAGACATATTACAACAAATACTGACTACAAATTCTTCTTCCACCACATATAACACATACATACATCTGCCTGGTAATATCTTAAGATGTGAAAGCTTGGAAAACTAAATCCAAAGAGAATGTTAGGACTTTCAGTGGTTGAATGGACTTTTTTGTTTTGATAATGGGTTTTTCATTCCTGTGCCATGTTGACTACTGGAGCAAATCTCTACTACATGAAATTATAGTCCCAAATAAGATGCAAAATGGAGAGTAAGAATGGTAAGGTGTTTCCACACAGAGATTTCTAGAAAAAAACACAGAAGATGCTTCAGCAGCTTAGCCAGTAAGAAATCTAAAATGTCATTTATTAACAAACAAAAGGAAAAAAGAAAAAGGAAAAAATAAGTCTTTTTTACATGGAAATCAGCTACACAGAGAAGAGAGCGGTACTACTGTACTATCAAAACAGCAGATACTCTCATAGGTATTTTAGTGGGAGACTAACTAGAAATGTTTTTTCTGCTGCCCTCAAGTAGAAATCAAATAAGAGCTGACAAGAATTACTATTATTATTACACTTCATCCAATTTTCAGTATTTTCCACAAATTACATATGTTATGCTCTTGACACATTAAAAATTACAATGAAAACAAGAACTCTGACTATCTTGATAGTTTTAGAAAATGCTGCCAATGCCATGGGTCCCCTTGTAATAGCCTGAAAGATAAGTTTGATAGTCCCTGTTCATGTTCTGGTGTTGATGATCTACCTAATTTGTGCCAGTTGAGTTTGGTGTTAGTAAAGTGAACTCACACTGATGGATTTCTTTCTTTCTTTCAGTGGTCTAAAAGAATAACTTTGCAGAAGTCTTTGAAGTTACATCAACTGAGGCTTATAACCATCTACTTCTGCTTAGCTTCTATTGGAAGTAGATTCAGTAAGTAAGTCGCATATTCAAAACTGCAGACCTTCATACGATCTTGCCCTGTGACTTCTCCAACATTATCTGCCTACAAAGCTGGAGAAAGCAGGACATTGGACAGTTACTTTGGACATAAACCATTTAGTGATTGGTGTATATTTTTTTCAAATTTACTTACTATCAAGTTTCTCATTTCACAGATTTTGTTGGATGCCATCACCTTTGATCCCAATGTTTAAAACTGATGGACTTAGTTGTGCACTTTCCACCTAGAGCACATGACCACATCTATTAATACAGATAGCCAAAGACTGCTGACTTTTGAGCCCAACTTTTACTGACATTTCAAGGGTAATTTATATGTATTTTGTAAATGCTAGCTTTTCATTAGGCAAACTGACAAACACAAACCTTGTGTTTCAAATTTTATTTTATGAAACAATAATAATTTAAATAAAAGCACGAAAAACACAGAGGCATAAAGGAATGAAATCGCACTTCACAAAAATATTGTAAAGGTATATATACATGCCCTGTGTGTCTTTGTTTTCCAGAGAAGAATAAATAAAGAAGTCCAAAGAGGTTGTATCTAAATCTAAACCAATGGTTTACAAATATTGCTGTTATGTCTCGAAACATCCTACGTTATATTACTAGCTATCTACAGAACAGACAGGACACATTTCTGAATGAGAATTGAGCATCAGAACAATTATCAAATAAATGATATCTATTTATGGGCAAATTGAACTGAGTTGCATTATTGGTTTAATATCAATTTCTTACTTAGTAGTAGATCAGGATCCTTTCTGATATGTACTACTAATACAGATGGAAGAAAATGCATGGTGGTACATTGAGATTTAAGTTGTTATCAAAGTACAGAATGCATCACAGAACTCAGTGCCTGTGGAAGCCACCTTATCTCAGTCTTCACAGGTTGACAAGGCATATAAAGAATGCATCCAAAACCCTGGTTTGATCTTTATTATTGCCAGATCACAGATATGGAAGTCTGAGATATTTCCGGAGGAACTGCAAGAGGGTGATAACTAGTCAAAAATGGCAGAAACCACGCCTACTTCAGCAAGAATCTGAAAATGGAAACTTTTTAGAGAGAATGAGCAGAGGAAGTAGATGTCATTATTACCTTACAGTTACTAACAATATAAAAAAGCAATGAAAATAGCAGCCAAAACAACTCCAAGGCTGAGAAAATTCTCTGAAATGGAGACTTTAATACTTGTACACAGAATTTTGAATTTCATTTCTAGAAGGAATAAACATGGGCTTAACCTAGAACTTACTAAAGTCACTGGAAAGTTTCTCACTGATATCAATGGGATTAGGATTGGTCTAGTAGCATCTTCATGAGTCATAAAGCTAACAAAATCCCAAGTTTTTCCTGTCATCTAACAGTCAATGTTCTGAATGTTTTTGACTTTAGGAACCTTTTTAATCTAAGTTACTTTACTCACAGACATTGTCTTTTGTACTGAAGACACTCATCATATATAATCTACTTTTTTGCCTTGTAGTGTTGGATTTTCTTTTCCAGTGTGTGCTAGTAAGTGTTCTTTGGATATAAAAATTTAAATCTGATTATGGCTTCTTAAACAAGTTTGAAATGTATTAAATAATCACTTAGGTTTGACATTAAGTGTTCTTTGTGTCAGTGTTTTGTGTGTGTGTGCAGATTCCTGTGCTTGAACTTCTTAGAATCAATTAAATATATATTCTTTTAATAGCTTATCTCTCTAGCTTCTAAATGCAGATCAAATTCTTATGTGTAATTAATGAACTATATATGAAGCATGCCCTCAACTTCTGAATTACACAATGGCCAAAAAAACCCTAGTCAAAAATTATGCTGCAGTCAAAATGAGATTGACATTTCAGTAGGAAATGATAGGTATGTTTCATTAAAGGCCAAATTCTGCAGTTATTCTTCAGAATGTAACGGAGGCCTTGTACTGCGGTAAGGATTGCTGATTTCACCAGCAAGTAATTATTCCATTAATACCTCTATTATGCAAAGACAGAATGGCCAAACTGCTAAAGCATCAAGCCTGCATGACATTTGACCAGTCCAGTCCTCATGTATATGCAGGTTATAGAATAGTCATAGAAGTTCCACTCGGCACAGCTGTATCCCCTTTGCTCCTTAAAACAGCACACATATTGCACTGAAGCAGAGTGACAACAGCTGTAACTGTACTGGAGAAAAACAGCAGGTAGTCTAGTTAGATCAGTCATTTTGGTATCAGACATTTCTTTGGAAGATATTCTGGAATTGGGGAAAAAAGCAGTCAAGACTACATTTGGATAAGTGCTTATCAGAAAATTATCTTTTTCCATGGGAATAGTCATAGATAATATTTATTGTAACTAGCTTTATTAAAAGTAATACAATCATAATGATTAAATAATTCATTTTACATCTAATGCAAACAAGAGCCTAAAACATAACAGATTAGAGAAAAGCCTTGTGTGCATTTTGAAAAAGACCAGAGGGTATGATAAACAACAGTAAAAGTAACAAAAATAATTCAACATCAAACTGTACATAGTTAACTTCATAATGAGGAAGCCAAATGTTTCCCACACTAGGAAAAAATTGATATGGTACATGCCTTGGGTTGACAGATGGAAGGAAAAGAAAGACAGATGTGCTCTAATTTCTTGGGGTTTTTTTCTTTCATTTTTTTTCCCCCCATAAGATGACTATTAGGCATAGATGAAACTGCTTGCTCGATAATACTGGCTACAGATATTCACCAGAGCAATAATGCCAAATATCCTTTAGGACTTTGCCCACTAGTATAGTCTCAAATGATATTCAGTAACAAGCAAAATGACTAACAGCTGGCACTTTCCTTAGAAATGGCAAGACACCAGCCAGGTCCAGTTTGTGCAGCCCTTGTAGAGGGGACCATCTGGAATGCTAGGCTGAATCTTAACAACTGAGATCAGGGGCCAGGTCAAACAAGTAGCATCTTAAAGAATTCATGACACTGAGTTTCTAAGCTAAACTGAAAATGACAGAGAAGACAACACGTGAGAGGATATAAGTAGCCATTCTCACCCAGGGGATGGAGGGTGATCATGTGGTTAAAGTACAGGACACGGAGTTAGAAGACTGACTCTGTGACAGATTTCATGCATAATAAAATGTAAGTCACTGTAATCAATAGAAAGTTTCCCATTAGACTCAGAATCAGGTTCCTGGGGTCTATCTTCCAGGTACTGAGAACCTCCTGACAGTGGCCAGCTGCTGTCAGCTGCCAGTGATGTGAAACACTCAACATTTTTGCTTATTGATAAGTGGAAAAGATCATTGCCTTTTTTCAGCTAGGCATGATGCTTATAAAAGCTAACATGATATTTTCAAATGAATTTGAGATGTTCAGACGGCAAATGCTATCCAAAGAATAAATATTTTATTATTTTATAATTTGAGGTAGAAGAAATATGTTGATAATTTCCATTTACTTGATTGTAAAAGGCTTAACACTGAGCAGGGGAAGGATGGAAGAGAAAAATAAAAGAGTGTCCGTGTGAGAGGTAATACTAAAATAACATAGGAAAGAATGCTGTTCCCTTACAAAATTTGCAATCTGATTGAAGACTGGATGAAGTAAAGACAACAAGAGAGCCATGGGGAAATAACAAAGATAGGAGTAACAGCTCCATATGATTACTATGGTTAGCTATGTGTCCTGCTTGATGGATCTAAATCATTATGCTTTCTGGTTGTTTCTAGGAATATATTTTCCTTCTAAAAAAAATTAAAAAGCAGACCTTCCTTTGCTTCTTTTCATAACATATTACTCTTTTCTTTAATCTCCTAATTTCACTTTTATGATCATGAATTTTACTTTAAGATATTGCTTTTCATGCTTTGATTTTTAAAATAATAACAAAGAGAAATTACATTTACTCCTCCCCACTTCAGACATTTCCTTGTAAAATCCAGTAGTCATCTACCTGCAAACAGCTAGGGCATCTTTGAGAAAATAAACATAGAAAGACCCATTATCAAGTAATGGCAAGAACAGGATATTCTGCATAAATGCTTCTATTAAATGGTTGTGAAAATACCTAAATGTAAGTTTTCCAATAATTACAGGAGTTGTTTTAATCTTAGAAGAGGTCATTAGTCTGTGATACCACTCAGCTCACTGTGTTTTCAGGCTATCCTTTATTGCTGTTTTAAAGATATTTTTAACTAAGATTTCTTCAAATATACAAAAATCATTACTAAAGTGACATGATACCGTATGAGTAGTCCAAGTGAAACCATAGAACTATTCATTTCTGGAAAATTATCAATATTTATACATACTACATGATATGGACATTTATCTATGATAATATCCAAATATTAGTTATATAAATAATGGTGTGAAACTCCTCCAAATCAGCAACTCAAAAACTGCTTTACTCAATCCTGCTTTCTGTCTAAACTCAAATATGACAAATGTGTGGGTTGTGCCAGCCTCCAGAATAAATACTTCAAACAGTACCAATGACAATTTTCACTGGTACCTAGCACAAAGACCCTCTAAGTTTACTTGTGACTGTGTTTAATTTCATATGGAGGTGATTAATCAGAGTAAATGTCTTTATTTTCTGCTGCTTTAACTTCAAGAAATGATCTCTTCTGTTTTTATCCTATTATAAGGATCGTTACAAAAATGGGAAACAATTAACACTGGGTTTAATGCGTGAATGCCATAGAGCCGAAGTAATTGCACTCAAGGTCTGCTAACTTTTTAATCAGGCATTTGGTTGCAAGCTGCTCACGATTGATTCTGAGAGAACTAACACAATCTAGGCAGCAAAAGCAGGTGTGTCAAAAAAGCAGACATGATGGCAAAACCGGTGAAAGAGTCTAGAGGGTAAAGGAAGCAGAAACTAATGGAAAATTCTTCTTAAAAGACTTTTGCTTGGGATCCAGTCATAACTGAGTGAAACTAATTGAGGCAAATGAGAATAGAGAGAGTTTTTTGACCAAAATAATTAAGAAATATGAACACCAAAATCACAAAAGCTCAGCCTAGAGAAGACTTGCCAGTCAGAATCTTAGTGAGCAGAATTAATTAGATTGGGGAATTGAAATTTTCACATGCATTTTGCTAAATAAATAAATAAGAAATACCATGAGAGATTTCTGGAATTACAATTAGAACACTTACTATTCTCAGCATTTATGCTTTGTTTTGGAGAAAAGAACAGATCCATTTTTATTTCTAGTCACTAAAAATATATTTTTTTCCTTTCTCTAATAAATCTATTCTCTGTGATTAAGAGAGTACTGAAGTCAAAAGTGCTTACACAGCATAGCACTGGGTGCACTTATAAGTTACGTGTGTTAATGAAGACCATGGCTGCACACACACGTCTATAGAATCACAATTATATCAAAGAAGCAAGCATATCCACTTGCAAGAATATAATCTAAATGAAAAGTACATGCTTACATCGCTTTTTAAGTGAAAATACCCCTCCCTGGTTCATATACAGTACTACAACAGTAAACTCCTTTCAGGATTGCCCTCAAGGAAATTTTGATTAGGTTTATATGTTTGCATACCATCTTCAAGGTTTGTAGGTTGTTGGGATTTTTTTACCAGTATTTTTAACTAAATCATCTAAGTACCTAATTTCAATGATTTTGGCAGACTTCTATAAAAAGTCCATAGTTTGTATAATCTTATGTAGCAGTTCTGCATCAGGATCTTGACCAAACTCTCCAAAATTTCTAGAAATAGAAAACCATATTGATAATAAGGTTCTGAGCTTTGTTAATGCAAATCCGGAAAGAATCTCACTTATGAACCAGTTAAGTACCACCCATCTTGGAAAAAAACCCACCTAGATAATAAGTAATGCAAGGGGCTTGGAAGGTTTATTTCACTGATATCTCTGAAAAACACTTTTTAAAAGACTGACAAGAAACAGGGCTGAGCTGAAACCAGACATTTCTAAAACAAAAATATTTTGCAAAATCCTAATCCTTCTGCATAGAAACAATTTCCCTGTAAACTCCAGAAACATGTTTGCTATCTTTTAGGCACACTTTGGTGAAGAAATGATTAATATGTCAGCTTCCATGCTTTGCCGTTTCTAAGGCAAAGCAGGCAATGATGATTCAGAACCAGGCTAATGTTATGTTAAAAGTAAGGGTGTCTAAAAATTGTTCTAAACCCTTGCTGCTCTTTTTTTTTTCAGACGAGTGAATCCTACCAAGTACAAGGTGTATTAATTAACTTAGACAGAGAGTCGCAGTATACAGATGTCCACATCAAAACACATAGATCCAACAGCGTCATTTCAAATTCTTTTTGAGTTGGCTGAGTACAGAAGGGGTAGGATATCAGAAGCTTTAATCATTGCCCTATTTGCTTTAATCGATAGCATAATCTGTTCTCAAATTGTTTACCAACACTTGAAAACAGCAAGTCGCAGCAGCTTGGGCACCAGCAGAGCAAAATATCAAGAATAGCTTCTAACTAAGGCAGATGACCCGAGATGCCTAGGAGTTTTTCTCTCTTCCAATGCCTAAATGGCAGTGATTATGCAAAGCAATACCCAGTTCAATGGCCACTGTCTCCCTGGGATAAGTATAGATGAATAGTCACATATTTCTGAATCTGCTAACACTCCAGTGACAGCTTTCTCTCTTTCACCTTCCTTCTAACAGCTATCACTCAGTCACTCTACTGTCTGTCATCTGCAGGTGAAGGGTTTTACAGAAATAAAAGGCAGTGGTCTGGCACAGGGCAACCCACATACTCACCCTTAATCACAAGGGACTTTCACATCTCTCTGATGTGAATGCTCTCTGGGAGCAATTCAGGATAGATGCCAGAAGGAAGAAGAACAAAGAAACCAGCATTTGAAAATTCCCTCAGTGTCTTAATAATACTGCTGAGATGGCTTTTGCCAGATTAAACAGACATGCTCCTTTAGACCCTAAATATTGCTCTGAAACTAATTCCCTAAGCATTGTCCAGAGTTTAACAGGGGTTGGGATACCGACAATCAAACTTTGAAGTCATTCTTCAAATTCCCGTGGAGTTGGCTTCAGAGACAGCTAGAATATTCAAGTCTTTCCAGGCCAAGGAGAGATAGGGCAGTTTGATTTCTTTGCAATTGTTGTCTTTAAAGGACTTGGATAAAGCAATTGAACAAAACAGCTTATTTCTAAAATGCTTTCAAGTAAAGGATAGGTGTGGGCAGTAGTGAACTAGCTGGTATTTTTGAATGGTGCCTACATTCAGCACAGCATTCTGACACCTTAGGAGAACACTACAGGAGCTGCAATACATTAGTGAAGCCTGACAGGGTAAAGATCTTCCTCTACTTGCCATTTTGTTTTGAAGTGAGAATAAAGCTACAGGCAACAGAGGATTTCAAGACGAGGATTCTATCTGATACTCACATGAAGCATCATTGTATGCAATCCTCTAAGTGATGTCAATAATACAAACCATAACTGTGTGTAGGCAGAAAAAAAATCTTTTAAAAAATCTTAGAAGCAGCATATTTTGAAAGTGGCTAATGCTTTAGCTTCCTACATGCCAATACTCACCTACATAACTCCTCTGAGACACTCTCAAATGTTAAAAAAGCCCATTTGCCTATCTATGTTCATTTAGTTGAACACTCAGCAGGATCAGTTTCTTGTGATGTTTCTAGTACTTGGGTTAATTCCATTACACTCTGTGAGATATTAATCATAAAGAAATATCAGGATATAAAAATGCAATGTAATACTTAATTCCAGTCCACTTTTATGGGTGAATCAAATTAATGTCAATCTGGAAATTTGCTCTGAGTTATTAGCCAATATATTCACTCCTTCCAGGCCCTTATCAGCTTCTGCAGAATCTAAGCTTTTTAAAAATTTCTGAAAAGAAGGTCTCAAAACTATAAACTGAATGAAGGCAATGCGGTGCTTGCTTTCTAAATCAGCAGACAGACAGCTGGAGTGCCACTGCTGTAACCCAAAGAATTGACAGGCTACAGCAGAGTTAAAACTGACAAGAGTCTTTTGTCATATTTTCCTGCTGCTTTTCAAAACTCTCTGAGCAGTAGGAGACTGACACGAAGGAGGTTAATTTTGCTCTGCAGCAGTTTAGACTATGGAAGACTGAAGAAAGCAAACACTATAGGACTGCTTCATTCCTGTAAATTGCAGCACGTGTGATTTGGGGGAGATGAGTTAGCAAGGCAGCTACTTTTTCAACCAGACTTCATGTTATCTTTAAATGTGGGGTTTTTTTAATGTCTGGATTTCTCTCCTTTTAAGAGTAAAAATCCAGGAAAACAAGCCTGAATGTAATTTTTATTGCATTACGTTGTTCCAGAATACCATCATTTATGGAGAAACAACACTTTCTTTCATCTTTTGGAGCAAGATGTAAGAAGCAATAGTTAGACTGCCATGGGGACACAAGCTAGATCTCTGCAGAGGATGCAAGGCATGTACACTGTGACCAGGGAAGTGGCAGGGCAGCTGAGTCTAGAAATAAAAACATAACAGGAGAGATGACTGAAACTGGACAGAAAGAGGAGGACTGGAGTCAGGGAAGCAGTCTGAAACTTGTAGGTAGGAAAGAAGAATGAAATGAAAGGCAGCACAAAGATAGTGGTTAAGACCAAGGCCGTATGACAAGACAAGGACAAAATAAGAATAGATATCAATTCTTATTTACCAGGTGGTGAAAGGAAGCAGATGTTACAAGGAATTAGGAGAAAAGTCTCCAGCTGGCCTGCACAGCTAGGACTAGGAAATGGATGGAAGAGACAAGGAGAAATCCACCAAGAAAAGAAACCAAGAGAAAACACTCCCTGATTGAGTGCAATAGGACAAAACTCTACTGGGAATGAACCAAAATTTAATAGTGAATAGTATTATAGTGATCAGAAATGGATTATTCGTTTCAAATCCACGTACTAAAAGAGATAGGTTAAAGGATTAAAAAATGTCCCCTGGAAAGTTATATGATGAATCCCACTGAATTAGATTTTGTCCTTGCCTTCACAATACAAAATGTATATATGGTACTAGGGAATTTGTTACACTTTCTACAAATGATCAGTTAGGGTGAAAAGAATAGGTTACTTTTCAAGACAGTGGAGAGAAATGGGCATTTGCCAAGGATGCCATGTTTAAGACAACATGCTTAAGATGGGATGAATCACTTCCTGTCAGTGCCACTTAATTTCTGTTGACTAAAACCAGTGTCTACATGACGTCCTCTAAGTAAGATGAAATGTTACTGAAGTCAGGCAATTTTACCTTTAGTTTCGATTCTTTATTTCCTGAATGGTTAATTTAGGGTCTGAGTGTTGAGATCATGCATGCAACAGTGGGTTATGCTCCACTTCTTCAAAGCTACAAAGGGTACTAATATCCTTTTGATTCTGCACTGAAGAATAAATGTGTTAATATCTGCAAAGCATTCAGATACAGTAGTGATAAATGTCATAGCAAATTCCATGAGGAAACTAATAGCTCTGCCTTCAAAACAGGATATGAACACTGCAACAAAGAACATCAACATATAGTGAACAACAAGGAGGAAGGCAAATACTGAGGTTAGCTCATTAACTGGGACTGAATATTTTGTGCACTGAATACGATCAAGATTCTCTGGAAATAGTGATTGATATATGATTAGGTAATTAAAGACTGTATTGTAATTCCTACACACAGGGGGGCTGAATTGAGTTTCTAGTAGCAACATTAACACTGGCTTCTGGGTGCTAGATTCTGCAACATTAAAATGATTAAATATACTTTGTTCTTAGTGGATATACCACAGCAACTTGCAAACAGATACAGAGAGAGGACATCTTGCCAAGACATCCATAGAAGTATGAAATATAGTCCTGCTAAGGGGAAGAAGATCAAAGTAATTGGAAACAAAATCTATGCTTTCTATACAATTTTTTTCAATCATCTTTGCCAAGTCTTTTTAAATCTTTTGGAAATATGGTTCAATTTTTTCTGTTTTGTTTTATTTATATCCTCCTTATCCTAGCCCAGGAGTTTTAATTGCTTCTCTTCTTTATGAATTAAAACCAAACTGACATTACAAAAGACAATCAAGTTTCTGGTTTTCACTCTGCCTGTTAAAGCCATCACCAGAAAACACTATTTTTGACCATACTTCCATTAAACCAAATGCATATTTGTTTGACTTTCCCTCACACTTTTCAGCACTCACTGTTTAGTTTCTATTTATAAGTCTCATGGATTGCAGACTGAAATGCTTCCACAAAGGCATACTTGGCTCAATTTGTATGCTAGTCTAACTGGCAAGAAACAACAAGAGTGTTCAGGACTGACTCTCTCCTCTCTTAGGAGAGAAAACCGCTCTGAAAAGTGAACCTATGCATGCAGTCATTGAGAAATCTGAAAGTGCTGTGATTGGAAGTGACAATACGGCTTGCTTAGTGAGGATTTGTTTTGAATATGCAGCTTCAGAATTATTTACTAATTAAAAATGTTTTACCACGGAGAAACCCGTTGAGATTTGCCTCTTGTTTCCTAGGGTGCAGGAGCATGAAATCATGGATGAATGAGCTATAGCACCATAATTTGCTTCTATCAGCTTAAATGAAAAGGTCTGAAATTAACTGGTGAAATTAGTTCACAACATTTTTACCCACCAGTAAATGCAATTTAATTTTATGGTAAACTGTAAAAACATACCCACCTTTCACAAACTTCAAATCTTACACCAGACAGCAGAATTATTTGCCCTATATCCTATTCCATGCCCTCTTTAGACTGGGGAAATGAAGGTATCAACCAATTGACACTGAATTCCCAACATCCAGCATTGAGAAGAATATGTTGCTTGCATGTGGATAAGGCCACAATTCACCTATGCACACAGACAGCTCCTACTCTTCGCTCTGCCTCCTCCCCCACACATAGTAAGCTGAGGCTGTTTTATTCTGATGTTTACTGTGCTGAAACAAATACCAGCTAGAAAAAAAGACCTTAACTATTGGGGCGGAAGAAAGAAAGGACACTTGCTGGCAGTAGCAGATATACAGGTGACTAAAGAGGACTAGTATCACTCTTACTAATAGTAGAATAAAGTCACTCAGCTGTGAAATGACTCATGATTAGGACGACCTCATTCAAAACCCAGTTACAGTAAGATACTAGATAAGCAAATCAAAATCATCACTTCAGTTCTTTAAAGACAGATAGCATGCAGTATCCATCTGTTAAGAGATACCACCTGTTCTATCAACTCACAGCATCGCCTCAAGTATGAAGCAGAAAAGTCAATTAAGTCGATCCATGTGCAAGAGGACCTTCATGGAGGGTGAGCAATTGTTCTCTGCTACCCAGTATCTCATCCCAGCAAGGAAGAAACAGGACAACTCCAGAACAACTTCATCTGTCCCCTGTCAGACTCCATCTCCATCTCTTGATTAATAATATAGGAGGCACTGAACAAATACAACGCAGTCTATATAAAAAGTGGGTTGTCTTTTGGTATCAAAACAAGGTCATTAGTTTCTGTGTCATACCCAGAAATAAATCTAACTAAGTTTTTTGTGTGTTCTTCTGAGTGAAAGCTAAATTCTATGTTCCTAAACCCCCCATCACCACAAAATGCTCAGTTACCAGCATGTGTTAGTTCAGCCAAACCCTAGTAAGTTACATGCATAACCTGTGATTGCCAATATATTCACGTTTATACAAAATACATGTTTCAGTGTATAAAGAAGCTATACTCTGTGATTCAGACTCTACCTCTATAGCTGGAAATTAGTATCTTCACATTGGGTTAACTCTTTCCTTGCACATAGTAATCATGAGAAGGAAACCTAATATGCTATCTGGGCAGAAAATGGCAAAGGGTTTATGTAAATGTAAAATCACATTTATGGGGAAGCGAGAGAGAATTCTTTAGGAAAATTCAGAGATCTATATCACAACTGTTTTACACTTATAGAATGCCTCAGTGAGGTTTAAATCTTACAAATGTAAGATGGGATTGGATATAAAAGCCACATACACCCCAAAACCTCTTCAGTGAAGACACACTTAAGTGACATAATGCTGACATAAGAAGTGATTCCCATGCATAGCTGAGAAGTGAATCTGTAGCCTGATGCCTGCTAAATACAAAGAGTGAGAAAAAAACCTCTCATCACCAAAAGAGCTGACAGGGAAATCACTCTTCCTGGAATCTAAGACGTAGTGTTCCAGGCTGAGTAACTTCTGCAAAATCATGGCAAGACACTTATTTTATTGATGGTGTTTGACTGGGGTGGGTGGGTGGGGGGAAGTAGTTCCCTTAGTGTGATATTGTTAGGAAAACCCTTAAAGTCCCTGATTAATATTCAGTAAAGCTAAAAAAGCAAAATGAGCTTTAATGTGTTCTTCAGTGATATTCATTCTCTTTAGCTCAATAAGATTTCTCTATATATAAGCATAAGATTTCTCTGTCAGCACTCTGGTGCACTTATATAAATAGAAGTTAACATTGAGTTTTAATGTGTAAGTAAAAATGTGGTTTAGTCTTCTTTGATTTTTGTGTGCAATTTTATGTAGATTTTTTCTTTCTTTTTGGATAATGACAAATACAAATGATGCTGAATTGCCTGGGAAAAAAAACACACAACCAACCAACCAACAAACACCAAACTCAAAGACCCCCAACCTCCCCACCTTTCATCATAATGTCATTCTTTTAATAAAATATTTGTAACAGAACCATCTGACTATAAGGAAAATGGGTTTGTATCATACAAGCCAATTTCATTTTACTGCTTCAATTATCCATTTCTAATATAGCCAGAAAGTGCATTAGCACCTCCAACCAGATTTTAACGGACTTGCAGAGTCACAATGAGATCATAAATGACATAGGTCTTCATCTACACTGAGACTGGAAAGGAGGAATCTGGATGAGAACAGTCTAAAGATCCATTTAGGCACAAACTCTGAGCAAGAAGAACAACATACTATAGAATAAGTTTATGTCACCCAGGCATATGTTGTTAAAGCCCCATCAAAATCCCAGTTTTTCCAGTTAAGAATTTATTCCATGAAGCTGCTTTTATATTTTTGGTTTCTTTCTGAGACTAAGAGATTTCTAGTCTTTCAGTCAATATGGGTGTTCAGGGAAAGTTTTATGTTCCTGAAAGATATTTACCTGTGTTTGATAACATAAATGTGAATTTGGCTTTTTTTTTTAACAATTTTATTTTGGATATGGTAGTATTCTTTTTTAATCTCTAGCTGTTAAGAATGTTATCATCTCCATCCGAAGAATTCTGTGGATTTGGAATTTGTGTTTGCATGCAGGAACTGACCTATGGGGAAATAAATTTGCTAGTTGCTTGTTTTGCAATTTTCTGATTACTTTCTTTATTTATATTGTGTCACTTAAAATAATGATACTTTAAGTAATGTTTCTTTCTAGATACCTTTCCCTAGGTCTTACACCCAGACAGTGCCTAAATTTTAAGCCTTTCTGTCTGACAGATTTAAAAAGACATTTCTCAGATATGTCTACTAAAATCCCTATCCATCTTTTTATCTCGTACCTTGATTACAGCAACATCTCTTCCTTACACTTTATAAAATGCAGTACTGCTCCATTCATTACCATTCAGAATACTATCACAAAGATCATCTAACTGCATTATCCCTACCTATGTTTTAATGACAGTATATAAGAATTTGTGTTAAAAAGAGAAGAAAAGAATAAAGCTTATCCACAAAATTCTTCTCCCCTAAATACATGTCTGTAGATCTTCATAAGGTATTAGGCCCTTCTTGTCACTGCACAAGGGCAGCAGAGCAAGCAGTGCAGCATCCCACATCAGAAGACCTACCTGCTGAGTAAATCTTCAAAGCAGTCATGCTGCTCAGTGAAGGAGAGGGCATGGGGAAAAGGATGACAACAGCTGGAGTGAAATGCAACACTGATGCCTCTGTATATATCTCAGGAGCTAGATCTGGTTTTCAGTTATTTTTATTTTGCCTCTACACATCTGAGAGCAGCAGTTGTTTTCTTGTCTGGAATATGCATACAGAAAGCATGCATATTTCCACACAAGCAAAATTATCCCACTTCTAAAGCATTTTCTAATTAGCTTCTATCCCACAGTAGTTTTTCAGCAAACTTCAATGGAGCCTCCACTTCCAACCTGCTGTGGCTGAAACATACTGTTCAACCTGTCATCAAGGACATGCAACCCTTTTCTCAAGCAGAATTTTTCACTGGTATATATAGGGTGCAGAATAACATCACCCTTTTGGAAAACCATTTACATTCTGGTTTCCAGAGGCCATAAAGGACTCAGTCCCTTACTTGAGACTCAATAAAAATATTTTTCAAGAGAACCTGTTTACAGCGTATGTGGCTAAACCAAAACCAAAAGACTCTGAAAAAGATTAACATCCTCCATATATAACAAGTCTCATTCCTGAGACCAAAACCTGGGAGCTTTTCATTTAGGTGAGCCACACTCTCGAATGTACTGTTTATCATACTTCTTTCAAGTATGAGTTTACTTTCCAACAGTTTTCTTTTTTTCTAAAACATGCTGGCTATAACATTAGATGCAGCTATTATAGATTCCATTGCTACCACTCTTCTCTGGCACGCAGTGGCAGGCTGAGTCTCTTCACAGCACTGGGATGCTCATAGTCAGTCTTGTTCTCAGGCTGCAGCCAAGCAAAAGGTTTAGTTCAGCATTTATCACCGTGATCTGTGACACTGGTACTAGCTTTATCATATTTCAGGAGTCTACATAGTTTCATATGGTTTAAGGTGAGAGGGGACTATTAGATCATCTGTTCTGACCTCCCATATATCATAAACCATTAAGCTTCACCCACAAGCTCTTAAATTAAGCCCAAAGACTTTAGTTAGCACTTCAGTTCTCAGAAGACTAAGCTTTTTGCCAAAGGCAGACAGCAAATGAGAAAAACAGATGCTACCAATCCGAAGTCCTCTGCAATGGCAGACAATTGATTAAGTGAGATAAGTGATTTATACACACCTTCTCTGGTGTTAAGAATGCATTTGCTGTAGTGTCTAAAAATTGGGAAACATGAATTTCATACCATGCTCTGGTTGCTGACTTCAGACAAGCCTCTTCCCCTTTGATTGCCCCAGGTTCTAATTTCTGAAACAGCTGTAATTAAAATTTCCTTTCTAAAAGCTTATTATTACACTGTTCATGAGATAGACTTATTAAGTACTTATATAAACCACTTGTCTTTAAGTAATGCGCAGTTAGGAAAAGTCTGAGTAGCACAGTCCTTTAGTATAGCGCTGCTGTTTGCTATTCTGTTTCTTAATTCAAATCCTCTGCTAGCTTCCACAGAGCCACGAGGCAGTAAGTGCACAGTCTTCTGGTTCTGCACCCTGCCTTTTTCTGTCCGCTAATGTCGCAGTCCACTAATAACTGCCACCAAAAATGAGATGGTCCATTCATTCAATCAAAAATAAAACCCCATAGGAAGGGGAAGAAAAATGCAGGTAGAGGATTACTATAGGATTACTGAATTATGATAAGAGCAATTCAAGGTTAGCAGCACGATTTCACTTTCTAGTAATTCATGCTGAAGGAAAAAGGTGGCACAAACTGAAAGTGTTGTTCTGCACACACCTCATTCACAAAATAGCAGTCTAATTACTTCTACAAGTAACTTTTTAGAGCATATATTAAACATGTAGAGGATTTTGGATAAAAAGAAAATGTTGGAAACATTTTCTACTGGAACAGTGAAACAGCTCACAGAGTGCTGTAATTTTGCTGAAATTTTGTTTCAAAGAAGCAAAAAGCTGACGATGTCGACCGTCTTTAATCCTTTCTTCTGAAATTACTATTCATAGAATTGAAAGAGATCTACTAGGTTAGCAAATCCAAAACTATGCTGTCACAGGCAGCCATGAAATGTCATCCTGTTCTATTTTCTATTTATATTATTCTGTGTATTACAGTACAAAATAGAATTTAAATAAAAGTGATTAATCTGAAATTATATTTTTTAAAGTCCCTTCACATGAATTTTCAGATTTAGTTCCAATTCAGAAGGAAGACACATTTCAAAAGCTTGAGACTGTTCATGAAAAAATAAAAAAAGGCCTTCAAAAAGCTCTAATAAAAAGTGCTTCTTATAAATGGCAGCCTTCTTATAACATTTTTTCCACTGCTCCAAAAATTCTTTCAAATAAATCTGACAGGGAAGCAAACAGGAGAAAGAATTGGTAGCAAATAGTAAGTACAGTTCCCACTGTTCATCTGAGAAGAGAAACCAGCAGAGAAACAGTGTGTAAGTCTGGTATGAGAACTGCAATAAAAGCACAAAAGTCAACTCAGCAGGGTATGCTACCATCTCCATTCATGCCTAGGTTGGTTCCATGCAGAAATCCTTGCACACAGAAGTTAAAACATACTCCATTCTCTATGTCCACACATTTTAGACCACAAGCTGTTTTTTTATGCTAAACTGCAACTCCACCATACAGGCCTGTGAAAAACCCTCACTGAATTTAATATCAACCAAAATTCCTTTTAAGCCACAGGGGGCAGCATGTTTAATGGATGCCAGAGCTTCTAAGATGTGGCATTCAAGCACTCACATCTGGAGGAAATATGCAGTAATGTTCTTTTTTTTTTTTTTTTCATTTTATACTTCTATTTTTATCTTCATGCAACATTGCTGAGAAGAGTATTGCAAAGCTAATGAGTAATGAATGAAGGGGAAAGTGAGCAGGTGTAAAATCTATATTGCTTGTTGATGCATGACAATATTTGTATGAATAAAATGCTTTATGCCTTTTTTCTTTGCAAAGAGCTCAGAATTCTAACATTTAGGAGTGTAGTTCTTGATCGAAAAAAGTGAAGCATAACTGGAATATATAGAAACAGCTTGGGCAATATTGCCTTTGGATTGGATTTGAACTCTATTATGAAAACAGCAGTAATGATCCAATTGTTTGATGCAGAAGTCAAACACAGAAATTACTGTATGCCTCTGCGATTACAGAGTCAAATCTTGTGGGTTTTAACAGTCTGCTTGAATTCTGAGGCTCCTGGGTATCAAAGATAAGATTTATACATTGTGAGACGTTTTTGTGTCAGTGTTAAACTAACACACCTAAATCTATTTTGCTTCCCAAAGTAGTTTGCAATAAGTAACTTTGTCTTCAATTATATATTCAGATGGGAATCTCATTTTGCATTTTATTCATCAACAGAAGAGATAAAAGCAGTTAGAAAATGCTTGATAGCAGAGCTTTATTGCAATAGTAAATCATACCTCTGCTGTAAAAGTTGAGGGAAGCATTATGTGAGGTTGTGTTACACTCCAGGATTTTATAGCCTTGAAAAAAATCAGCAATAAATTTGAATAAGGCTGAGGAGGAAAGCAGCTGGAGATGCAAAAGAGAAGTGACACCTTTATACTGTACTTCTATTTACCGTTTATCTGTCATTTTTACCTCCACATCTTGAGATTAGAAATCTTTTTTGCATAGATAAAATATCAGTGACAACTTTCTATTTTAACATCTTAGGCTGTCAATGGCACTTTGTTTTAATAACTTCCAAACAACTTCTAAGTATTTTGTTTCTTATTTGGTATAGAAATGAGAAATATAGAAGGGAAAAATGTTTGCAGATTAAATACTCTACCCCTGTTTCCTTTTTTAGGTAATTAAAACTAGTGCAGGTTAAAAGAATAACCAACTGCTTGGAATTGATTGTTATAAATAATACAAATTAATATGGGTTACTCTAATTAGAATATTTACATATAAAAATAGAATTGATAGCTTGCATGCATCCATGTTTTAGCTAGAGCAAATTCCACTACTTATTATTATTAAAAATAAAGATACTAAAATCTGAGGATAATACAATGTTCGATACTGACTTCTTGTTTTGTATTGCAGGGGGTGGGGGAGTTGCAACACCTTTCAGATGATGCTAGTAAATCACTTCAAAATCTAATCCTGAGCCAAACTATAGGCATAATCCGCTTCTCAATAGTTCCAGAGCCTATAATGCTAGCAGTGAATTTAATGAAGGATTTAGATGCCTTTGTAGCTAAGGGTCAGTAAGTGTTTTTTTTTATAAATTCCTAATTTCACAGGTTTATAATTTACAAATCCTTCTGAGCTAAAGATATTCTCACAAATGCATCTGTGGGTGTTTCTGGAGTACTAGAAAATTCATGGCATAACACAAAGCCTTTCCTTTACACTTCCCACTGACTCGGGTTACTTTTGAAAGTAAATTTCAAAAAAGCTATTGCAACAGATTTAATTACTGTCTTTTTTAAATGATTAAAGCAAAATGAACTTAGAGTCATTCAGAATATAACTGAAGCCAGAATTTTTTTCATCCTTTTTTGGGAGAAAAATTTTCCCATCCCTTATGCACAGAAAAATCCCAATTTTGCGAACATTTTCTATAATGATCTTTGTTGTACATCTAGGACTTCTGTATAAAAGCATATCCTGTTACTGTTTCTCCTGTAACAATTCTGAACTATAAAGAAATTGGAAAGGCCAGTCTCTGTGGATATTCCTTTGTGTAGTTTTCTAGTAGGTTTAACATTCAGAACCTTCGTGGGCTATATTTACAGACAATTTCACCTCCTATTTTATAAATAAGAAGGTTATATTTGAAGATGTTGATTAGGAAAATAAATTAGAAACAGTCCAACCTGAAAGTGATGAAAAGTATCTTTTGCCCTTTATGAATTTGAAAATACTGAACGTTAATTGTATGTGAGTTATCCCAGGCAATTTTAAACTTGCATAAATAGTAAACGCTATGCACATAAAATGCAAACACTTTCCAAGCTCGACCAACCTCCACTCTGCATCTATTATCTTAACAGGTTTAAAAGGTGTGGCATTAATATAACTGTGACACCAACATCAGCTATAATTCAGGTAAGTGGCTCATGGATAATATACTCTTTCCCCAAAAGCAAACAAAAAAACCCCAAGAGTATCCTTCAAATCCTTCTTAAACATACATGGAATAATTAGAAATTATTAAAGTTTATGTTTCATTATATTTAAAAAAAAAAAAAAACCTTTTTCTAATTACATCTAGTTAGCTTTCATTTACAACTTCAGATAAAAATCTGGCCTAAATACACTTGACAAAATACTTCACAGTTTCACAGCCAATGTATCTCTGTCTGCACAGCAGGTCTGTGTATTTACATCTCTTTGGAAACATGTGGATGGGTAGGTAGATAGATGGCCACACCCTAGAAATGCGCACAAATGTTTTATATTATACAAAATATTCATAAAGATCTGTATTTGTGTCTCATTATTCAGGGAAGGCACTGAAATGGCAGTTTTGAATTCTGTAAAAAGGGCAGGCGGGGGGGGGGGGGGGGGGGGGGGAGGAAGTGTTTCTTTTCCTTTTTCCACAGATCCACGGAACACTGCCAAAATAATAATATACATAGAAAAGAGCACCAGTCTGTACTATTTTAACCCTCAGCTAGCCAAATATTTTCCGTAAACATTTTTTAATAACTTTGTCCTAAAGTATGCAAATCAACATCATTTACCTTCACCCAGCAGCTCACAAAATGAGGGATTTTAGTAAACTTGAAATGACAAACATGAAAATCCGTTCATGAAGGGAAGTAATATGATATGGCATTCAATCAGTTAGTCTAAAGTTTTACTCCCTGCCCCTCACTTCTGCACTATATAATTTCCTACTATAAAAATGAAACATCATCATCATGTTTGGCAACTTATGAACTGAAATGGTGTGGCTGAATAGCAAAATTTCCTAAAATAAGCTTGAGAGTTATTATCAGGCTACTAAAATGAAAGAAAAAAATCTGTGCTTTGTTTTGAGGGGTTTTTTTCCTCCAAGTAGTGACTGTTTGTCCAAGTTTGGTCAAAGGGGATCATTCAGAGCAGTCCTCAGTTAAGAATCCTTTAAGAATTTCAGATTTTTTGTTGTTTCAGTATAAAGATTGATGAATATTTTATGGAATTAATGAAATGCTATAACCAAATGGCACTGTCTCTAGGATGAATCACATTGTATAGGGGTTGCTTTCCATTCTTATAATTTGAATGAGAGACAAAATTTCACACATTTTACCCCTGGCAGCTAAACAATCTGAAACTTTTGGAGCAGCATGCATCTCAGGTAACAATAGTTATTAAAATTAAGGATCCAGTCTCAGCTAATTATCTAAACCTTGTTCAATGTAACTGATGTACATATTGTCAAAAAATTAATGATAAAAACATAAATAAAGTTTATGATGTATTTTTGTTTGGATACAAATATATCTAAAATGGGTGAGATTAACCAGCCTGTGGAGGTGCCTATATCTTTCTACTTCATCAAGCAATTGTAAGGTGCCTAATTTTTCAGACAGTTGAATCTATTAAAGGCTAGCCCTCTGCCAACAGTGTTCTGGGTGTCCATCCCCATGATGTAATCTTATTGATAACTAGATTGCTTCTGTGATGGGTATTTTTAAAAAATCAAATTTACTAATACAGAATAAAAAGTGAAAATAACCATTTTGTATTGACAGTTACATTTACAAGTTTGACATCTCACTGAACTAGTGTTTCAAAAGACTGTGAAATGTCAAGAATAAGGTTTTTTTCAAGCCTGAGGAAAAAAACTTTGCAAGTTGTCAATCTTCTGTTTTTAATAGCAAATCCTGAATTTTCTAAATGAATTCATTCAGTTTTTGCATCCACCTGTCTACTGTTACTGTCAAAACTGATCCAGGTTCTCTGAGTGCTCAGAAATCTTAGCTGTGAGACTGTAAAGTTTCAAGTCTTTCAGACAGGCGAGTGAGGAGCACCTGTACGCATACTTCTAATTAACTGTCCTCTTGATTTAAAAAAAAAAAAAACAACAAACAACTGAAAGATGAGGGTAGCATGGTAGCACAGGTCTCTAGCCTTCTTTCAGGGAGCTCGGGGGGGCGGGGGCGTGGGGGTTCGACTACAGAACTGCAATGTAAGGTACTGAAGTTAACTTTTTCAGTTGAGGTCTTTGATGATACTCAGACACAGCTGTCAAAGTTTAGAGAATGGTGTGATCAATGTATTTCAGTCTTGAAATCTCAGAATCAGATGTTTGAGTTGAAATTAGACATCCTGGATAACTTACCCTTTATAAAGGGTATAAATACCTTAATAAAAACCCTTAAATTTTTATTCAGAAGCAAAAGTAGTTAGAGAGAGAAACAGGCATCTCTACAGAACAGTGCATCTATTTTGTTTCCTCTGACCACAGAAAGATGACTCTTCTAAAGTGTGGGACTCAGATTTTTCAAGTAACATAGAATAAGTCTTTTTTCCTAAGAAGAAAAATCACCTTGCTCACCTTTCCAAAACACTTGCTGGTTGATGATTTGAAGCAGTGATATCAGCAGTGAAAAACATATCTGTTGCTTTAAATTAAAAAATCACTTAATTCAAATGTATATAATTCTACATTATGTTGACATTAATTTGAATTTAAATGACATTCTCAACATCTGGTGCTTATTTATGAAAACAGAGACATAAAGTTGCATGCAAAGCTATAGTATACCTACAGTGCACTCAGCTAAGAGAATAACTCTTCTGAAGCGCATATAAGAATAGATAATGCATACTTACCTCACAAAAATACTTGAGGATTGATGTTTGCAACCCCCCCAGAAAAAGGTTCAAAATGTCCTCTGAAAAAACCCCTCTTTGTTAGTGTTCAGCATTCCTAATTTATAGGACTTTAACTCATATCAGTTATGATCAATGAAAGGAGAGCATATCATGGAAGTCAGTTGACTATGGTAATTTCTGGTTTTTAATACTGTCCTGTGCATATGCCTCATTTGTCTTCTAATGCTACAGTGCTACAAGCCAATCACAAAAATGCATAGATCAATAATTTTAACCAGCTGATGCAATGCAGTCATTACTTACTGGTAAATCTTCAACACAGTCCTGATATTCTGTGTAAAATTCAGTTCTGGTGAGTCATTTACTACAGGTACCTTACAATTTTGATTCATTCTACCATGCAACTTGAAGCACAGAAGCGAGACCTAAACTAGAAGTCTATTTAATCTAGGCTATCAACCTGGGTGCCTCAATTAACTGCTAGAAATGAAAGCATGCACCTTCAATTTGTTGTAATGGCAATCCAGATTTATTGTATTGCAGGACTGGCTTCATGCAGGAAGATATCATCCATATATGATCAATCATGCAAGTACCTGAGAACTTGGTTCTCAGTGATTTTTCTAAGTCTCTGTGAATAGTGTAAAAAATATTATTCCAAAATTTCCCATATTGCCTTTTAATATCTTTTATGAAAAAATAATTACATTGAAGCATTATAAAAGAGATGTGTCTTTGGATTATATAAATAATATACATGACTACATAAAGTTTTCAGTAGCCTTAGAGAAACAGTTATAAACAAGTTTGGTAAAAATAAGGCTCAGTATGTACACCTACATACACGCTTCCTGAGAAGAAAACACTCAGAACATGCACATGCTCTCAGGTGCTGCAGGACTGAAGAATTTTAGAATTAGAGGCTACAGAAGTTGTGCCCGAGAAAATACTGTTTTATTTTAAGTTTTCTTTTTATTGCTAGGTAAATAACTGCTTCTGGCCACATTTTATCTGTGGGACACATCCATAAAATGATACCACACTACTAATTATAATGTCCTGTTCATTTTAATGACATTTGAAAAGCTTTTGTAGCTCACTAAATGAGCCGCTTGGACTCCTTTTCTCTAGTTAGCGACTACCAGCAAGTAACAGTGTACAGCAGGGATAGTCTAATTACTGCCAAAACCAAAGGTCACCTAATTCCAGGCAATGCAAATAGACTAATTATATTGTTTCTTAAGGAGTCTTCCAGACATGTGTCAATCAGCAAAAATAGCAAATAGCAGAAGTCCTATAACAGCATAAATGCTACATATTTCCATTTAGAATAATGCAATAAAATGACACCACGTGAAATTGGTTGATAGGGAATTTAATTACTAAGCTTTATAAAAAAGAAACCATGGGATATTAAAAAAAATTAGAAACTCTTTCTGTGACCTTTAAGTAATTAGTGTTTCATAATTATGTACGTGCAGTCTGTAGTTACTTTTAAAGAAAAACCAGCAACCCCCCCCCCTTCCCGCAACAAGCCACACATTACAGTTAATTTCATTTTTATTCTAAATAAGGAAACTTCTTATTGGACCAATAATTTTCATTGTTAATCTGGAAAGAAAGAAAAGAGAAAAGCACCGACATAAATTAAACATTACAGAATTCTGACTTCTGCTTTTGTGATTACTTAAGCTCTATGTACATTATCTTTAAGTTTTTAACACCTTTGGAAAAATTGCACTAACTAACTATCAGTGACACACATATCCAAAGCAGCAACAGATATTTCAGTGTGCTCACCACATCACTTCAGACAAAACCATTCACTAGAACAACAGCTTTAGTTTAAAACTATCACCGTTCCTGATTTGAAAATTCTCTCAGAAAAATCTATCCCCAGCAATAGATAGAGCTCAGCACCAGCACACCATACTAGCACTATGTTACTCTGCCATACAGGTAACATGGTCATTAACAGCAAGAATTAAAAAATTAACAAATTATAATGCAAGACTCTGTTGAACAAGCAGTCAAGCCTGTGAGTGCTATACATTATGTGATATTCAGCTACTACCTATCACTAAAAGTGCTGCCTATGCTGCTTTCACGCATATGCCTGAGTAACAACCCAGCCACTTGCTCCTGTGGGTGATACTGAAAAACAGCGTCAACTGTTTTCTTTAATTCTCCATCATGAATTATATCCGAAGCAGCACTGAAATTTCCTAATGTACTACATGTGTTTTAATTCTGCCTTTCAAAGTTACTTAGAAATACCATCTTAGACATGAGGCTTACAAAGGCTTTGAAGCTGCTGATAGGCAGCGTGTATGGGTCCACAGTACCAGCAAAGCCTGTTTCAGAGAGCTGGGAAAATCTAACCCTGAAATGCAGAGACAGAAGCACAGAAAACATGAGGGTGCAGTCCATCCTGTCTCAAGGGCTGTCAAGAGGAAGCATAAATGAAACAAAACAAAACACCCAACTCACTACTACTGGTATTCTCTAATTTGCCTATGCATAGGCTACTTAGAAACCAAATGATAGAAAAATGTTACCAGCAAAACCCATAATACCTGTGAGAACTGCTAACTTGTTAGCTCAATCTGCAGCTGTCATTTAAATTTGGGTTTAGGACACGTTGCAGTACAGGAATGGGCTGCCTGCAAATCCTACAATCAAGAAAACTTCAATTTTGATGGCAAGCCTATGAGACACTTCCAATTTGTATTTTTTGGCCGAATGGGCAGTCACAAACTATTCATCTAGCACCAGTTTAGCCCAGACACACTGTCAATTTACACAGCTTAACCAGCAAGTCAGGCTTGTCGCCAGTCATTGTTCTCAAAGGAGTTACACAATACCCCATCGGATGCAAGGACAAATAGGTAACAGGGAAGAAAAACTGAAAAAATCTGCAGATGCACATTCTGTGTTGCTTTCCCTCATTCTCAGGATAGAACAGTTTAAAGATATACATGGTGTGATGCTACATCCTATAAACTGTCATCCCAAAGTTATTTAATCACAGTGCCATTAGTTTGCAGTGCCTGAGTTCATTCTTCATTACTTAACTTATTGTGCTGAGTGTCAAATTAGTGTGTTCACATTGTAATTGCAATTCTACTGATACACAGTTTTCTAAGGATGGAAGTAATTGTATAGGTTCAAAGTAGTGAAAAATGTATTTGCTTTTATCCACCAGTATTCTATCCTACTTAACTAAAATTTCAGAAGCAGAAGCAGGCTTTCATGTGGTGAAGTGTCCACTACAATGTTTAAATGAATAATTTACTATCCAAATTGACTGAACCGATCATCTAAATTTAGAGATATCAGACTTTTAGCAGATGGTGCACTACAGACAGTAACTCTTGGTCGAAAGTGCTTCTGGAATATGCAATTTGCTATGGTAAACTGGTCCATCAAATCAATCTGGCATTCTGCCTCTGGGGAAGGGTAATACTTAATCCTCTATAGAAAGATGAACTTCCCCCATAATACACTTGGTCAATTGTGCAATTCTATACATTCTTGAGTGGAAGAAAAAAAACCTGTACGCTTTCAGGTAAGTAGAATTTGTTATGGTATCAAGAGGAAGATAGCCAATATCCAAATAAATTATATTTTATATTAAGGGTATGACCCTAATATCCCCTAATCTTATTGACTTAAATGGAAGCTCTCTACACACAGTATTTTCAGGAGTAGACAACAAATTGGCACACAGTTTAACAGTTAGGATATAGAAAGGAAATTAAAAGAAACAGAAAGTGTGCATGCTTTCTATTTTAGGTTAATGCCCTTCTAAGGACAGGAAATACTATTGTGGTTATTTGACTTCCTGTATATTATAGATACTACACTTCAATTATTTCTGCTTCAAATTCAATATTTAAGCTTGATTTAGACTATATCTTTAAAAGAAAAAAATGAATAAAGGTCACATTTTTATTTCCAGTGACAGAAAAATCTATCAGATGCATCAGAAAGTAGTTTCCAGGATTAGGTAAAATATCTAGTTTATTTTTAGTTTGATTTGCTCTATGTTCTGCTTTTAGCCATTACACTTCGACGTTTTCCTGCCTACAGACTTAATAGACCAGCATTAACAAATTTTTGTCCCCCATGTAAGTATTTATAGCCTCTAATCAAATCTCTCCTAAGGCCACATTTTTTTTTTTTTAGACTAAGCTCAGCTTTTCACTGCAAACCATGTGTTCCAGTCCTTTCAATAATTTCTTTGTGCTTCTTTGACATTTAGTGTTTTGCTTTTCTAACTGATGGCATCAGAATAGGACACAATATTCATGACATAGTCATACTAATGCCAAGAGCTGGGGCAATATAATCTGCTGAGTCTTACTCTATATTTGCATAGCCACATCTTTAAAAACCTTTCACTTTTGTGAGCTCACATTCCATTGTTTATCCAGTATTTCTCTCTACAAAGGTTTCACTTTGTGAAAATGATTGCTTTCCCGAAGCAGTAGTTTCCCATCTGTAAGGATGGTCCATCTTCCCAGGATTTTACGGTGCTCACAGTGGAATTCATACCAGTTTACCAAGTCTGACCAGAATTAGCCATTTATTTCTTTATTACCGACCACTTAGCAATTTATGTGGCACCAGAAAGCTGTATCATTACTGAGTTCATGATTTAATTCCTTGACACAAAAAGTAACAGAGAAACAAGAAACAATTTCCCTCATGCAGCACAAAAGCCCTCTTGGTTCATTTTCTTCACGTTTGAAAGTTTAGCTCTCACTTTATTTGTATAATCAAATATGAAGCTGTTTGGTCATGCTATTCACACTTGATGCTGGAAAACGTGCTATATAGTCAGATAAATCAATAAAAGAAATTAAATAACTGGTATCACAAAATTTCTTTTTACCTTCAGTTCTTCAAGGACACATCAGTAATGCACTAATGTTACAAAGAGCTCAACAAGATCATCCAGAATGGTCAGTTCACAGGATATTAAGCCCTGCTTGATGGCAAGCAAAAATATTATAATTAAATAAGCCCTGATGCTCCTTAATCAGATGATTAGTGGATTTCCAACTTCTCTATAAACATTACTGATACTGTATGCACCATCAAATCAGAATAAAAGATGTAATAGTTTGCAAACCTGAACTACTTTGTCCCCAAATTTCCTTTTAGCTGCAGTGATAGCAGGAATCTGTTATACATGTTTAACTTGTCCTTTCCTGGACAGTTTAGAGAAAGCACATCTCACTTCGTTGTTCAGTTTTGCAGTATTTTCCTAACAGGAAGAAAATACAAAGAACTGTTGGGATAGTGCTAACTCTGATTTATGTTTCCAGCTTGGTAAGATTTTTTTCCCCCCCCCTTTTCCCAGATTGAGTACCTATTGTTTTCCTCTCTTGTAATGAATACCTGGCAGCAATAGCTGATAACAAATCCTACTAACACTGTATTTTGACAGTTGAAAACACCAGCAAAATCTTTGCTATTCCATGTTAGTTTGGAACAAAATCCGTTTGATATAATCCACAATAGAAAAAAATATTGTTAACAAGCTGACCATAGTAAAAGATACCAGAAATATTGCAGACTGAATGCTGCATTGTTTACTTCCTATTTTAAACTGTCATGCAATGTCAATATGCATTGGTAAGAGCTGCCACTCTCAACTCAATAGATATCTGACTGTAATCAGGATGTAAAGTGGCCTCACAAATAATATAAGCATGTGTTGATTGAGTTTATAAAACATACTAGGGCCTCTTATGAAAGGTGTTATGAAAATTGTCCATCTTTAGTACATACTGAGCCATCTAAGCAAATCAAGCATACCGTAGCAGTGTCCAAAAATGCCATGGATGTATAAAATTAAATTAAATCTATTGCAACAATAAAGTGATACAAAGGGAGAAAAAAAATTGCATCTAAAATGACAGGTTGATCTAGAAATCAGAATCTGAATATACTAATTAATACTGTTTGTATAGCATGCTATTAAGAGATCTTAAAATCTAATGTTTGAAATAGAATAGTTATTTTTGAGTTCTATATCTTTGAAAGCAGGGGGAATTGTTCCCAGAAAAAATAATTCTACTTATAATACACATAAACTTACTACTCTGCAAAGACTTGCAGAAGTCTTTAAGATCAGAAGAATGTGTAGGAATGATTTTTTTCTACTTCTGACTTCCTCCAATCTTATTTGAGATCTCCAAGGAAGTGTATTACAACTCCTTCCCAAAGAGACAATGGCAATAACAATGCCAAGTGAGCGGGCTTTTGGGTAGAGGTGGCTTCCTTCTAGGTGAAATTGAAGTATACTGAGCAATATTGCTGTCTTCTGAATGCAATCTTACATGACCTTGTAACATGCAACATTATGAGGATAAACTATTATCTTCTTTTAATGCATAATTATATTTCCGCATTATGATATACCATCATAATTTAGCATTTGCAAACATGTCTTTATCAAGTAGCTGATCTGCCTACTGATATGAGCTCTACATTGAGCTGCACCTTAAATCAACCTGGAAACATTCTGGTATAGGAAGGTGCCATTCTGCTTGATATGCTTTGTATCCCTTTATGAGCATTTGACATCAGCTCTCCAAATCTGCTCTGGCTGCCTGTTGTTTTTCAAGTGGAGTTTGAAGTGCCATTTTTGACCTACAAAGCCCAAAATGACTTGAAGCTTGCTTTTTTGAGAGACTGACTCACTCCCCATGTGTTAAGATTACTGACAGCACTGAAGCACCTTCAAGTGAAAGATAGGGAACTAATGACAAGGTATATGAGTGCTCTCTCACTGCAGAATTCACTTCCACACCTATATGAAGTAATCTAAATTTGTTAATCTTTAGAATATACCAAAACCCCATCCATCTATACAGACATGTAGGTAGGATTGCTGTCATGAAAAGTGAAAAGGGGAAGGGAAGGTTTTGTGTGTACTCTTTTCTGTGGCCAGGGAACGACTGTTGCCTACTGACTAATGTTCCTGTCCATTGTGAATGGCATTTTAATTTGTCAAGGGCACCAATAGGTCAAAAAAGATAGCTGAAGGTGTTCTGAAGACACTATACGGTGTTTTAACACTATATATACAGAGACGGGAGCACTGGAAACAGCTCTGTGTATGAAAGTGAACCTAACCCACCCCCCCCCCCCAAAAAACCCCCAAGCCCACACTCACTTGCTATTAATTAAAGTATGAAGTAAAGTAAGGAAGACACAAATGTTATGCTGAATGATTCTATAAAGTAATGACAATTACTACATTATTAAAAGTCAGGACATATAAAGATAAGTCATAATTGCACTCATAAGTAAACTCCTTGCATTATGATAATTTAAAGACATTTAAACCTAATGCTGGTTTGAAACTTGTTTAGGATGTGCGTTTATACCTCTTGTCCTGCACCAGCAGTTCCATTAGCACCACCACTTTCTGCCCCAGAAAAAAAGCCGAACTAAACCAAACCAAAAAACCTGTCACCTGTAGGTGACTAGAAAAGACTTCTACAGCCCTCTAGTGTTGCCAAACTACAGACCCTGGCTAAAAATAGACCAAAGCAATGCTAACTTCTGCCCCACACCCTGAAGGAAACCCTGCTGACTTTGCCACTGCTGAGCATACAAGTTAGGCAAACAATGAAGATCACAGCTCTGACAGAATGAGTTACGCTGCTCTCACTCTCATGTCACAAGGGAGATGGTACGGAGTGGCCAAAAGTTTAGAATTGGCCTTTGCAAATAAAACCATATTCACAGAACGGAAGGGAAAAAAAAAAAATCAAAGATTCAGGTTAATTTGCTGACTGGAGAGTTTATTATGCCTGATTGCAGGCCTTCAGCAACAGCGGTAGCTCGTTTCTCCTTTTGCTCCCTCCCTGCTTCTTTCCCAGCAAGTTTCCGTTGACAGAGCCTACGGCTATACTCTCAGAAATCATATAAAACCTGACAGTGCCAAAATTTCAACCGCAAAAAGGTGTTTTAAGGTGCTGCCTTTCAAATCTAATTTTAACAGACAACTGTGTTCAGCGAGCACATCCCAGGACGGCAGTGCGCGGCACTCGGCTGCCCATGGGCTGCAGATGGAGCTGTTGACAAAACAGTTCAGCTCAGTGGAGATAAGCTGGGCTGGCAGTGTGTGCTGCAGAGCCTCAGCTCGCTTTTACAGCTGTGGTGCTCCATTATTATTATTGCGATTATTATTATTATTAATATTGCTATTGTTGTTGTTGCTGTTGCTATTACTTTTAAGCGTCTCTGCACAATTGAAAGAGTACGACGCATTTTAAACCTCCTAACCTTAGAAAGCCAGAGCAAGACTCCCTGGCCAACCTTCAAGATATCATTAAGATAAGACCATAAAAGCACATAGACAAATCTGGAAAGGTGAATAACAAGCCAAATCAGAAATTGTGTAATGAAGAAAGAGATATACAAAGCATCAATGTTTGTTACCAGCATTAACTCCTTTTTGAAAAGAACTTTACTGTAGAAACCAATTATGTTTTGTAAGAAATACTTGTGCGTAACACACTCCCATAAAAATTGTATTTATAAAGTAAACATTTGTGCATCAGAACACCTGAAATGTGGAAGCATTATTGATAGGAGAGGTGTAACAGGATCAAATTCACACTGTTTAACTGTGTATTGCCACTTACACAGCTGCACACATATCACTATGCAGACTGACTGCTGTAGCACAACACTTTATTTTGCACTTGAAATTTCTGATAAATATTGCCTGGAGATCTCTGCAGGGAACTAACAGAATCCCAGCTGTTATATTTACTAGCAAGGAAGTTAATTCAACCTTCCTTTGGACAATTCAAATTAAAGCACTGGGTCATAATTATGCATCAAGCAAGAATGATGACACAGATGATCTTCGTGTTCTCATGCTATTGAAAAAAGCTACATTGTAATTAGTGTTGCAAGCATGATAATGTGTTGCTACAGCTTTGTAACTCCTCATACTTTAATTTGAGCAGATAAGTGCAAAAAATAAGTAATTGCTTAATCTGAATCAAAGGTTTGAATTAAAATTCACAAGTCTGGAGATTAAGCTGGATTTTCTTATTTAGTTAGTTAAAATGCTGAAAATATACGGTCAAATTCTATTCCCAGTTACTGTAAGGTTTCTTCAGTATATGTGAGAAAGTGTGGTCTATTAAAATTCCTGACTACTACTTCATTAAAAGGTTATGAAACCAGATTTCAAACTCATTCTGCTGCAAGATGCCTATGTCAGAGTGGCACTGCCCCTTTATGATTGTTTTTTAAATTATACTCAAGTATATGATACACATTCAGCAAACTCTGAGCATAAACACCATCCCCAAAGCTAAAATTGTCTACATCATAGACTACATATGCCTTAGTGAGTCAGTATAGAAAAAAGTAGCAAAATAAAGTTACAGATACCATTTTACTAGGGAAATTTAGGAGAGTTAATGTCCAATAGTACCTATAGTAAACTTTTATTCCTGGCTTTTTTGCATTTACTCTGTATCCCCTAAACTATATTCCTGTTTCTGCTTGTCTGCTTGTTTGTTGTCTTTTGTTTAAACTGGATGAAAAATTTTGACCTCTGTATACCATTAACATTTAAATAGCCTTTTAACTATTTGGTGTTCAGACTGCATTAATCTGCTCCAGTTTCCAGCTTGCCAAAGTACATTAAAAGCCTTTAATATGCTTGTGCAAGATTTAATTCCTTCATGCTTATAAAAGTTCTGAATTCCTTTATGAAAGGCATATAACATAAAGGGAGTATTTTAAAATACTATGTTGCATTCCATAACTTTCACCCAGGGCAAAAAAATGGAGGTTACAAGTAGTTCTGGAACATAACAAAACAAAGCTTAAAGACAATCCTAAAAATCTGCAAAATACCTTTCACTTGCCTTGCAGGATTTTACAAGGAACATTCAAAGTAGGCACCATTCAGTATCTTATTTCTGAAAAATCCAAACTCATTGGATCTCCAAGAGAAATCTGCTGTAGAGAGGGGGATATGCTTATACAATTCAAATGTTGACTCTTAGCCTCTGGGCCTTGATCGGTCTCTGGCTCTGTGTTATTTAGCAATACAGCTTCTTAAATGCACCAGTCACTTCTGGAATTCTTAGACCATATTTATAGAGTGCACAGGCTGAGAGTTAAAGACATAGCATTATCAAGTTGTGGGGAGGTTTAAACCAATAAAATACTGTATAAATTGAAGCATAATATAATTATTATTTTTATGGTTGTTATGTCTTATAACAACATGCAAAGTTCTTACAAAAGATCCCAACTAAATAATTCAGTTTACGCTGGTTTGCAGTGACTGAGGATTAAGGTTCACTGCTGTCCATTTAATTGTGTAAAGAGGTTGTGCTACACATCTGGGTGAAATGGAATGTCACAGCCCAGAAGAGCATAGTGAGTAAAAGTGGATTAAGAAATGAGGTCAAAGATAACTAGTAAAATGTTTCAAATGTATAGACAAAGGGGAAGAACTCTTAGGAAAAACGTTCCATAAGAAAGTTGCCTCATGATTTGGTAATGGTCTTGATGCAGGAGAAAAAATGGAAAAGAGGATGAAGTCAGGATTTCATGGCTTATAAAAACTTCTGCCCAGTAATACTGTACATAAAAAAAAACCGAGAAGAAAACCACAAAATTATTCATCAACCGTACTGTAAATAACTTCACAAGCTAAAGGAGAAGTCTTACAGAAGGATGAATAGCTATACTACAAGCTTAAATAATGCAGTTTGATGAGATCTAAATATTGGAGAAAGTGCAAATAAATTTTCAATAGATTGACGTGGAAGTTGAGTAAAAAGTCTGGAAACAATATTGCTGTAGTCAAATAAGATAAGACCAGAAATAGTCTAATTTTAAAATACGAGTGGACAAGAATATTTTTCTATAAATGTCTGCTCACATTTCTAAGTTCTTATATTCCTGCTCATCACTAATTTTTGGTTTCAGCAAGTCTATATGTGTATATTAAGACTGTACTCTGTTTAACACAGGTGACTACAGTGAGCTCAGATGTGAAAATATAATCTTATTTATTTATTTTAATTGGGAAAACACAAAATTTTGATTTGGGTACATTAAAATCAATTACTGGACTGCCAACAATATATAAGCATATTGTGTGAGATCTTAGCCATGTTGAACACTTTACTAAGGCAACGGTTTGTGTCTTTTTAATTTAACTTTTGACATTTGTCTCTGTATTTTTCATTTATTTTATTAAAATTAGAAGCACTGTGTTAGTATAATACAAATACTCTTTTTGCCAGGCACATTCCATATGATGATCCATAATTAGAAAATGAAATTCAAAAAAATCTAAGAGTCTAAGATAAAACAGAAATTAGTATCAAACATCATTAATGGTCATTGGATATATTTGTTATATAAGCAATGAATATTGCTATGATTACTGATACAGTTTCCTGATAATTACACTAAATACATTGCACACCAAATAGCTAAGAAGCAGACCCAACAATTTTTGCATAATTCAGAATACATTCACACAGAATTCGAAAGGAACATGTATCAAATTGAACATGGAAAAGTCATTTGAGGTGTAAATGATACCTATTAACATGCAATGCTGGTTAAATGTAAGATGAGAATTGACAGAGTTCATAATAAGGATCCAAGGGGAATGAGAGAGCTGAGGAAAAAGTTGCTGTTCTCTGAGCCAAGAACTCAAACGCACAGGTGTTTGAGAAACATCACACTATCTTCACTGATCTCAAAAGCCTCACCTTTGTGTGGCACTCAGAATAGCAGCATTACTACAATTTCCCCATTGAGCCCCCCCCCTTTTTTTTTTTTAGTACTAGCTTATGTAAAATTATTTAGGAAAGAATCTTACACTGGCTATCCTCTACATTTTTCTCCTTTAGTACATGTGAAGTGAAAAAAAAAATATTGTAACTCTTTCTCTAGCAAATGAGGTAACATATCAAACAAAAATGAGGTAACATTGAACAAGTGAGAAACTTGCCATAGGAAGTCAATGGGAAGTCTAATGTCTGATATGAATCCTGTTGAATTTGGTATGAATGTTGATTCTTAATTTTTAAAGTAATTAGTGCTAACTATAAAATCCTGTGTTTCTATCTATTTATCCAAGCCTGTATTTACCTAGTCATTGTCAACTGCTAAAAAAATGCTATTTATAGATGAATCTTTAACCAACTAAAAAGAACATCACTCTACAATCCCTTAAAAATAAAACCATTTCAGTAAGTCAAGTCACTAAGTACATGAACAAAGAAGAGAGCCTGTAATGTTGAAACTATACCTTAATTTGTGAGAAGAACCATTCAATCTTGTCTTGGGGGCAAGTGAAATCTGATCTGAATTTTAAATAAACTTCTATGGTGGTAAAATACCTATTCACACTAGTTTTATTTCCATACCACATCTACCCATTGTTCTTGCGTTTACTAGAATAACAAAAGAAACCGTTAAACAAAACAAGAGGGCAAATTTTGCAGCTTTTCTAACCCTATCAATTTTAAGCTCATATAAACTGTGGTAAAACCATGTATCAGCTCCTACTGTGCAATGGCTGTTTTATACAGTTTAACTATGTGATGAAAGAAACTAGTTGACATGCACTTACCGTATTAAGCCCTGGCACCTGCATTGCAGACACTAATCAAAGTGCTCCTTCAGAGGGGTGAAAGA
The DNA here is from genome assembly GCF_030936135.1 of Gavia stellata. Lineage (NCBI taxonomy): Eukaryota > Metazoa > Chordata > Aves > Gaviiformes > Gaviidae > Gavia > Gavia stellata. The sequence goes on from NC_082594.1 coordinate 41,629,211, forward strand.
ATCGCCATTTGTAATGCAATAATTAGGCTGGGTAGAAGGGCCTGAAAAGTAAATCAATCTCGTCTGCTCTCTAAATCTGACACCATTCTCTAGGCAGATTGTTAACATAATAAGACAGAAGCCTACAAGAGGTCCCATAAAAGACCTATGTCTTTTTTTTCCCCCTTCTTTCTTTATACTTGCAATGTTACTAAGAGCATAATTACAGACAATCCTACCCTAAGTCACTAGCATAAAAGCAGCTATTTCTAAGATCATCAAAAATAAGTTGGCAGAACAGACGGGCTATATAACACAGCAGCAGGCTGACTCTATTTGCCCAACTGGATGAAGATTATTTTAACCTATTCCCTACTAAAATTGTCATGATAATGTCTTACAGGGAAAAATCATAAGTTCCTATAACATGGCAAGAAAATAGTTTTGTTGAATTTATCTGATTCTCTGCTCACACTGGGCAAAGGAAGAATAATTCCACTGAAATCAATATTATTATTACAATTGTGTGAGAAAAGAATCACGTCCAATGTGATCACTGTGACTTTTAAAAAGGAAACCAGTAACAGAACAGCAACATTAATGGTAAAGTTTTTAAACAGACAACTTTTTCTTGTACAGCCTTTCAAATTGCAAGAGCATAATCTGATTTAATGGCCAAAAATAAGCAATTCCATTTTCCTTGGTAAGACAGTTGCACTATAGTTGATGCTTTGTAATACCAAAAGCTTAGGAGCCTTTGTTACAGACAACCCCTTGTGGATGTTGTACATACTTATGTCAAAAAACCACATAAAAATATAGAAATAATGTATAAGAAAATATAAAAATAAAAATAACCTATGCTGCAAGTGGTGAAATTCAGTAAGCAGATACTTGTGTAAATCAACAAAATGAATGGGATGAATCTTTCTTCTTTCACAGTCAAATACATAACAGTTGTTATTTTCCCTTATTTACCATGATTTTCTTTAATCACTCCCATATACATGTTGTAACTGTGTAGCCTGGTAATAGAGTATTATCATTGATAGTAACAGAGGGAAGCTTTGTACTAAATCTGCAAGGCCTCTGCATTGTAGCTTGTCAGGTGTGCTCTGTCTGAGCTTTCCTGGACCTGCAGCTTTGTTTTCCTTGGTTGAGGTGTGACAGTAATTTCTCTAATTGGCCAGGTGGCTATGGCTAATCTGTATTACTTTTGTGTGTCTTTGTATGGTAGAACCATGGTTTTGCACAGATAGCAGTAAGAAGCAATTATTCTATATGGAATGAGATATTTATGACTCTAACATGATGATGTAGAGAATTACTGGCCTAGTATGATAGCAACAGCCTTGAGAAGTAGGGATGCAACAAGTGGCACAGAAGACTAAGTATAACAGCATCTAAGGTATAGTCAATTAAATGACATGCTTTCCAGTGGTTTTGTTTTTTCAGCTGTACATCATACTGGTTCTTTCAAATATCCTTAAAATTCAGGATACTCGATGTGACCAACAAAGGCCAATGAAGACCACTCAATAATTACTAAATTTTTAAATCGCAAATTTCGTACATATTTCATATGTACCTATATTCTCTCAACACTTTGATACAATTCATCTCATTTTACATGTCTAGAAGTTATGTTTCAATGCAAGCTGCCTTCTTTTGCAGGTGTGTCAGGAGCATGATTCGTGCAATCTATCTGGCTCATGTTAAAATGAGATGAAATGTGGTTGGTAGGCACCTACTTCTTTACATGAATTGGGTCATTTGGCTCATATTGGAATGCCTAAACTCAGGTGAGGAAACTTACCAAGAAAGTAAGAATGGAACAGTGTAAGGGTGTCAGACTTTCTGCAATCTTTCAACAAATTCACAACTTTTTTAAAGTTTATTTGTACACAGGACGCATAAAACTTTGCAATCAAAATCTCACACAGACTGTCTGCTGTATCTGAACTCCATTGTTCAATGATCGTTTTCAAAACAATTTCTCATCTTGCTTCTGTTTCTTTTACAATATTATAGCTTCACATTCTACACTGTTTAGGTTTTGGTTTTTTTAATTCAGAAACTCTGATTGCCTTGCAAACTGTAAATACCAAACATAGAAAGAGAGGAAACCATTTATTGCTGAAATGGCTGTACAGCCCATGAAAGGTATTAAGAGCACACAGAAGTTGTATACAGTCATTCAATATGACTTCAATCTGAAACCTGGATAAACAGTGTGTGACTCAGACAACACAGATTCAGTGCTGTAAAACAACAGATTTCAGTATATTAGATCAAGTTTTTAGAACTACACAGGAAAGACAACAAATTTTCTACATTCCAACACCATTACAAATGCTCAGCATTGTTTTATCTAGAGCAGCAACACATACAGAATTGCTTTTATATTATTTATAAGATTTATCAGAACATACTCTTTTATTTACATTAAGTCATAGCAGATTTGACAGAGTAAGTTAGTTATTTTAGTACTTCTTTACTGGTCAAAATGGAGATAATGTAGGGGGGTTTGGATGGAAGGAAAAGTGATCTATTTACTAAAAAATTGAGTTTTGCAATGTACATTCTACATTTTTAGAAGACACTCTCTGTATCATATAATATTACGCAGCATTTAATATTACGTTTTAAAATATTTAGTATATATTTTTCAGTTTTTAATAATTTGTTCATGGTTTTCTTGTTGAAAAGAATCTTTCAGGGTTTTTTTTCCAGATGAATAAAATGAAAAAAAATTGCCTTTTTACTGACAGGCTGATATATAAACATGTTGCTGATTTTTGCATGAAAAGAATATATCAAATAATTGTCTTAATTTTCTGTTTGGCTATAACCTTCACTATAGTACACAGCTATATTTCAGTAAGACAGAACCCAAGTCTCAAATAGTAAGTGACAAGCACAGTGGTCAAGAAAACCAGACCGTTTCTAATGCTATTTTTCATAAGCTTCCAATATATATATACATACAAATTTGTACATATATGTGTGTACTTCAAATGAATGCAAGTTTGCAAGTTATACTGACCTTGTGTTTTCATAAGATAATATGCAGAAAGTAAGTGCAAAGTGATCACCATAAAAAATGTTTTGCCTTTCCTAAGAACCCTTAGCTGAACTATCAGGGAAAACAATATTTCAAGCTTATTTCCTAAAGAAAAAAAAATTAAAATGATTTAAATCAAAACAACATGAACATAAAAAGATTACAAAGAAAATGGCAACCACGACTCACACACGCCTCTCCTTTCTGGATAGCTGGCAGATTAGAATCTAAGCATGCCAAGAGTCAAAATCCCTTTAGAATTTTAAAACATATAATTAAGGTAAAAATCTCTTTCTCAATGCTGCTGCAAAGCGCTTATCTGCAGTGGTGATCTTTATTGTGCTTTTTGTGCTCATTCATGTACTTCTGGAGAACAGTTTATGCAACATATGCAAAACACAAGAGAAGATCCCCAACCATTACCATGAGTTCACATGGATCCAGCACCACACTGGCTGAAGACTGGCATCTGACCAGAGCAATCTCAACAATTCTCCCGATCTCAGGTGAAATTTAGTCTTTACTACCCTTAGTATGACAGACAAATATTTTCTCACCCTGCAACAAGGACAGGGGCAAACCTGTAAGAGAAAGCCAGAAGGAAAACAGCTCTGGATTGCTGCCACCACAAAGAGTAAGGGTAGTGAAAACTGCTGGTAGGTGAAGCCTGACATCCATCACACACACCCTCTGATGTGTACACAAGACCTCTTTCAGGAGCAGCTACAGCCAGGCTGGTTTCCAAAGTCTTACATTTCCCAAAATAGTACAGCTATCGGCATTTTGCTGTTCCACTCCTTTCACACCTGCAGTTTCAGAGTGCAACAGGAGCAGGACTGGTTTATAGTAAAAGGCTTTTTACTCTGATTTTGTCCCTAACTGCAATTCCAAGGAGTTTCAGACAGAGATTTAAGAAAAGAAATAAACTGTGTGTATTCTCACAGCTTAAAAGAGAAAGTTGCAGATCTTTCTGACAATCCTGATTCAGTATCTTTGTTTTTTCCCAGGTAAATCGAGAGGACTGATGCTACAAAAGTTGACTAAAAACATTAATGAGATGTGTCCATTTTAATTCTTTCAGACTAGCAATTTGCCCTGTAGCTTGAAGATCTTTGAGTGCAAAAAAATCCAGTTAGAGACCAAATTCTCTCTTGACTGTCAGCTGCTAATATAGAATAACTTCTCTGACAGTAGCCCAGCTATTCATGATTTACATTTATGTAACTAACTTCAGATAGAATGTTGACAATTTCTTTCAATTATACTGAAAAAAAAAGAAGTCCTATCTAATACTGTGCAAGGCTAATTCCAATTCAAAACCCAGAACTTGTTCTACACAGCAAAAGCTTTTGTACTACTTTTTTTAGTTTTCGAATTGAAAACATGTCCCTGAAGAAATACAGACCCTGGAAAACATGACCCTGAATACAGATGTGTCTTATTTTGAGGTCATGCTTTGGACAGTCGTTCTCGGTTATTCACAGGCCAAGTGGCTCTGCAGTTTGTTCAACAAACTACAAATAGACTGTTTTCAATAGCATTTTGAGATTAAAAAGAGTGACAAGAGTGCATTGGAGCCTACAAAAAATTGCAAGGCCTTCATAATAGTTCAACAACCTAAAACATTGTGGATCTATTAGGCTGAAGACTACATTTAACTAAGTATTATAGGCAAGTATTCGTTATAATCCTCCCAAAAGTTTTGTGTGACAGCCTAAGCTCCCAAATTTGACAAAAGGACCGAGAAAGCTATGTTAGACACTCTTACTCCTACTGACTCTTACTGACATGTTATTAACATCTCATTTGTGATTTTTGTGGACAACCAACCTAATTTAAAAGGGTGTGGCAATCTGAGAAATACTATAATCTGCTAAAATTGTGTTAGCTAAAGGCAGGTAAACTTAGAGGAGCCAACAGAAAGGTCTGCTACCTGCATTTACTTTTTATAGCTCAGAGCTCACCTCCACAGAATAGGAGGGAAAGACAGACTATTAAGACAAGAACTGTGTGTTATCACAGACATATTTTTACTGGATAAAAAAAAGACCTTAATATATCCACTCAACATACCTGATAGTTAGCATAACAAAACAGTAGCGGTAGAGCTTAAAGGAGCAAGTGGCACCAAGGTATGCAGAGTTTTATGTCAGCAGTCCCTCTGAGGCAGCAGGCCATGGGCAGCACCGCAGTACTACAGCCCCGATGCACTACTACAGCCCCGATGTACTACTTGCCTAACCAGCATGGGCCTAGTTATCACTGACTTTTGTTGAAGTTACAGGACTTTGTGAAATTTGTCACCTTGGAAATGAATCCCTCACTTTTACGTGCTAATGTGCACCCTTAAGTTTTCACTGTGCTCTAGTCTGGGTTTCAGTAAAACTTTTTATCAGAGCCATTGTTTTTAACAGATAAAATAAAGAGGCCATCGAGGCACAACCTGACCTTCAACAGAAATTTAATTAAAGGAAAAGCAGCTAATAAATTTGAAGACCTTCTAATTGCAAATTAACCCCTGACTCACCCACCTGATTATCAGCTTAGCTTTGATATTACTTAATTCTCTCCACACTTGTGAAGAAGAAATACCCCTCACTCTTCCTAGCCAGCACTTGTTTCAGTCTGAGAATACAACAGGAAGACTATGGGTCCAGCTACTAAACAGCGATAATAAACCCACCTTAATTGCTTCAACTAGATCAACCACAGGGAATCACTTTGCACAACCTATAGGGATTAACAGGCTCTTCAAGAAACACTACAATTACACAGGGATGAGCAACCATCAAGAGGTGGAGGAGAGACAGAAGTTGCTATCTATAGACAGTTTTCTCAGTTACTCTCTGTGCTCACCTGTGGGGAGGAATTATTCTTCACCCAAATACAAATACCTAGCCAAGACAAGTCAGAGGCAGATTTCTGTGAAAACTATGTACTGGACATCTCTGAGGATCACACTAATATTAAGCCCAAAAGAAAATGTAGTCTCATCATACTGGAAGTGTCACAAGAGCAGGTGTTTAGTATTTTGACACTGGCTTTGCTCAGCCTACGTGCCTTGCCCTTTTCAAATTGTGTTCTCCTTGTCTTTTTCGAGAGGTGTTTATTTGGCATAGCAAGAGAGTCAAACAGTGTAAGTACAGAAAAGCAGAGATTAATGATCATAGAAAGCAAATACAGTGGAAGTATTTCTTTTAATGGACAAATATTTAAACTGTTTTAAACTTTATTTGATCATTTTTGTGAACATGATATTTTTGAGTCACTTCTATTGGCAATGAAACTTCAGAAGATGAGAAAGAAAAGAGTAAACAGTGCTTCCTATGTGGCAATTTGTATATGTGGGTAGACATATGCACATGAACTTAATATACACACACATTGTATGTGTCAAAGAATATGCACATACAGAGGAGGACAGTATGGAAAAATGTGTGTTACAATTACAAATACCCTAAGGATAACGAACTAATTCTAGAATTATGCTCTGGGCACCACATCCAAGTGGGAAGGATGCATTCTCCTGAATACAGAAAACTCTGCCTTTCAGCTAAAACTCTGGTATCTGCCTGCTCTAGTGAGACCATGCAGGACTCCACATGCTTCAGTGAAACTAAGCTTGTAGATTGAAACTTGCCCCCCAACTAAATTTATGGTGGTTGGGTTGAGAAGTCGATTATAATTCCACAATATGATGAAGTAGAAGCAGTTTTGTCACAATTTAAGAGGTCACAGTATATTCTGGGATGTGATCGAAAGTGAGACAGAATATTTTAGCCGTAAGAAAATCCCCAGGGCTTTTTAATTTTGCCATAAGCCTGCACGAGCGGGTTGATTATAGCATTTGACAACTTATATACCATTTCAGGAAAAGAAGGCTTATTCTGAAGCAACGGGTTGGTGACAAAAACCTTCTAAGAAGTTCTGGTTGCAAACGATACAATTGCTCTTTAACTGCATCTCAGTCACAAGCACTTAGCATATAAAATAGCTTTGGGATCTTTTTCTTCCACCTTTTTCTGCTATATGAGACCCTTACTACATGTCACTTACACTGTACTTCCCTTACAAGCTGAAGTGGCAAACAAACAAAATCCCCACTGTCTCCTTTTCCTTTTCTAAGCAATATTTAATGAAGAAAGGAAAATATCACAAAATGTCTTTCTGATTGCACGCCCCTTTTACCACAGTCTGGAAACAGAAACGCTTAAGATGTTAAATAACATTTAACCTGAAATGTCTTATATGGCCACTTGACAAAGACATTTTTCCCAATGGGGAAACACCATCTTTTCGTTTATCGGTAAGAAAGGAAATGGGCCAAATGAATGAACACCTGCCCTCAGTCCTTGAATCAGTGTACTTGAATAACCCAAATTATCTACTAGCTCTCCAGAGGCACAGAGGAAAGTTCTAAAAGTGTTAGGCTGGGTTGGGCTGGCAGCAAGGAATGTTTCTGATAATTTCCAAGTGATGAGTGACATCCTAAAGAAAGTAGTATAGAAAGTAGAAGATGATTGCTTGAGAAAAGTAGAATAAAACCAGCATCTGCTTTACAGTCAGACAGATGTTACAAAGGACAGATAATGTTTCTAAGACTAATAACATTCCTAGCACTCAAATTGGGGAGAAGAAGATTTTATCTACTATATGAGCAATCTTACTAGTATATATCTTTTGCTCTTCCAGACAAGCCTTCACTCCCTCTATCATACCAGACTATTTAATTTGCAGCTATTGCCAATTCAGTGTTTCATCTAAGCAAAGTTGGCAGAACTTCTACAGAAATGTGATGCACAAAAAAAGTGATGATTCATGTTATTCCACATTGCAACTGAGACTGAATTTGATGCCCTTTTTTGAATCCTTGTTCTCTGGAGGTTGATATGGGGAAGTAGGAAGTGTTTTGAACTTAAGAACTACTCCTTTCAATAGCAGTGACTTTGCTGTGTGGCCTACATTTTGTAAATTCAGGGTTGATTAAGATATAATGTTGTTTCATTTCAGATTTTTATTCTCCAAATATGTTTCTAATGCCAAGAGCATTTGGAAAGGAACTTTTTAATAATTCTGAAAAAAATATACTACAATAAATAGAAGGCATACATCAGACCGCCAGCAAATCAGCTAGAAAGTAAAATCTAAGGATTAAGAAAATATTCCATATTATTTAGTGTATTTTAATAAAATATTTTTTTTTTTCTTGTACAGCAGCATTCAGTTTTTCTCAGTAGTGTTTTCCCATTGTGGTGGTTTTGGCATTTGATGTTGGTTAACAATTCGTTATTGTTATACAATGGCTCTGGTTTTATTTTATTTTTTATTTTATTTTTGGGTACATAACGAAATCAGATTCACTGCATTAGCTGGACTCGCTGAAGAATGTCTGACCTTGTTTCAACTTAAAAAAAGAAAAAAAAAAAGGAAAGAAAAAAAACCCCATGAGACAACATGACAAGAATGCATTCTTTGCCATGTACAAAATTACGCTCTCGGTGTGAAACAGACACATGCTCTCCATCTGCAAAGACAAGTGCCTTTGCCATGCCCTTCACTACATAAAGGTTTCACAAAGCTATATCCACTGCTTGTTTGTATCCTCTTCAACTACGTGTTAGATTAAAGGAAATAAAATTTGTATAGTTAAGGGGTAGTATGTAGTATCATCAAAAAGAAAATGTTACTAAAGAAATGGGAAAACCTTTCCAGAAAAAGTGCTGAACATATAGAAGGAATAGTAGTTTAAGTAACTAATTTAGCTAGGGATTCTTAGAACTAGAAGTATGACTGAATTAATTCATATTACAAAACTACAGTAGGGAGAAGCATATACGTTCTCCTCCAAGAAAAAAAGCATGTCTAACTTTTCTTTGAATATATACAAAAGAAGTGTTGAGATTTTTTGGTAGAAAATACTTTGGCAACTGTTCAGAAATGTTTTGGGAGGTATAAAAATTATTTGTTAAAAGCTAACACTGCGGTGGTTATGTGCAGACCTACAGCAGCATGTGGTACCTGCCACAAACTGCTTACAGCGTACGTACAGTATTGTGACATTTGCTGAGCATTTACGCAGAGGAGTAATGGAGCATAAGGTTAGTTTGCTGTCATGCTGAGACCACTGCCCATCATGCTGACCAGTACTGTCTCATGGCTCCTTTCTGATCCCCCATGGCCTGGACATATTTATTATCTCTCATCTTAGACTGTGCAGAGACATTTTAAATGAGTCACAGTGGCAGGTGGCCCGTATTAATACCGTAGAATGCTTAATACCTACTAGAATGCTTAACCAGAGAGAAGAAACCAGAAGGTGGGACAGGAAAGGTCCTGTGAGGAAACACATGAAAACAATTAAATTTGGGAGATAAATATGTTTTGCTGTCATTTGAGTTAACAACAAAAGTATAGTCCAAGAAAAGGACAACTTTGGGTAATAATAGCTCGATATATCCTCTCTTCAGAGCAGGGAGGGGATTTATAACATTTTATACTATCCTTGTAAATAGGTAACAAAAATCACAAATGGCCTTATGGTAACAGAAGATGAAATTATTATAAAGGAAGTTAAAACTATGGACAAGAACAAGTTCTATTTGATAACTACAGCTGGACTAAAATAATTCTAAACATTGATATTTAATGGAAGCTAAAAACATTATTAGCACTGATGTTGAAAAATACTTTCCAACAGAGGCAAATCGGCTATGTGTTCTCCAATACAAGCTTAGACTCCAGTAACAAAAGCACCATGGAATAAAAAGAAAATATTCTCTTTTTTATTCTAGCTTAGTGCAACTGCAGCTCAGTTATATGTTCATCATCCTTTTCTTGAAAGGAAGTTCAGAGAACAGCAACAGACATGCCAGCAGGAGAGGTGCATATAGTCTATACAGAATTTAAGACTACTAAAGCAAAAAGAGTAGAGAAATTATTATGGAAATGCAACATGCTGTAGTAAGTAGAAATAACAGGTAAATATTATTGAAGAAAAATAATACCAATAAATTAATCACTGGCATTAATTTGTTTCTGGAACAATCTTGCAAGATTAGTGTAAGAACTTAACTGCTTTTAGCAAAGCATCAGAACATACACAATAAGTGGCAGCAGGAGGTGGTGTGAGCGATACGCTTAGTTTTTTCCATATATAAATGTCTGATTACTCTGATTGGCCATTCACTGTGCATTATTAAACACACACCAAAAAAGTAATTTAAAAAAAGCCCATACTGGTTGAACAGGGGCACTCTCAGAGTGCCCAAATTAACCAGTTAACCAAATGAGTTTCCTTTTTAAGAAAACATGCCAATTCGGGTTTGAACGTTCTACAAATGATGTTTATAGAATCTCTATTTTTTCCCACTAACTGTCTTAAAAATCAATTTATACACAAAACTATAAATACAAATGTCTAAAAATATGAGTGTACACATGCACACGCATATACTCTCATGTACCCATGAAAGTGGAATGTCTCAACATCAGAGGGAAATGTGCTTTGGATGTAATTTTCAGAAGATAGAACATAATAAAGCTCTTTAAAAAAAGTGTCTGCAAATTCACAGGGTGCTACAGTGAGTAATTGATTTTAGGTGATCCAATTAAAATTAACTTATTTTAGTCACTGGAGTGCTCACTTACACCATTCAGTTTTAAGAATAGCTTCAGATTTAAGGACAGTTTTACTGTACAAAAATAATGCTTGATTGTCAATTGCTGGTGCTGTGAGATATACAGAAGTATACAAAGAATTACTTTTTATGTACTTATAGAATATATAAATACATTTATAAAATATACAAAAATATCCAGAGAAAGAATGACATATAACATTTGACTCTATTTATTGGAAGCACATACTAAAAAGACTTTTGGAGTGTGTTTACATTTCTTTTTACATTAATAGGTACATCACCTTTATATGTGCAAAGCAATATAATATGTTGCTGTGTAAGAGAGGATAAAGTTCTGGGCAATCATAGTTCTGGTACAACAACAAGGAAATGAAAAACAATTGAAAGCACAGCTAATTCTCATCTTTGAAGGAACTCAGCACCAAAATATTTGTCATACACTGACACTTTAATGCTTCTCACTCCTCAAGCTGAGTCACCAGACCTCCTCTGTCCTTAACTTTTATACTGTTCTATACAGTTCTTAAGCAGAAAAAAATTTAAAACATCACAGTCTGGAATTAGAGTTCTACTGTGTACCAGTTTGGGTTATTATACATTAAAAAAGGGAAGCCAGACTATATTTGATACACTGTTATCTTCTAGAGAGGAAGTAGGCCTTCACATGCTTTCAGCTCTAAAAATTCATTTAAACAAGGAGTGAAAATGTGAGGTTAAGTCTCTAAAATGAGAAAGGAATCCGAAGTCCTCAATACAGCATAGCTGGTGAAAGAACTCAAATGACATCCACCATAAAAATACAGTAAGGGTTTGTGGGAGTTCCCTAAAAGCTAAATAGGATTCATGGGGAAATTTTCAATTTCTTGGGGTTTTCAAGAGAAAAGGCATCCAGAGGCTCAACTATTAATCCAAACATAATAGTGGGATATTTAAAATTGTTATTTCAAATACATGTACTATTCAAATGAAGCATACAAGTCCCTTCTACTGTCAGCAGTTATGGAAACCTGGACACACAAATAGTGAAACCATAATCAACTTTTCATCAACATAGTACTATTTTACTTGCAATGTGTTTATAAATCTTCAGAGTTCTCTTATGTGTGCTTCTGGTTTGAAATGTCTGAAGTTATTACAGAAAGTTGACTGCAATATTTGTTGTTATTGATTATTTCAGGAGTTGGAATAGGCACTTAACCTCTGATTGTGAACAGTTAGATATGTGTGAGATTTGATCCAAACTACCAAAGCAATAGCTTTGTTTTATCTTTATATCTGTTTCTTAGCTCCCACTTTTCATTATCCCTTTCCAGCTCATGAAACAACTATTTTTTTCATTATAAACTCCTTCATGGATTACACAACAGGAGCCATGGTAAAAAAACCCCTCACTTATGAATTGGAATTTTGTTGTTTAACCAATTGTAGTTCTGAAGTATTAAAGCAGGAATAAAACTTGAGCTGTCCTAAATGGAAATCCAGAACTAATTTTAACTTCAGACTGGTCTGGTCCTTCTTAGTTCTCAGACTCTTACTTCTTTTTCATTCCTATTCCATGTTCATCCTCCCAAAGCAATTGCTATGCTTTTAGATTAACAGTAAAGTAGTTCAAGAAAATGTTATCATGCTGATTAGCTAGACTAAATGATGGTTGGTTTCAGTCTAAAAGTTATTTTGGGGTTCAGATCCCAATAATTGTCTAGAGAAAAGGCTGGCATGCACATTAGAAAAAAAGTTGGCCTCTGCTCACCCTTAGTTTAAATTAATACTTTTTTCAGTGTAAAGAATATTTGCTTTGCTCTTCCTGTCTTGCTTTGTGTCATTGCTGGAGTAGATCTGTCAAATAGCCTGCACTTGGTAAGTCAGTCGTGCATTCGTACAGAACTGAGAAAATGTACAATGCACTCTCTTTGCCCTCTCCAAACCTACCACCCTTTCGCAGGCTGTTGTGAGCTAACCTATGTATTTCCTGACGTTTATCCACTCGGGTCTCGTATTTTGATCTTAAGCAATGAAATCCAGCACTCATTTATTACACAATTTAAGCAACAGAAATGTTGCATATGAGACTGCAAGAAGAAATGGGAATAAAACTCCACTTGTAATATATCAAATGCAAGCATTATCCAGTTTTCCGAAGTCTGTTGTTTTTATTTTTATAAATGCAATGCATCATGTTTTATTGTAATGCTCACTAGTGTACTACTAGCTCTTATTCTGTCATTTAGTTTAAACTAAGAGGTTTATCAGAGTGATGTTGACTCCACACTAATCAACATTAACCTTTAACTAAAGTGGTTTTAGAGACACAGCTCTCAGGCTCACTTCCTTGAGATAACTCAAACACAGTTATTGTTACTTTTGTTGTTACGCCGACAATATCCGATGGTTAAGGGAAAAGAAATATCATAGTTCATTCAATTGGTGTCATTGTTAGCAGAAGCCATAAACCACTGGAATAGAAAGCATCTAAGCGGAGCCTTTAAAAATACCCAGGTTTGTCCTCCTAGGCTTCCTGGATAGTCAGTAATGACAGGTAGGTATGTCGATAAGTCAATTCAGATCTCAGTCACATTCTGACCGATGAAACTTGGAGCACCTGTGCTCGTGTTTCAGCTGTCTCAGTTAAGTGCCTCATATTAAGTGACATGAATCTGGGCCCCAAGTGTCCTCTTTCTGTTCTGCCAGTGGACTAGCTCACACATTCTTAAAACGCTGTGCATGGATTACTTACTTAGCCATTATACTTATTCAGGAGATAATATACTAGCTACTTGCAAGAAGAAATAAAAGCTTCCCACAGAGAATTCTTCTATGCACAATGTTATTTAAATCTATCGCTACTTCTTGTATATGAAGGGAAATATTTTCTCAATATTAATGGAAGAGAACACTTTTAATTTTGTTTCTGAAGATCAAGCTTGATTTTAGAAAGATTAGCTAGGAAAGGGAAAATATCTTGATTGTTTTCCATGTCTCACTCTATCATTTTTTCAATTCATCTGGCTGTCCATCTGAAATAGCTTGCAAAAACAATGAAGAAAAAAACACACCACAAAACCTGGAGAATAATCTGCATTTAAATACGATTTATACTTTACAAGGACTATGTTTGGTCACTGCCTTAAATACATAGTCTTGCAACATGGAGATATTTTAAGATTTAGACAAAGGTTTCCTGTACCATCAACAATTAAACCCTTTCTAAGATGTTATCACTAATGATGTTAATACCAGGCCTAATCATGTTATTACCTTCATCATAATCTTGACCAAGTCAGTTTGGAAAAGATTTATGCTTTTAAGATGTAGCATCATAAATGTCAACTGCACACGAGTAACCCGCCTTCAATACATATTTAGGCTAGCTTTGCTTTCAGAGGGACAGGAGGGCAAGGAGATTTCTTTTCTTTTGTCTTTGAGATGAGTAACAGAGAGTGGCTTCTTCTTTGACTACTAGATTCACAAACAACCCTTTTATAACATGGAGTGAAAAAAAAAAAGAAAAAAATTACCCCATAATACAGTAACACAATATCTTGAATTTTGCAAACTGAAAATTTCTTTCTGTAAAAGATAATGGTTAAGAGGGCTACAATTAATTGTCAAACCCCAGTCAGGTTAATGAATGTAAATTATGCCATTCCTCCCATTTATACAGTCATAGTACTACTGTTCTTTTTTTTCTTTTTTTTTTGGAGGGGGCAATATGTTAATTGCAGCTATTTTTACAGACTCTTTAAATAAGACTGAGGGACTCTATTTCCTTAAAAGTATGATCAGGCAAATATGGATGCTGTTATATATATTGGTTAATATATGGTTCTATGTGGCAGTCACAGAACTTGCAATTACAAATACTCACTGACTATTACTGAAACTGCAATTACTTCAACATTTCTCCTAGCAATGGAGTGAAAAATTACCTACAGGGATCAGAGACTTTCATTCTTTGTGTACACAGAGATAACTATCTAAAACAGAAAAAAAACCACAAATGATTGCAAAACCTGAAAATACTTTACAGCCTTCTCTCCCTCCTGAAATCACATCTTTTTGATGAAACGGTAATTTGTTAGCCTGAGAATTTAACAGGACTGAATTCATACTGTAAATGCACTGGGAAACCTATACTGCCTCTGTTTCAACTTCACTCTCAAATCTTTATTCATGCCAGGAAGGGTCTACTTGCTACTCCATGGAAATCTCATGGAAACTTTCTCAATACTTAAAGTAGCTATGCATGGCATTATTTTTTTCTATGGACAGTTGTACTGGGTGTGAATGGCAAGGTTTTGGTACCGGGGGGCTGCCTCGTGCCAGACACAGCCAGTTCCAGCTGCCTCCAAATGGACCCACCACAGGACACAGCTGAGCCCATCAACCAAGCTGGTGGTGCCTTGGGGAAAACATATTTAAGAAAAGGCAAAACACTGGAAAAGGGGGGTGGATAAAAAGTGTGAAAAACAGCTGTATGAACACCAAGGTGAGAGAAGAAGGAGGGGAGGAGATGCTCCAGGCACTAGAGAAGAGATTCCCCTGCAGGCAGTGGAAAAGCCCATGCTGGAGCAGGTTTATCCTAAAGGAACTGCAGCCCATGAGGAGGACCCATGCTGGAGGAGAGAAGTGTGAGGAGGAAGGAGCAGCAGAGAGGAGCTGTTAGGGACTGATGACAACCTCCCATTCCCCATCCTCTTGTGCTGCTTGTGGGGCAGTAGAGGAACCAAGAGTGAAGTTGGGCATGAGTAAAGGGTGAGGAAAGATGTTTTAATATTTGGTTTTGTTTCTCACCACCCAAATCTACTTTAATTGGCAAGAAATTAAATCTTCCCCAAGTCAGTAACTGGTAAGCAGTCTCCTTGTCTTTATCTCAACCTACCCGCTTCCTCAGATGATTTTCTCCTCCTGTCCCACAGAAAAGGAATAGTGACTGAGTGGCTGGGTGGGAGTTTGTCCCCTAGCCAAGGCTATCCCACCACAGCAGTGAAATTAAATGTAGGTGTATCACTTATATGATGCTGTAGCAATTCTAAAACAAGACATGGCTTACCTCCTTGGCAATGTCTTTAATTTTGTTTTAAGTCCCACTTTTGCAGAATGAATCATGTCTGTAAAATTTGTTTGTTTGTTTTATTTTTAACAATAAAACACACCTAAAGCTGTATGAGCGTAGGTAATTGAACACAAAATTAATTCCAGAAGGTTTAAGTATTGTACTTTGAGTTAATTGTTTTCACAAATAGCTTCATTGGTACTGTACATAACAGAATCAAGAAGAGGCCTGTGTATCCAAAAGCTGTTTCTTTTTACCATTGTAACAGGTAGCCTAATATCACAAACAACACAATGCAACATAACCTTGTATTGCTTTTAATTAACAATTAGTATGTAACAGCATATTACCTCTGTGAAGTTTGTGTCTCAAGCTTTCCTTCACCATCAAACCTGTGCTTTTTCAAGTTTTCCTTAGCAAAAACTATGAATACTTTCTACAGTGGCAAATATTTTTATCATGGCAATATTCAAAGATCGATGTGGCAGAGGCACTCGAATCCACTACTTATACTTTCTAATAGGGAAAACTGATATGAATGATCTGAAGACTTCTGTGATTAAATGCACCAGAAAACAGGTATTTCCAATGTAAGCGTATGATTTTCAAGAATGCTAGGTACAGATAACACAAAACAGAAAACCAACAAAAAAACCCGCAAACACACAACAACCCCAAACCCCCCAAAACCCAACACCCCCCCCATTGGTAAGGAAGGACAAAGCAAAATTTCCTTTGACTTTCTGAACAGGAGATAAGGTGGCAAACTCCTTAGAGACACTTTAAGAAAGAAAGGAAAAATACTTGATGCCCCCTCCATGAGGTATTCTTAAATAGTGTTGTGAATTAGTCCTGTAAACCAATGGCAAAATGATACTGAGTTCAAATACTAAGTACTTGATAAATATCTTAAGCATGAGATACTGTATATGCCACAAGGGACGTATTAAGGCTAATTGCCAACAAAGCATTTCAGCCTTACCCATCTAAAATTAGTCATCTAAGTCTCATCTATGTATACAGGCTCGCTTTTTATCCAGTCCAAAGACTTCTTCCAGACAATTCCCACCACTCTCAGACACCTCTTTTTAAAGGGTCTTGATCACTTGGTGTCAGTTTCTTTCCACTGACCATAGGAGGAGCTAGATGTCCAGTTTACAAATTGGCAACAATTCTTAGAAAACTGAGTTGAGTGAGATAATTCCTACTCAGGCTAATCAGAGGCAAGCAATTTCTAGAGAAGTATCTCCTCTTTGCCAGTGGGAAGCTAATGCAAGGTCAACTTTGTAATGTATAGGGTTGGTTAGGTTTCTCTTTTCTTTGCTTTTGTCTGCTTTGCTTTGCTTTTACAATGTCCCCTTTGTCTTTAATAACTTTTGATTTAAACCACATCACAAAACTAGTTCCACAGCCCTGCAAAGGAAAAAACACAAAGTACCAACCCAGAGTTTGGAAGGTTTACTAGGATTTTAAAAGCCAATCTTTGTAGAAAATTGTTAGCCTGCAGGCAGTGGTGCAAACTCTAAAACAAGCTACATTGTAGTTTACCTTATTGGACTTCTATTTTTTTGTTTGATTTGGACCTTTAGAGGGGATCTTCTGGTTAATGGGTACATTCTGAGACTGTGGGTTACACTCATTCATTACTTCAACCAGGTTAACACCAGAGGGAATGCACTTCAACCGGTGTGGCATAAGTAGTGAAATGATGACATTAATTTATTTTGTTGCAGAGTAGAAATAAGACTATTTTTAAATGTAAACAGCATAAACACTGAACTGAAATCGGAACTCAGAAAAAAGATCTTCCATTTAGCAAACTACAGTATTTTACCTCATTTCATAGGAGTAAAGACTAATTTCACAGTCCACAGAAACAATGAGGAACTGCAGTGAAAATGTGAAAATTAGCAATAAAACACCAGGGTGTTTAGCTACAGTGTAAAATATCCTAATGAAATTTTCACCTTGTATCTTTGACCACCCAGGAAGTAGTTTTAATTAATACAAATTGAAGCCTATGATGTAATGAGGGAAAAAATATATATTTCAGAAAAGATACTCACTGTGAAAATTTTCCTTCTGTTTGTTGCAGGTTTTTATCATGTGTGACCACGAAAAGAGTTGTTTATAAAACAGTAACTTTGAAAAACCCTAATTAGAAAGCATGTACACTGAAAGGACATTTGTTTATATATTAAATTCCACCATGTGTATCAAAAAAGTCTATCTCTTCAATGTAGCCTTCTCAAGAAGTGAGACTTGATCCTCTGTGGTGTTTTACCTTATCATTTACCCTCCTGCAAAGACAATGTAAATCACTGCTAAATTTGATTATCCACTCAAATAAGACAGCAGTCAAATAAGGCAGCACCTGTTATCATGGCTCCTGTGAAGTCAATAGCACTGTGACAATTGGTATGAGCAGAAGATCTGCGCCTGAGACTACTTCAGCCACTTTGCACAGGTGTGCCTAACTTCGCAGAGCAAAGTGTCCGATGGTAATCAAACAGACTAAGAGTGGCAAGCGCCAGAACCCCCCAGAAAGGCCGCTCAGATAGAGCACTTCAACACATTTGACTCTAGTGTTGTTTTGCAGAAGAGGGAATTGATATTTGTTCATGAAGGGCCCAATACTGTGTCAAGTGCTAGTATCAACATCTGCCCATCATGATACACTGTATCTCCAGATCTACAGCTTTATACTGTCTTCAAGAGAGTTACCACAAAGGTGAATGGGAAGAGTTTAGTCCTGGATGATTTTTTAAATTTTTTTTAATGTAAAACTGCATTTTTCCAATGAAATAATCAATAGCTGATTACTTCTTTTCCTTCATGGGTCTCCAGATTGTGTATAAAATATATTAAGCAATTTAATTTAAAACAAATCAGGCTGAAATCTAGTTCATAAATGATACAGAGCTTTTGACAGCAAGAGAGGCCCTTAGCATTTATTTACTTTTCAAACTGAAGTATAAATAATTTAGTGGTGATAAGACTTCATTTGAACAACATGCAATTTTATAATCTGTTCCTAAGTAAACTGATTGTTAACTGTGTATTATGCTAAGGCAGGTCTTTTATCTATTTGTCATATCCACTCTTTTTACCCCTTTGAGTTCCCTCTTATACTAATAAAGTTTTTGTCAATTCAAATACGTTTCTAGGCTGGGTTTTGTGGGTTTTTTTTTAATAACCAGAAAATCCTTTTTTGGGCTTCCTGAGACTCCACCAAGTAATTTAGTCATAAATAAATTACGGCAAAATAAGCAAATGTAATAAAGACAGCTATAGATAGTGTCTAGATCAATATGAATGTTACAGTTTTCTTTCACAATCTTTTTAACTCAAGGGAAACCCTTGCCACTCACACAGAAAATTATTGAGCTTCCACTCCACCAACATCTTCTCTAAGACATTGTCGCATAATGTGATGAGAAGAATGTTTTCAGAACTTCAAAAGAAAATCATACAGCATTCTGTCATGCTCATACATCTTAAGACAAAGTTTTTCACTTTAAAAATATAATGATGCTTTAAATGTCATTATGATGAAGATGCAAGGGGGGAAATACAATAGAAGCTTTTCATACACTTCTTAATCAGGGAATTTTAATAATTATTTAGGGTTTTTTTTTAGACAAAACTGTCCTTAAAACACTATTTGTCACCGTCTCAAACCACTTACTCTCTTTTAAGATATTCTCAGTCCAAGGAAGTGTATTCTAAAATTTTTATGAAAGACCTTCTCCAATATCTAGAAATAGAGGCCTCCACATTATCCAGTTGTTTTTTACCTCTGGAGTAAGTTAATTTCTATCTCTTTCTATGTCCTCAATAATGTCTTTCCTCTCAGCTTTTAAAATTATATATTTGTCTTGTCCATACATCTTTGATCCCAAAAGGATGTGGAAGCTCATTAGTCCACCAAAGGAAATCAGCATGTTTAAAACTGAGTATCATCTATTTAAATTACATAAAATATAAGAGGCTTACACAATTAATTTACATCAAATACAAGAAATGAAAACTTTCTAGTACTCCCCAGACTTAGGATAATTATTTGTGTCTATTTGTAATTCTACAATTGCTTTTCACAAGCAACAGTTCTAAAAACAATTTTGAGCATTTTAGAGTCCACAGTGGAGCCAAAGCCAACAGACAACATTTAGCTAAATACCAAGGCAAACCAAAAAAGAAACCAGACAATAAAATAAAATGAAATAGAGGTAGGTAGCTCTTCTCCATAAAAAGAAATTTTTCTGAATTACAAGCTGGTAAAAGACAACAATAAAGTATATGAAATATGTAGCAGAGATTTCATTTTCCATGTCTTTGAAACATCAGAACAACTCAGAAATGTAATCTACCAGGAATACAACCTGCAAACTGGAAATAGGTGTGATGAGAAAAGCAAATCCCTTTTAAAAGTCAGCCACCTAATCCTGACCTGCCAACAGCTGATAGATTCATGCCAACTTCCATGCATTTCCAGGACTCAATTTTGTTTATTTTGCCATGATCTATATCAAACAGTCAAGCTATTTTAAGGTATACTTTAAGATGGAAAAGACTCGAATCTCATAGTTGTACTGACAGTTGGAGGCTGCGAGGCACAAATACTATATGTGGGTTCATTCTAAAAAAAATGAGATTAACATTCTAAGTCTTGAGTGAGAAAACTGAGAAAACATCTCTGTTACTGTGTTTTCCTCATGCTTCTGGAGTTATATTGAATTTATCTGGAATGTTCCTAAAGTTGTAAAATAAAAGAAGTGGTGAAAGCAGAGCAAAGAAGTTAGGAAAAATGGCTATGTACAAGTTAAAGGAACTGCTTGCTTTCTATACAAAAATACATAATCCCTACCTCAGAACAGCTTGATGAAAGTACTTTGTTGATTAATATGAATCAATTCCTCACTCACATCACCAAAATTATAATTATATAACCACTGAAAAGAGTAAGATGCTGTAATTACATTAGATGCATTGGAGTCTTAAAGAAGTAAAAGCTGATTTTATTTCAAGAATTCTTTGCAGACTGAATCACCAAAGATTTTGATGTTCATATGTATTACTATTCTTCCTTTTTGTTGTGTGCTTGTCTATGTTCTTTGGTAGACTCTTATAATCCTGATAGTTTGTGTCCAAGAGCCCAGTGGGTGTGTAAGAAAAAATCTCTAATATTTTTGATACAGACTAGAAATAACACTTACAATTTTTGAGTGAACTGCTATAAAAGACAAAAAGGGCTTAGAAAATGCCTTTAGCTTCTAAGGAACAAAAACATTTTCCAGCATACCATAGCAAAGATACATTTATTAAAAGTAACTGTTGTTTCCTGTAATCATGAATTCATATCCTACCTTGTGCTGGTTTTGGCTGGGATAGAGCTAATTTTCTTCATAGTAGCTAGTATAGGGCTGTGTTTTGGATTTGTACTAAAAACAGTATTGATACACAGGGATGTTTTAGTTACTGCTGAGCAGTGCTTACACAGAGTCAAGGCCTTTTCTACTTCTCACACCACCCCACCAGCGAGTAGGCTGGAGGTGCACAAGAAGTTGGGAGGGGACACAGCCGGGACAGCTGACCCCAACTGACCAAAGGGATATCCCATACCGTATGATGTCATGCTCAGCATATAAACCTGGGGAAAGAAGAAGCGGGGGGGGACGGGACACATTCGGAGTAATGGTGTTTGTCTTCCCAAGTAACCGTTACGTGTGATGGAGCCCTGCTTTCCTGGAGGAGGCTGAACACCTGCCTGCCGATGGGAAGTGGTGAATGAATTCCTTGTTTTGCTTAGCTTGCCTGCGCGGCTTTTGCTTTACCTATTAAACTGTCTTTATCTCAACCCATGAGCTTTCTCACTTTTACTCTTCCGATTCTCTCCCCCATCCCACCTGGGAGGAGTGAGCGAGCGGCTGTGTGGTGCTTAGTTGCCAGCTGGGACTAAACCACGACATACCTCCACCGTGAATAACATGTTAAAGTATTTTCATGGGGTAAGATTACTTCTCAAATTCAGAAAGAAACTAGAGCAAGTTCCACTGAGATTTTAATCACAGGGACAGTATCTGTATAAATTGCAAAAATCACACCTTTGAGTTTTTCTATATTTTTTACTTTCCAAAGGCATAGGTCAAGACTGTCTTACTCAACTCCAAAAAACATACTCTATTTACACTTCTGAGTCTCACACATATCAGAAACCACAAGGCTTATAACCTTGCATAAAGATTAGTCAGTAGAAAGGTGAACACTGAGGTAAAGCTGCTGCTAAGCTTGTATTGGTGAACTTGTCATAAAAATACTGTATCAAAGGCATGACTTTTGTTTTGATTCCCTCAGCTTTTACTAGGCACACTAGGTTGATTAATTTTAGCTATTCATAACTCCAGTTAAATTCCATTAAACTACTATAAGAGAATAAGAAAGTTAAAAGTTTACATCAGTCACTCTTCCTGCTCTGGACAGCACCTCCCTGGGTACAAAAACATGAAGAAATTAATATCTGGCAAATTGAATTATAAAAATGGCATTATCATATCATCCGTTACATTTTCAGCTTCTTTCATGGGTTTTCTTTTCCCAGTAAAACTCTCAGTGTTCTATTCCAAGTACTCAAATTCTTCCAATACTGAACTTTTGCTAGGGCTCACCAATTTGTTTCTTCAAAAATAATGGAAGACCCTAAGATTCTTCTCTCCTATTATCTCAAATACTTTAAGAAGTCCTCTGCCTTAGTTCCTGATCATCTGCAGAGAAGTTTTTGGATCTCATTTATAGAAAAAAAAAAGAAAAAAAATCATATCTAGGCTCTTCTATTTCCCTATGTACTAGTAAATGAATTAATTTGTATTCAGTCTTTATCCCATCACATATTGGACAGACACTACCATATATGCCTTAATTAGCTCAATACTAATTTATCAGCATTTAATTGTGTAGGTTATATGATATTTTTCTGTCAGCATGCTTACACATTTTATATAAACCTTCAACAGAATTATAAAAGAATTAGCCATAGGCCTTTAACTAACGGTTTATTGGCCTGACTCTCAATACTAGCAAGGTGGGGATGATGCAGAAATAGGACGAATGTGTCTGAGGAATCATAATTTCCTTAATGTTGTAAAGATACTATTAACTCAAGAAAGATTTATTTTTATTTTATAAATTCTTATTTTTATATTTATATTTTTATTTAAAAGAAGACAGGTAAATGCAAAAATCATGGATTGCAAGTTGTTTAGAGGCACTTTCCATCCTTCCTATGATATAATCAGAGAGGATGTGGAGGATTTCTGTAAGAAGACCACAAACAGTCTAAAAGAGGCACATCTTTGTATTCCTTTAAAAATGGCAAAAAAGGATGCATGTTAAAATCCAATTCTGTGATACAAAAATGAATATTCAGAGCCTGCTGAGTGCAAAAATAAATTACTCAATAAGGTTAAAAGAACACTGAATTCTGGGAAACTGATAGAATGCAAGCTACAGCACAGATAATCATTAGGCAATGAGAAAGATCTGGCAAGATTTCTGTAACAAAATTAATGCTGATAACTCTGCATCATCAGAAGTACAAGTGGGACTCAGGATAAAAAAAGAACCATGTCCTGTTTAAGTACTGACAGAATATAATACCATATGTTGAAAAGGACACTATTAATAGGCCTATCTTTTCTGTGAGATGGAGAAATACTGTTTAACTTACATAAGCTGCAAAATTATTAAATTCAGAGTTTAAAACTTTGCACATTATGAAAACATTAGAGGAATACGTCTTAATTATTTGCAAGGAAGAAAGACTTAAGTTAAAACAGAATTCCTTAAAAACAATCAACAAATAAAAACTCCATGACTTGGTCCAAATTATATTTTCGGATTATCTATCATCTTTCCACCAGCTGAGGTGCATCTCCATCCTTTCACACAATCTCATTATTTTTGTAGATAGTTTGTTTTCTGTGATCACTCAGCCACTTGGGACAGTTTTCCCTCTGTGTCTTGACAAGTGTCCTCTATCTACTTTCCTGCTGTTCAGACATCATCTACGTCTCTGGAAAAATAATTACCTGCTATATTTGGATTGCTTGAGGATTTTCTCTGTCTCTGCAATTGTACAACTTTATACCTGTGTCAATTAACTGAATGAAACAGGTATTTATATTATTCACTAATCACTTACAAACTTGCATACAGCGCAGGAGCAATTTCACTGCTTGATTTAAATCCCTAGAATAGCTCCCTTAAAACCAAATCAAAACAGACATGCCACATTAATGCAGAATGTTATTTGACTAGGAAAAATGCAGACGTCAGTAAAAGGATGTCTGCATAACATAAAATCTTGTTAAAAAATCAGTAAGTTATTAGTTCAAAATTTGTAACCTGCAGACCACTGTCAATCCATTGTCAAACCAATATTTACAGTCTTTCCTTCCATTTCTAGCCCTTTAACCTCCCAATACCCAACTCAGGTCCTAGGAAATCCCTTCTAGCCTCCTTGTTTAAATTAATTCTTTCTGATTCAGCTGTAGGCTGGTTCTAATCCCAACTACATAAAAACTACATTTCTTCCCGCAGCATTTTGTCTAGGAATCATTTTAAGGATGGGAAAGAGAAAAGTGGCTGTCCTGCTGCTGGTTCATGTTTCTCGTCCTAGATGTACTATATTGTTCAACAGTTCAGATCCAACTTAACTGTCCACACTGTTAAGTCAGCTCTGTCCATGAGGAATTTCTAGGGAATTCTGCTGCAAAACATCATTATTTTAATGTTTTGTTTTTCAAAGTACCAATAAAATTTGAGTCACATCTTCAAATTGTTTTCATAGCTAATCACTTCAAATCCCCAAACATTTATTTTCATGTACACTTCATTATCATGTACCCAGAGGAAAAAATAAAAATACAAGAAACCAGATCAAAACAGATCCTAACTGTAAGAAAAAGCAGCAAGGAAAGGTTAACAGAAGGCAGACTACAGTTACCTGCTTATGGGAATTTTTTAAAGATGCAAATTTCATTAGGACAGAAAACGACAATGTAGTTTATACACTTCCCCAAAATCATTTTTAAGAGTGATAATTTTGACCAGTCTCCTGTCTGCAAATGACTTGAGGCTACAATAGACACATAAATATAGAAATTTATTTCTTTGTAAAAACACCAAAGAAAACATTTCTCTCCCTCTACCAAAGAAGTCCCTATATATTTTACTTAATGCAGAGAACTGAAAGCAATCCTGAGGAGACACAGCGTATATAATAATGGAAGAAAAGGCTATTACGAGGTTCAAAAGATCACATTTTCTATTCCTTTTCCCCTCTACAGAAACAACTACACTTGTTTCTACCCTAGCTGATATCAGTCTAATTTCAAAAACTCTCATCAGTGACATTTTCAAAACCTGCCTCGAACCTCTAACCCAGTGCTTAGGCATCCTTACTGTTATATATCCTAACTTATAATCTAAATCTCCCTTGCTGATTTTAGTCTTTATTTGTTATGCCTACACAAGTTTGGTATTGTCTAGATTGAACAACCACCGTTCTTTACAACTTTTCTCGTGGATTATATTTTCTTTAGACATCTGCTCATTCTCACAGCTGGCCTGTAGTGAACTCTTTTCGTCTGGTCCACATCTTTCTACTCTGGAGTGTCAGCAATTGAGCCTCATCCTTTCAATTATCTATTATCAGAAATCAAACCTATGCTCTGTCAACTCATTCTTTGTACAGAAAACCTATAATAGTCAGCATTTCCCTCAAAGGTTAGGTTAGAAAAATAAAATGCACTTCTACCTGTATCTGGGTTATTACTGCAGATTGACACAAAAGACAACTTACAAGGCCTTAGGTCTTGAGCATATTAAGTATGGTATAGCAGCAACACTTTTAATTACCGAAGTACACCAATCAGTAAGAGACTCCAGTATATGCACTTTTTCACGAACAAGAAGATATTTTATGTTCTTTGAAATTAACTGATAGAGACTCCTGGAACATAGGTACTTTTATATATGTATTTAGTTTTAATAATGTTTGCCAGACAGGCTAATTTAAGATTATGACTCAATTTCACATCAAGAAAAGGGCAGAATAGATAGGAAAAGAGAAAAAAAAAAATCTGTAATGCTTTATGGCATCACTTTAATGTATACATCTTTACATGTATTACAGATATGCAATTTTGGGGGGACATGCATGTGTATTCTTCAACCAAAGGTGCCATTGCAGTTTGCATGTGCTGTATGCATGGGATTGCATATGTACTGCAGCTTGCACAGCTGTACTTTGCTAATTATATCTAGCAGACTCACATACTGTGGTAACAGGGAATTTAGCATAAACAAGTATTTTGCAAGATTATGTAGGTCTTATCACACCCAGTACTGAGTGAATGAACTGAAAGTTTGTTTGAGTATGTCAACCGGAGTCATGCCTTTGACTGTGGTTCTGACATACCCATAAAGGGATGAATACTTTTAGGGACCAGTTATCAGCTCTGGGAGGTGCAGCTTCATGTATGAAAAGGACTCGTTGAAATGTATTAATCAGTCCTCCCCGAGAGTTAAATTAGCTAAATGCAGATAAAACGGAGTCCTCACTGTATCAGTAAATACAGTAAATTCAGAAGCACAGGTACTTTGGAGACTCCGTTATGTTCACAGTTTCCTTCAGTCCAACCAAACAATGAAATGTTGACCTTGTTGTTCATCCCAAATATCTTTCTGTGTCCTATTGTAGAAGAAATTTTTGCAGTTTACCCAGTCCCTAGAATTGCAGCAAATTGTCGATATTTTTGCAGATACATTTCCCAATCTCACAATCAGCCCACTGGACTGGAAATATGCACTTTATTTATATGATTTGCAGTTGTTTATGCTCCAGTATTTTCCTGTATTTTAAATATAGTGGACAATTCTAGATATATCTCAGGTTTACACCTATGAACGTTCTTTAATTTCAAAGCTCTTTGCCTACATAACAATAAAAGGAGAAGCAGGCCCTGGATGTATTTCCTGCATATTGTATGTAATTCTCTTGCCTGTTAGATACTAAATTACTTATTGAGTCTCCCTATCACTAGTTTAATAAAAAGTTAGGAATTTTCTGTATTTGTACGTGGGTGCACAACTGTGTTTAAAGTATGACTTTCTGAAGAAGACGGCAGCCTTAATGAACTAGAGCAATATATATATATAGATAGCTATATATGTGTGTGTGTATATATATCTAGTCACATGTATAGATATGCATATCCATATATATGCATACACACACATCCCACAATAAATAAAAGCCCAACAATTCACAATCAGCAAAGTATTGTGATACATTATAGCATATCTCACACTAAAGATTGTTTTTATAAGGTTACAAGGTTTCCTCTTTAAGTGTGTTATTTTTCTTTTTTTTGACTACCTGACAATTCTGCTGTGTCATTCTACATTAAGCAGAGTTAAATGAAAGTTTGGGGAAAAATAGTAAAAAACCCTATAAAATTATATATACAGAAACACACATGTGCATAATAAATATATATATGTGTGCTTGTATGAATAATCAAGGAATAATTCTTGATATTCCTTGGAACTCAATGATATATTTATTTTTTCAGGACATCACAGTATTTCACAGAGATCAAAACCTTCAAATGGATACAAACTTAGAATATCATTATGGACAGCGGGACATCAGGAGCTAAAAGAATTTTTGACCAGGGGATTTTGCTCTTTTTTTTTTCCCTACCCCCACAGCTGGAAGAAAACTGTGGAGCCATCATCTTGAATAAAATCCAGAGAACATAAGTACCTATTTTATTTTCTTATTTCAGTTTTCCCCATAGCTATAGGTTATTTACAGCATATTTTTCTCATTATCTCTAGCTGTATTCTGTGACAGAAGGAATCCTACTCACAGTCCCCATGATGCCCTTATATTGTACCTGTATATACCTCACTTGGCCTTTCAATTTATTCCTCTACTAATGTTTCCTTTCCAACCCTCCTCATTTTAAATGAGCTTGGGAAAAGTTGTTTCTGAAACAGCGATTTAGCTCATTTTCTGGGCCTAGAGGAATATAGTTAACTGATTTATTGCCCTATGGATGTTGTAATTGTTGCAAAACATGATGTATTCCCAGAACAGTGATATCAGTATGTCATTTTGAAAATATGCCTCCCAGCATTCCACTGAAATTAATGAAACATCATTAAACAGTTGCAGTTCTTAAGCATGTTGTACATTCCAGCATGCAAAGAGTTATTGACAAACTTCAAGATGTCAAGAGGTAATATTTGTCAAATCAAAGCTAAAGACAGTAATAACTTCTGAACAGGTGTTTTAATAACATCCCAAGTTTCAGCTCTTTAACATGCACTGTAACTTTGAGAATCTGTAATAGAGAATGAAAAATGGTTGGGCTGACTTCAAGCATGCAAGTAATTTAGGAGTCATGATATAGCTATTACAAATTATCAGGAAGATTCCCCCCCATATTAGGAGAACTCGCACAATTAAGGTTACTACTTTCAAAAGACCTCCTTGATAACAAACAAGCAAAAAAATAAAAATAAATACTAAACCTTCTCTAATAACTGTTTATAAGATTCTTTCAGAATATATATACTCAGGTAGAAACAGGTTGTTCTTATTATCATTTGTAATTTGCCAAATTAAATTAAAAGGTAGGACAACATTTTCAAGATCAGGTAGCAAGCATTTTCAGTATTCTCTAAAATTCATATTTAGATTATTACATAAAATACCTGGTTTAAAATATACTGAATAGCTCCTATTTGAGCAAAATTTTGAAAATTAAGCCACAAGAAACACATTTTCAGAAGCTGGTAAAATTAAATGAGTTGAAAACTACACTCAAATTTAGGAATCTAATTTTTACCATATGTTAAATGTTATTCTTGCAATGTATGATTAGATGAGGACTCAACCCATACTTTAGCCAAAGCTCATCAGCTGTCTAAAGTGCCACATACTATTCTGTAATGTGGCTTGACTAAGATCAAGTCAGCAGAGTCTTAAGGAAAATCAGAAACAGGGAGATCTACAGCATTGGGAACTCAATCACACACTGACAGAATTAAGGAGGCCAACGCTCCAAGCTTACCTTTAGAAATGAAATCTAACTTTCTAATAGTGAAAATGTTATCCTGGACATCTAATTTTCACATAGCCATCTGAAATAAGTGCCTTTTCTAAGCAGAGTTACAATATACACGTTACAGCATAGGTTTTATGAAAACAGCTTGGTTATCCCATGTGACACAAATTATTTGCCCTTATAATACGAAAAACTTTCTTTTAGTGGTCTGTTCTTGGTATTGGTCACTGATGCTCTGGATAATACCAGTAACACAAAAATAATTGCTATTTATGATCTCCATTTTCTGAATCAGTTTATTTAAGCAGTGCATAAATGAAGCATGCTCAAATTTTCATGCCAACAGTCCAACATTCCATTATATGTCATATTTTTGTTTACAAGGTACTTACTAGTCTCCATCTGACTAGTATTCTAAGAAATATTGGAAGCATTAATAATCTGTCTTTACTTATACCAGACAAATGGCTGGGAATTTATTGACTGAGACTTTTTTATTTCATATAATGATCTGTCAATCCAAGTACAAGCAGGTATGCTATTATGGTTACTAAGTACTTCATTAACACTTCATATTACTTACTGTTCTTAAACTACCAGAGCAGCAAACAAAACACCTTAAATGGCTATAGACACAGTAGAAAATGGACATGGGATATATGAGAAATACTAGCAATGAGTAAATGTTGCAGGCAAATAAATATTGGAGGCAAAACATATATAAATAAAACTTCAGAGACACGTTGATAAATGTTTATATTCACTTTTCTATTTAGGGTATTCAGGATAGCTGGGCTTCTTAACTTTCTTTTTTATGAATTTGAAAAACTAAATTTCTATGATGTTTTCTATATCCTACTTTTCTGCATAGATTAGTCACTGTAAGTCTTTAATAAAGAGAGGGGGAAAAAAATAAAAAAACCATCCACCTGAAACGGTCAAAATTTTGTGGATTCTGTATTGATCAGATCGCTAATACCTCACAAAAGGAAAGTTTAAAGATAAGAATTCAAGAATTCATGAATTGAAATGATAAATAAAAACCATAAATATCTGCATAAACCAAATATTCCCATTTGCTACATACTATCAAAAGCAGAGGGTAGAACAGTTTTTTGCATTTAGCCTGATGATATTCCCTGAAAATGCGAAGAAAACTGTCACCTCAGCAATATTCTCTGGTCAATTGAGAGTACAGATGCCACCAATATGATAACTTAAATTAACAGCATCTAATTTGAAGAAGGAAAATAATAACAATAATAATAATTATAAACCCAACAATAATAATAATAACCACGTTATAGCTTCTAATTATTCAGGAACCAAAGTATAAGCTTTCAAGCTATACAAAATCATGTCAAAATAGCAATAAAGATTTAGCAAAGTAGAGAATTGTCCTTTTTGGTCTAAAGTAACATTTGCATAAATTATCATTAAAACTCTATTATTTTACTTTAATTCATTGTTTCATGACAACAAAACAAAACAAACAAACAAAAAAAGCAACAAAACCCCCACATAAAGTCGTTGTAATGCCTTCCTTGTAGGAAGGTACACTCAGATAATAATGGTGGATATGAGTCCAAAATACCACTTGGAAATGGTGGCTATGACAGAGGTTCTCAGAAGAACTCAGAAATATAAAACTTGAGGATTTTTATTTCATAAAATTCTACAAAATAAAGTTCTACAAAATTATTGTCCAAAGAAAGCCTTTCACTATACAAATAGAACTTAATACTGAAAATTTATATTTTGATAATCTGGGGAAGGGAGGGGAAAGAAAATTATTGCACAAGCAATAAAACACTTCTGTGATGATGGTGGGGTTTTTAATTATCTCAAACAAGGAGAGTGCTATTGTTCAGCTAAGGACCTTCTATTGCCTTTTATTTCATTTAGAAGGCACTCACCTACCAGGGTGATGGATGGCAGCCTACAGTAAATAGAATGGGGTAGATTTAATGCTTGCCTTCCCAGTTAAAAGTCTAAGAATTTGTGAAATGGAAAGGGGCTTGGTCCTATATTGTCCTCCTCTCAAGTGGTTATTCACTGGCTACCTGACAGCAAAAGGAAGTAATCAACCATCACCTTCAATGGGGAGCAAGAAAAAAAAATCTTAATAATTTTCTGACAAAACTGTTAGGGAAAAGGCAGCGTAATTTTAAGATGCAAGAATGATACACAAATTTTTGATTTTTTTCACACAGAGTATCAGCATAGAGAGCTATTCACATCTGGTATAAATGAGAACTATGCACTTTTTAATTTACTCTTGAGTCTTACCCGTTTGAATGCCTCCTGCATCATTTTGCAAGGTAAAATGACAGCACTGAACTCTGACTTAGTATCATATAAAATCATTTACCTAGTAAAAGTTTGGTTGACTGGGACCATATGAGTCATCTTAATTTGACTTTAGAATTCAGACAAGAAAAAATGACAGCTGTCCAGCATCTCAGCACAATGATAATGATTTCTTGCATTGAATTAATAGCAATGAAACATGCCTGATTCCAGCAGCTGTTGGAAGCAGCAGGGTTGCTCCAGTCAGAATAAAGAGAGACTTCCACCTCCCCAGATAAATGCATTCAAATCAAACAGTGCATACCAACAGTCAGCAGTACCCTGCTCTTATGTTAACAGTGATTAATCATATTGCTGATTGGTTCTTAACTATCTTCACTTCTATCCTCACTATGGACAAGATCGCTGAGCTGCTCATTAAAAGAGCTGCTCATGAGCTGCGGGAGGGAGGGATGGGGATCCCTGAAGAATTATTATAATCAGTATGAGGCCTTTTCAGCACTTTATATAAGCTTAACTGAGGTCAGGTGTCACTGATTCCCCACACCTCTCCTGAGGCCAATACCACTTTGCACCCCGCTACTGACAATACCGTCCAAGTAGCACAATTCTGTTTTATTGGTGGAACATTTGTAGGAACTACAGCATGAGGAAAAAAGACAGTTAACTTTATATACTTAGTAAGTGGTCTGCAAGTACTGGAATATGTGAATATAGAAAAATGGATAGGATATGGGCAGATAGTTACATAGTTGTAACTGGATAATTTGTCACAGGCACATCATTATTTAACCCCTCTTCCACTGCCTGTTATTTTAGCCTTCCACAATTTAGGTACCCAATCTAAATTACTCATCCAGTCCACCTCTATAGACAAAAGAGAAAGATCTTCCAGAGAATAATTCAAATATCAGAAATTAGATGCCCCGGACAAAATGATTCACTCCCTTGAGATTCTTGTTTTCTTACACTGACCATAGATAGACCTGGGATTACTAGTTTTGTCCTAGCACCTAACTTTTAGATGGTTAACTTTTGTGAGAGAAAATAAATTTATCTGAAAACAGTCACTAGATTCTTTCAAGTTGTTGACCAATCTATCTCTGTTGCTGATTCTCAGTCTGCAGGCTTTGGTCAGATTGTCAGAAGTATTTGTGATACAACTGGACATTAGACCAACCTGACCACATTTGTCCAGCATAATGCTGGCCTTAAAGAGAACTTCATTGGTGTTTGCTCTCAGCTGGATTTGTATAAGGCAATGAAAAGGCCCTGTAGCGATTGAATTAATTTACTACTCAGCATTCTTCAAAATCACCTTCTTCCCCTGTTTCTGCTCTCTGATCTGACACATGTATTGGTAGCTCTTAAAAGCAGATCTATCTGAGCTCATCCACTGCTGTAAGGAACTGAAAAAACTAATCTACGTACAAAATGCTGTGGAGGTCACCTCATTAAAGTTTTGCTGTAAGTTACTGAACAGTAACAAAACAGACAGTTTTAAAGGCATCTGTTACTTAGCCACACATCCTTGTGGATTTTGGTCTCTGTAACTCTTGACAGCTGCTTAAGTCATTACCATATCCTCATCAATGTAATCAGTACCCTAAGGCTGCCCTACCTCTCAAATTCACAATCTGCAATGCTGCTCACTTCAGTGCTTTGGGGCATATTAGCAACTCAAGCTTTTTCTGCTTTGATGTGCATGTTCTG
Source organism: Gavia stellata (assembly GCF_030936135.1). Taxonomy (NCBI): domain Eukaryota; kingdom Metazoa; phylum Chordata; class Aves; order Gaviiformes; family Gaviidae; genus Gavia; species Gavia stellata. The sequence goes on from NC_082594.1 coordinate 41,662,106, forward strand.
TACCACTGACCCCAAAATATGCAGGTCTAATGAATTGGCTTTAATAGTTTTCTTACCCACTTAAATGTTTTTGTTTTAATTGGCTATACTACCATGTATCCTGAACTACACTGAAAAGTTCACAGCATAGATGCTAATGGTGCCTTTCTAATTACTGCATAATGAACAAAGGTCTGTCAGAGCAATTTCAGAGGTTAAACTTTACAATTAGGAACCCCATTTTAATAAAAATCAACCTAAAAATTTCACACACTTAATAGAAATAATCTACACCACAAAATAATATTTTTAAAATATCTGGGGTTTTTAAAATTTTGTATAAATACTTCTAGTTACACAAAATTACTATTTTCTTCATTCCCTTTTAATCTACCTGCCAACAGCCACAATCTCAGCTTTATCACATTGTCCCTGAAGTGTACTTAACTTTTATGGATCACTGCTTTGGGGCTGAACTTGATTTCTCTTTTCATTTACTTTGGGGAGCACTCTTAACTGAGGGGCAGGGTCATGCCATCTACTGGCAAGTTTTATATCCAGGCTTGTAAGGAGCAGAATCCAATGATTTGTCTTCGAAAACTCCAGTGCTTTTTCAAACTAAATTATATTTTTTTCCAATATTTCCAATTACATAGGTATCAGTAAAGATATTATTTCTAATGGAGGCAGAAAGTGTAGCAGCTGGTCCTATTTCATCCCCTGTGCCACCTTTGTGCATCAATGGCACTAGCTAAAATACTTTTGCATCACTGCTAGCCTGAAGACCTGTGATCATGATAACATGGTGAAAGTTTAAGATTAGGGAGGACGAAAATGATGGAAGGCCTCCCCATAATGTCAAAAGACTGTGGATTAGGTATGAGCAAGGTCCAATATCAGCAATCTCCATTATAATACCAGCTTTCTGCTCCCTTCATTCTCCTCATGTTACATTAGGTTTGACAGCTGGGGAGTTTAGCAGAATATTCATACACCTATGTTGCACACATTAGCTATAATTAAAACAGCACCTGATGTTAGGATAGTTAGTAAGATTGCATTTTTAAATGTTCAGCCACCAGAATACGTGAAGTTCAACAAGAGAAAAATATTGGGACATTTCACTACCATTTCCACTTAAACATTTAGATACCATTTCACAGTAATGAAGTGAGATACACACTTTTATTCCTAAAAATGTAGCTACAACCTTTATTTTCTGCCATAGTTCCACTTGGCCATAAAGCTTTTTTGTTGTTGTTGTTGTTGTTTTTTTTAATGTTTATTTTAAAAAATTCCCTTAGAAACTAAAATGTTACTTTAGTTGCAGAGTGTGCAAGTAACTACACATTAGCAGGAAAATCAGGTAACACAGCTTTCAATAAAATTAACAATGTGGTACCAATAGTTCAACCATACTAAATGTTTTTGGATTGCCAGAAATCCACATTATATTCAGATCAGTTAAAACCTGCAAGTATCTAGGGGTTCACTTGCATGAGCATTTTGGTTTGATTCAGGATTGAGTTTTAGAAATGAACATACAGCTTGTGTTCACTGACTGAGCCTTGGTTTACAATGTGGAGAGGTGTGGAATTGCACAAACTGGTTTGCTGTTGAATTCACCTGAATAGTAAGACAAGCTCCAGTATTCCAGGGCATCCAGCACAGGACCAGACAAGAGTCAGACCTAGCAAAATTCTAAAAACTCATAGGGTATAGATGTCAAGTCCTCAGCATCGGTTGCTTCACTCTAAGGTGGTCTATTTCGTCACACTACTTGATAATATTAGATGTAGTCTACATACTTGGGGAAAGAGTAAAATAGCAAAATTGAACACTGTGCTTCTAGGAAAAAAAACAACAACAAAATGAGGAAGGTGAGTAGGGCTTAGGAGGTTTTGTTGGCTTTTTCTTTTTTGTTTGTTTGCTTGCTTTGTTTTTAATAACAAAGCAATTCTTGCACAGATCACAAAGGCACATCACATCAGCAGAAAATTACCTAGAAAGTCACTTTCTCCTTGGAAGTCACAGAATTACAAGATGTTAAAAGAACATGAAGGTAAAAGAACAGAGAAGAAAATCCTGAAATGAAATTTGAAGAATTTCAAAACAAAATGCATATGATTAATTTAAGTAAGCAAGTTGCTTCAAAGATAGAGCATAACCACATACATGTTTCCAATTATTTCATCTTAGGGGAGGAATATTCATAGAAAATCTCTTAAAACATTTTTCTACATTGCCCCTTAAGACTAACCACACATGTCTCTTGTCTGCTCATCACACTGATCCTTGCAAAAGAAAGAAAAAAAATCAGTGAGGTAAGTTCTTAGACTGTGTATTCCAAGTTTTTTCTGCCCATGTTGTTATTTAGCAAAAGAGTTGAAGAGTACCAGTATGGAAAACCTCGGTTATAGCCCTACCCAAAACCTAAAGAGCAGAAACAATCCTTCAGACTTCCACTCTTTAACTAATATCCAGAGGTCAGGATATGGACAATGTACATTTCTTGGCTCTTCCTTGCTGTTCTCTTTAGTCACTTAAATGCCACCACCTTCTCTATATGGACACCACCTGACAAAGGGTCTCTGCAAAGTTTGAGGTGTAAAGGGATAAAATGAAATCTATGGGAGTTATAAATGATTTTCACAGTTCTTAATTTCTGATAGAATAAAAAGATATCTTAACAGCCAGGCACAAGATAACCCAGTATTTTTATATACTTTTCTTCCTAAAAACAGAAAATGATGACTGCTTCACTACTACACTACACTACCACCAATTACTGTAGAAAATATATCAGAGCCTCTTCTCTTTATAACAATTATTTCCCATTCTTATTTATGTAGCCTATGTAATTTCGTTAAAATGCATGTTTGTGGAGATCAGTGTAATCTATGAACAATAATTACGCATCTATTTTGGTTATTATTTTCATTCTTGTCTTACTGAATATTGCTTTCTTCCATGAACTTTACTATTTATGCATAAAGAATACTAATGGATTATTAAGTAATCCTTAAATGGTATAGTGAATTCTGAATGGACAGTTATTTCACTATCTGTAAAACTAATAAAAAAATAAACAGTTACCAAACCGATGCAGATTTCAAAACAACCTGTGCATCACAGGAAGAAAATATTTTGGTCAGTGAAACTGTATAACACATACATGAAATAGAGTTTCATTGCCGGGTAAATTCCACAGTTAAGAAGACCACAGATGATCACTTTTTTCCCAGAAGTGAGTCACAGTTCCAGTGGGTAAACTGTTTGATTTTTTGATGGAATACAACAAGAGAATAACACTGAGACATAACAGAGGAAAGGACACTGTCAGATAAACCAATATAGCTTTCTATCATGTGGAGCTGACACAGGAGTGGAGGGGTAAGTGAAATTCCCAACAGTCTTCAGATAATATTCCACTTACTGGATGTTTTTGTGATTACTTAATGAAGCTTCTACTCCTGCTTGCAGATCCCTGTTATATAAAAAGTTTTTTCACTGGTAAAAGTGAGAAGGAAAAATATGACTTCATATCCAGCTTCTTCATATATGTATCCTCTTAAATATATGCATTAATGAAATAAAAAAAAAACCATACCAAACCAAAACCACAAAACCCCAGTAAAATGTTAATTCAGAATGTATGTAGAATTACCTCAATTTCAATTTTGTGGGATTGGGCCAAAGATAATTGTGCCTTAACATAAAAAAAACCCTTCAAATAATGGCTTTAGAACAAAGGAAGTGTTCACTTTCTCACTTGGTACATATTGACATTTAATTTTCATGCTTAAAGGGCTTGCATTCCAATCTCCAAACTGAACTTTAATGCAAGCTGTGGGTAAAGAACATCATCTTCATTAAGCATCAACCAGCAATCAAACAAATAAGAATATTTCAAAGTAGAATTCCCACCCTGCAGGGTTCTAGTGAAGGAAATAATAAAGTGAAATATGAAAAATAAAACTGTTCTTCAAGAAAAACAGATCTAATTAAAAGGAAGACCTAACAACTTCATGGATTAATTGGGAACCTACTGAGATAATTAGACCTCTGGGAGTAAGATTACACCCATCATAAACTGCTTTTTTCACAACTACAGGTTAAGTGCTTAAAGCTTTAATTGGGGGCAGCACTAAGTGGAAAGTGGAACTTGCACAGAAGAATTAGTATTTGGTGAAGCAATATCCTGAAGTACTTTGGCATCGTTAAAAACCACATTATTATTTTTCCCCAAGTGCATGGGATTCTTGGAGCCAAGTTGACAACTGTGGTTACAATTTATACCAATCAAAAAATGCTCACACTATTATACTTTGACCTATAAACCACATGTAGCTACTCTGTACATTAGTAGTTCAAATACAGTTTCACCCTCTGTGATTACAGTTTAAATCAGCCGTTATTTTAACACATACATACACCATGATAGCTTCTGCAGTCTTTCAAGAGAAATCTACCCTGAGAAAACTACACTAAATAAAAAAAATAATAAAATATAAAAAAAGAAAAAAAAAAAGAAAGAAGAATCTGAAGACATAGTAAACTGCTGCAAAGAATAACTGCTTCTCAGAATTGCTCCAAGGACTAATTTTAGTTAAACCATTTGAAACAGAAACAATTTAATATACAAGCGTCATGGAAACTTTGGCATCCAGCTGATGAATTGTGTGCCCATTAGACAACTTGGAAAGCACAGTAGGAAAGCTTTACTAACACAACACAAAAGGTGGTCAGAGTTCCTGCTTTAATTCCCCTTTAGGGGTAGGAAAACACCTGCAGAAGAAATAAACTACCTATTTTCTAAAAGCACCATATGTTCTTTCCTAAATGATAACATTCAAGAAAAAGACAATTTCTTTTTAATTACAAATTTTATTTGCATGCAAAATAACCTATTTCAATACTAACTCGCCATCTTTATTTTTGAGATTATATACAACAGATGAGAAGGTTGAATTCTGTAAATGTTTTAAAATACTATGGGGTATACATGGGATTGAATTTACTGTGATATAATTTTGGTGTAAAACAAGTTATGTGGTCCATAGGAACCCAGAGAGTTATTGGTGTAATTAATCACCCCTAAAAATCGAATCTAGAAAAGTTTGAAGAATGTTTCTGAGATATGTATTTCAATGGCTTTTAAACATGTTACAAGGTGCTTCTCTGAATATGCATGCTATGGCCCGTGGCTATTTGTTCAATTTACTAAAATATTTTCAGGAGTTCTCAAGCCATTCTTGGATTAAAATAGGAAAAAAAGGTGTCTAAGATTCCTTTCTTGTAATTGCTTCACATTCACTTCATTTTGCCCCAGTCTTTGTCAAGCTGTCAAGCTCCAGCTGTCAGGCTCTACCTGCATAATTAATCCGTAGTTATCCATTTAGGCATGATGAGTTTCTTGAAGACTAAGAACTACCCTACAAGCCTGATCTGGTTATCTCAGCTAACAGGTATCTTAGGGAATTTCACCCACTGCTCTTTGTTTGAGATGCTGCTTGAATGTGCCTTGGTTCTTGTCTATTTTATCCTGCCTCCTCTCTCTTGTTGCTGCAGCTCAGGACCCTCCCTCTTCTGCATTTTAAACTCCATCTAGTAACATGAATCTAGGACAAAGATGAAGTAGGGGCGGAAGAAATTGTTCAGACCAATAGCATCCCATCATCATGTCCTACAGACTGGCAGATTTCTTGGTTCCCCCAGTTCTCTGATGATTATTCTGGCCTCTGACCATGTTCACACTTTGCTCTTTGGATAGGTACACTTTGTAACTTTTCTTGTTCATGATTTTTTTCTAGCTCCAAAAAAGTCTCTAGCTTCATCTTATTGAACTATACCATGGAGTGATACATTAATTGACATAACTACAGATGTCAGTTTTAGTCAACGAAATTGTGTGAAAAATTTGGTATATCACCATGACTTAGTAAGATAACAATAAACACACCATTAATAAGTGGCATCTAATTTGTAACTTGGTATAAGAAATAAACATACAATAATAAAGTAGATCTATTAGCAATTTTATCAAACACCGTATAATCTTGATCATTCAAAACACAGACAAAAATCTCAAAAAACATTGTTAAACTATTTATAAGTGCATTGCATTCGAAGCCAAGATTGTCAGTTGATTCTAACTATTTCGATATGCCTTCTGGATTCAGGCACTAATGAACCAATAGCTATCAGCATGACTTTTGCTGAAATACTGTTACATTAATGAGTTTGGATCAGCTGCTCAAACAGTTTGGCTGAAAAAGATGTCTGTTCAGGCAATATATTGGGGGAGGTGAACATAAATGTTATGTTTCAGCCCCTTAAATTTAGTTGATTGCAAACATGATGACCGAAACCTTTTTTTTTTACATTGAGCTTTATTTGACACTGTTCTGAATAAATTAGACTGTATATAAAACTGCCTTGTTTATCTTTCATGGAAAAACACTGGAAAAAGTTCTTCTCTTTATTATACAACTCATAACCCAAATGACATCCTATGTTACACCAGTGTAAACCACTGGTGAATTTGTCACTATCATATTGAAGTCAGCATTATTCAAAGCTAAAAGTTATTCCCTCAGCTGTGCTATACCTCTATATTAACCTGTCTAAGACTGACACAAACTCCAGTGGGGTCACATATCCCTAGAATTAACATTTTGGTGTGAAAAGGCAACAGGGATTTACATATGACATTACTTAAATTAATTCTTTCTGTTGTCTTCAGTACAGTACTTCCCTGGAGCACCTTTAGTCATTCAATGCACATGGAATGAGAAATCTTTCTGTATATTAGTTTATTAAAGGAACCAGAATATGAGTCACCAGTCATGTACATTAACTTTAAAGAAAACCTCCTCAAATAATGGTAATGATTAGATTATACCTGAATGGATTGCCCTCTGCACCTGTGAGAAGGTAAAGATGATACACCTGAAGCTGATGACTCAGTACTCTGTAGACCAAACAATATATTTGAAAAGAGAGGGGAAAACCATGTCTATCATCTTTTCACCTACACATTACTAAACTGTGCTCTTGGGGGAAAAGAAAAAAAGAAATAAAATTTAAATTGCATTCAAGCCAATTTAACTGGACAACCTGAAACTGAAATTCTAAACACTATTTTAAAAATATTTTAGTGACACTTGTCCTATATAGGAAGCAGCTGCATTTATCTAGTTTAAGTCAGACACCAGCACTTGGGATTTGTTCAGCTCCAGGGTTGTATCATAAATTCCTTGAGGGAATTCACAATTCACCAAATGACGTATTGTTATTATCACCAAAAGTGAACCATATTCAACAAAACAGTACTCAGTGGGCAGCAATTCTGCAGTGTATAATTATAGTTGCCATTTCCCATCCCCGGATTAAATGTATTTTCACTTTTCAACTTCAACAACAAAAAAAAACCAAACCCACCTTTCCCCATCGCTTGAAACACCTAAGAAGATTCGTTTTAATATGTAAACAATTATTTATCTTGATTTTTTGAATAAACCCCACCTATACTATTCTTTCATTGGAATATCTGTACTTTCCTTCCTTTCTAGCATTATTCTGGGTTCTGAGGTTTGGGGTGTCTGCTACCAAATATAAATATCAGCTGCATCTACATTATAATTAAGGTCTTGTTTCTCTGTTGATTATTGTAAAAGCCTTGAAAAAAGCAAAAAGTCCCTATTAATCTCTTTTATTAGCAGTATAAAAGACTGTGTTGCTCTAGTTTATGAGTTATGGCATTTTATGCAGTATTGTTTGTATCTTTAGCTAGCTAAAATCCTCCATAATTCTCACCTAAAATCCTAAGGTTGTGTTCCATTTTTAGTTGCATTTGTGTAACTTCCGAAAAATTCTCTCGGTCTACATACTTTGGAAGTCCTTGCAGATAGAATGGATATGAGTCTTATACTTATGTTGGAATAAAGGGCAATAGACCTAACTCATAGCTCAGGAAGTTTAGATGTTTCGTATATGAGACCGCATGATAGTCTTTATTGGTGTGATAGGATTAAAGGGTCTTGCAGTACACTGAGCATCCAGTCAATACTATTTTATCACTCTAGTATACCTCCTGTCATTTAGAGACCATTGATGAGTATGCCCGTACAACACAAACGAACACATGACATACATCCTTGAGCAAGCATTGTCTGAAATACCTTTTGACTAATCAGCAACATAGACACATTTAGGCAATTCTGAGGAAATAGGTACTTGGCATTGCACCAGTAAAATGTGACCTAGTACATTTGCATGGTGATGTGCCATCTGATGCAGATTTATTTGCTTGCATTAACATTAGCTCACAGATCCATATATCAGAATCTATGCCATTATGTTACTTTTATGCTAGTTCAGTGTGGAATTAATTCTTTCTGTTATACCTCTCCTGATATCCAAAAGTAGGTGTGCATTTCAATGCTAGAGGAGAAAGATGTGTGATAACAATTGTCCTGAGGGTACTAAAAAAAACACAAGACAAAGATTCTCATTCTGTCTTAAACTCCCCTCCTCTTCTCTTTCACTTCTTTTTTCTTTTCCATATGCCCATGTGAATTGTGAGAGGATAATTCACTCCCTATCCATGTCTTCTCATCTGAAATTTTTAGTAACCTACTTGGCTGGGTGGATTCTTGTTGGTTTTTTTGTTTTCTAAAGATGAGTTATTCCTTACAATCTTTTGAAAATACAGCTTTGCATCCATAAAACTTTTAGCAGTGGCAGTGAGATTATGAATAGAAATATGAGAGATGGTATCTCTGAACACCAAATATGGATGCAAATCAAGTAGTCAGATGCAGTTATTCTACTGACCTAGTTTGTAGATAAGGAATTGTGCATCTGTTCCTCCACCTTTCTAAAAACATGCAACTGAAAACTGCCTACCACACCAATGAAAAACATACATGCACTCTCAGAATAAATTTAAGTATGTTTGTAGAAGAGCAAGAAGAGTACATGAAGTTACTATCTGCTTGGATTCACCTTGCTGTTTAACACATACTTGAAATGACAGTAATTCTAGAGTTGCTTCCTGCATCTAACTGCAGACTTGAACTCTGCAGCCTTTCTAATTGGTCTTGCTTGTCACACTTAATTTGTTCTGATTTTATTTTGAACAATTATTAAATACAAATGAAAACACTAAAAGCTATTTTGCTCCATTAGCCTTGTGCATTCCATTCTGTATTCAGGCCCTACATCAACAACTGCTGCAGCAATACTGTTTCTTTCAGGATAAAGACAAAACATGGACTACATCCAACTTTTAATCAGCTGTACAGATGGGTTTATTTCACAAATGCACTAGGCTGCACAGATGGAAGTTCCTGAATGCCTGACAAGGTGTTAAAATGGTTACTGAGATTACAAAGGAATAAAAAAGGAGCACTGGAAATTATAATTAGTATCTCTTAAGGGCTTATTAGTTCAGAACTTAAATTTTGCTGTTGGTGTGTGGAAAGCAGTTTGCAGAAGGGAACACACATCAGGTTAGCTATGATAACTGTTTTCTACCCCTTAAGAATACACACAATCTTACAAATATCTAACTCAACTGTTACACCTGATACAATACTCACTGAAACCAGCCAAAAGCATGACATAATATTTTTGACTATCCAAAGGCAGAACAAATGGAGCAGCAGTTTGTGCTCAGTGGCATACTGAGCAGCAGTTAAAAAAAATCCTGCAGATATCAGTGGAGAAAAATAGCTTTATACACGCTTAATGGTGTTATGCTTTTGAGCAGTTTTATTGTAATCTTACAGATTTTATGCCTAAAAAAGTGAACTGAATTATCAAACTTGACTGAACAGGTTACAGCATTCATCACCTCATGGATCTATACCAATTTACTATCATGATGCCAAATGTTCTAAACTGTGTTTTGGAAATAACACAATAATAAAAGAGGTCATTAATAACTGTGATCATTACAGATTCCTGTGCTCTTGTTTGCAAGAGTGGAGGGCTGCAGAGACAATGCTATCTTTATGCTAAGAGCACTAACCTTTTCTCCATTTTTAATGTCAGAAGTTTTGGGTCATTCAGGGAAAGAAATAAAGTATTATAAGTGCCCCTGCAATCTCTTCATATATACTGATTTGGGGACAGTTGTGTGTGGGTGAATCAGGAATAGGCTGTCCTCATGCACTGGAAGCTGCACTGCAATTTTATGCAGAGCTTTGTGCTGAATATTTTATTCACAATATGTTCTTGTGAAGATCTCTGACCTTTCAGTACTATGAATGAAAGATGCTTATTGTCCAAAACTCTAGTTTCTCTTCCATGCTAAAGACTCAGTTCTGCGATGAGCATAGTACGTAAATGTGCATATGTGACACCATATAGACAGTAGATACATTTAAATGGACCAGATTCAGATAAGGGAAAAAATGTTTTACTAGATCCCAAAAGAGGCAATGATTAAGAAAGACAGTAGTACTCATTTTAAAATGTAGCTTATAACAGAAGAGAAAACATCCTTAAGAAGTGGACATTAAATTCAAAAGAAACATGGTGTGATTGGTATGTTGGAATATGTCAAAGATGACACGAAGGCAAAAATATTCCATAAATAGTTTGGGGTTTTTTACAGAAGAAAGCAAGAAGATGTAAAAGGTTGTAGAAGTTAACTTCATTTTGATTCTACGCAAGGTAATACATATGTGTATGAATTTATACACAAAAAATAAGGCAGACATGAGTAGGAAGGGGATAAGATAATATAGGTTCATGAAAAACAAATTCAGCCAAACTAATAAAATTCTTTTTGTCAAGATTAATTTCTGTATGACAAAAATAATAGCAGTTCTTGACATCAGTTTCTATTTAAAAATAAATAAATAATTCTGTCTCTCTACAACATTTTACTAGTGAAACTAGACACTAAAATCAAGTCTTTACACATTAAATAAATAAATAAAAATGGCTAATTAGTAAGTGTCAAAATATAAAGGTAAACATAGAATCATTATCAAGCAGGTTTATTTCTATTGGTATCCTTCAGGTCCCAAATCTTGGCACTGTGATTTAAGAATTTCATGACTGGATGAAACAAAGAAATTGGGGATGAAGTTTGCAGATGACATAAGGATTAGGGGGTAGTGAATAAATAAAACAAGTGACTAATTAGAAAGAACTTTGGATCACATTGGAATCTGGGACCAAGCAAACTATGTATTTTAATGTGACAAGATGTAAAAAACATAAATATGGGATGGTAGTGGTGGTGGGCAATGAACAAACAGAAAACCTTGCAACTATGTTTACACAGCTGGGGAAGTAATTACATCCAAGAGGATCTGAGAGCTGTTACACATAATCAGCTGAACATGAGCTCCAAATATAAGACAGCAAACAAGAAGACTAACATGGTTCTTACATACGTTATATTCAAAAGACTCATATAGTTATTGCAGATTTTCTTATTAAAATATGACCAATGCATTAGCTTTATTTATTTCATGCAGGGGTGACCATTACTAGAATATGGTATTTGTCTTTACATCTGGAAGAAAACTAATAGAGTGAGGGAGTTCAGAGAACTATAGAAGACAGTTTCAAGGCTCAAAAACTGCACCTGTGAGAATCTCAACAAACCAGTTAATGACCTTTAATTGTATTAAGAATTTGCTGATAGGAGATGCTTTAGTCTGGCAGACACAATTACAGCAAGATTAAATGACTAAAAACTAAAATTCGACATATTCAGAATAAAAGCCATTTACATTAATTTAAAAATAAATTTTATTATTAAAAAAAATCAAAAGTTCTGGGAGATTCACTGTCATTGAATATTTTTAAAGCAAAACTCTTTTCTTCTAAAAGAGAGATTCAGATTAAAGGAACAACCAATAAGGGGAAATGCTGTAGCCTTTGTAATGGAGAAATGCGTGTTAGACTATCACATGGCCCATCCTGTCTTTATAAACAAGAATCAATATGAAATAATATCACCAATATGTTAGTAAATCTATTTGGTGAAATATTGAGCTAAATAAAGTCTACATAATGTCTGTGCACATGGCAGGATCTACATTCCTGAAGAGGTAATATTGACACACAGGTGTCATTCCATTGTTTAAATAAACTGAAGTTAACTTTTTAGTCAATATATGTAATGTCTTCATACTACTCTATAGAGTAATCTAATGAAATGCAATTAGAGTTTTTAGTTTCTGAGGCTGATTTCAGCATAAACTTAATTGTAAATAATTAGAGTGTGTAAAGATTATGAAATTATTAAATAAATTTATAAAAATGCATGACTTCCTCATTAAAGATTACAAATGGTAGATTAATAGTCTCATCACCAACAGATTCAAAATACAGCATTTAAAGAGAACATATTTTATCTGCATAGGGAATCAGATGTTAAATTATACACCATACAGATCAACCAATGCTAGGATGGAAGACTGTCAATGGAAATATCAGCAATCCAGGAGGTTATGTTATATTTCATCAGTATCTACCTCTTTGTTTAAAAGAAAATTGCAAGTTGATGATGTGCTTGGTAAGGAATGGTGATAGACAGTGGAGTGTAATGCTAATGTGCCATCTCTCAAATCAGAAAGAAAATCAAGATCCAGATCACTGGGGATTGCTCAAAATCTCATGAAATATTTCCCCATATAAAAAATACTATCAGTGTTAGACTTGGTGACCTTTGCAAACTTCATTTTGAGTAATTAAATTTTGCCCAACTCAGATATCCCCAAACCTACATTTATCTGATAGCACAATCAATTACTTTATAGACTGCCCATTGCCATAGCAGCTGGGAATTAATTTAAAAAATTAATAATATTAATAATAATTTATATGAACTTCCGACCTATTGCTGCTTCATAGAGAAACATTAGAAAATGCAGTTTAATGTCTTTAGAATACAGAAGGACAGAAGTCAGTGAAATGAAATGCACTTCAAGCATAGTCTTTATTTCATCTAATTTTATATGTCACAACTTAATTCACCTGGTGGAAACTACTAAGATAATCTCCTTAGCTAGACTTTGGAGAAAAACCACACAGTTCCAGAAGTAAATCACCACCTAACCTGTTAGAATTTATCCTCAGATCCACTAGCATCACTACTGTAACTACAGAGGAATCTTACATGACTGTGTGTGAGACGAATCCAAGCCTCTGTTCTCCAATTTCACAAAAAGATACTTCAAGGCTGAATTTTAAACCAAAAGTGTGTGCCTTTCTTTTCTAGACAAAGAGAATTACATATGAATTACCTTCTTTTATTTTTTTCTTTTTCATACTAGTCAATTAAAAAAATCCCATGTAAATTTAAGAGCACAGGAGTCACCTGTTTAACATACACATCTTTCCAAGAAACAACAATCCTCCGTAAGTTTATGCAGTCCACTCATGATGGAGTTCTTGATGACTAAAAAAAGGTATACCTCCTGCACATTTTCAAGGAAAAGGAGGAGGATCATCAGAGGAACTGCAGGCCAGTCAACCTAGCCTCACTACTCGGCAAATCCTCCTGGAAGCCACATCCAGGCACATACAGTAGGAGGAGGAGACTGGAAACAGCCTACATGCATTTACCAATGGCAAAGTGTGCTTGACCAGCCTGATTGGCTTCTGTGATGAGATGGCTACCTTGGTGAAGAAGGGGTACAGTGATGTAGCTAGGCTTTTGACACTGTCACCCACAGTATCCTTACAGATAAATTGGTGAGATATGGTTTGGATTGGTGGACTATCAAGTGCCTGGAAAAATTTCTTGGAGTGCCAGGTTCAAAGGTTTTTGATCAGGTGCACAGTCCAATGGGCAGCTGGTTAATAGAGGTGGATAATGGGGTCAGTGCTGCCTTTGCATCTGATGTCTTGGCTAACAAGCTGGATCATGAGGCGGAGTGCACCCTCTGCAACTGTGCAGATGACGCCAAGCTGGGGGGCAAGCACTCTGCATGCTGGAATGCCGGGCTCCTCTTCAGAGGGAGCTTGACAGGCTGGATAAATGGGCAACAGGTACCTCAAGAAGTGCAGCAATGGCAAACATGGAGTCCTGCCCCAGGGAGGGAATACCCCCATGCAACAATGCAGGCTGGGGGCCAAATGGATAGAAAGCACCTTGGCAAAAAAAGGTCTGAGGGGAGCTCATGAAAAACATATTGAATATAGCTCGTCAGTGTGGCCTTGCAGCATGGAAGGCCAACTGCATACTAGGCTGTATTAGCAAAAATGTAATCACCTTGAAGAGGCTAGGGATTCTTTCCCTCTTTTCAGCACTTGTAAACCTGCATCTGGAATAACGTGTCCAGTTTTGGGCTCTCTGTTTTGAGCTGGGCTTTGGACCTCCAGGGATCCCTTCCAACCTAAAATATTTTATGATTTTATGACTGCTACTTATACATATCTGTGCCAGATCCATTAAGGATACAAGTAAGAGAGAATTTTATACTTTAAAGCTTACACACCTGGTTGAAGTCTTAGAAACTTGTAGTCCTATAGACAATGTGACTTTTCACACAGTGAAGGACTTGATTTCACCAAAAGTCTTGACATACAGGTAACAAGTACATTCACTGAGAGCTGGGTCTACCAAGCCAAACTGGGTAAAGTACAGAAGACAGATGAACAAGCATCCCAGTGTTCTTTCAGGTCAAATTAAAAACTCTCATTTTGAAAAGCTAAATTTCCCTATAGTTAGTCTTGGAATACCATGAATGATAATACGGGTGGAAGTCTGCAACTACTGAAAAAGAAATAGCCTCACAGAATACTTCAAATTTGACATTAATCCAAAAGACGTCCATATGCACTTCTCAGTCTTATAAGAGAAGATGGCTGAGAAACAAGTCTCTTGTTCCATGTTGTTGATAGCAAAAATTATAAGACATGAAATGGAAATGAGCAATACTACATTTTTGACACTTACAGGCTGGGGAACTATTGGGAAATAAATAAACTATCTGAGGGTCAGAAGAAAGATAGCGATCTATCAAACATATCAATATACCACGCACTTCTTGAAGAAGCAAATAAAACAAACAAGTCCAAACTAAAAGATATATTCTGTGATGAGCTTGGGTAATATATGGTTCTTCAAACGCACAACAGAAACATTATTGTGGGTAACAGAAGTGCATAAATAGTAAAGAAAAGGTATAAAAAACAATGAGGTAAGAAACTTACTGGTATTAATAATGGCAGTAAAAGCAGATTAGTTTCGCCATATCTAAACTTCTGGCTGTGAAAATAAAACTATTTCTTGGATTGTGCATTCACTTGCATTTCAGCAGATGAGATGCAGTAAATTACAGTCATCCCTAGCAAAATTAAACTTTTTTTTTTTTTAATCATGGCTATCAGAAAATTGAGGTGGTTATGGTGGCTAGCTTTGGCACAGTATTTATGTGGTGATAACAGTTACTCGAGAAACGCGAAACCTGGTCCTCCCTGTCTATACTGAAGCCCTGGAGGATGTCCCGATCACAAGTCTAGAATCTAAGTATTCTCTACTGTTCCTATAGAAATCTTTTGTAAAATCAAGAATGCAGAATTTGTAGTCATGAAAATAAAGCAAATGAGGCAGCCTAACAGTACAAGCACAGACTGAGGAGAGGGAAGTCCCTGACTCCATTCCCGACTCCCAAGGATTTTATCCAATGCTGTTCAAATGGAAAAAGAAAAAAAAAAAGTAAAAAAAAAGTCTTGAATGGATTTCCCCCTCCTAGGTTAGTAATCCCAACATAAGACATGAACAGAAAGCCTTGCTTTCTCTTGTGCTGTCTTCTTTTGGACCCATAAATGTTTTTTGTGCTAAATGTCACTTTTCTATCATATTGACATTGGATAAGAACATGAGAAACAATATAAAAAAAAGTCTTATGATTTATTTTAATGTGCAAATGGTCACTAGCATATCAATCACTGCATGTGTTGTTCTGTACCTGCCACTGAAATAGCTATACCCTCTAATCACAATTTTGTTTAATTCTCTTAGCATAATACAATACATTGCTAAAGTGTCCCTGCTATCAGTAACACCTAGTGGGTGGACACATGGTTTTCACCAGAACTGTGATAACAAATTATCCAGCTGAAACAAATCTAAATGTGGAAGGAGACTATTTGCCAAGAAGACAACTACATTGACTAAATGAAGGAAACAGACAAGAGAGAAGTAGAACAGGATATTCTGGCACCGATTATTTTAGTATGCTCTAATGGACATTGTACTTGTTGAAAATGAGAAGCAGACTACTGGATACATAAAAGCCTTGTCATACAAATGCAAAGAAGGTTTTTAACTAGTGGAGGTAATTCATTTCACTTCATGGCAACAAACAGAAGGCACATTTCCTTTTATTTTTTACCTATTTTTTTCTCTTTTTTTTGAAGTGGGTTCCACTGGATTTCATTTTGGTGAATACCTGAGGCAGTTTTTATTGTTTAACAGCTTCCTTTCATCCATAAACATAAATAGGTGTTTTAAATTTGAAAGCAGAAAATAAAGATAGAAACCTAATTTCTCTGAGAAAGAATTGCACTGGAGGTTTTACCATCTGGCGGTGCTCGATTATTCAAGCTTTATTTTCATTGGGTTTTGAAAAATACTACTACATTCAAGCAAGTAGATTAAATGCTATTAACTTTAATACCTTTTTAAACAAAGTAATCTGTTGAAGTGATAATGGATTTTAAAGTAAGTATACTCATTACATCGGTTTTTACACCATTGCGGTTTCCCTGTTGGCCACATGAATCTCTAAACCTGACATTGTTAATTACAATTATAATACGTGGTATGTGAACACTTGATTAACTTCATACTATATTTAAGGCAGACATAAAGGTAATTGAAGTATTCTACCACCAAACTTAAAGGGTGTTATCACAGAAGCTCAAAAATACTGCTTGCCATTTCATTCACTTGGAAATCAGCTGCACAAGATTTCCAGAGCAAAGCTACCATCTATTCAAACCTTGAAAATTAAAGTTTTATTTGAAAGGCTATCAGCTAATTCTACAGGCATGAGACAGGCACTACAACTCATCAAAAATTTATTGATGGGAAAGGTCTGAAGCTGTTGTGCTTTTACATGTATACCCCAATTTAGATTTTTAGTTACCTTTACTTGAAAAATTGGCTCCAACTCTCCACATGGCTTGAGGCATAATTTCAATACTACTTTTTTGTGTCAAAAACACCTGTCTTTTTACTTTAGTGCCAGAAGGGCTTAGCATCTTGTCAGGGAAGTAACACAGCCTGCACATTTATAGATGTCACTCACTTTACCATCTGTTTTTTAGGATAACAGTCACCACTATCACCCAGCCCCTCCAGAGGCTTCAACAATCTTTACGGATTAAGGTTGAGATCTACACTGAAGAACAGCGAGGGGTATCCCACCACTTCCAGCTCATTCTATGGGTCCTTCAACCTTAACTCTGTGAATACCTCATACTACATGAATTCAGTAACTATCCCTCATGCAGAAATTTTTGTCAGTAACGTTCTACCACTTCTTTAAAGTGTTATAGCAAATAATTGTCAAACAAATGTGTGCATGTTGTACACTCAGAGAAAAATGCATGCATATAAACACCAGCCCTAGTACCATGTCCAAACCTACACCACAGGCAGCTTATTTCTAATCTCAAGAGACAGGAGTAACATCATCACTAGTCCTAAATTACATTTAATTGATAAAGTTGTTAATCAGATAATTTGGCAAATGGATTAATAATAAAAACATACAGTATGAAAATCCAGGCTTAATTTATCTACTAGTGAACAAAAAGGGGTTTACTTTAAAGAGGTTTTTTTATTCTTTTTTTCCAGAAAGTACAATTTATTGATCCTTTAATCTCATTAAAATAAATAAATATATAAATAAATCGCACCACAGACCACATTACATGACTTTTATGTACCAGTGCAGCTAAGAAATTTTTGCAGACATACAGGACGAAAGTCAGAAAAGATATATATTTTGATGTAGGGCTGACATCTCAATACTGCTGTGAGAAAATATATAAGATAGTGGCCTTTAAGTTGATGTAGCAGAGAGAAAAAAATTTTCCTTTAGAATAGCATTTAAAGCATGTTCAAACGTTTGCCTCAGTTAGGGACCTTTATAATCCTAAAATATGAGACAGGTTCAAATCTTGCAATAAGACCAAATGGAAGAGATAATATCAAGCAACTACCCCTGTACGATCTGATATCCATATTCTTCTAGAACCAATATGACCTCAACAATTCTTTCACACATAAACATTGTTTTATACTTTCTCTGATGTTAAGGTTTTAATTAAGAGTCATTTATGTCACCTATGACTTGTCCTTGGCCTGGAATTAGCACTTTATCAGTTCTATAACCAGGGATGCGAACCAAACCTTACAAATACATTTCTGTATTAAAATCTCGGAAAGTGCTTTCTAACGGTAATGTTTTGGTTGTTAAAAGCTTAATGTCCTCAGATCTAAAGAAACACAATGAGAACAGATTACAAAGGTAAATTTTCTGCTAGCTGAATATCTTCCTGATAGACATCTAAATATATAACCCTGTCCAAATTACCTGCAATAACACCACTTCCTCTTTTTTTTCTATCTCATGGATCATAATATGCCATTCACACCTTATTATCCTTTTCATTACTTTCCTTAGAATAGGACATGTGTAAGGGTGGAAAACGATCAGCGAGAGTGCCCTGAGTGGCTATAAAGTTTCAGATGAAGTCTCCTCCTTCCCTTTTATAAAGCAGGCAGACAGATGCAGCTGCTGTCCCACATTTCTCCATAGCTGAGCTGCCTGTCTGCCAAGCCGGTTAGTTGGAGAGTTTGAAAGCTATAGTAAACATGCTCATGTTGACAAAATGAATTTGTAAGCCAGAGTATACTGTACAATTGAGAAAAAATATGTTATACTAAATCTGAGTGTAGACTGGAGCTATTAAAAAGCACCTTTTGGAGAGTCTAAAGAGAGAATTCTGCTCTCTCCCCCTGCTACCTTGCAGTGATTTGTTTCAGCTTCCTGAATGAAACCTGTTCATTTCTCTGATGGGAGATGGTGGATGGTGTCCAGCCTTTCCCTTGTTGGGAAACCCAGTGGGGCAGGTTCTTCCTCTCTTCCTCTTCACACTAAATTTGCTGCATTAGTTATTTATTGGTGAAACCATGTCTCTGTCACCAACGTAGCATACCTTCAAAAGTAATTTAAGCAGTCATGTAAACGCGGCATCACTAAGACTCTGTAATTACTGTGGTCTGCATGGGGACATATTTTTGGTTATCATTAGATGTCGGTTAAGCAGTGCTCCTGGTATTGAGTTGTAGCTGGCCAGTGTTTTTCCACTAGGCCCAATTTTCTTCCCATTTTGAATTGGAAAAGAAGCAGGCAGAAATTCCTCAGACAAGTCAGCTTGTTCACTACATTATGACACTTAGGCTGTGTGGGTGGAGGGAGTTGAGAGTGGTACTGCCTTGCCATCCCTGTAAAACATTTTCGTCTCTCACAGAGCAACACAGCAGTGTCAGCACAGTGCTGTCATTACTGTGGAAATATTACACGTAGCCATTAGTCTTCTCCCTTCAATTAGTGACAGTTAGGCTGTGCCTGCTTTAGCTGTTGGCAGCATTGCGAGGTAAAACTTGTCTCCCATTTCGAAAGTAAACTGGGGAAACCTACTGTTCACCAGCCACACTCTTTGGCTGGGAAAAGGAAAAGAGGACAAAGGCATAGACTTGTTTGAAAATAATATGCAGTTAATTTACAGGTAAGCAAATGGCACTGGAAAAGATTAAGGAGATCTTCATGATATGCAGATGACACAGTGTGAATATGATACAACTTCCGGAGTGCCACTTCACAGAGTTCCTCTTGTTTTATCTTATGCCTTTTTTTGGTTCATTGGTTTGTTTTCAGGGGTGCGGGAGGAGTTATATACAACGGAACAGGTTTCAATAATGGAATATTGTTATGAGACATACTTTTTTTCAACTGGACATATCAGAACATATTTGAAAGGTCAACTGTAAAAAAACAGTTCTGTCTTCTGCAGTGAAATCCAATTCAAATCGGCAGAAAAGAGGATTCTCTAGCTTGACTGATAAAGGAAATGCAAAACTGAAGTTCCTCTGATAAATCCTGTGGGGCAAATAGTCTACCAAAATAAATGGGCATAGCTTAACTGATGTTAAATGGAATCTCATTTATTGATAGAAAAAGAGATTTGGGTGTTATATCTGTACAAGAGATCCCCTAAACAGCTGGTGCTGAGATACGATCAGACAAGATCAAAGTTTTCCTATGTGTTAAATCAACATGAGATTTTAGATTTAAAAAACACTAAACTTTAGAGTGTTCAAAATAATGTTTCAGAACTGCATTTCTACCATCTTGAATACAGAATCAAAAAGCCTGAAGCCACATAACAGTGAAAGCTTATTGTAGGCTGTATACTTTGGCTCTGAAAACTTGATTTTTATCTGTATTTGTGCTGTAATTATTTTGCTGTTTTGTTTTACCAAGTGAAGCCAAAAGCTCATGGCTGTTAAACACCTGAATGTACATAAACTCCATCACTGCTTCCATTGTTCATTCTATCAAAAAAATTCTACATTCTTTTGGTCAGTTCTCTCTAAATGAGCTACTCCTGTTAATCATAAGTGGAGTGCTGAAATTTATACAAGATATTAAGGAACTACATTTTGTAACAGTTCAATGAATGAAATTACCTTTGCAAGATATCTTTACATAATAAAAATAAACTTTGAACCTATCATTACATTTCTTTATCTCTTCAAAAACAATAATCCTAGTTTTCCAAGTCTGGCAATCCATTTAACTGCTCGAACATGAAATGTCATTTTCAAACAAGACTTCTTTAGGTTATCCTTTCAAGTGAAAATACTGTATGCAGTTTTTACTACTAAAGGTCAGGTAATAGAGCAATTGGATTGAATAACAAGCAGGGATCAACATACTGCAAGTAGTCTGCTATCAAAAGCCTTCTGCTAAATGACAGATGGCTGGCAAGCTGTAAGAAGCCCACTATTAAGACACTTAAAAAAAAAAAAAAGAAAGAACCAAAAAAAAGGAAAAAAACCCAAACCCCTAACAAACAGAAAGAAAATGTATGAGCAAGATCCATGTATTAACATATCCATATTGGTCAGTCACCTGTGGACATTTGACCTACTTCCATGATGTCTTCCTACAGTGATACAAGCTTTTCTTCTTCTCAGCAGGTAGTAATCTTCCAGGAAGAACTGCTGAGAACTGCAGTTATCCCTACTTGCTGATCTCCCAAATTGTTTTTGGTGATACGGGCATTTCTGTAGTGTATATACCTTTTGCTCTCTCTTAATTTTCCATTTTCTCCTGACAATCCAGAAACAATATAGCACAAGAAGATTATAAGGTTTGAGAGAAAGGTCAATACTAGCTGCGGTGGCAACGTTCTATGCACCTTCAATATGCAGCATGTTCAGCATTATTTTTGCTCATTTTATAATGATATAACAGAGGTCATTAGCAGCTTGTTAGAAGAAGAACCCTTTTAGGTATCATGTTTGATTTATGTTAGTTTACTGTTCCTTCACATTGTATATCTCCCACTAAACTCCTACCTATGAAAAGTCAAGAAATCCATATTATCACAAGGCTCAGGGATTCACTTGCCTACTCCCACTTACAAAGTGTGTTAATTTAAGCTTAATATACATAGATGTTCCCAGCTGCCGATGTGCAACTCAATTAATTTTCAGCTGTATAGGTACATAGAAAAGAATTACCCTATCTGTTTAAAACCAAAATAAGTAGGTTTTATACTCCAAGTCTGATAAAGACCCCCAAAAAATCAGAGTGAGCAAATGTTGCTCTGAAAATGTCTCTCTCAAAAGTAACTTTTTTATGCCCTTCTCCCTCTCCCTTTTCCCAAATTTCTAACAAAAAGTAGAAGGGAGAATCCTTCTGAATTCATAACTCAGGTAACAAATAACAAAGATAACAAAGTCTTCATAAAATAACCCAGCTGCTTCTAACTGTATTTGTAGAGCAGGATGTGAAGAATATAAGAGAACCTATTCTCTGTCATAATAACTATTTCATATTGCACTACTGTAGGTCAAAAACAAAAGAACCCTATATGTTTCAACCTCAAATGCTCTTTGGGACTGATTAATACAATTATACACAGTTATATTTGCACTGCAACAAATTTCCATCTAAAGGCAAAATGAAGTTTACAATCGCTCTAGGCTCTGCACAAATTAACACTTCATTGAATATTAATGAATTACTCTTTGTGACCAATTGCTATGCAAATAATACTTGTGTCAGAATTTATAATTACATTTATTTCAAGATAAAATACATGAATATTAGCATAAAAAAACCCTTCCACAATAAAGTGAGTAAATCAATTAAGACACATGCTACAGTCTTACTAAACTAATGGTTTTGTTGCTGATTTTGCACAACTAGATAACACTATTTTTTCATGCTAATTTCTAATGATTAGGAAAACTCAGTAGTATTCTAGAATTTTATCTCTATAAACTGCACTTGGATTTGGTTGGGAATCAAACACAATTCATATTAGTTGCATCATACACCATTCTAACTTGTCAGTTAAAAGCAAACTGATACTGAACATTTTTGTTGACTACATCATACATTTCATATCACCAAGCCTAAGATTGTGTAATAGAAGTAGCTTGCAGGACCAAAAGCTGAATGTCTTTGTCCTTCTAACTCAGCCTTGGGAGAAAAGAAACCACTGTAAATCATCTCAGTACTGAATAAGCAGTAATGGTTCTACAAAAGTCATATGAGTTCTCTTTGCTTGAATTGCAAGATTGTTTCAACATGCTCCTAGAACACGATCTGTCAAATAACAGAGACATATTTTTTCATAATAGTACTTTAAATATAGTTTATGAAAGGTGGGGGGAAACATGTCCCGGGTTTCTCTGTGAGGAAACTTGGATTAAATACTTATGTATTGTCAAGCCCACGTGAGGTAAAGAGAGTACACAGTAAAGTCATGAGTGAATTTCACTGCTGTGAAACAAATGGATATAATTAATTATGGTGTCAGCCACTCTACAAGAGGGCATCATGCCAGCAGAAGACCAAACAAGAATGTGTTGGTTTCTACCTTTTGCCATAATAGCAATTGTTTCCTTGTGCTCCGTTTCTCCTCTCACTTTCAAACAGATGTGTGTTCCCCAGCACAAGAAATAATTTTAAAAGCCATCAAATTCAAAAAATGTAATATATATTGCTATTGCTTTGCACTGTTGCTGCTGCAGTGGTGAGCTACTGTGAAACACCTACCACACAAAACTACATTCATGAGCTATATTAAACACGTGTCCTTGTCCGAAACAAATTTACGATAACTATTACTCTCATTTCACACCACTGCAATTTCATAATATTCTGAAATAGGAAAGCTTCATCTCCGAACTCTACAGAGCCAATGCTGAGCTATTAGCCATGCATTAGAGGAGGGACTAGAAGTCCCACCAGCAACTTAATGCAGCCACTGTAGCCAGAGACATGTACTCAATGAAGCAATACTTTTCCTTTTGCTGTCAATCTTCAGTACCAGAGCAGCAGGGTTTTATTTTATCTTTCCTTTTTTCCCATTTCACAAGGGTATTTAAAATTTGATCACAACAATGGTTCAGTTCATATGCATATTACAAACTGCTTTGGGGACTGCTCAGTGCAAAATGGGCGGATAATGTTACAGATTAACTTGACTCTGGAGTGTGAACTGTCATCTATATCCTTTAGCTGGGGAAAAGATTTTAAACACTACCTGGAAAATTGTGAGGCCTAATCTTTCTGCTGTGCTGGCTTGAAGTATAATCCAAATAATGTGAATGTACTTTCCATCTGACTGAGGCAGGCATGCTGTTAAGTGATTTGAGTGATTTGCCTAGTATAATAACCAGTTTTCTCTGCCTCACTGGATGCCAGGAATTTCCTGAAAATCTTTGCCTATTGCTTGACATAGACTGCTGAGTAGCCACAAAACTGTTTGATAAAAGCACCAGTTTTGTCCAGTGTAAATCAATAGAATTCCACTGCAATAGCTGTATTTGACTACAGCACTCAACTGTTATCAAGTAGGGGACCTGTTCTGACTATTTTAACTTCAGAATACGTATCTTTTTCCCAGCTGGTCTTCAACACAGTAGGGATGGCTGTGGTGTGTGCTCAGTGTTTCAGCCAAAGAACGTTCAACATTCACAGCACTCCACTGGCCTCCAGATTAACTGAAAGATTAACTGAAAATGCATTTCAATGCAGATATCAAATTGTTTTCCTAAAACAGAGTATACAGAGCATGATTCCTCAAATGTGAGCTCTTAATTCTGAACTGGAAAGATTTTCCCATAATTTCTCCTGTCTTTCCTACCTGTCACTAATATATTTTCCTAGGACAACCTACCACAAAAAGCCATAACTCACACAAATAATTATACACATTTTTCAACTTAGTTTAAAGAATTTATTGTTAATGAAGGGAAGCTGGAAAACATCTCCTAACACCAATGTTCAAAATGTTATTGTCCTCACCTCCTCTGTACTTTCTACTCATGAAAACGCTTTTTAGGTAACAAGACAAAATACGTTTTGTGGATAGACTCATGGCACAGTAAGAATAATCAACTTTGTTCTCCCTAAAACTGGAATTACTTCTGCAGAAAAATAATATGTCTTTTCTAAAGTTCTATGCCACTAAAAATGGCACAATTAAATGCCACAAATTAAATGTTTCTTATGCTGTTGTTATTATTTCTTGTGTCTTTCAATTTTTCACTTTATACCTTGCAGAGCATGGAGATTTGCCCAAAACATGCATGATCCTAGTGAGTTGGTCTAAGAAAAGTTCAAAGTATCTGGTGATAGCAAGAATTTCTTTTTCCTTGAAATTTCACATACATCATGGAGCTGATAATCTTTCATGAATTCTTGGTTACCCTGAAGTTGATGATAGGATTTTTGACCTTTACTCCAATGAAGCCAGTTCTCCAATATGTGACAGACCTCCATAATACAAGGGTACTTATATTTCCCTATGGTATAAATGTGCTATAATAATAATAATTATAAATATTTTTGAGTTTACTCAGCTATGAAACCATAAGTCTCATGTAGTTTGCTGGTCAAGCAGATAGTTCTTTCATGTTCCCCATGCCACTTGGCACATTGGGAAGGCCAATATCCCTTTCCTTCCCAGTTAGCCTTGGGAATATTATGAAAAAACAGGTATGATTCCAAGCCCTGATTGACACTCTTATTTTTCGAAGTTTTCCAATACTCTTCCGTATGGGCATCTCAGTGTTGCAACGAAATTAATTATGACTCTAAGCTTTTATTTTATATATCTGCAAACTGAGGTTCAAACATGTTAAATTATTTGTAGCCTGAAATAGTGAAAAAGAACAGCAAGAAAATCCTCCAAGGGTTTCTGTCACTTAGTTGGGTGTAAAAACCACCTCTAGGAATGTTGCTATCTTGGATTGGGCTGCCCCTAACAAGTAATGCTGTAAGTAAAGAACATTTCCTTACCACGAGCATCAGAATATTATAAACCAGGAGCTGGCTGGCAATTCAAGCATTCCTTGTACATTCAACAGGCTCCACTTTAGACACAAAAATATTCAGAGAAACCTTGAACACTTTTCTAAAACACCTCTAGCTTTTCTAACCTGATTTGCAGCTGACCCAAATTTCAATTTGCATAATTTGAAACCAACAATTTAATTTTTTGTTCTGAATTGGGATGTACAGCACTGTTAGCTATTCATTTGACTTGAGCTCCTGTGAGAGCCCTTACAAGTAATCCACATTATCCTAACAAAAAAGTGAAAAGTTAAAACCCTACATATCTGCCATATTAGAAGAATGAAAAAGAGAGAGGAAGGAAGAGAGGGAAGCGGAAAGGAAATGAGAAAGAAAGCCTGCATGTGCCCAATGCTAAACTGTAAAAAAAAAAAAAAAGCAGCTTAAATTGCTGTTTGCAGATGTGACTTACTAATATAGCTAAACACAGTAAGAGCCAAAGGAGATCTGCTGCTTAGCTGGCTTGAGTGATTTTAAGTAAAGTTGTCTCCTAAGAACACACAGTTAACTTATGCACACAATTTCTGTAAGGTTTTCCAAAATGCTATAGGAGATTCAGCATGTTCAGTACCACAGGGTGCTTCCTATTAGCAACAATTTGCCCATTTCTTCCAATGAAAACATTTTTCCAATGACAACATTTTTCCAACTCTTCCAATGAAAACATTTTTCCAACGACAACATTTTTCCAACTCTCTCCCTTAATTTTTCAAGTAAATTATCTATGGAAAATTGAAATTTGCTCCTTTAGATTAATAGATATTAAGGAAAAAATACAGAAAAAAATGTTAACACAGTTTTCATAAACATATTTAGAATAACTTTGTGATTGTCAAAATTCCTACTACTATGTATTTGTGATTAAGGCAGACTCTCATGATTTTGAATCATTGCTCAGGGAAAGAGGGTACTGTTTTAAACTCAGTGATTGCCATCTAGACTTCATGCTCTGACATGGTGAAGAAAGTTCATACCTCCCTAAGTTTTCAGAACATTAATATCTGTGTATTCTTCTGTAGGAGCAGTTCAGTCTGTGTCTCCTAAATACACCACCTAGGTCCTATTTGAACTTGAGCAATTTATAAAGAGACACATCTTTTTAATATAAATAGAGTTTAATTAGAATTTTACTAGAGATTTAACCTTTATTTGATGCACGTATGGGACTGAGTTTCAACGTATCTTAAAATATTCTTGTCTCCAAACCATGATTTGGTTTTGCTGTAGCCAAAAAGGAGGCCTGTCACATGCATTAATTAGATGCCTACTAAGCAACAAAATTAGCATTTACTTGACTGGAACACAGACATAAGCACACTAAAATAGCATAACCAGGTACAGCATATACGCATATTTTAACATTGTAAAAGCATTAATAACATCTTGCAATGCAGTTCAGTTTTAATATAAAAATAACAGCCCTAACTGCAAAGGAGCAGATGGGGTTGTGATATAGTGGCACAAACAGGGTGCATAAAAAATGTGCAAGTATTAAACTCTGCAAGATAAGAACTAAGGATGCAGAGTAGGCAAGAATTATGTCTGGTAAAACCAAAATAATCCTGCAGAGCAGGCAGGCAGGGTGTCTGATGGAACCAGAATAATCCTGCAGAATATGCAAAACCACTACAAGCCCTCATCCCAAAAATAAATGTCAAGAGAAGCTGATATCACCCAATTTTCTTTGTAGAGGAAGCAGACAAGCACAGAACATCAGTGGTGTTTTATGGGGAAGGATGGGGAGGAGAAAAGGCAGCAGACTCTGTTCTGGCTTTCGGTCTCAAATTGTTCTCTGGACTGATGGATTATAGCTATCAGTACGAACTAAAATGGCATCACTTCAGTGGCATTGTACACTTGCAACTCATTTAAGATAAGCTTGTTATGGATGATTGATAGGGATTAAGTACTAACCACTGGCAATGTGCATTGTTAACGAATCCAGTCAATACAGTCAAGAGTTGTTCTGAAGCTTGAAGCTGGCTGGTTTTGGAGTCTTCTCCCATCACATTCCCATCACACTGTTCTCTTAACTTCCTCGTATATAGAGATCTACCTATATTCAGTTGCAATATTATGTTTACATTCTAAATTTTCATGGGACTTTTACAAAATTTTCTAAATGCCTAAAGATTCATCACAGTAAAGCAACGGCCAAAATGAAACATACAGAGCTTTTCCACCTGATATTGTTATTTTCTTACAGGGCAATGTAGTCTTTAGGAAATTCCATGATTTTGTAGTGTTTTTCTTCTCCTTTCTGTACAAAATGATCCTAAGGTAATCACCTTGGAAAGACATGATAAGCAAAGATAATACTGCCTATCATTCTGGCCTATATGAGTCTACTACATATGTGTACACATGTGTACATAAATACATCAGATACAGGGAATATTAGGATTCATTTCTGTATCTATGCCTGAGATGATTTCTCAGTGTATGAACAATCACTTGTAGCATCTTGAAGTCACTGCATGTGTACACACACACACACACATATTATTATATATTTTGTAGATACATACATGCTTTTCAGTAATAGAACAAGAGAGAGGGAGAGAATATGGTTCTCACATCACTCTCACATTCTAAAATAAAATCATTATTAGGTGATCGTTTTACAAAATAGATTGATTTATGTATATGTAGTTAAAGCTCCTCTCCCCCCAGCTGTCTCTTCTTTCTGGATATCTCTGATATCACACAGTAGCACTTCTATGAGACAGACCTGCAATTAATTCTCTACAGAATAAATGCTTTAGCATATAGAAAAGCATAGAAGAAGAAAAAAGGAACCACACCAAAACACCCATGTTTAATGATTTTTAAAATCTATATTCCACTTGCTCCATCAGCAAACTTTTCAGTGTATTAAAAGAAAGAAAAAAAATAGAGATAATGACTATATTTTCTCCTTATTCAGTAAAATAGTGTCTGATATTTAATTCTCCATCATCGGAATAGTTTATGGAAATAGTGATGCTAATGGTGAGGCTATCAGCGGGCTCGTTAATTTGTAGTGGCTATTTCTCCTGACCTAATTTCTTTTCCCGCTTGAAAACTGTTTGAAATTTCATCTGACTACAATCAGTTTTATTGGAAATATTAATGTCTGTGCTCTCTCCATAAGCCACCAGCAGGGTAATTGACTTGAAAGATGAATTACAACATCTGCATTAACAGAATGTAGAGTTGTAGTGTGGAGTCTGGTTCTTTGTCCTTTACTGCCCTGCCTTCCTTCACTCTGAATGTGATTCTGACAATTGAGAATTTTTTTTTTTTTTTCAAGAGAGACAGCCCTAAGAGAGCATCATTAATAATACACATTACGCACTGTGGTTTATAATAGAAGGTTGTTTATCCAAAGGCTGGGGAATGACTCTTGAAACTTACTTAGTCTCTGAAACAAATGGGAATTGCTACGAACTACAGAGCCCTTCATATTTATGGGTGTGTGATACAAGCATAATCTATTAACACTATTTGCCTTAAAACTAAAAAAGAGAAAGGAGGGAAATATCTACTCTTTTAGATAAAGAATATTCCCAAACTGCTCAGTGAACATTCTTATAGTGAGAAATTATTATGAGAGGGGAAAAAATCATTAAAATCTTGTATGTAAGCCCACATTGAGGTCTGTCCTACTTACAAAAGTGTTTAAGCATGCAAAAATCAAGCTCACAAAGAGACACTGAATGCAACTTGGAAACAAGAATGCGGCAAGAATCTATAGCTCCTCCAATGCAATGCCGATGGTATCTGTGCCCCATACCTTTAACATAACACTGCTATGTGTAAATATAGCTTTGTATGACAACATGACATTTGCTTTAAAAAATTCAGTACAGAAATATAATGCTAATGACATTTCAGCATTTTCTGTTATTCTCTATAGAAGAACAATTTAATATAAAAGCTAGCTGAAAGGAAAGTCAAGAGAAAGACATTTTGGTTTTGAAGATTTACATCTGTAAATGATGTAGTTTCTCCCTCTAAAATAAATTTGTAATCATTTCTTACCAGTATTTCAGCACTTGCCTTCTTAATTAGTAATGTTTTCAGGATAGCACATGGACAACAGGATTTGGGGGAAGGAGGCAGTGGGAAAGGTAATTTATTATCTGCAACAGAACAGCGTCAAATACCTCTCTCACTATGTCCATCTTCACAGAAGAACAGAGGATGAAAAGATAATGACACAAGGCTTAGATGTCAATGGAAAAAAATACGAAAGCTACTTTCCTTGCACTGAGTGAAGGAACCAGACAATTGATTAGCCAGATAAATGAACCAAATTAGTCTGAAGGCTATATAGTTTTTCAGACACAAAACCCAGACAACTGACTAGAAAGTCAGTTCAGTACTGACCTTATCATCCATACTATCAATAAAAGTGAAACAGTATTAGCAGACTTCTGTGTTGATTTCTTCACTCCAGCTCCTTCTATGACCTCCTTCTATGACCTCCAAAGCTTCCTCAACCTATAGACTATTCTTACATCTTTTAGGTCATTTTCTGATACTTGTCTTATACTCATGTGAAGAGAGATCAAGAATTCCTTCTGCCGCCCACTTCTAACTCCTGAAGTACTAACTTATCTCTTGCTTAGAGTATCTTTTCCTATTTCTCTGACTTAAATCTTGCTTGAAATTATTGAAAACATCAAAGTTTAATAGCAACAGAAGCACTTCCTCTTGTTTTTCCCATGCCTTAAAACTGAAATTTCTGTTCTTAATGTTTTATTAGTAGAATACAGTTGATACACAGTTGACACCATGCATAGGCCTTTACACCATTTTTAAGTAATCAGTTCTGCCTTTATACTTTTTGAGAGATCTTCAGTCGTAATGAAGGAGTTGTTAGACACTTATGTAAGTGTTTTTATGACATAGTGTTTCTACTTACAAACATACAGCAGTTATATAATTATGCAGCAGATTGGTGAAGAAGTCCACAATTCATAAATAAATTTAATTTCTTTGATCTCCCATCAGTTAGCTAAGATGTTTTTTCCAATTAGATTAGACATACAAACAATTATGTCTCAATTACAACAGTTGTTCTGGAAGCTGTGTTTGTCCCTATAGACAACAGGTTTGGAATTGCTCCTCTCAGCTCCCCCAAACCTGTAAAACATTAGGAAATCATTACCACAATACTGTTTCCCCCCAAAAGAAAGATCGTTTTAGTGGTGACAAATAAAACCATTCAGCATATCTGCTCTTGGACTTGGACATTCATAAAACAAAGATTTATTGTACTTCTGTTGACTTTAATTTCACCTCAGTCAGTACAACCTCTTGGGTTAATTAACTCCTGATGCTCACCTCCACAGAGGTCAGTATGACAAAAAGTATGTAATAGCACCAGCTTCAGTTAAAGTTGAAAAATAGTTTCCGTTATAGCTACCTGTTTTCACACTCCCTGCTTATTGTTGCCTCAATAGCACTCTGGATAACTAGAAGCACTCAAAAAACCCTTCTGCTCTATCCCAGTTATTATTCCATAACACAGTTTTGTTTCCTTGGCCAAAGATGGGGAGATCATGGATAAAGTAGCCACTTCACAGGTGGTGTCTAAAAAGTCTACATGGAGTTATAATTCTGATAGCATTTTTTATCAATGAACAGCTTCACCCTTTCTCTTCAACTGTCAGCCTTAGTAAGCACGACATGCAGTGAATATCCCTTTTGCTGGTGGCATACTGTCAGAATTTCTGTTCTTAAGTTTTTGCATTCTTTAAGCATGCCTTTGCTTGATAGCAATGACACTTAACTGCTGTGCCATAGTGGATTCTTATCCTTACACCTGAAAATCACAGTTCATTAATTTGCTGAAAGGTTTCCTGGTTTCTAAGGCTTAAAGAACAATCATGTAGTTTCTGTTTACTTTCAGATGGTTAGTTATGGCAACATTTAACAATTCATTCCACAAGGAATAACAACATGGTATAAAAGCTTTGTAACTTCTAAATAGCATTTTCAGACATTAGAAGACAGGTAAAACTCGATTAAACACACACACAAAAAATGTTGGGTGGGACGGTATTTGACATACAGCCTCCATTTTCTCAATTATCAAAGGGCTGTACTAAAACCAAAGGAAGGTTCAACTTATCTAACCTAAGATTTCACAGAGACTCACCTCTTTTTCTATGTGATACCATCCCCTTTCAGAGAGAAACTCTTCAAGTTTTTTTTCAGATTTCATCACTTACTCATACAGTAAGATGGGGTTCTTCCTTTTACCATTTAAGATGTAGATGTGTCAGTCCTTCAAAACTAGAAAGTACTCCAAAACTAGAAAGTCCTCAAAGACTAGAACATTCTAGAACATTAACAGAGATTAAAAGACATCTTCAAAGGAGCTCAAAACCTTCTAAATAACTATTTCTTTCTCTGTTTTGCTTTCTAACCAATTCTTATTTTCCAAGAGAAAAAGGGGTGAGATATTTGTGAATACTTGCTACAGTAAGTGATTATTACTCCATCACTATCATATAAACTCAGTAGCAGGAGGAATGGAATTTCAGGAACCTCTTTTTTTTTTTTTCTTTTTTTCTTTTTTTCTTTTTTGGTATGGTATCTGCATTAAAGACTATTACAGGTGGATACTTCCCTGAAGCTGAATAAAATGCAGATTTTCCCCCACTTTAAAATACCGTTATAATGCTTTGCTCTGGTCTTACATAATTTTTTGAGCAATGGAGATCTTGCAGTGTTTCTCAAGGTAGCAATTAAACTGCAAGCAGCAAATGGTACTTGTTATTTTTGTAAGAGAAATAGAGGAATTTTGAAGGAAAAGGATTTACATGCAAGAGAGCGCCCATTTAAACTTTAAAGTGCAATGTAAATGGCACATCTCCTTGAAGTCTGCCCCTCCCCTTATCAACCACAGTTAACAGTGTTAAACATAAGCGGATAACTGTACTTCTGTTCAGCAAGATGGAAATGCTATTCAAAATAGCAGAATAAAAAGTGTGCTAATACTGACTTCAACACAACTTCACGTTTAAGTCTAAAGCCCCCAAAATTATTATGGGGAAAAGGGAAATTTTCCACTTGCACAAACATACCCTACAGACACAGCATGCATCCATGGCAATGATAATTCTGATTTCAATTAGAACTTACTAGCTCTCTTGTGCCTCATTTTTACAAGGAAAATAAAATTGAGAAAGGCATCGCTGTGATTAGCTCCTACAGCCACCTTTTCTGAGTAGTCTGAAGTGACAGCCACAGGGGTAAAAAAGATTGTACTAAAACGTCTACTAATGAGGCCCCTGTAGTACTGCTCCAAGAAGGACCATTATATGCTACATTTGTCAATTTCATCTCTTTGGCTTTCTTTTTATCATCTGGAAAAATACTGATTAAGAGAGTGTTTCTTTTTAAGGCTTTATTCTTTTTTAACATTCATAATAATGCTCATTGCCCTCCTGTACAGCTAAAATGTTCCAAACTAAAACATTGAAATGTTCCATACTTCCTATTGACTTTTCTCAGTTTCTTGAGACTAATATGTACTTTATGATAACAAACCACAAACATTCTGCTAGGTTACAGAAAGGGAGGTACAAAAAATACCTGCAAATATCCTTAAAAAAGCAAAGCAATGAGTGGAATGGAAAATAGTAAAACTTTTTCTGTTCTTGTTTGGAGATATATTCATGGCACAAGTCCTAATATCTCTGAGATGAACAAACAAAAAAGAAAAATGAAAATGGGAATTAAAAATAATAAAAATAATTTAAAGTAAAAGAGAATAAAAATGTAACTAAGAAAAAAAAATTATAAGGAAAAAAAAAGAAGACAAAAAAAAAGGAGTCATAGGAATAGGCAGTAGCTGTTTGGGTGACTACAGAGGAGTAAGAAGAAAAAAACCTGATTTCCAAACATGAATGATGACAGAAACTGATAGTGGAATCTCCTACTGCCATAATTCTGTACAGTATACTTGAAAAATAGATATAAACCAAGTAAAATTACTGCTTATATGACTCTTAAGATGAAGCATGATTAGCACTTTTGCAGAAACTAACAGTTACATTCTAGGAAAAAGACAAGGTTCTTCAGGAACACACATATTATTTTTTATGTCCCTAAAATTGTAATAGTAAGGAGCGACTTCTTTTCTTGTGTGGAATCTAAGATGGTGGTAAAAAGAAAACTGGAACTAAGTTGGGGACCAAATAAGGAACATGGGCGTGGACTTCAAAAAAGAACTACAACACTCAAAACTGAAGTTTGTTTTGATCATGTCATAAAACAATAAATATAAAGGATGACTACTTTGTAATAACTTTAAAGAATTATAACAGATTAATAAAATTATATCAGATTTAATAAAATTACTGAAATTACCATAATGTGTCCACAAAGTGGAATTTAAAGAAAAAAAAAAGTGTGTGCAAGCTTGGTCATATATATACACACACACATATATATATGTATAATTTTTTAAACTTTGGGAGTTCAAGCACATGGTCATTATCAATTATAACTTTTTAGAATGCTCTCTAGGCTAATTCAATCTTTACAGAAATATTTTTGATGGATTACAAGGAAGTAGCTGAAATGAGGGCACAACAGTCTTGATTAATTCTGTTGTTCTGTCAGCTTTTGAAAGATGCGTGCATTTCAGAAACATGCAGCTTGGAATGAGAAGTCTGGAGTCTTGATAAAAGTGAGAGAATGAATGCTCAGTTTTATCTTCCAGTAGAGAAAGACTTGAAATTATAGTTAGAGGGTTTATATTTCTACTTTAAGCATCTTAAAAATTTCTTAGGACCTGACGTCGGTAACACCAATAAGAGATTAAATGTCTTGGTTTTGTTTTCCTTTGGTTCTCTCACCCATTCTCTAGGCAATAGCTTATTTCTTTTCCTAACAAAATAACTTTCTATACCTGATCAGTCACTGTGTTTTGCAGACTTATCATATGATGATTAGACATTACATTTTACACAAGTGAGTTTTCAGATATTTTTTTGTTCTGGTTATAGAAATCCAGTCATTTTGTATGCCAAGTGTAATCTTCCATGGCAAGGAAGATTAATCTGCCACTAATACCCCTTGGCGTTGTCTCACAACACGAATGTCTTAGGTTCCTGTATATCATCTGTATTTGAGCGATCTTCAAACATTGAGCCTACCTCATCAAAGATTACTTTATACTTTAAATATATATATTTGTAAACTATATTGATGACTGCTGTCCCAAAAATGGAAATTAAATTTCATTATCAAACCATCAGACTGCTTTATCAAACCAGCTTAACACTGAATTATTTAATTTTCTAAGATTTTAACAGCACATTTATTTGAGGGTATGCATTATGTTTTCCTGAAGGTGGGAATGAGCTTGAAATATAGTCTCCAGTACACATACAACCCAATTTAAAGGAATCTAATGAGTTGAGACTTTTAATGTCTGACAAATATTTTGGACTCTATGGGGATATGATTAAGGTATTCTTTTCTTTATTAGGTGAAGCCTGCAACTGTTCTTTTCATCTCCCAGTTTCCGATTATCAAAATGCAGTGATTTATTTCACTCTCAATATTAAGCGGTTGCTTATGAAAGTTTAGCCCTTCCACTAAAGTGAAAGTCCCATTTGTTCTGGATGAAATAAAGATCTAAATCCTTAAATCAGCCTCTTTCTCCGACTGCCTTCTCTGGCTGTGAAAATGTAAAAGCAGTCACTGGAGATATAGGGTAATCCTTTTCACATATTACATGTTTAGTTAAAACATTATTTCTTTTTTGTCATGCGTCATCCAAATTCTTTCAGGATCCTGTTTGGCTCTTTGCCAAGAGAGACCCAGCCAAGACTTTACCCATTTTGTCCTTTTGGTCTTAATGAGAAAAAGTAGCCCTTCCATTCAGCCTTCACTTTCAGAACAGTTTGCTGAGAGTCCCACAGTTCCCATGTTGGCAACTGTAAATCCCGCAACTATCTGGTTCTAAAATAAATCAGAAACAAAGCCAGGGTGGGTCAGTAATCTTCTTTAAACAATCCAGCATGCCTTGTAATGGATGTATCCTACAAAAGAGCTCTAATGTTTCTGTTCTGTTGTTAAACAAGATTTTGATGGCTTTGGTTGATTCTAACATTACACTAATATGTTGACTTCTCTGTACGTATTGCAGCAGTGCTTGCCAACCAACTCAGGCCAGTCTTACCTGTAATTAATTAGCGTTACTTTGTATCTTATCATAGTACATAATCCCAGGACTGAGGACTAATTTCCTCTTCATTTGCAATACTGTACCCCCTGCACACACAGGTTAAGAAGCATGAAGTACTTCCCTCTAGATCTTTTTCACCCCTTTTGTAAAATAGAGACCTTCTGACCAGTAACTATTCCTCTGTCTCTACTTATGCTAAATACAATATAATTTCTTCGAGACTTACTAGATTTTCTCTAACTTGTATAACTTTTCACATTGGTGTCACAGTCTGACTTGTGTAGTTATTTAATGGTAGTAAATTTCTTTGAATATTAAACTGCTTGTTAGATGCAATTAAGCCAATTCTGTCAGTTGGATTTAAAAAAAAAAGGGGGTTTGCTAACAGAGATATTAATTGATCAAAGGGAATGTAATTCAATATGCTACACTGTACTCTCTTCCGTAAAGCATGCTGGATACCTCAGTGCCCATCCCATAAGTCAAACACAGTCCTTTTTTACTGAAATGTTTCCACTTTTTCCTTCATTTAGTTCATAATGTAACTGTACAATTTTTTCCAATTTATGTAAATCATATTCAAATACATATAAGCTAGAATGATTATACTGATAAGCTGTTGCCAAAAATGTTTAGGACACTATTTGAGTCATTTTGTTCTAACGTATGATTGCAAAACATGCAGGTCAGTACTCAACAGTAAAAATACAGAGAAAACACTGGTTGATAAGTAAGAAAGGCAGGAGAATGACAACACTGAAAGCCAGATTATGATTTTATTTCTTTTAGAATCTTCTGATAATTTTTCTTTATCCAAGTTTGAAATTTTTACGGTTTTCAGCAAATTGCCCTGGCAATATTACATTCACTCTGAATACAGTTGTGTGGGTTTTATTGCTTCACACTGCTGAGTGGAAAGGATTTGCCAGCTTGGGAAAATGCCAGAATTTGCATTTTAATAAAGATATGTCAAACAATAAACTTGCTTAACATCCTGTGACGGATCTGGTGAAACTGTGTCTTGTAAGTGTGTATTACTGCACTCACTACACTTTTCTGCAGTTGTTTTGAGAGAGACAGAGCTAAAATGAAATTCATGCATTAACTTCTTTTTTGGCAATACCCAAAAATCTATTACTGGGATACCATAACTCAGCTAGAACTGCAGTGATATGCAGGAAATCTCTCCCAAATTCAACATCTAGCCTAGAAAAAGACATGGTCTGGAGTCGGGATGAAGGCCTGAATTTCACCTGCATCATGAATAAACAAAGCTGTTCAGGAAGACAGCTGCAATTAGAAGGTGGTCAGAAACCCAAAAATCTAGCAGTGACCACAAGATGAGAGGGTGCAGTGTGCAGGCAACAGCTTACAGTTTATAGGACTTTTCCCTTTAGGTATTACGTTTACTGTTTACTGACTGCTGATTTATATGTTGTGCTGTAAATGCAATATTTAAATATTCTGGGCCCGGTGTAATTTAGTTTTTAATCATTTGTCATTTATGTAAATTACCATTTCTGCCTAGTATAGGAATTCGCTCACATACACACATAAGAAGAGTTATAGAATCACAGAACCACAGAATCACTAAGGTTGGAAAAGACCTGTAAGATCATCAAGTCCAACCATGAACCCAACACCAAAATGCCCACTAAACCATGTCCCACAATGCCACGTCCACACATTCCTTGAACACCTCCAGTGAGGGTGACTCTACCACCTCCCTGGGCAGCCTGTTCCAGTGTTTCACCACTCTCTCAGTAAAGAAAGTTCTCCTAATATCCAGCCTAAACCTCCCCTGGCACAACTTGAGACCATTTCTTCTTGTCCTGTCGCTAGTCACTTGGGAGAAGAGACCAACACCCACCTCTCTGCAACCTCCTTTCAGGTAACTGTAGAGAGCGATGAGGTCTCGCCTCAGCCTCCCCTTCTCCAGGCTAAACAACCCCAGCTCCCTCAGACGCTCCTCATGAGACTTGTGCTCCAGACCCCTCAACAGCTTCATTGCCCTTCTCTGGACATGCTCCAGCACCTCAATGTCCTTCTTGTAGTGAGGGGCCCAAAACTGAACACAGTATTTGCAGTGAGGCACGATCACCTCCCTGCTCCTGCTGGCCACACCATTTCTGATACAAGCCAGGATGCCGTTGGCCTTCTTGGCCACCTGGGCACACTGCTGGCTCATCTTCAGCCGGCTGTCAATCAACACCCCCAGGTCCTTTTCTGCAGGGCAGCTTTCCAGCCACTCATCCCCAAGCCTATAGCGTTGCATGGGGTTGTCGTGCAGGACCCGGCACTTGGCCTTATTGAACTTCATCTGGTTGGCCTCAGCCCATCGATCCAGCCTGTCCAGATCCCTCTCCAGAGCCTTCCTACCCTCCAGCAGATCAACACTCCCACCCAACTTGGTGTCTTCTGCAAACTTGTTGAGGGAGCACTCAATTCCCTCATCCAGATCATCAATAAAGACATTAAACAAGACCGGTCCCAAAACTGAGCCCTGGGGTACTCCGCTTGTGACCGGCCACCAGCTGGATTTCACCCCATTCACCACAACTCTCTGGGCTCGGCCATCCAGCCAGTTTTTTACCCAGCGAAGAGTGTACCTGTCTAAACCACGAGCCGCCAGCTTCTCCAGGAGAATACTGTGGGGAACAGTGTCAAAGGCTTTGCTGAAGTCCAGGTAGACAACATCAACAGCCTTTCCCTCATCCACTCGGCGGGTCACCTGGTCATAGAAGGAGGTCAGGTTGGTCAAGCAGGACCTGCCTTTCATGAACCTGTGCTGTCTGGGTGTGATCCCTTGGCTGTCCTGCAGATGCCCTGTGAGTGCCCTCAAGATGAACCTCTCCATAATTTTCCTCAGCCCTGAGGTCAGGCTGACAGGCCTGAGTTCCCCGGATCCTCCTTCCGACCCTTCTTGTAGATGGGCGTCACGTTGGCAAGCTTCCAGTCATCCGGGACCTCCCCCGTTGACCAGGACTGTTGATAAATGATGGAGAGCGGCTTGGTAAGCTCCTCTGCCAGCTCCCTCAGTACCCTTGGGTGGATGCCATCAGGCCCCATAGACTTGTGGGTGTCCAGGCGGTTTAGCAGGTCATTAACTGCTCCCTCCTGGATCATGGGGAGTTTATTTTGCTCTCCATCCTTGTCTTCCAGCTCAGGGAGCTGGATTCCCTGAGGATACCTGGTGTGGCTATTAAAGACTGAGGCAAAGAAGGCACTAAGTACCTCAGCCTTTTCCTCATCCTTGGTGACAATGTTCCCTCCCTCATCCACTAAAGGATGGAGAGTCTCCTTGGCTCTCTTTTTGTTGTCAGTGTATTTGTAAAAACATTTTTTTGTTATCCCTTATGACCATGGCCAGATTGAGCTCTAGCTGGGCTTTTGCCTTTCTAATTTCCTCTCTGTATGACCTAACCAGATCCTTGTACTCTTTTTCAGTTGCCTGCCCCTTCTTCCAAAGGTGATAAACTCTCCTTTTTTTCCTGAGTCCAAGCAAAAGCTCCCCCTTCAGCCAGGCCAGTCGTCTTCCCCGCTGGCTCTTCTTACGGCACATGGGGACTGCCTGCTCCTGCGCCTTTAAGATTTCCTACTTGAAGAACATCCAGCCTTATGTAAAGCTAGATAGAATATATGTGCCCTGATGCTTTTGAGGTCCAAAAAGAGCCATTATAACTATGCACCTGTGAAAATACAGTACTACACCACTTTCACTTAAAAAAAGAAACAGGTTTAGAAAGCAAAAATCAACAACTAAAATAAAATTCAGTAATTAATTTTGAAAATATTAGTGTATCAACCTTACACATTACTAACAGTTTTATGACAACAGTGGAAAGTGTCAGAAAATGACTGAGACGTACCATAATAATTTGACATAACATAAGCAGAACCAAGGAAGTGTCTTTTGGATTTGATACATGAAAACTGGAAATACTAAGTCAGTAGTTGTATTTCTGACTCATTCCAGTCTTCTGCCTGCCACATTTTATTCAGGTTACATGTGATTAAAAAACCCAACAAAAACACCTTCTATATCCAGAAGTAAAACAGGATCCCTGCTTTGTGGGTATCTTACTTCAAAGAAACTCTCTGGGATTTAAAACATTGCCTATAGGAATTGTTAATGCCACATGAAGCAAATACCCAGCTACGGAAGTGCTTTGGAGACCAACCAAAGCAAAAAGATATTTTATACCTCATCAACTTTTCAAATGGAGAATAGAGGTGATGAAGAATATTTCTTTGATATCTGCTTGCATAGACACAGAAAATATAACAAGCTTACAAGATCTTGGGTTTCACTGAAGTGCAAAAGAGTAAGTCACAATCTCTTCCCTATGAAAAACCCCACCTGGTCAGGCAACCTGTGTTTGAAGGCAGGAATTCACCGAAGCAGTGATCATCAGATTTGTTCGTATGATTTCTTGCTTTTATTCACTGAAAACTTGCAAGTAAAGGATAAGATTATTGCTCTGATTACTACTTCTATGCTTTCATTCTTTTGCTTGCTGGCCAATAAAGAAGCCAGTCGTGCAGGGATAGACATGCTGGAGCAAAGTACTCCATAGTGTACTTCTGCCAACTTTCAGTCATAACTGAAGCTTTCATTTGTGCCAACTTTAAAGTACCAGCTTTCCTCACAAATTCTGAGTCCTGTTTTCCACCCTGAAGAGCACTCTTTGCAAATGGTATGAAGGAAACTACAATTACTTAGGTACAATGTGCTTTATGATAAGGCAGTAGTGTAAAGAAGGTCTGTTGTAACTCCTTATTCAAATCCAGTCATAATTCAGTGCTAAAATGTCACCATCTTTAAAAGTGAACGGCATCTGGCAATGACATCTACCTAATTACCTTCATGTAATGATACATTTTTCATGGAAATAGTGGATGAAGTTTAGGTGCACCATAAGCTAAAACGTAAAAGCACCAAATCTATTCTGCCTATAAAAATTTTGTCATTACATTTGATAGAGATGCCCAAAAGGTTTTTTAATAGCTAGTAAATACTCTTAAAAATACAGACTAAATTTAAAATTATTTTATGGTTTTAAACTGAGAATAGTAAAACTTCCTGACACCCATTATTTGCCCCTGTTTTCTTTGTAAATGGTGTAGCCTTTGAGGCATAGCCAGCTATTCACTCTGGGGAATCTGATCTTGCTTAGAATTATAGACTT
Organism: Gavia stellata; assembly: GCF_030936135.1. Lineage (NCBI taxonomy): Eukaryota > Metazoa > Chordata > Aves > Gaviiformes > Gaviidae > Gavia > Gavia stellata. The sequence continues at coordinate 41,703,121 of NC_082594.1, forward strand.
TTCTATGGTGTTATATAAGAGAATTAATTAATAAAAAAGTCTCTCTAATACCCACACTGCTGAAATGTCTCTTTTTTTTGGTGACGTTCATTACTTTAAATTTCAGATTTTATAGCTCACTTTTGGATGCTAAAAGTGTTACTCTTACATCAGATATTAAACAGTCTTTATTTCCAGAGCCTTTGTCCTGAAAAGAGTCTATACCAATTTTCTGTTGAGGGCATAAGTTCTTAGAATAAATCGTGGTGTGCAGGAGAGAAAAGGTAGAGTAGTAGCCTTGCAGCTGTCTTTTTTGGTACCAGAAAAATATATTTTCTATCAAGTTTCAAACACTTTAAGGGATTTTTTTTAAGTCTTTTTTCATTTTTTCTTTGTAGAACAAGAACTGCAGGCTTCCCTTCAAAGCCTCCAACAGAGATCAGTAAGAAGCAGAGTCAGAATATTTTATAGACAGATGCTCTTGCATCTTCAGCATGCCAGCTAAGCCATAGTTGGCTACCGTTTTAAAATCTCCTGGAACATGAAATTGCCCTTTTTCTAAATATACCACCTTCCAAGAGCTCTGGGGAGAGGCAAGGGTACTAAAAAGATGCAGGATGTCTAAGGTGGGGGAAAAAGGAAAGGAGTGGGTGGTAGCCATGTGAGCTGGCAAACTCTACTGGAAAAGGACCAGCATGACGTTAGCCAACACATTAGGCCAGCACTAAATGCTTAGATAGGGGACTACAGTTTGCAGCTATAGTGAGGGAATCAGGCAAATATATTTACATGATCTGATTGGTAATTAGCCAGCCTTGGAAGGAACTTTTCTTATAAGGTGCTGAACAGATTAATGCATGGGAGTCATCCCACATCTAACTTCTGTAAAAAGTACTTTCTCTGTATTGTCAAGGAAATGAGTTACAGTTCCCTGTATAACAGAATGGTCTAGATTATGAGAGAACACTCTGAAAGGGAATAAAACAAAAATACTAGTTTCTGTATTCAGCCTTCCATATTTAAGGTAGAAGTCTATTTGCCAAAGTCTCCTCTTCAGTCAATGGCCAGGCATAAGTACCTCTGGAAGGCTGAACTTGTAAATGAAATTAAATGTACATGGGATGAGTACTATATTCATACGTGAGACCACAAGGTAAAAATAAAAAACAAAAAAACTCTGCCAAATGCAAATTATCAAAGGCTCAACCTATGTTTAATTTTGCAATTATTTATTAATTATTGAACTGTATTTCAATATAGTTGTTACTCAAGAATTTATAACCATTTATATCATGTTGCATAACAATGTATTTGTATATCACTAGGTAAACTGTTTTGCTAAATAAAAGCAGCCTCCAATACTAGACCCCTGATCATTCACCTTGCTATACTACCTTTTGAGGTCTGTTCTAGACAGTGTCAACAATGTCTTTACAAGCAAATCTGCCACAGAAGGCTTCAGGCATAAGTGCTTATGACATACAGAATCACAGAATCACAGAATCACTAAGGTTGGAAAAGATCTGTAAGATCATCAAGTCCAACTTAAAAAAAAAAAAAAAACAAACCCCACACACAACACACCAAAAACCAACCCACCCAACACCACACAGCACCATGCCCATCAAGCCACATCCCACAATGCCACATCCACACGCTCCTTGAATACCTCCAGGGAGGGTGACTCTACCACCTCCCTGGGCAGCCTATTCCAATGTTTCACTACTCTTTCAGTAAAGAACTTTTTCCTAATATCCAACCTGAACCTCCCCTGGCACAACTTGAGGCCATTTCCTCTTGTCCTGTCACTAGTCACTTGGGAGAAGAGACCAATACCCACCTCTCTGCAACCTCCTTTCAGGTAATTGTAGAGAGCGATGAGGTCTCCCTTCAGCCTCCTCTTCTCCAGGCTGAACAACCCCAGTTCCCTCAGACGCTCCTCATAAGACTTGTGTTCCAGACCCCTCACCAGCTTTGTCGCCCTTCTCTGGACACACTCCAGCACCTCAATGTCCTTCTTGTAGTGAGGGGCCCAAAACTGAACACAGGATTCGAGGTGCAGCCTCACCAGAGCCAAGTACATAGGCACGATCACCTCCCTGGTCCTGCTGGCCACACTATTTCTGATCCAGGCCAGGATGCTGTTGGCCTTCTTGGCCACCTGGGCACACTGCTGGCTCATCTTCAGCCGGCTGTCAATCAACACCCCCAGGTCCTTTTCTGCAGGGCAGCTTTCCAGCCACTCGTCCCCAAGCCTGTAGCGTTGCCTGGGGTTATTGTGGCCAAAGTGTAGAACCCGGCACTTGGCCTTATTGAACTTCATCTGGTTGGCCTCAGCCCATCGATCCAGCCTGTCCAGATCCCTCTGCAGAGCCTTCCTACCCTCAAGCAGATCAACACTCCCTCCCAACTTGGTGTCGTCTGCAAACTTGCTGAGGGTGCACTCTATCCCCTCATCCAGATCATCAATAAAGACATTAAACAAGGCCGGTCCCAAAACTGAGCCCTGGGGGACTCCGCTTGTGACCGGCCGCCAGCTGGATTTCACCCCATTCACCACAACTCTCTGGGCTCGGCCATCCAGCCAGTTTTTTACCCAGCGAAGAGTGTACCTGTCTAAACCACGAGCCGCCAGCTTCTCCAGGAGAATACTGTGGGGAACAGTGTCAAAGGCTTTGCTGAAGTCCAGGTAGACAACATCAACAGCCTTCCCCTCATCCACTAGGCGGGTCACCTGGTCATAGAAGGAGGTCAGGTTGGTCAAGCAGGACCTGCCTTTCATGAACCCGTGCTGGCTGGGCCTGATCCCTTGGTTATCCTGCACGTGTCCCGTGAGCGTCCTCAAGATGAGCCTCTCCATAATCTTCCCCGGCACCGAGGTCAGGCTGACAGGCCTGTAGTTCCCCAGATCCTCCTTCCGACCCTTCTTGTAGATGGGCATCACGTTGGCAAGCTTCCAGTCGTCCGGGACCTCCCCCGTTGACCAGGACTGTTGACAAATGATGGAGAGCGGCTTGGCAAGCTCCTCTGCCAGCTCCCTCAGTACCCTTGGGTGGATGCCATCAGGCCCCATAGACTTGTGGGTGTCCAGGTGGCATAGCAGGTCGTTAACTGCTTCCTCCTGGATCATGGGGAGCCTATTTTGCTCTCCATCCCTGTCATCCAGCTCAGGGAGCTGGATTCCCTGAGGATACCTGGTCTGGCTATTAAAGACTGAGGCAAAGAAGGCACTAAGTACCTCAGCCTTTTCCTCATCCTTGGTGACAATGTTCCCCGCCGCATCCAGTAGAGGATGGAGATCCTCCTTGGCTCTCTTTTTGTTGTTAATGTATTTATAGAAGCTTTTTTTGTTGTCCCTCATGACCATGGCCAGGCTGAGCTCTAGCTGGGCTTTCGCCTTCCTAATTCCCTCTCTGCATGACCTAACGAGGTCCTTGTATTCTTCTTCACTTGCCTGCCCCTTCTTCCAGAGGTGGTAAGTTCTCTTTTTTTCCCCGAGCCTCAGCAAAAGCTCCTTGTTCAGCCAGGCCGGTATGAACCACTCAGTGTCAGAGCCGGATAACTGACCATGGTATACTCTTTCAAATAACATTACAGGCACGGTCAATATCTTTAAAAAATACTTCTAACCTGAAAGAAAACCAGACCAAATAATTTATTTTTATTTTACTGAACAAATTTTTTTTTTCCTGAAATAATGCAAAAATGTTGTGCACTATTTTGAGGAAAAAATTAGTCATACTGTTGTCCAGCTGGACTAGATTTATATGATGGCTTCAGTCTCAGGCTACACTTAAGAATACTCATAGCTTTCATGTGATACAAAATGTGCGACTCGCTTGTTAAGGGTAGGTCGTTACAAGGATTACACTACACTTAACTCTGGACTAGTGTGAAGAGTAATTTAAGTTGTTGTTTTTAATCTTTGAGGACCTTTATAGCGTAGATCTTATCGTCTTTAGAAGGTACCTCTTTCTCTGTGTCAGATGTATTAATAGAGATAGGAAGAAATCTTGTTAACGGGGTCTTGATTCATATCCGCAAAAGCCAGCATATATAAACTCTACAGAGACTCTACAGAGGTAACTATCTGGAACTTCAGAAAGTTTAGTTTATCATATAAAGAGTGACACCATGACAACAGTTTCAAAAGCATAGCTACTACTTCTCTGAATCTTAGTCCAAACATTACTCCAAAATTCATAGTCAGTGAGAAAAAATATTTAGACACAATGTAAGACATGGATTTGCCTTACAGACATGTGAATGTATGCTACATTTAGCCTAACAGACCTGAAAGAAAAGGACATACATGATCACATTTACTAATGTGAAAGAAAAAGAGACCTTCAACAAATTGCCATTCAATAAATTACGGCAATTCTGATTTTTTTTCTATGCAGAAATTTAATGTCTGGAGAATGCAATACACATTGCTTTGGCAAGTATCATATCAAAACAACAATCAAAAATTAACTGAGTAAAAACCCTAAATTGCTATTTAAGGCACAGTTAATATTCTGAGCTGGAATTAAACGTGATGTGGTTTTTAGTTCTCACAGCAGTTTCACTTCTTGGCTGAAACTATAAGATATAGATTCTGGGTTTTAAGCAGCACAGAATAATAAACAAATAAATATAGTCATATAGGTCGTCTTCTTTGAGAGGAAGTTATTTCCCAAAAGACATTCTGGAGAACTTTGTCTAATCTAGTTTCAGGTATCTGAAGAACTGATACTTTCATTGGTTTTTTTCTGCCACATTTACATAAGCCAATTAAAAGTATCAACACTCATTGTACTCATATTTTCAGTGAAATTAATTTAAAAACACTTCTATGTATAAATTACTGAGTAAATGCCTCTTTGTAAAAATGTTAAATAATTCTGCCTTCCAAAGATGTCCAAAAAAGTGTTTTTAGGGGCTATATTTTGCATATCCATTTAGCGCAAGCTATATATACTTATTTATATTGAACTTTCCCTTAATGCCAGGCCTTTTTTTCCCCACTTTCCTCAACACATCCAATATGTCAATATCTTTCTGATATTGAAGAATCTAGATTGGGAGCAGACTTCACAAATCCTGTGGACGAATACATTTTAGAAGCATTAAGTCATGAGCATAAGAGCTCTTGATCCCCATGTGTAAGAAATCAGGAAAGGAAGGCAAGAGACTGGCATGGCTGAGTCAAGGCCTCCTGGTCAAACTAAAGGGCAAGAAGGAAATGCACACACAGTGGAAGCAGGGACAGGTATCCTGGGAAGAGTATAGGGATGCTGCCCGATTGTGTAGGGATGGGGTCAGGAAGGCCAAGGCGCAGCTGGAGCTGAACTTTGCAAGGAACACAAAGAATAATAAAGGCAGCTTCTACAGGTATGTCAGCCAGAAAAGGAAGGTCAAAGAAAGTGTACCTGCCTGATGAACAAGACTGGCAAACTAGTAACAATGGACGAAGAGAAGGCTGAAGTACTCAACACGTTTTTTGCTTCAGTCTGCACTGGCAACCTCTCTTTGTCCACCTCTCGAGTGAATGGACCTCAAGATGGGGACTCGGGGAGCAAAGTCCCTCCCACTGTAAGAGAAGATCACGTTCATGACTACCTGAGGAACCTGAACACACATAAGGCTATGGGACCTGACAGGATGCATCCCAGAGTCCTGAGGGAATTGGCTGATGTAGCTGCCAAGCCACTCTCCATGATATTTGAAAAATCATGGCAGTCAGGTGAAGAACCCAGTGACTGGAAAAAGGGAAACATTGCACCCATGTTTAAAAAGGGTAAAAAGAAGGACCCTGGGAACTACCAACCTGTCAGCCTCACCTCTGTGCCTGGGAGGACCATAGAACAGATCCTGCTAGAAGCCATGGTAGGGCACATGGAGGACAGGGAGGTGATTCGAAACAGCCAGCATGGCTTCACCAAGGGCAAGTCTTGCCTGAACCAACATAGTGGCCTTCTATGATGGAACGACTGCATCAGTGGACAAAGGAAGAGCTGCGGGTGTCATGTATCTGGACTTCTGTAATGCCTTTGACACGGTCCCCCACAACATCTTTCTCTCTAAACTGGAGGGAGATGGATTTGATGGATGGACTATTCGGTGGATGAGGAATTGGTTCGATGGTCACATCCAGAGAGTAGTGGTCAATGGCTCAATGTCCAGATGGAGATCAGTGACAAGTGATGTCCCTCAGGGGTCTGTATTGGGACCAGCACTGTTTAATAACACAGACAGTGGGATTGAGTGCACCCTCGGTAAATTTGAAGACAACACCAAACTGAGTGGTTCAGTTCACTTGCCTGAGGGACAGGATGTCATCCAGTGGCACCTGGACAAGCTTGAGAAGTGGGCCCATGTGAACCTCATGAGGTTCAACAAGGCCAAGTGCAAGGTTCTGCACCTGGGTTGGGTCAACCCTCAGTATCAATACATGCTGGGGGATGAAGGGATTGAGAGCAGCCCTGCTAAGGACTTGGGGGTACTGGTGGATGAAAAGCTGGACATGAGCCCAGAAAGCCAATCATATCCTGGGCTGCATCAAAAGGAGTGTGGCCAGCAGGTCGAGGGAGGCGATTCTGCCCCTTTATTCTGCTCTCATGAGACCCCACCTGGAGTACTGCATCCAGCCCTGGAGTCCTCAGTACAGGAAAGACATGGACCTATTGAAGTGGGTCCAGAGGAGGGCCACAAAAATAATCAGAGGGATGGAACACCTCTCCTATGAGGAAAGCTGATAGGGTGGGGGTTATTCAGCCTGGAGAAGAGAAGGCTCCAGGGACACCTTATTGCAGTCTTTCAGTACTTAAGGGACAGAGTTTTCAGTAGGTCCTGTTGTGATAGGACAAGGGGTAATGGTTTTAAACTAAAAGAGGGTAGATTCAGACTAGATATAAGGATGAAATTTTTTATGATGAGGGAGGTGAAATACTGGAACAAGTTGCCCAGAGAGGCTGTAGATGCCCCATCCTTGGAAACATTCAAGGTCAGGTTGACGGGGCTTTGAGCAACCTGATCTAGTTGAAGATGTCCCTGTTCATTGCAGGGGTGTTGGACTAGATGACCTTTAGAGTTCCCTTCCAACCCAAACCACTCTATGACTGAAAAATTAGAAACCTCAATAAATAACATCTATGACACCAGAAATTCTATCATATAATCTCTAGGAGTACATCTTGCCAAACCATAGGTTTGCTTCATTTTAAAATAGGCTTAGAGGCTAGTATTTGACTTGGTTCAGTTTTTCTGCTACTTCCATACCTAGGTCTCATTTGTGACAAAGACAGCAACTCTGGATTAAAATCAGCTACACTTCATTTACTGTTTATGGTTTTCCTCAGCATTTTTCAGGCTGAGATTCAGCTGATCTTAGACATTCAAAAGTTGGACTTTGCACTGGAAATGAGTACAGTCCTGGAGCACCTCACTTCAGTTATCTTTGAGAACTTAAAAAGAAATATTGTCTAAAAATTTACACCTACTATAGAGAAAGCCTGTGATAACTAGCTTAGAATATACAAATACCTTTTAGGTAGTCAAAGGTAGGAAAGAGGAAGCCCATCCTTAATTTCCAAAATGTAGTGGATGAGAAATAATCCCCGCAGAACAATACAACACCTGAAATGACAAGCAATCTCCTTCCATGCTCAGACATCCCCCAATTGCAAAGCAATTCCTTTGATTGCTTTTGGTTCAAGATCAGCTAATAGATCGAGTGAATTGAAAAGCTGTCCTTGAATCTTACTCCTTATCCAGATCCTGTGCCAAGCCCTGAACAGGTGGATCAATCATCAGATTCATCATTCCTGAAATGGAATCTGAAGAAAGAAGGAATATTTGAGTCCCCGAATTAATTTATTTGGCCTGGCAGAGGTTGCCAAAACAAACAAAAGGGCAGTAAGAATATCTTATTTTCTGGGACCTAATGGATGTCAGCTCATTTAATCTAAGCTTCCAGAAGTATCAGATGGTGATTACTTAGCTCATTACCTACCGTTATATTAAGGGGTTAAATATAATTTATTTTTTTGCTGTGACACCCCCCTGTGCAGCTCATATAATTTTTACAGATTTTGTTTTTCAAGAGAGAGCAGGTTGATAGAGCTGCTGTAAATTTAGTGTGTACAACTGATGTATGAGTTTAAATTTTTCACGTGAAAACTTGCACGAAAATTGGTCATGAACTCCTTTCCTTCAAAATTACAGATTTTCACTGTTCTCAGAAGTTTTACTCTCCTAAGTCATCTTCATTGACATAGCCACAAAAAATCTATACTTACAAATCATGAGAAAAACAGAGAAACTTCTGAGAAGACCCTTCTACTCTATGGACACTCATGCATAACCTTGAAAACATAATTTCATTATTTTTTAATCTTCAGGTGGAGTTAAAATGAAATAAAAATCAGTCTTAGCGCTGTACTCCAGAACAAAATTTGACCTTGCAATTCATCTGTTCCTACTGTGCTTATGAGTTACAGCTGTCCATCTTTCTTCAGGCATAATTTGACATTTTACAAAAATCATGGTAAAACTTCCATGGATATCATGCTAGCATTCTGAGGTTCAATAACTTGTTTCAGAGAGCCCGGGCAGCAGTCCATCTTTCAACATATCCTGCCAGTGTTTGTAAACCTAACATCATTAACATTTACAATTCAGAATGCATCTTATGTGGGGTGCTGAGCTGTATTTTGGTTTCACAGTAAACTAATTTATATTTTCCTCACAGAAGCAAAGACAACAGAATCTTTGTAGATTACACAGCATGACCTGTATAAATAGAATAAGGAAGCAGCTGGTGCCAAGGGTAAGAATCATGAAGTATCACATGATAACACAAAATAACAAAATATACGCAGAATTGAAGCTGTGCACCCTAAGTCTCATTACACAAGATGTGAAAAATTGCCATTGACCTAATAGAAGTTGCACATTATCTGCAGACAGTGATTTCAGGCCCTCTGAATGCTGCAGTATTAGGATAAAGATCTGGGGCAGGATCATGTACTTTGTAATTTTCAATCAGTTGTAAGTCTCAATCCAGTCACTGCAATAGAAGTGTAAAACAATCTTTAGAATGATTAGTTCTTTATTTCAACTTGTCAAATTTATTTCAAAATCAGTATTAATTATTACATAAGAATTAAATGCTTGGAGGGGAGTATGGTCATTGCAGAGGTCTTAGGCTCTTTAATAACACAAAAACAATATACAGGTTCGTCACTCATGTTTTTGTTTAGTTTCGTTCAAAAGTTTCCTAATTCCATGCTTCCACATCTTTAATTAGCATTACAAAACAAATTTGTAACCTGATAAATGAGCAATTTGTTTCTAAATATGCCATAGGTCTCTGTAAAGACCCATAAAGGACATTAGGTGTCTAGGTACCTACTCTCAAAGCAGACTTCATGAAGAAGCTGCACACCTAAATTCTGTAATATATTGAGCTTCTTGGAATGGAATTTGCAGCTGTGTGCTGGGACAGGCAGATAGTGCTAGTCATGGAGGAGAAGAGCTACGCTGATCAATAGGAAACACCCAACAGATGCATTTTTCTTTCCTGGACTTGATCATACCTGCAATTTTGAGCTAAACATCTCTGTGAGACTACAGTTTAAAACTTAATTCACTTATCCTTTAAATTCTCTGCATTTTTTTTTCTTTTTTTCTGTGCTTTTTTTTTTTTTTTTAATATGGGAGGTGGGTTAGAGGCTAACAGCCTGAATTTTTGCCCTGGATTCTATATCTTTCTTTTAAAACTGCTTTTGCATTAAAATCTTTGGGCAAATAACAATATTGGAACTGAACCGAGAAAATGAAGAGCACACACGTGCCAGAATGACTGAAAATATGCTACTAAGCCATGATTCCTTTTGTTTGAGCTCTCTCTCTTTTCCTACACCACAAATCTTGGGTTCCTTGCCATAGAGAATCTGCACTAGCTTCAAGGAAAGGCACGTAGTGTCTGTGATGCCAGATTCATTGCCTAATATGATTTCACTGAATAAATTCAATCGGTTCAGAACTTTAATTCTGCACATGCAAAGTAAAAGGATGTGCACTATGATCGTTATGTGACAGGTCATGACACGTGCTCTTCCCTGGACAGTGATCTGCTCTGTCCCAACAGAACACTGCACACCACTGTGCTGGAATCCTGTATTGCAGGTTGGATCTGGTTTCATCCAAGCAAAAAGGGTTATGGCTGGTGCTTCATGCTGTACTTAGAGGAGTCAGCACATGCTACGCATTCCTAAAATCCACTTGCTGGATGATATATACTCTCACAGGAATCGTTCACAGGGTGACCACTTCGTGCTTAAACATATTTGGAATTCACAGGTCTGAAAACAAAATATTTATTTCAGCCAATTTGGGTGTTGCCTCTGTGCATCCACATTGGCAGATATTAAGATATATAAACTTTACCTGAAAAACCTTAGGTACTTACAGACTCTCCAGCATCGAAGCTATAAAGTAATTTGTTTTGTTTTTCCTTTGATTCGCCTTCTACAGTTTAGATGCTAACCTCTTTAAACACCAATCTACATCTGGGAATTTGCTTTCTCACTGTTTCTATAATCTTTCCAATTTTTAGTTTTAATTCCAACCTTAGATAAAAGCCAAATTCTCATGCCAAGCACTTATTACTTTGATAAATATAGACAATTCTCTGCTTACATGAATGCACATTCTGTTGTTGTAAAAAGAAAAAAAATGGCAGAAGATAACTTAAAATTGTTAGGTAATTTTTAAAAAATAAATTACCCCAGCTGGCTGAAGAAGAGACCCCAAATGAAATTTAGGGAAGAAATCCCATAGGTCAATTGGAGATTTTTAATGTTCATGAAAAAAACCCAAACCCCAACCCCAAAAACCAAAGAAACACTTCTTGCTGATAGTGTACTTAATTTCAGTTGTTATCTCCTTTGACAAAAATATGGAAAAGACACAGACAGCTGTAATCACAGACAGCAGTGAATAATTTCAACATTAATATAATTAACTTAACCTCTTAGGGTTTTCTTAATTATCATTTGCATACTTTTTTTAAAATGGTGGGTCACTAGCAGTTTATAGGCCACCATTTGAAAACCACACTATGGCCTTATATTCTGGGATTAATATTGAGGTAGTATTTAAAGTACAGTAAGAAATACAGAAAGATGTTCTAATTTACTGCTCCTGGATTTTCATTTTGTTATACTCCAAACTTACAGTGAATAATAGCATGTCAAAGCAATCTCGGGTTGCTTAATGAATGCCTAGCAAAAAGGAATTTTAGGTAAAAAACTGTAAGCTTTCACTTTCTGAGTTCCCATTTCACATTGGAAATATTCTAAATGTGCTGGAAGGGCTTAAATGGTTTTTCTCTGTAGAATGAACTCATGCCGTTAAAGTCAAAACCAATTTTGCATTGACTTTAATCAGAGCAAGATCAAACACCTACTCTTCTTTCAGACCTACTTCCAGCAGGAAAGAGTCAGCCAACTGGAATAAAATAAAAGCATGACATAAGAGGTTCCCCAAAAGTGCCTTCAATGTTAGCCACACCTGCAATGGAACAGCATTATCAAAAGGTGTTTGCCTTTGACACAAAGCTACTTTTCATAACCCATGGCTGCAATGTCTATTGTGCAGCGCACCTGTCAGGGGCCTTCATGCAAGTAGTGAAGGATCTTTACTACAAGCAGGCACCCATCGCTCCCACCTTCTCTCAGCAGTACGGTCTCTAATTTTTGTCCCTCTAGCCTTTGCTTTCTGTCACTGTGCTACTGCCAAAAGCTTTTCTGTTATACATTGTTTACAGTGCCTGGTTTTTGGTACCATGGACATCTGCAGGCTGGATTTCCATAGTAAAACAGATATGGAAACTGTAAGGCTCACAGAAAATCTGGGTTCTTTTATCAGGGCTGTTGGTGACTTCCTGTGACACTTTGCTCACTTTCTTAACTGATCTCTGCATACCAGCTTTTACATGAGTAATTATATATAATAATAACCTATGCACACGGATATATGTAGCTAACATTATAGCTGAGAACTGTCTTTATTTGTTTTATGGTTTTTTCCCACTTAAAATCATTAGTAAGATAGGAGAGGGAAATCTACATCATGTTACATTAGCTAACTGTCTCAATTTCATTGCTAACATTCAGTTTAACTGCCGTATTAATTCATCAGGAACTTTTTTTTTTAAACACAAGAAAGGTAAAGAAATTTTGTGGAAAACATGAACTGGCCCACATCAATTTTGTATGCAGTGAGTATGAATAATATATTTTTCATATGTATCATTTTGTGTTGTATAAATTAATCTTTGGCCTTTTACCTTCCACAAATGATATGATTTAATCACCAGCCTGATTTAAATCATCAGCAGCGAAGGGTGTCAGAGCAACAGCATAGCAGCTGGAACCTTGTCAGAAATTCTGTGTTAAATATCTGTTTTTGCTGTATATATTTTTTCATTTGATATTTCCGACTTTGTAAAATTATAGTATAAGGTAACAAGCCACGCTCTGTTAAGCATACTAATTCTACCCTCCCAGTATCAAAGCTTGTAGAATAATGTCATGTGATATGGCGTAAGGCTGGAGAATGAGGAATAAGTAAACCAGAAAAACTGAACCTGGATGTCACTTTGGCATGCAATCAAAGCTGTCAACTTTTAACCACTGCAGCTGCCTAGGCTTTGGTTAACCTCTCATTGATTTCCCCAAATAGGATTTCATCTAAAGCACCGCATTAAAAACTGAGACTAAGGGCCGATTCTGCAAATTTAAAAGTGTATAAATGAATTGCTAGCAAATACACTTGGCAGCTTTCATCTTTGTAAAGCCTCTGATTTTGAACCTAACATAAGTTGGTAGAGGTCAGGTTGTTTTTTGGGAGAAGGGGAAACCGAAAGAGTATGAAGCAATATGTAATGATTTATTTTACTCTATGTATGTTAAGGAAGTATTTGGTGAGTTAAGGGTAGTTATTAATGGATTTACTGTTTCTGACAATGGAATGGTATAATGAAAAAAATAGCACAGTGGAGATCATCTGGAGAAGAAAAAAAAAAAAATCCAAACAAGAAAACCCCTCTTGTAATAAATCCCTGTGATCTGCAGCACATTGTCATGCTGAAGAACATGCAGTAACAGCCATTTCACTTTGTGCTATTTCCTGATTGCTACATTCACATACCCAAGTGTATATACCCAATCTTCTAAAGGAAGGTCCAGGTCATGAGGGTTTACAGTGCTGCAATATATAAGAAATATGACAACTCAAAACAGCACTGTATTAAACCCAGAAAATTGATTTAAAAGAATCAGCACTATTGAAACATTTCAGAATAAAATACTTTCCATTTCTTTCCTACAAAGATCACTGACTGCTTATCCACTCTATCCCTACCCATGAAGCCCCATTAATCCCAAACCAGAAACAATTAATTTGACACATCATGCATACAAAAAATTGAAACGTCTTTCTTATTCATATTTTGGATCCTCAGAGGCTACTAAATTCACTACAAATGTTTGATCCTACTCTGCTCAAACCAGGTGAATCATCACAAATGAGGAAAACTTTTTAAAGCTGTTAAGTAATGTCTGCATATCTCACCCTGATGAAGGGAATAGTAACAAAGCTTTTACCCAGAACAGACTAAATTTCTACAGATAAGAGGAATCCCTGGCACATACTTGGCCAAATTCCAGTTCAGTCAAATAGAGTGGGTAAAATCCAGAGGCATTATGAAGGTCAATGGCAAATGTCCGCTGACTTCAATCAGGATAAAGGTATCCTTATCCATGCTTCTTCAGTCATTGACAAAGATGGTGCTGAATTACATTTTATGTATCGCTTCTGTTTATCCCCACAAGACACTCCTGCTAGCCTATACTGACATTTCATGTCCTTATTCAATTTCTGCATTTGAAAGCTTATCAAATTCTGCCCTTAGTGACAATGGTGTGAGCTGCTTTTTACAGGTCTTGCTGAGGACATAATCTGATGTCACGTGGCAGAAAAAAGATGCACAAAAGTGTTAGGCATCCATACACTGCTTCAATCTCTGTAAGCAGAGTTTTCCCAAGTTTCTTTAACAAACTCACTGGATATGATTTGGAAAAAAACAACAAAAAACCCCAAAAAACAAACCCAAACAAACAAAAAACACAAACCAAACCAAACAAAGCCCAGGATGAATTTGAAGGCTGTGTTTCAACTCTAGGCTCAGACACCTAAAGTTAGGCATCCACAGTATAGATGTTTAAGCTCCAGTTATAGGCAGTGAAGTACTAAGAGTTCATACAGTTGTCTATACATGGGGTCTGCTAACATTTGAGATACTATACAGTATGCTGCATGCTCTCTAATACAGTCAACTACCCATTTAGAAGCATGTAAGACAGGATACCTAAGAAACAACATCTCAGGTAAATGTCAACAAAAAAAAAAATTTTTTTTTGTGATGCTATAATCTTTAATCAAAGGAAATGCACACCCCCCAAAAAAAAGTAAAATTGATATTAATGTGAATCACACTTGTACCCTTTTTTTATCCTACTCCACCTTTGCATTTAACACTAGGTCATAAAACCTTTGAATTATGGAACAGAATATTCATTTTAGTTCTTTCCTTCTCCAAGGGAAAATGCAACTGAAAGCATTTCCTTCAGTATGGAAAGTAAATTTATTTTAATAGGGATAGGACAGATGAAGAAAACTTGTGAAGAACTGTTCTCATGCATACTTCCTCGCTTCTCCCACCTAAAATGATAATTACTGGTTTAAGAAAACAAAATAGCATAAACAATAGTATACAAACAGGAATGTCCAAGAGACTTCTCATACAAATATACTATCAAACAAAACTCTTGGATAACCTCTGTGGCATCCTCCTTCCCAAAAAAGACTGGCATCTTAGTAACATTAAATAATATTATCTTCCTTAAAATATTCAGATAAATGAAAATTACGCTTTCTCCCCAAAGAAAAACAGCTTTTAAACAAAATAAATCTGTGTGAGTATTTAAAAATGTCTTTTTTGATACAATTTTTGTATCAAAATGTCTTTTTGAGACAATTAAGTACTACAGTTCAAATGTGTTTATAATACTATATGCTGATGATTTTTTAAATTTATGTATGATTATGGTTCTGGAAGAAAAGAACATGGAAGTTGTTGTACCTCTTTAACTCCTGTGTTTTGTATCCCTATACAGGACCAGCCTTTCCACAACATTTCAACACCTTCTTTACAAAGAAGAATAAACCATCACTATCAAATTGGCCAGGCATATGTATGACTGCTTTCTGTTTCACACTTCAATGATGGTCAAAAAACCAAAACCAAAAACACATTGTACCATTTGAAAAATCAGACTGAAAGATCAGAGTGCCAGTAAAGCATGCAGGAGATAAAAAGCTGAAGACAATACTCCACAAAAAAACCCATAATTGTTCAATACTTTAAGAAGTTTTGTACATTCTCCTCTTTCTCTCACTGTGCACAAACACATAACAATATATACAAAATGTCTGTTCTCTTCATAAACTTGCATACAGTATTTAAGCACAGGCAGACACTAAATATATGCATAGATACTTTGTATGTACACATTAAACATATATATAAAAATATTTCTATGTCATGGTATATTTAATAAAGTGGGGCAAGACCAGCCTTGCAGAGAGGCTTGCTAATTGTACTGGGTTTGCCTGGCAAGGTTTTGGTAGCGAGGGGGATACAGAGGTGGCTTCTGTGAGAAGTTGCTAGAAGCTTCCCCTACGTCTGATAGAGCCAATGCCAGCTGGCTCCAAGACGGACCCACCACTGGCCAAGGCTGACCCAATCAGCGACGGTGATTGCGCCTTTGTGATAACATAGTTAAAAAGGGAGAAAAGCAGCTGCTCAATGGCAGCCAGAGAGTGGAGTGAGCATATGTGAGAGAAACAACTCTGCAGACACCAAGGTCAGTGAAGAAGAAGGAGGGGGAGGAGGTGCTCCAGGCGCCAGAGCAGAGATTCCCCTGCAGCCCGTGGTGAAGACCATGGTGAGGCAGGCTGTCCCCCTGCAGCCCATGGAGGTCCACGGTGGAGCAGATATCCACCTGCAGTCCATGGAGGTCCCCATGCAGGAGCAGGTGGATGTCTGAAGGAGGCTGTGACTCCGTGGGAAGCCCGTGCTGGAGCAGGCTCCTGGCAGGACCTGTGGACCTGTGGAGAGGAACCCATGCTGGTCAGGTTTGCTGGCAAGACTTGTGACCCCATGGGGGACCCGCGCTGGAGCAGTCAGTTCCTGAAGGACTGTGCCCCTTGGAAAGGACCCATGCTGGAGCAGTTCGTGAAGAACTGTAGCCTGTGGAAGGACCCACATTGCAGAAGTTTGTGGAGGGCTGTCTCCCATGGGAGGAACCCCACGCTGGAGCAGGGGAAGACTGTGAGGAGGAAGGAGCAGCAAAGACAATGTGTGATGAGCTGACCACAACCCCCATTCCCCATCCCCCTGTACTGCTCGTGGGGAGGAGGTTGAGAAAATCTGGAGTGAAATTGAGCCCAGGAAGAAGGGAGGGGTGGGGGGAAGGTACTTTTAAGATTTGGTTTTATTTCTCATTGTCCTACTCTGATTTGATTGGTAATAAGCTAAACTGATTTCCCCAAGTTGAGTCTGTTTTACTCGTGACTGTAATTAGTGAGTGATCTCTCCCTGTCCTTATCTCAACCCATGAACCTTTCATTATATTTTCTCTCCCCTGTCCAGTTGAGGAAGGGGAGTGATAAAGCAGCTTTGGTGGGTACTGGCATCCAGCCAGGGTCAACTCACCACGCTAGTGAAAGGAGCTTTAAACATCTGGAGATGGTAGACAAAAGACCTGAGACTTAGAGGAGAGATAGGAGAAAGTGAGAAAGTGCTCAAGAGAAAGCATGTCACATGAGGAACATCCCCTGTGAACACAGCGCAGCTAGAGGCTCACCTCAAGTGCCTGTACACAAACACATGTAGAGTGGAAAAGAAATCACAGCGAACCCATACAGGCTCCTCAGGACATGTGAGGAGGAGAGGTTGTGCTCTATGGAAAAGTGCAGTTTGAATTCATGGAGCTTTGCACTGGAGCAGGTGACCAACCAGTCCAGAGCTGATGGGACAAGATCGGGGTCGGTGCAGTGATGATTGTCTGATAAAGACTGATTGATCAAGAAGAGGAAATGAAGCCTCCTTTAGAAAACTGGGAGAAGCCTCACAAGCAGAAGGGTGGTTCTCAGGGGAGACACAGAATCACAGAATCACAGAATCACAGAATCAGTACGGTTGGAAAAGACCTGTAAGATCATCGAGTCCAACCTGGGGGGGGGGGGGGGGGGAACCACCCACAAAAAAAAAAAAAAAAAACACAACCACAAAACCCACGCCACACAACAACAATAACAAGCCACAACCCACCCAACACCACACAGCACCATGTCCATCAAGCTACATCCCACAATGCCACATCCACACGCTCCTTGAATACCTCCAGGGAGGGTGACTCTACCACCTCCCTGGGCAGCCTATTCCAGTGTTTCACCACTCTCTCAGTGAAGAACTTTTTCCTAATGTCTAGCCTGAACCTCCCCTGTCGCAACTTGAGGCCATTTCCTCTAGTCCTGTCACTAGTCACTTGGGAGAAGAGACCAACACCCACCTCTCACGAACCACCATCTTTTGAAAGGGGAAAATGGTGGCGCACAAAACTTTCAAGAGATTTCTGGCAAGCATCAAGAACTGGTTTTTTGATACAGGTGTACAGGTGGCTGACAAACGGACCAGAAGAGACACTCAGCTGGACTTATTACTAAAAAAAAAAAAAAAAAAAATAAATAAAATACAAACCTAAATTTTATAAAAGCAGATTTAAATTTGTTCAGGGATCCGCTTGGAGGCGGCTAATGGGAGACTGCTCTGGAGGGTAAAGGAGCTCAGGAGAGCTGATTGATCATCAATGACAACTTCCTCAAAGCACAGGAAAAGTCCAGAGTGATGCCCAGGAACTTGAACAAGCACAGCATAAGGTCAGAGTGGATAATGGGGAAATCCTGACTGAGCTCAGCTGAATTATAAAAGCCAATACTCTCTCAGAGTTGCTACTAGTGAGGACTGTGAAACATAAAAAGAAACTATACTGTCAGCAAACGGAAGACAAAGGAAAATGTAGGGCCACCACTCAAAGGGGAACCGAGAGGCAAAGGACACAGAAAAAGTTGAGGTACTAGGTGCCTTCTTTGCCTCAGTTTCTACTGGTAAGGACTGCCGCAAGCCTCCCAGGTCCTCTGAGCCTGTGCCAGGATCTGGGAGACTGAAGAATTACCCACAGTAGAACATCAAGGCAGAAAACAATTAAGTAAATTGGACATAGGACAAGATGGGATGTCTCCAACAGTGCTGAGGAAGCCAGACAATGTCATTGCAAGGCCACTGTCTATGGTCTTACAAAGATCTGGATGATTGGGGCAGGCTTCTGATGACTGGAAAAATTCTTCATTTTCGAAGAGAAGGAGAAGGATCACTGGGGAACCTGCAGGCCACTCAGCCTAATCTCACTACTCAACAAATCACAGAACCACAGAATCACTAAGGTTGGAAAAGACCTGTAAGATCAGCAAGCCCAACCATCAACCAACACCACCATGCCCATTAAACAATGTCCCACAATGCCTCGTCCACAAGTTCCTTGAACACCTCCAGTGACAGTGACTCCACTACCTCCCTGGGCAGCCTGTTCCAGTGTTTCACCACTCTCTCAGTAAAGAAACCTTTTCTAATACCCAGTCTAAACCTCCCCTGGTGCAACTTGAGGCCATTTCCTCTTGTCCTGTAGCTAGTCACTTGGGAGAAGAGACCAATACCCACCTCTCTGCAACCTCCTTTCAGGTAATTGTAGAGAGCGATGAGGTCTCCCCTCAGCCTCCTCTTCTCCAGACTGAACAACCCCAGTTCCCTCAGCCTCTCCTCATAAGACTTGTGCTCCAGACCCCTCACCAGCTTCGTCGCCCTCCTCTGGACATGCTCCAGCACCTCAATGTCCTTCTTGTAGTGAGGGGCCCAAAACTGAACACAGGATTCGAGGTGTGGCCTCACCAGTGCCGAGTACAGGGGCACGATCACCTCCCTACTCCTGCTGGCCACGCTGTTTCTGATCCAGGCCAGGATGCCATTGGCCTTCTTGGCCACCTGGGCACACTGCTGGCTCATCTTCAGCCGGCTGTCAACCAACACCCCCAGGTCCTTTTCTGCAGGGCAGCTTTCCAGCCACTCTTCCCCAAGCCTGTGGTGTTGCCTGGGGTTGTTGTGACCCAAGGGCAGGACCCGGCACTTGGCCTTATTGAGCCTCATACAATTGGCATCAGCCCATCCATCCAGCCTGTCCAGATCCCTCTGCAGAGCCTTCCTACCCTCCAGCAGATCAACACTCCCTCCCAACTTGGTGTCTTCTGCAAACTTGTTGAGGGTGCACTCAATCCCCTCATCCAGATCATCGATAAATATCTTTAACAACAATGGCCCCAAAACTGAGCCGTGGGGGACTCCGCTTGTGACCGGCCACCAACTGAATTTCACTCCATTCACCACAACCCTCTGCGCTTGGCCGTCAAGCCAGTTTTTTACCCAGCGAAGAGTGCATCTGTCTGAGCCACAATTCGCCAGTTTCTCCAGGAGAATTCTGTGGGAGACAGTGTTGAAGACTTTACTAAAGTCCAGGTAGACAACATCGACAGCCTTTCCCTCATCCACTAGGCGGGTCACCTGGTCATAGAAGGAGATCAGGTTGGTCAAGCAACACTACTCAACAAATCCTCCTGGAAGCCACATCCAGGCACATACAGTAGGAGGAGGAGACTGGAAACAGCCTACATGCATTTACCAATGGCAAAGTGTGCTTGACCAGCCTGATTGGCTTCTGTGATGAGATGGCTACCTTAGTGAAAAAGGGGTACCTTGATGTTAGCAATGGTTTTTTTTTTGTCCATACAAGCAACTTGATGAAATATGGTTTGGATGAGTGGACTACCAGGTGGCTGGAAAATTTCTTGGAGTGCCAGGTTCAAAGGTTTGTGATCAGGTGCACAGTCCAATGGGCAGCTGGTTAATAGAGGTGGATAATGGGGCCAGTATTGCCTTTGCATCTGATGTCTTGGCTAACAAGCTGGATCATGAGGCAGAGTGCATCCTCTGCAACTGTGCAGATGATGCCAAGCTGGGGGGCAAGCACTCTGCATGCTGGAATGCCGGGCTTCTTTTCAGAGGGAGCTTGACAGGCTGGATAAATGGGCAACAGGTACCTCAAGAAGTGCAGCAATGGCAAACATGGAGTCCTGCCCCAGGGAGGGAATAACCCCATGCAACAATGCAGGCTGGGGCCAACTAGATAGAAACAGCTTTGCAGCAAAAGACCTGTTGGTCCTGGTGGACAACCATTTCAGCATGAGTCACCAGTGTGTCCTTAAAAAGAGGACAAACTGCATCAGTAAAAATGTAGCCAGAAATCTCAGGGAGGCAATTCTTCCTTTCTATTCAGCATGTATGAGACTGCATGTGAAATGTTGTGTCCAGTTTTGAGCTCTCCAGTACAGGAAAAACACTGGAATAAGCCCAGCAAAGGGTCACCAAGTTGGTGAGAAGGCTGGAGAGTATAAAGAAGGCCTCTGAGAGCTATATGTGCTCACCTTCAAGATGCGAAATTTATTGCACTTTTAGCCATGTAACAGGAGGGCCTGGAGAATATGGAGCCAGACTCTTTTTGCACAGTGACAGGATGAGAAGCAATAAAGACAAGTTGCAAGAAGGAAAATTCTAATTTGATATGAAGGAAAGAATTTTCATACGGATGATCAAACGGTGGAACACGCTGCCCAGTGAGGCCGTGGCAAACCTTGGAGATATTCAAAACTTGATTGGGCAAAGCCCTGAACAACCTGATCTAAATTAGCCCTCTTTGGGTAGGACATAGTATCAAATGACCTCTGAAGGTCCCTTCCAACTTTGATTACTTGATGATAATAGAACAGTACTCCATGTATATAGCAAAACTATTAAGAATAATCACATGCCTAGCCTTAATATATTTAGTACTTTTCATTTCTATATAATATATCAATGGATAATAAATAATTTTTTTGTGTAACACACAGAAAAGCTAATCATACCTCAAAGGTAATATGTTTAAACATCACACATTTTAACATTAGAACTATTTTTAATTACTTAAAGTGTTCTGATGATGCTATTAGAAATAGTATCAGATAAATAATCTGACAGAGACAGTATGAAATGAGTTGATGTAATAACATCAAAAAACTGCACTACTTTGTATATGAGCTTCATCTCCACAAAAACAAACAAATAGGAGATGTTAAAAAAACCCAACAATGACAACTAATCAAAAAAACACACCAACTTCTCCTTCTGCTGTCACTTGTATTGGTTTCATTAAGGTCACGCAAAAAGTACAGCTAGTGGCTTCAAATCATTCTTTCAGGGTAGAGGGTGATCAAGTTAGAGGCAAATCTATTTGCAGGAAACAACTGATAATCCCCCATTAACCTAGTATATCTTATGAAGCTATCACTGAGTCACAGAAAGTTTATGGAATTTTTAGAAAGAGGAAAAAGGTCAGGAAACTTGAGTCAAACCCATACTCTACTCTCCTCTCTTCCCATAGAGTGGAAATGCTTGAGTGAAGGATATTTTCAGAACACAGGTTGGGAAACCACAATAAAATTTGATTGCAAGGATGTTTTTTCTAATTGTGGTTATGACATTTAAATTAACACCAACTGTTTGATTACTCAGCTCTTTTCCTCCTCCATGATGGATAAATATTTAATGAGAATAATCTCCACTGTGATTGTGAACAGCGTAAAGAAGTTAATTTCACCTCTATTTTTCCTCAGGTCCCTGAGAAACCAGGTATAATCTGAGGATTTACAGAATAACTAGCTTTCCTCCAAATCTCTTTATAAGTATTCACCAGAAAGCTAATATTTATTTAGATATACCTAAAGGAACTTTCCTACCTCAGGAGAAATCCTGCTGAACTTTACACAGGGCAACCATAGTTAGAGTCAGGAACAGTACAGAGTAAGTGCGATTTTTTACTCAAGCTGGGTCTTCAGTCTTAGTTACAGATGCAATCGCTCAAAGCCTTAGTCTGCCTGACTCAGATGTACTGATAACACCTCGTTATCAGTAGCACTGGAAGGAACACATGAGGCTCCTTTCAAAACCAGATATGAGGAAATCCATACAGGGGACTATTACATTATTTCTGCTAAGAAAATATGGCTCAAAAATATCTCAAGAAATCCAGCAGCCAACAAAGTTATTAACCTATGACTTCTTTTTAGTTCTATATTTAATTACTGTATATTGTATCATGAGGAGAAGCTAGAGGTAGAAGAATGCTATTAAAACTATATAACCCTTCTAGTGTAGGAACTAGAGTAGATCCCCAACAGAGAAAGAAAAACCACCAAAACCCCACATATTTTAAAATACTAAATTATTACTTAAATGTAAAAGTTCATGACAGACTCTCTTTTCTCTATATACTATATACAGAGAGACAGAGATATAGGATAAAGGAATATCTTATTGTTTTATTCATTAAGAATGGCATCATTTTTAGTTTAAGAGAGAAAGAAAAACAGGAATGTATTGAAGTACTGACAGACAGCAGCATCCTGCTTCCAATGGCAGATTCCTCGCAAATGTCTTCACCCAGAGACAAAAAGATGCACTCTTTATACAAGATTACGATTTACACTAGATGCCAAAACAAGGGTGAGAGAGAACATCTAGATTTACATTCCCATATGAACCATTAGACCTGTCACAACAATGCTCAGACAGACACTAGAATACTTTTCCTTAACATTGCAAGAGAAAAGAGCGGGTGAAGAAGATAATATGTAAGAGCAGTCTGGAGGCACAGTTCTTCATGAGGACAGAGAGACTTGGCCTAACCGTTTCAATTAATACATTGCATATACTCCAGATTTTCTACACATATCACACTCTTAACTTACTAAAATGTAGGTGAACTAGTTGATGAAAGTATTGGAATATTGTATAACAAAACAAGAATGGATCTATCTTCACCCCACTAGGGCATTTGGTTTTCCATATGCTGCTTTATGTGCTTCTACTCTGCATCTGTCTCATAGAAAACATTAGATGGCTAGATTCACTATCAGTTACAGGCTGGAACAAGTTTGATTTCAGTTACAGCAGGAGAGGAAAACAGCTGGGGAAAACAGCTAAGGGTGCAGGCACCAAGGAGGTGAATCAAAGATCAGAATGGTACATTGCATGCTACTAATTAGGGAAAAAATGAAGTCAAGATATATATGTAAACACTTATTTTTATATAAACCTGAAGTTGCTCAGTTTCACTGCAACCACATTTGAGACAGAGAGTAGTACCTCATTGAAGAGCATCTATTTTGATTCATTTGAAAGAGCTGTTTCACAAGTAATTTTAATGATGGTTCTAAACCAAAAAGCAGCTTACTTTAAAAAAAAAAAAAAAAGGCATAATAAAATCTAATTACAAAGAAGATCGGTGTTTGTCCAACTTCCCTGAATTACATCCAAGTTAACAGACTTCTTTCACCAGCTAATAGGCACAGAGAGTTAGGAACAGAACAAAATACAAATTGTGAAAACTTCTGCCAGGGTTAATAACAATATCTGTATATGCAGACTCCAAAGAATAAAATGTACAGAGCATTCCTTTTCTCAGAATCCTGACTCAAGCAATTATTATCATCCAGGTTGAACAGCAGAGAAAAAGCTATGTCTTCTTTTTTTTTCTTTTTACAGGAAAAAAAATATTCTTGCATGATCTACTGTTTGGAAACCAAGTCATTTATATGGAACATACTCAAATGAGATATTTGAATAGTCTCAGATTCTTTCCTTTAACCTTAGCCCATTTCCTAGAACTCTGAGTCTCTTTCCTCTCTTGAAGAAAGATTCTGTTACTTTAGGACAAGGTCAGTCATAAGCTTCAAGTTTGTAATATATCCTTCACAAATCTGCCTACTGGTTTTGATTATTCCATGTGGTTTTTCCCCCTCTTGTACATGCAAACTCCCAAATTTGTGTCTTCATGTGTTGGGTGAGAGGGGGTGTTTCCAGACCAAAGGAACAGATGTTAATGTTATCAATGCCAAAGTACCGTTATATTCCTAGAAGGGATCATTTTGATCACACTTCACAAGATAGAGTCTACCCAAAAGCATTTCTCAGATAAATGGGACCATGACTACACCTGCCCATCTGCAAATAACAAAATTAACTTGGTATGAGATGGAAAACAAAGCTACACTAGCTGAACTCCATCATATAATTGTTGCTGACTTCTTACATCTGTAACACATTTGGGTTGGGAGATGAGAGTGATAGAAACCTTAGTGACAATGGCTAGTTGGCCTTACATATGGATGATATCAAGGAGATTGGCCTGAGGCTACGTGACTAGTGAGGCCACATGACTTACTATCTTGGCTTATAGTGGCTTACGCCAACAACATGATTTATAAAGCAATAAACAGTTAAGAGAATAACTCCTCATGGGTGGACACATCCATGGGCATCCAGCATTGCATAGAGGGCTGAGCCTGAACTGTGCACACAGGAGTCCAGCTGACAACCAGGACCCAGACACGTTGCACAGTTGGAGCAAGCATCCTGTACCCCTGCATGCCGGTCTGAACTGGGCTGAAGGAAATGCAACTTTGACTGGTGTCTCTGTGTGTGTGTGTACATGCGTGCATGTGTGTGTGTTGTAGAATAGGTTTCTTAAAAGACAAATTGTTACCCATGCGCTACCACCCCTCCCTCACGCAAAATACATTTTAGATTATTATTGATCACCAAGTGTTGTTTTTCCATTCCTGCATCCATCCCACCCCAGCCCAGTTCCCCCACAAAATTGTGCTGCCTGAACTGTTGCTTAATCAGGTACACCATACACTTTCCTAAGAACTTCTGCATCTAATCTTTAGGTCCAGATACCACCAACTTTAAAGGCAATGACTAAAATTTTACTTCAAGAAACAGAAAATCCATTAGGTCTGAAACTTGTTTTAAGGGAGTTTTTTAGATTCTGTTACATACAATGTTAATGGAGATTTGCTTTGCCAAGAATCCTTTAAAAAGAGACTGTGTAATTGCTATTTAGATGAGCAAAGTACTCACAGGTAATTCAACTGTTTTTTAAAAAGAATAATACAATACATCTTTATTTATATTCAATAATGCATCACAAAATGAGCAGTCCTCATTCACTCTACAGACCATCAACATTACTTATTGCTCAAACTGGGAAGATCTATCAATATTAAAATGATAAAAATAAATTTAAATACTTAAAATGCTTTCCATAAGTAAAGGGTTGGAGGATTTTTTCAAAGCCTAACATTCACATGGATGAAAAAGAAGCTTTAGCTAAGCTGGCCAGGCTGCTGTCATCAGCTAGAAATAAAAGACCAAAGTTTTCCATGCCCAGTATCAGCTGGTAGAGAAAAGAGAATAAATTTTCACATTTTCTAAAACCTATAACAGACATGAGAAATAGTTTACCCATTTGTTTAACCCTCTTGAAATATTGAACCTAGCTGAAAAGATTTGTCTGAGAAAGAGCAACAATTCTTAGGGAAAGGCTGAGAGAGTTCCATAAAATCTTTCAGAAATTAGCTTAAAAAAGTAGAACTTTCTTCCTGTTTAGTTACTTTAGAACTTACTTTCTAGTAATTAACATCCAACTTCCATGAAAAATATTTCCCTAACACCTGTAGCTCTGGAAAAACCAGCTTTTACAATGTAATGTGTAGAATAACATACCTTCCCTCAAAAGAGTGGACTCAACCATGAAGCATTACATATATATTGTTCTTAAAGCTTTAAATAAAAGAGTACATTGGGACTTCTTATTTTGTAATTAATATCCAATGAAATAAAATATTAGAAGTGACAGCTTCTGCTAAAACATTACACTCTAGTACTCATACAGAAAAAAAATCCTAAAACTGAGCTAAGAGCTTAAGTGCATGTTTAGTCTTATATGGTACTCCACTGCCTGAATCTACCTCAGTGTGCTCTAACCATTTTCCATCGCCTTAATAGGAATTTATATATAGCTATAGGCACCTAAATTTCTAGTATCTGGAGCTGAATATAACATAACATAACATAACATAACATAACATAACATAACATAACAATTATATATTAATATTGTATTATTAATTATTACATTATTAATTATTATATTATATTATATTTCAGTTGGAAGGGACCTACAATGATCATCTAGTCCAACTGGGAATCCCACTTATTATTGTGTTCACTTTAAATTACTTTGTCCTAACCGTATATGATGGCTTTTTTTCATTCAAAATTTCCTTCATAACTCTTGTGTAACTGAATCAATATTTAACCACATCATTCTTTATCATTAGAGAGGAGATAGATGAGATAGATATCTAGATTTAGGTATCTATAGCAAGTTTATAGTACACTAATAGAGATTCAACAATGTTTATTCCAAATATTTTACACTAAGAAATGAAAGCAATTCCCTTATCTCTGGAATGCCTATATTGAGGCTAAAATAGCCTACTATTAAGGCTAAAAAGTCCTCAGTAGATAGTTAGAAAATATACTTTGAAATTTAATGTCTGGTACTGGAAACTCCAGTTTCCAGGAAATTTTCTTCTGATGTAGCTTAAAGCAAGTGCCACAGAGTGCTTAGTTTTGGGGAAGAAAGTTTTTACTGTAATCTTGTAGTTTGAATCTTTCAACAAATATAATTAAATGTATCATAAGATGCAATTAAATTTAAATTGCATTTATTACTTTTAACCTTTAAAACAGTCGGAAGTTCTGAACTTCTACGTGGAGTTTTCTGGTATTAATTTTAGAGAGACTCTCTTTAAAAAGCACAGATAGCGGACAGATACTGCAGTCCTTTATTTCACACAGAAAAAATGGAAACTGATGGACTAGGCTGGAGTTCTTCACAGAGAAGAAACTGTGCATCTAAATAGAACATGGCTCCTCCTTACTGCAGAGCTTTAGAAATCAAAGTGTTGAACCCTGGTTCTTCTCTGATTACTGCTTCTGAATGTTGAGGGCAGACAGCATCTGCCAGACTCATTTTCTGAGAAGTCCACATGGTGCTCAAAAGGAGATTGTTATTTTCCTTGGTTTACTGGGTTGGAGTCCAGAGCAAGTGCTAAACAAGACTAACAAGAGGATGCCAGGAGAAAGGTATCATTCAGTAGGCCCAGCTGTGAACCATGAATTGCTCTGATGGGCAATAGCTAACTGTGTGCTTGTCTGAGTAAAGATAAGAGAAAAGGTCTTATTATAACCTTCAGCTGAGCAATTCTCTCTATCTCCTGTCAGATGCTACTGCACGCTTCTAGTTCACTACATGCATTACTTCAACTTCACACCAGCGTGACAATATTGAAAAGAATGGAAACACACTTGCATAAATTTGCAGTAATGCACTTCTTACGACCCTTGCAGGAGTTTTGCCCATTGAATTCAGTGACAGCAGGGCCCAAAATACCTATCATAAAATTAAATGTTTATTTTATTTATTTCAGTGGATCTGGTATCTTACCACCCATGGTTTGCCAGGTACCCAAATCTCCCACAAGTACTTCGGCATATCTCCAAAATTCAGTGCCTAAAAAGCAATAATATTTAAATAAAAAAGATGTGTCATTCTTACTACAGATCTTCAGATAACCCACCTCCCCAATGGCCCAATATTGCTAATATAGAAACAAAATGTGAGCAAATTTCTACTGAAGATAGATAAATAACTTTTTATGAGGGTTCACAAACTTCAGAGGCCATAGCCTAGTGTTACCAAACATATGCGTGGTAACATTGAAAAATGCTATGTCAAACGTTAATTTGGTTTCTGAAGGCTGATTGTATAATATCTTGCTGCAGCCAGGCAACAGATTTTCAGATGGGTTTTTATTGTTCTATTTAGTGAACTACCAACTGAAATAGCTGTCTCATAGTAAGAAGAAACTTTTTTTTTTAATTTAATGCACTATTAAGCTTTTTATTAAGATATTATTAATCAACCCTGAGACTCTAAAAAGCAAAACCAGCAGATCTTTAAAACTGCAATTAAAGCTGTGTTTAATGTGGGAGCATTAATGGATGTTCATGCTCTGTTACTAACTGCTGAATATAAATAGCTCTATGCACTTCAGGTTCCCTCCTGAGTATAATACTCAGATACCCCAAAATATCATGTCTCTGAGGACTTGAGTCATAAGGACTCTGTGTGTATGTGGCTGCAAAAGAACTGTGAAGGGGAAGTTCAGTAGGTTACCGAGTTTGCAAAACCTTCAAAACTGCCTATTCCTAGAGGAACTGAATTGGTTATCCAACCCAAAAGCAGAATAGTACTGCAATAATTCTGAACAACCTAAGCCAGAGCAACACATGCATTTGGAAGGACAGTCAGAAACTCAGGTATCAACCCAGCACAAGGCCTTTGTACTGTTCTATTTTATTTGAGAAAAGAAAGCTTCTCAAAGAGAGAACATTACATTAAGAGTAATGTTTCTAGGAAGCTGGACAATTTCAAATCCATTCTCTGTGAAGTAATATGCCCAAATTGCAAACAAGCACTCTGTGCACCATATTCAGAAAGGACATTAGTATTATGAACAGAATGGTTCATCTGCTCCTTTACCATCGTATAGTGAGCAAAATCCTCAGAAAACTTTACATCGCATAGTACTTTACTCACAATGGAAAACACATGTGTCTTCCAAAGTACTCCCAACAAGTACCTCCGATATCTCACACAAGTTCAGTGTTACTGGAGAATTCTATCACAGTTCTGAATGCTTTTTCCAGAAATCCTCTTGAAAGCAGAAAGTCATCTTAAGTATTTTATCTACCAAAAATATTCTCCTCTGATATCTGAATTCACATTTCCAACTTACTTCAAGAAGTCCCTTCTTTGTCATCTAAAATTTCATTTGAAAAAAATCATAACCAAAATACTTTACACAGCAGAAATGTTATTTGGTCTTACACTCTGAATGAAAAGGTACTTACACAATCCATGGAGATTAATAAGTATAGCTTAACAGAAAGGTAAAAGCCACTGAGAATGCCTCATTTTAAAATCTGCCTGTATCTCCTCTGATATTTTACATATGATTGTTTTCCTCATTTACATGAGTACAAATGAAGAGCAATTCACCCAAAGGCAAATTAAACTGGTAAAAAAGCAAAGTAGTTGTCCCTGTGGATCAAGCTCTCTCTTTAGAATGTATATTGCACAGTTTTATCCACTTTGATAAACTGATGAGTTTTTGAAGGCAGACTCCATATTACCAAACACCTCCTTACTTGTTAGAATGTCACCTTTGCAGAAATAATAAGTATTGTTTCCTGAAAGTAATTGAAAAGGAAGCACAAGAGTAATTTCAATAGCAACAAATAATGAATGTTTCCCCCATCCCCTTTGCTAGTTGAAAGCTTAGGGAGACCATCAAAATAAAATAGGAATAAGCAGGAATAAAATCTCATTCATATAGCAATTGCAGATTGAAAAGACAAATGCATGGCATCATTAAATACAATACCTTTTTTCTGCAGAGCTGTTTTCTCAAAAAGCAGACTACTGCTACAACAGAAGTGAAATATGTCTTTCTCACTTTCCCTTGCTTTTGGGAATGGTTAAGATCATTATGTATTGCAGGGCCAGCAAAGACAACCAGAGAAGAAACAGCTTTGCAACAGCTTTTCTGGCTCCCCATCCTTCTACAGTTTCCCTGTGCCTACCAGCACATGGTAGAAAGCTGTAAAGAAAGTGGCTCCTGCTCTCAGTCTTACAACCAGTGACAATTCCAACTGGAATTAAACTTGGACCATACTCTTCACCCAAATAAATTACAGCTAGAGGCTGAGGGAAAAAAGATTTTGATATGGGAGGGGGTGGGGGAAGGAAGAAAAAAAAGTAGCTGTAAGGAACGAGTAACATGAAATATAGTTTTAAGTATTACAAAGAACAGTTTGAAGTTCTAACAAGAGATGAGTCCCTTGTCCTTGAGGTCAGTGTAGAAAGTACTCCCATCAGTTGATGACCTAAATTAATGATTCCTGAAATGGCTCATGACTGCCATACACTTAAAATTCAGGGTTGGATTCAAGAGGTCTTAAGTATATATAGCTTCATCCCTAAAAGGTGTTCAGAAGTCAACATAATTTAAGGTATCATAAAACGTGCAAGATTTGTTTCTGTAAAACTTAGTACAGTTTTATCTTTTCCTTCCAACTGTTCCTCTATTTCATGAGCTGACATTGGCAAAATCCTTCAACCAAAATGCACACTGTTTTTCTTATTTCATTTATCATCCAACATCATTTACAAACAAAACGGTTGTGGGAATATCTTGAGCTAAACAGTTTGGATGGAGGAGGGGAATGCCAAAGTCAGCATCATAGATGAGATTGCAATCCAACAGCAAGGAAGATAACACAGAAAAAAATTACCAATTGCTTTTTCCCAATAAAATGAACGGATATAACCACAGACCTCTAAAAGTAATGAAAACAACCTACTGTGTCATCATTTTATGCAAGAAAGAGAGAGAGAAGATTAGCCTAAAACTCCTACAATAATATGGATTTTTTTCAGCTGACAAAAGCAATACTATATAAAATCTTTTCTGTGCTTTATTTCTAATTACCTTCTACCCTTTAATGAACAAGAAAGCACTTGATCTTGAAAGTCCTTGTGCAGTCAAAACTCCCACTAAAATTAATGGGACGTTTTTTCCAGCCTCAGAGCTCTGAGATCAGTCCTCAAACTTAGCTCTTTCTAAGCTTCTTCCATTAATCAAACTTCTTAGTTTTTTCCTCTCTCTTCCGCTAGGATCATATATTAAAAAATACAGACACCAGAAATCATAACCTTGCCTGAGGAAGAAAGCCTGGTGTACTTCGCTATCCTCAAAAGTTTAGCACAATTTTACAAGTAAAACACCAATTCTGAAGAAACTTGGTTGCCTGGACAACAAATACTTAATTTTGGCCTCTTCAAACAGTTTGTACAGATGTTGTTGCACAGTGCCTGTGGAAATTAAGCTGTCTGAATTACAAAACTGAAATGTGTGTACACAAACTTTCTAATCAGGCAAACCTCTCTGTAACTAATGGACCAAAACATAAGGGACTCCGAACAGCCTCATCCCTCACTCCCAGCAAATAAGGAGTTAAGGGACTGAGATTCAACGCCCATTTCTCCCACCTAGCCTCACATAACCTGCAACATATGTCTGACATTTCAGTGCCTAGAAGGAATAAAATTAAATCCTTTTTTGTATAACTCAGTAAATCACTTTGATTTGCAGACTGTTGGTCACTCATTTAACGAAAATGACAATTCTTATACAGTTTAAAAAAAACCCAACACCGCAACAAAACCTAGCAAGAAATTTCTGTATTCAAAAGAATTTGCTGTCTTTTTGGCTGTGATACAGTAGCACCATTACCCCACCATAATTCTCAATTTTCTCCCACTGAAATAGTATAGGAGGCTCTTGCACAGAAATAAAAATAAAATACACTGTAACCTGTGAAATCAGGTAGTACCAACAACAGTGTCTTAAGAAAAACTATGAGACTAGTTTATGGCTGATCATTAATAGGTCTCAGCAAGGATAATTTCTTTTGTTCATTTTTACACTTCAGCAGCACAGTAGCGTGTATATACGAGAGAACTGACAGAAGAGCACAGCATTTAATTGCTCATTTAGAGAGCCTGTGAGAGGCTGTACTGCACCGGCATACAGTCTGGAAATGATACAGTTCTGCATGGATTCTTACATAGGATTATACCTTTCAGTGAAGATGCTGTGGTATCTGTGAAGCTTCTGTAACATTGCCTTCATTTATGAAGAATTCAGGCATAATGAACTACTGATCCTTTAATTGCAGTGAAGAAATAAAAGATCCAGCAGATGACAGAAAGAAGGAGGAATAAGGATGATGGACTGATTTGCAGTTTGACACATTAATACACACACACAAAAAATTCCTCCACGATAAACATTCAATTGAAGAAGCAGCACCAGATAAGTCCTTGCCAACTCACTGGGTCCTCTTCTTTGCCAGCTGGCACGGTTTAAATTAACTTCGGCATTCTTTTGCCTACAGCTTGCCTTTATTTTTAAATGCTGAAATTTACAGGACTTGAAGACACACAAAAAAATTTTAAATAAATAATAGCTACTGGTGATGGTTGCTCATTATGGAAGAGGAAAAACCACGAGAAAGTAAAGCAGCAACTACATCAGTTACAGAGATAAGCAATTTTGCTTGTTCTCAAAAACAAAACCAATAAAAAACCCACATAGGCACAATCACTTTCTAAAGAATGAAGTAAAACCTTAAAAGGCAAATTTTAATTTATTAAAAAGAATGAAAGTAAGAATATAATGTCAGTGTTAGAAATGAAAGGTTCACAAGACATGTAATTATTTTCCTGTGTGAGCAATTAAGTATGTTTTTAGAAAGACAAATGAATATTTTGTTAGATAAAGAAACCAAGTACATTTTTCACTGCTTTTTTTTTCAAACCTACTCTAAAATCTACCTGTACTGGTGTTAGCAGTGAATACAGAACACAGAAAATCTAGTAAGAGAAATGTCTTGGAGATCACAGAGAAATTCTACCCCATCAGAAGAAAGCAAAAAGAAGAAAGCAAATAATTCAATTTCAGTTCTCAAAGCATGTGCATTCCCCCATGCAAGCTCTGTACTTGCAACATAATACTCCACGCTATCAAAATTTTACTGTTAGAGTCATGTCTCTTAGTCACCATTGCCTCAAGGACCTATATTCACTGCCTTTGTCCCAGACTCCGTTGTTAAATAAGTCTCTGGTACTTGACTAGTAACTGTTAAAATGAGATGTAAAGAGGAACTAACACTGCAAAGACAGTGTAAACATAACAGCAAGTTCACCATTCATATTCTACAGTGAATTTCGTGTATTTATTGTCTATGTAATGTCTAATTAACACTGATGGCCTGATGTGAGACCATTTGACAGGTATAAAACTTTATCACTTGTAAGGTACTGAGTATATAATTTCAACAGAAGACTTTGCTTATTTTGAACACAGACATCTAGGTGCAATCCATGCATAAGGACAACATAATCCAATTAATAACTAAAAACCTCTTGGTATTTCTAGCACAGTGCAAATCTTTATGGCTGAAATGGATCTAGACTGACTGTTAATGATGACAGTTTATAACTGGTTTCAGCCATAAAAGATTATATTATCATCCTGCAAATATCAAATTATTGTGGTTTTTTGCTTCTTCAGTGTTGCCTAAAATTATGATCTGTGAAGTCTTCTATCTTCATCCCAAGGGCAAAGGAAAGACATGGTCATATAAGACAAAGAATAATGTGTGGTTCTTGAGAAGCAGATAACCACTATTTAGGCTTGTGTGGATTACTCCTATGTGAAATAAATTGTTGGTTTCAATTTAGCTCGAAGTAGATGTGATTTATCTATGAAAAAACACAAGTAGACTACTTATTGGTAGCTCTAAGGTCAAAAAGGTCAAAGATTCAAACCACTACCTGACCAACAGTGACTGGCTCTTTGCACTGCTGTACATTGCACTGCACCTATTCCATGGATACACTGTGATGAAAGTGGATGATAAAGGTCTATATATCACCTCTCACAACTGTGAAACTCTCTTCAGGCAAAACTACAGAAGAGTCAATTATATGCAAACACAGCAACAGGGGACAGATTGTTTCAGTAGCTGCAGCATGAAGTTAGTAAACTATATGCAACGGGCAAAAGAAAAAAGAGCACACTTTTGTACTATCCAGATATTTCTAAATGCTAAGTGACAGTATGCTAAAAAAAAAAAAAAGTTAAATAGAATCTCTTTAAAAGCAATAAAGCCTCTCTCTCATTTTCTCTTTCTCTCAGAGGCACCATATTATGTTGCAAAGGACAATCCTTTACACCTTAGAAGAGGACTCTAGTCTGGTGGGAAGACTTTTAGTCATGCAAAGCTACATTTTACTAAAATCCCAAGGGCAGATGTGATTCAGCTTTGAAATTGGCACTATGAGTCAATGTACTATTTTTTTCCCAATTTAATTCTTTGGCTCCATCCCTGTGAATTCTATAAGCTCAAATCCATGCTGTGAATAAACATATACACTGAGATTTTCTGCTAATGATTTGCACAGATAGCATGGCAATTCTCTGTTATGAATTGAACAAATTATGAAGGGAGCAGCAGCCTTCTGGTTGAGAAGGAGGGGTACAGTTAATTATTGCTGCCATTCAAAGAAAATAAGTGTAAACTTCTGACAATAGTCAGAAGAAAATCATAAGGAGTGTATTGTGATCAGTTTATTTTTCTCACTATTAAGAATAGTGATAAAGTAATCCTAATGAAGACCATCAGGATATCAAAGAAACAACGCAATGCTTGAAAGAAACTTCAGAAGTTTTCCTGATTACAATGCCTAGGATATGAGCCCCCTGTTAGTAACTTTTCTCTTTCACAAACTGAAAAAAAATATTTTGTCAAGATTTACATAAAGAACCTACATTGTTACAGACATTCCTATTCAATTATTCATATACCTTATTTCTAGTAAGTCTAATCATATTTTCTCTTCTGTCTGAATGTCACAAATTTTATCGCAGTTCTTACACTGATGTTAATATTAGGAGAGGAAGGGGTTGTGTTGAGGTTTAACCCATAACATACTTAGTAATACAATTAACACAGCTGCCTGCCTAATCAGTAAAAGGCTGATTCATACCCTAAAATATCTTAACTGCTCTGTATTGATCCCATTGTCATCCATTATCTCCATATTAAGTAAAAAAAGAAATGACACCTTCCCTATTGTGCTTCTCCATAAATATGACTACCTTTTTAAATAAATAATATAGTCTTCAATCTCTTTAAAATTTTTCTAATTCTACAAAAGCCAAGTTTAAAGTAAAAACAGAAATCAATAAATAAATGCTGTCTTTGCAGTAATTCAGATAGCAAACATGTTCCACTCATGTTAAAGAACAAGACAAAAAACATTTTTCAACAAGATTATGCCAAACTGAACTCAAAGGTTTAAAATCTTGACTTGTTGTACCATCCCACAGTAATCCTGACATTGCCAGCAGCTGATTTGTATCAGTGAGTATTACAATATAATGTAATTAGTAATGGTAATATTACCACAAATAGTATAAACAGCCCTGCTCTACTGCCTTTAAATTAGTTTTGTAAGCATGTTAATAACATACCATCAAGCGTCAGTAAAATACTTGACAGTTTCTTGAAAAAAGTTTATGCATGTCTAAGCAATTTTCTCATACACAGGTTTTCTTTAGAAAACATGTTGTCAGTATTCCATTAGCTCAAAAGGGAGTGTATGCATAAAAGAATCTCTGCTAAAGAAGTCTGACTGCTAGCCAGGAAAGCATATGTTCAATAGTCTGTATTTACTGCTGGCTGGGAGAGGGTTGTAGGTACCACAGCATCAAATTAATTTCTTCTTTAAAAGATGTCTAGCAGTGCAGTGAATGCTTTTCATTTTCAAAGGGGGAAACCTTTGAACGGCACAAAACCTTATTTTGACAGTATTTTGACAGTGACTGTTGGAATGAAAACAGAGTAGATTAACAGATATGTAGGGCAGATATCTTAGGTCTGATCCAAGGTCTCTGAAGTCCACCAGAATTTGGATGGTGTCCTAAACCAGTCACTTTCCTGAAACCATTAAAAAAGAACATACACCCCCCAAAAAAGCCAACCAAACCCAAAATGAAATTAATGTATTTTTGCTGCATATCCTACCATAATTGGAGGCTGCCCAACTCCCCACAGTGAAATGCTACATTATTGGCAAAAATAGAAACACAGTCTATAACTCAGTTTTCCGACCTGTATTATGCTGATCTGCCCTCTAGAAGTGCCACTCCTTGTACTAGAGATGAAGACCAGCTTAAGTGTTTGAACTTCAATGTCTATCATTTTGCTGTTGAAAAGTTCAGCAAGAGGAATCTTATCATCATTGTTCAAAGATATTTTCCATACCATCAGACAGTTGGTTGATTTGATTCACTTTCCATTTTGTACAGAACTACTGGCTTAATAAGACATTCAGAATGCCAATAGGTATGCTTAACACTATGATATGATGCATACGAGGTTAGAGAAAAGTCTGTTTTGTCAGGTTAAATTATATAGAGATTGAAAACAGATTTTTCTCTAATCTTATTTTTTCAGAAACAGTGGAACCATTTTAACACAGTGTTCTTCAAAAGGTTTTATGTCTATAGTCAATATCTTTCATGGAATATTTCAGTACAAATATTTACAGTGCAAGCAAAGATATAATGAAGTGTGGATTTGCGGAGGGGTTTTTTGGGGGTGTTGGGTAGTTGTTGTGGTTTCTGGGGGTTTTTTTGAAAGCACACACAATCTTAACTATGGCTATTATTGATGGAAATTTACATTCACAGGTATACTCACACAGTTTCTCTGAAGGAAATTTCATGTTATGGGACTGTATTAAATATTTTCTGTTTCCACTTATCAATACCTTCACAATCATTTTACTGAAAACATAATCTTGAGTAAAAAAACTTGCCACTTCTGACTTTTAAATTTTACCTCTTGCTTGGGAAACCAAGAAAATGAAAAAGATGGGTGAGCCATCCTAAACAGAATCCTTCCCTTGACCCTCAAATAAAGCTCCCTTGTCCTTACATAGATGGATCAGTCATCTACTTCCACTTCTGGGGCTGACTTGAAATTCTACTGCTGCTTGCCCTGTTTTGATTTCATTTAATATTTTTACATTTTACGTGGTTGATGTTTAACAATTAGTAATAATATGCTAAAATAAGCAACAATTTTAATCCTTGAATTCAGGGTCATCATGAAGTCATCCCTCCTGTAGTAAGGTATTCCACATACAGAAGAGGAAAAAATCCTTCAAGATCCCCACCATCTAAGGATTGCTTAGACTATGAAAATTAGAGATCTATTACATCTTTCATTCCTATGGCAGCTGGCATAAAAATACAGAGAAACAAGATACGACTCTTCCTTTCCCTCCCTTTGCGTAAGACAATCATATAGAACTAGGACTGACCAGGATGATGCTGTTCTATGACTCAGTTTCAGTTTAAGCAGCCAAAATGAGCCTCTTCACTACTCTTAAGCTACTGACAAAATATAAAAATCATTCACTCGATTAGTCTATTATATTAATAACTTTAAAAAAATATCAGTTGTGCAAGTTTTATATTACATTGACATTTAGTGTCCTATTGCAAAACCAATATTCCCTGATGTGATACAGAATCCTCTGATGTAATATAGCAGCTTATAACACAGCAACATATTTGAAGCTTTTATTAACTCTGAAATCCAACATAACTTTTTCATTATTTCTTTAAAATTCAGTATTATCTTAAGAAAATATTAGCATACCAATGAATTTAGAATCCATTTTACCATAATAATTACTTATGTCAGATTTTGCAAAGATAGGTTGCAGTTATTGCTACGATACAGCTCCTATGTTTAATTACACAGAATCTTCTAAATTCTGAATTTAGGAAAAGAAAATAATTTTAAAAATCCTCAACTTAAAATGCAAATGATAGTTTTGTGCTGAAAGAAAATAATTTTATGAAGTCTGAAAGAAACTGTGAAAATCATGTTAGAAGTTAAAGACAGGGAAGGAAAATGTATAGATTAACTTTTTTAATTGCATAAATTTTGTCTAGTATGTTTTAGTGAAAAGCATTTGCAGCAGTAGTATTGCACAAAGTTCTTTGAATTAATTATATGGATCATTCAACTAATTGTTTTTACTCCCCAAACAAATTCTAATCACCAAGTGTACCACAAGTCTTTTTTCCCCACATAGCTTTTATTTGAAGTGTTATATAAAGCAGGTAACCCTATGTTCTTTCTCTTTTATATACGTATATTACTTATTTATTTGTATTTTGATAAGTAGGAGGAAGAAATCAAATTCCTGCCATTTGATTGGGAAATGGAGGAAAACCTCAATAGTTGAAAGCTAAAGACTTTAAAATTTGAGCTAAAGGTCCACGTTAAGCCGCCTGAGACTTTAAAGTCCTCTATGAAGACTAGGTACGAAAGAGGAAGACCCTCTCACCTTTAAAATTTCCTAGTGTGGTTTTCAAGCCAATGTCCGTTATTTACTAATTCAGCATTAAATTACATAATCTATAGTAAGTACTATGATCCTAATTACGACAGAGTCAGTCACACTTTTTCAGAATTGCAGAAATTAGGAGAACTGCCTAGCTTCCAGGTCCAGGCATGTACAACATAACTGGGTGCGATGGCTAAGACAACCCCATCTCATCATGTTTCTGCCTGACAGACAGTAACCCCAACTAGAAGGAAAAAAAACCCAACAAAAAAGCCCAAAACCCCCCAAAACTCAAACAGCTATAAATATTTGAATCTGCTACATGACCGGTAGTGGGTTGTTGGATCAGATGGCCTCCAGAAGTACAGCCATAATGGTTCTGGTCAAGGACCTGCCTGGCTCAGTATCCTGTCTCCAACCATCTTGACAACTTTTGTGAAATGACTCCAGTACAGACGCAAGAACACTCAGTTATCTGGATCTACAGTGGATTTATTCCTTCACATGTCTAAAATAAATGTGTAATTTCTTGTGTACATGCTTTACGCAGAACTGGTCATTCTTCTAGAGGAAAAAAACCCAGGCAGTTATTTATTTCAGAAAACAGACCTCAAATGAAAATTTACAACAAACAATTCATGCTGGCCATAGGAAAAGCAAGAGATAAGCAAGTATCCCTCAAGCTTTCTCCCAGCTTCCGATTATTTAAAAATCAGCCTGATAGCTATTTAGAAACCCACAACTTTTCTCAATATTTCATACTTATTCAGGATAGTTTCTTTAACAAATGATAAAAGTGATCATACGAGTAGAAAGAAATTAGCTAAAGCTAAACTAGCCTATACAGGCACTGTGAGACTTTAGGGTGTGTTTTTGATTTGTCTGTTTCTAATTCTGTCTTTAATAACGGCTACTACTTAGTGACTCAAACTGCACATATTTTGGACTCTTCAGTATTACTCTTTAAGCATCTAGTAACAGAAAAAAACCAAACAAACCATGGTTTTAAGAAGTCCAGTTGATACAAATAGTAGCAACATATTAATTTAGTATTCTGTCCACACAGTGATATTCTCACTATTACAGAGTTCAGCCGAAAAATGCTACAGAATGTCTTTAGCTCAAAACACTACATTTCCCACTGTGTCTCCCATGACAACCAGACTCCTCTGAAAACAAACTGTACCACCAGAAGGTGTCAAGAGTAGTAAAAAGAATTTCCATTCTTCCTTCTGTTGACTTCAGAAAATTTCAGCTTCAGCACTTTCAGAACTAAACAGAAAATCTTAGTTTTCTCTTGCAAATTCATACATACAAATTAGTCAAGAATTGCATCAGCATACATTGATAAATATAAAGAAAAACAAACCTGACTACCTAATTCACTTGTTCTAATAGAAATCTTCAGATGTCACTAAAATTGAAAATGCAAGTAACAGAGCAGGGTACAAGGGCAGATACCAACAAAATGTAGCAGTTGCCATTTGCTAAACTCTGGAGTTCAGCAAACATTTACAAATCCCAGGCAAATCTTTTTTTAAGGGAATTTTTTAATTCTTTATACTTTCATCGAGGTTTATGTGATCTCAGACTGCGCTGCTACCAGAGAGACAGCCCTCACTTTCTTCTCTTTTGCCGGGCACATCCTTTGCTATGTCAGTACTTAAATCATGTAGTTCACCAGTTATGTCAGTTCCTTGAACTGACTAAAAACTAGACCTGCCTCCCCAAATTATTATTTTTCCCAGAACAGCTGAACAATCACTAGTGCTGACACAAGAGAGGTGGCAGGAACAGACAGCTGGAGGCAGGGAAAAGAGCACAACTTGCCTTTTTGGCAGTAGTGTGGTCAAAACTGATGCTGAGAGATCAAAGAGAAAGCTAGAATATTAAATGACAGGAGCTGTATCTCATTCTGTATTCTTTTCCTGAACTGGAAGAGCATGAGATGAACATGAATTCCCATTAGAACCAGCTTTATTATACACCCAGCTAACACCAGTACTTTTTCACTATCTGGAATGATGATCTGATGATTTATGCTGTTGGAAGCTAAGCTATCATTCCACAAGGGGCACATTGAGCAGGATCTTGACTTTTTAAAACTTAGGAAAATAAGTTATTTAAAAGAACAAGTAGCCACAGAACCAGAGGATTTGGTCAGAAGCACCTGTCAAAGTAGTCACTTCGCTGTTCCCCTGGGAGCTATTAAAGGTTCATCAGACATCTACCACAATAAAACCAATAAAAGGTACCTATATTGCATTTAAAGAAGGAGAGACAAAACAAAGTGCTCATAGTAAACTGTAACTGCTTGCTCTTTGGGTCTACCAGGTGACTTCTAATTTCACATTAATGGGAGAGAAATCACAAAAAATAAAATTAAAATATATCTCTGAAGAAAATGGATGAGTCATTTAATACTAATCCTGATTCAAACACAACACAGAAAAGAACCTTCAAGAATAAAAAGTAATGATTTTTCCTGTCAGTGGTCCACCACTGACAATTATTGAAAGTGTACTTCTAGAAAATTTACTTAACTGAAACACTGCAGTTTTAAACTGTTTGCCTTGAATATGTACTGAACTGTATCAGTAACCACTTCTTCAATTAAGTGCAGGACTTGGAGACATACTGTGGTGTTTCTTTCCAGAAAGAACAATTTGCAACAAAACAATCAACTGAACTTTCAGAGTAAGTACATTTCTGTAAGTCTTATAAAACTTCAGATGTCACCTGAAACCAGCAGTCAAAACTTCTGATTTAGACCTTTTTTTTAAATCTCTTTTTTTTCTTATGAAAAACCCAGATTATGCAATACTAGGGATTATTTAGGCGAAGA
This sequence comes from Gavia stellata, assembly GCF_030936135.1. NCBI lineage: Eukaryota > Metazoa > Chordata > Aves > Gaviiformes > Gaviidae > Gavia > Gavia stellata. The sequence continues at coordinate 41,744,236 of NC_082594.1, forward strand.
TCCAAAACCTGACACTTTTCCAGATGTATTTCAATCTCACTGTTAGTCATTCTCCCCGAATCAGTGTCAGCCTTATCATCTACACATACTTATTAAAATGATGATGTCTTCATAAAAGCCATAATGACAAACATTGAATATACCTAGAAACATTAATGTATACTTACATAATAAATGTATCTGAAAAATAAACCATTGAAAGAATGTTTTCACATTTCCAGAAATCTGCACAGATCTTCTTCCCTCTCAACTAAAATAAGCTTTTGGCTTTTCCAAAAGTGCCTGTGAAAATAACTTGTCAAAGGTAGGTCCTTAGAACAGGGATTGGAAGAGGGGAGCCAGAACATCAGCAGCAGCCTGTGAAGTTAAACTCATTACCTACAAAACCCGTACATCTGCAGTTATGCCTAAACATTGTATAAACTATGCGTACGTTACCATTCTAAAAGTAACTTTCCAACCACTGGAAATGGCAGTATTTTCAACCACTGTAAAAGGCAATATGGATGTAAATAGAGTCCCTATTTTATTTTTAAATCCAACATATTGCTTATCTTAAGACATTTCACAGTGTCAAGGCCCTAAAGCATTCACTTCTTACTGAGGTTTGTTTCACTGTGTGAGATCTGAGCTAAATTAAACACCATCATTTGATAAGCTGCAACCATCTGATCTTACAGCTTCTGCTGTACAAATGCCCAATTCCCTTGCTCTGATCCCTCCTCTTACTGAAACAGATCCAGTAATCTCTGTCATACACTGAAACTAGCCTCAAAGGAGAAAGTATTTTTATGGCAGTCCTAGGGAGACTGACGCCAATGTTGGACGTTACTAAGCCTCAGATATTCAATCTCTTCCAAGTCAGTGAATTTAAAAAGAGTTCCTTGTAGCACAGGGTTCACTGATATTTTGCACTTGAATGTGTGCCAACTCACCTTTCAGCCTCATTGGTTACTAAGGTAAAAACATTTGTATTTGTTCATTTTTCTGAAATGGGAAGGTTATTTCTCAGAGTCTTTGGATTAGGTGTTAAACCTTCCCACATTGATACAGCAGGAAGGTCTAGCATTCCTTTCAATTAAAATGCTGTGGTTTTCAAACTGAGTGAGAAATCTGATAATGTAGACAGCACCTGTAAAGCCTGTGGCTTGCAAATGACTGAGAACTTGCAATCCATCATCTAAAACAAAACCCATAAGAACTGTCCTAGCATGAAAAATATCTTTCTCAGAACTATTATCCATTGGCATCCTGCATGATTTCACACTGCTACACTGAGAAAATATGAAAGTATTCCCGAACCATTCAGAGAATACAAATGCATTTGGTCTTTGATTAATTGCATTAAAACCACAAATGTGAAACATCCACACAGAGAAATGGGTGAATTGGGCACTTTTTTCCTCTTTCATTTTTGTCTTGTTATAAAAATGCCACAGTTTTCACTTTTAGGAAAGATGCCAGCAATGCTGAAATACACTGAAAATGTCTAAGTGTTGGCCAGAGTGAAAGTTTTGCTGTAACTGGCAAGGGTTCCTACAAAGGACATTGGGGGGGGGGGGGGTGGGGGGGGGGGTGGCAAAGAAAGGATGAAACTATGAGATTTTTAGGGTGATTTTTTATTAATAGTATTATGCATTAAATTTCTTCTAGTAGTTTTGGCATCTAACCTTTCCCATGCCCCCAATATATCAATCCCCTTCTTGTCCCAGTGAAATTAACCTATTTTTCAGTTTTCAGTTTCTCTTCATATTATGTTCTGTCTCTCCAGACATCTTAGAAATCTCCTTATTGCACCTATGCCAGACACATGAAATCTTACTGCCTTGCCTTGCAAATCAATCAATTATATTTTGCTAGCAGTGAGAACAGCAACCCAGGGTGAGTAACACCTAATCCAAAATCAGCAGCTTGAGTTTGATCTGTGCACACTGGATTATTGAACTATAACAATTGACTAAGAGAATTTAAGAAGGTATTACATCTGTGACCATAAAGAAGGGCAATGAAGCTGGTGAGGGGTCTGGAGCACAAGTCTTATGAGGAGTGGCTGAGGGAACTGGGGTTGTTCAGCCTGGAGAAGAGGAGGCTGAGGGGAGACCTCATCACTCTCTACAATCACCTGAAAGGAGGTTGTAGAGAGGTGGATGTTGGTCTCTTCTCCCATGTAACTAGTGATAGAACGAGAGGAAATGGCCTCAAGTTGCACCAGGGGAGATTCAGGCTGGGTATTAGGAAAAATTTCTTTACGGGGAGAGTGGTGAAACACTGGAACAGGCTGCCCAGGGAGGTGGTGGAGTCACCCTCACTGGAGGTGTTCAAGGAACGTGTGGACGTGGCATTGCGGGACATGCTTTAATGGGCATGGTGGTGTTAGTTGATGGTTGGACTTGATGATCTTAAAGGTATTTTTCAACCTTAATGATTCTGTGATTTAAATAAATTTGTATGGAAAACAGCCTTGGAGAGGGAGGGGGAAAGAAAGAAAGACAAAAGAGAAGTAGTATAACAGAAGGAGAACCTACCCATGAATGAATTACATTATTTTTATATGCGAAACGATGTTGTAGAGCCAATTTCTTGAATCCAGAACATTAGCCACAACATCATTCAAGATAACAGCTTTACTGTGGAAATGAATTGCTAAGATCAATTTACCTAAATACAAGAAAAAAATCAGTTGTATCAAATTCAAAAGAAGGGGAAGTTACAACACAATTAATGGGCAAGAAATGGTGTATTATTGACAGCAGAAGAAAAACTTACAAAATCTTATGGACAATATTAACAAGTTGGATGTATGCAAATCCATAAGACCTGATAGGATTCTCCTGAGAGTGGTGTAAGGGATGACTGATGTGGCTGTAGTCCAATGTATGTAACTTGTATGGCAATTAGATGAGGTCCCTGATGGCTGTAAAAATGCTATCATTACATTCATCCTTAAAAAGGCAAGAAAAATGATCCAGAGAATAATGATATGAGCCTCAGCTAGGTCCCTGACTATAGAAATATCATGGGATATGTCTCCCTGGAATCCATTTTCAAACGCATGAGGACAAGAAAGTAATCAGAAATGTGAAACATGGATTTACCAATAGTAAGTCATGCTTGACCAACCTCATACCTCTGATGAAATGTCTGGCTGCAAAGAGCCGTGGATGTAACCTATCTTGACTTTAATAAGCCTGTAGATACAACATCCCACACTTTCTTCATAGGAAAGCTGAAGAAGGATGGACTAGAAAAAAGGATTGTTAGGTGGGATGTAAGTTGGTTGCATTGCCATGAAACCAAATGCCAGGCATCTGGCTAACAGCTTGTAACAAGCAGGTTATCCCAGTCGTTGATATGTGGTCCCATATTGTTCAATAACTTAATTTACAGACTGGGCTATGACACAGACCGCACCTTCAAGTTTGAAGATGGCAGAAATGTTGGGCAAGTGCTTTGCACAACAAATAGAAGAGACTTGATCCAGAAGAACCTGGATAAACTTGAGGACTAGACCAACAGAAAACTTAGGAGGCTCAAGAAAGGAAAATGTAAAGTTCTAAGAAACAACCCCATGTAGACCAGAAAGCAGTTGCCTGAATAACAGCCCTGCTAAAGGGGGTCTGAAGTTTATGGCTGATGTCAGGTGGAATGTGCATCTCATGGCAAATAAGGCAAGCTGCATTTATTAGGAGCACTGTAGCTACAAGTTACTATCCCCCTTTACTCAGTACATTTGAGATTGCACCAGGAGGGATGTCGAGAAAGTCAGGAGGTTGCAGCAGGTAATGTCAAGACTCGTGTATTATTATTACTATCTTACTATTATGATTATTATTACATTTATATATTATTATTATTACTAAACTTTTTAAAAAGGGTAGAAAGGGTAAAAATAGGTAACTGATGTTCAGTCACTGCTGTATGACAGATAGATGGTAGCCGTATTTTAAGTAATGTTTGAAGGCAAAGAAAAATGCTTGTTGTGTCTATATAGCTTCTCTCAACATCTAACAACACTATCAGTATTTTGCACTACTTGTTTAGAAACTCCAGGACATGAATGAATAAGGTTAGATAGATGGTAACTGAAAATACCACATAACCATACTGACAAGAGGCTTGTAGCTCATATACCATAATTTGCATCTCCATGGGATATTTTGGGTAGGGGGATATTGAAGGCAAGGGGGTGCAGAAGGGGAACAGAATTATTAATATATCAATGAAGGCTGGCAACAACTGTTTTAGGATTTATGACCTAAAAATAGTTATTTTAATCTAGAAATGAGTTTTGCATAGACACAGACAGAGAGAGGCCAACATTTTCCAAATTATCAGATAAAATATGGATGGTTGACAACCTGCAAGATGATGATTTGGTTTGCCACCATCCATTGCACTTTGTTTCCATAACTTCATATTTCTTTTCCACAACTCAAAGCACTTTCATTGGAAGTAAACAATAACAGCATTTGGAGAGTGGCAAAATAGCTTCATTTGTCTAAGGCTGTATTGTTCCACAAAATAACACTTCCTTATAACTCATCAAATGGCATTGATGAGAGCAGCAATGAGCAGAAGGACAAATTAGCGATGATATTTGCCAGGTAGCTTTAAATATTTAAAAACAGCATATGGAAAATTATATCATTACAAAGCAATACAAACAGAGGAAACTGAAATTGTCTTAAAAAATCTAATTCTAGTTGTTTATTTAAAAATCTATGTTTATTAGAATGGTAACATCAGTAACACAGAACAAAAGATGTTGTTAAGAAAACAGAAGGAAACTTAAGATAATAATGAGAAATTCATGAAATTGCAGATATATATAGATGCCTTGGTTTTAAGACCATTCACTGCGAATAAAAACAAACAAGTTCTGCGACAAAAGGTGCAGCAGAAGCATGTGGAAATTGAAGATGCTTTGGACTGCACAACATCAGGAGGTGTACAATCCACGACGGGCATGAGGTGGTTTCTCTGTGAGTTTCGGCGTACCAGAACAGAATTCTTCCAATGTGCACACTTGAAGAACTGAGAATGGGACTACTAGCACAGCTGCCTATAAAAAGCTTTTGCTCTCTGAAAGTCACACAGAAGAGCATCACTTATGACAGCAATAGACTTGGAATATTTGTAGGAATTGTGAAACTACTGAACTGTCGCATAATGCTGTCATGCAACAGATTTAATTTGCCTTTGTGAAAATCACAGAAATAACAGAAAGGAGAAATTAATGCTAGACCAGTATATTAATAAAAAGAAAGAAATGAGGAGAGGAAAGTTTAGGAAGAGGTTGAATGAATAATAAAGATCATGCTAGTCTAAGGCAAACTTAGGGTTTTCACATCTTAAAACATGAAACTATTTTCTCATGTATTTTATTTTCTTAAATATTCTTGAACCAAATAATTGGTTTCAGTTTCTTAAGAATTTTATCATTAAAAAGTACTTATTTTTTAATTTGGTTTTTTTTCTATATTTCAAAGAGTAGCTTTATGTATGTCAAGAGTTCAACACAAGATGGTGAACACACAGGTCTTCATCTGTATCTTAATTGAAAAGAATTCCAGTAAAGTCAAAGGACATATAGAATAAAGATCTTTTGGGGCTCTGAAGCAAGACTTACAAATAAATTATGAGATAGGGTTACATAATTTTTTGTTTTGCCCTTGCCACTCTAAATTTAGTCACCTTCTATTTCCCTGAAATTTTCACCTACTTTTTCATAAAGTTTTCTTGTCTTGGGTTCTATTGGAAGGAATTTTTCCTTGTTGATGCTTGAAAGAGTAGGAAGAAGACACAGCTCAAGTATTTATTAATATGGCATAGGTGAAAGGAAAAACCAAAACGTTTTTATGAAAGAAACAGTCTTTTAAATTTTGCCTCCTCTTCTTTTGAGGTAGTTTGGCCATGAAGCTGAAATCTGTTAGTGAACTAGGACACTGAGAGGTGGAATTTCTGAGCAACCTGATGGTTACTGCTCTTGAACTTATTGATAGAATAGCTAGCAGGAAGAAAAAAAAAAAGGAACAAGCTTTGGATTTGCAATACAGTTGGGAGGGAGTCAGAATTCAGTGAGATTGCCATTTGCAGAAGTATGCAAACACCTATAACTGACATTCTAACTGCATATCGAAAGAAAAAAACAGTGTTAATGTTTGCTTTGAGTCCTGAAATTAAAAGGCTAGAATGAATTGCAGGACGTCATCCCCTTGTTTCCTACTGCAGGACACGACAAACACTGTCAGCGGTTTTCTTAACTGATATTTATTGACTCTGCCCTTAATAAACCTTCAGTGATGACAAGTCTTCCATCTCTCCAGGTAATCTGTTTTCAGATGATGATGCTTTACTACTATTATAGGAAGAAAGTTTTAACCTGAGTTTTCAATGCTGCAGTTTAAGGTAATTACTTCTTTTTGTATCCACCATGGACATAACACAGAGAACAGATAATTCCTTCCCTATTTACAGTATCCATTTACATGCTAAACTTCCTGCATAGAGACAAATGTGATGTAGCCACATAGGGCCTGATCCAATGTCAGATAAACGCAGTGCATAGACACTGCTCTAATCATTTATTATATGTTGTGCCAGGTGTCCCATAGAGCCACTGTTGTATTTTTCCCAGCAGGAAAGGAAGAAGGAGAAAAACCTTTATTGTTATCTTTACTTGTATAAAACACTCAGATACCACAGTGATGAAAACCATATTATAAGTTAGATAGGTTCCCTACTTTCTTTCAAGAACAATTTGCCCACTTCCAAGAATTGCAATGGCAGCTGCAATTTCCTGAAGTCTTCCCAAAGCAACCTGTAGAAATGTCACCTACATCAGTCTTTGCAAGATGCACAGGATGAGCTGTACCAATAAAATCTAGTCAAAAAGCTATACTATATAACAAAAAATGAAGCAAAATCAGTACTAAAAATGTTATTTAAAGAAAAAGATGAATATTCTACATAACTATTGACACAGAAATGCTTTCCAGTAATTTTTCCTTTAACAATTAATCTTTTTTACTTTTGAGTGTAAGCAATGATGACATTAATACGGTGCAGGTATCATCAGAAAAGCCTTTCCTAGCCATATTTCCAGGCTTAATGTAACAATTAGTTTTTCCTCAAACTACAGGGTGTTTTTTTTAAACAAAATCCAGATATGCCTACTAATTTTCCAATTGTCACTGCTTATCAGTCCTTAGCCCCCCACAGGAAAACACTTTTTTTTTTAAACAGTAAGAATAGGAACCAGAAATACCAGATAGAGGACCAGGTTGAATTTCCTTATACAGAATGAGAAGGGAAAAAAGGAGAAGCTGTACACACTTGTTACAAACTTCTTCAGGATCTTGAAGCATTCTCCCTACTTACACCCTGTATGGCTACATAACGAATGAGTTGCTTCTGTAATTATCATCACTACCTGTTTCTTGACCCCTAGATTCTTCAGCTACAAGCTTCAAAACGAGCTTATACAGCTTAGTGGAGGAGCAATGTATTACATTTTCAGGTTTTCCCGAGTCACATCAGTATATTGGACATGCTGACTTCATCAGCCAACATATCTGTGAGTGTGGTCTTCTTCCCCTGCAGACCACTCAGTCAGTATTAACTATCAGGCAAAACATAAAGAACATATTTGCTTAAAACCATATGTCCAATGATGAACTGTACTATAGCACTATGTAAGAGCAGAATTCATTATTAATACAATTAGGATTTCCCTCAGCTACTCTAGAGTCTTCACTTCTGAAACTAATTAGCCTCTAACCAGCCCCAGGGTTGTTATTCTGTGAGAGTTCTCAAATACGTGCCTTTCTTTCTCTTATCATTAAAGATGCTACTACAGCTACCCAGAGTACTGCTCAGAAAGACCAGCCCTTTTCCAGACTAAACCAAAATGACCACCTGCTCCCTCTGTTTCACAGTTCTATGTTCCCTTTTGATTGATTACTGGGATATCATCTGGTAATGCAGACGATTAAGTTTTCTCCTCAGCCTGATCCTCAGGAATATCTAGTTAAAAATGTTTTTGTAGACTCCAGTATACTTCTGGTTTTGGCCATTTAACCATTACAGCCATGTGAAATCGCTGAAATTTTATTGACTATTATTAGAAGTATCAAATATACAACCTTTTATTTTAGATTTATACCTTTTATTTCTCTATCAGTATTCTATAAAGACCAAATGTCTTGGAATGAGGTCTTCAACTGAAAAATATTCCCCTGGGATATGCTATTAGTTTTAGGAGGAAATCTTCTGGAGACTGTCACAAAACCTAATGAGGTTCGTCTATTGTTACCCTTGCTCATGCTCTAACTTTGTTTTCCCATTTTCAGTAAGTACAGAAGATAGCCTGAATGGTAATTACTGGACTAGCTAAATTGTAGATGTATTTTTACTTATTGATTTTTTTAAAATTTGTTTTCAGAACAGTCAAGTACAAGTTGTATTTGCAGAGCAAAAGAGAACAGGGCAGGGGGGGTTGGTGAAGATAGAAGGGGGGAAATGCTATCCAGCCATGTAGATACTGTTGATAAAATTTATAGCTAAAAATTTAATATGTTTAGGGCCATGATGAAATGCTTATCATCAGCTTGCATTGCCTGTAGTTCTTGCTGATTCCAGCCCGCTCAGCATATCCTGGTAATGAAATGAAATGGCATGGGCCCAGTGCCTGCAAAATAAAATTTCATTACAGTTCGAGTGGTTTTCTTTTTCTTTTCTTTCTTAAAGGCTGGACTCAGGAACACACAGATAACAAACCTTTATGGATTCTTCTTTTTTTTTCTTTTTTTTTTTTTTTAAATAAATCCTATGTTTTTTATCTGTTACTAAAAGGATAACCAATATCTTAGATTTAAATTTACCATCAGTGACTCCAGTGCATCCTTCTCTTAACCCCAGCTGTGGTCTCATGACTTCTGAGCACCTATTTTAAGAAATTCTATTCAGACTCAATGTCACCACCATTGATTGGGTAATATACTGGCTGCTTCTTCCTCGGTTCCTCCTTATTTACTCATTTACCCTTACCCAGCCATGGTGATTCTAGCTTAATAATCATTTAAAGGTTACAAAACACCACACAGAATCCATTGTCATTGGACCTCTTTGTTGGGGGAAAAAAAGAGAAACCCAAAATCTGATTTCTGATACCACAAAAGAAGAATGTTTTTGTTTGCTTTGGTTTTATGTTGCCACATATAGCTGGTTTTCCACAGTTATAAAATCTATGGAGAAGCATAACTGACACACAAAATTAGACTATACCTAAAATATCACATTCTAACAAACACTACATCACTGTGATTCATAATGTTCCTATAAACTAAATCTTGGTACAGCAAAGTTTATCTATGTAAACTGATGTACACACAGGTTTGTTCAACAGCACTAAGAACAGGATCAGTTTATTAAGCTCTGGTTTTACTGTGCTCTCCCCTCAAATCTTTTATTTTACAACTCCCCCCTCCACCCAATAAATTTGTGCTTATTTTTACATTAAGAGCATACTTAACACTTCCCAGAGTTACTGTTAGTTTTAAAGCCAAATTCAGACCTTGCATTCAGCCTACAAAACTGTGTGTTTCCATGAAATAGACTATACAGTTGTCTCAGAATTTGGCTCTGGTATTTCATGTCTTCAACAGTAAATTGAATGAGTCAAATGGATCCATATTTCTGCCATATAAAGACAAATTCTCAAATGTGCTAACCTTTCTTTTTTGGGATAAACCAAAACAGAAGTGAGTCTAAAAGCTTTTGGCATTGATAACACAAAGAACCTATTACTTAATTTGTATTAAATGCAGGCAGGAACTGCAGAAACTCTCCGCTGAGGTGTATTGCTATTTTATGAGAAAACTGACTTTTAAAAGCAGAAGATGAAGATACTTGCATTAATAATCTTCTTCCAAAGGATGGATAGGTACAGTGATTAAAGTGTTATCTTAGGGCTTTAATGACCTGGGTTCAAGTCTCTGTTCTATTTTCCTTATCTCTTTGAGACACAAAGCTACATGACTTGTGTTCCCAAACTAATAAAAAAACCCAGATGCTCATGTTTCCCTGTCCTTGAAGATACTTTCAGAAGTTTTTTTAAGTTAACTACTTTTGCTGTACACACACCTGATCCAACTAAATTAAATTAATTCCAAGTGGACAACATTTCAACATGATAACCAGTGTAAGAAACCCAGCTTCCTTGGAAAAGCAGAAGCTCTCGAAAACCATTTCATGACTTTCTGGTATTGTCAGGTAAAATATCTTGAATTTGAAACATCTACAGGATAGAAAGCTACAGAGTATTGCTTTCTACACTTCTGAATAATTACTCATATTAATAGAGCATAGCATCTAGTAAATACAATTCATACTTAACGGCTTACAACCTAAACCATTTTCTGCTTTTTTTTTTTTACCTCAGCCTAATCTATAATCCCACTTGTCTGTCATTTTCCATTGTCAGACCCACTCTGAAGGCCCTCATTAGAGCAAATAAGGGGATGAGTGGGCAGCAAAGTTACACCGTGCCAATTTGGCTTTACCTGAATGAAAAGTGCAGCTAAATGTGTTGAGGGAGAAGAGCCTAACACTTTCAAAACAGAATTACATACAGCAAGGTGCTGAAGAAATTAATTGTTCTACAGGACTGGGTAACTGATCTCATTAAAAGCCACAGGAACAATCAACTTTCTGAATTTTTTCCTGATATGTATCTGCTGCCCTCTGATAACACATCCCTTGTTGGTAACTTTAACACAAATCTTTTGAAGCAGTAAAGACTGCTTTCTCCTGTCATTTTCTAGGACCTTATAGTGAATGTCATTCACTCCTCCTTAAAGTCGATTATATTTCTCTAAATTATTTCAACTCCCAACAAAGTAATGCTTTTTTTTTCTTCTGATTTGCAATTCTGGCACTCTAAAACATCAGACATAAACCAGATTATGGCTGCTACAAGGGAGATCTGGGCATTTTACCAGTAAATCTGACTAGCTTCAATATCATTAGAAGGATGATGACACTTTACTGCCCGCTTCCCCAAACACATGCCACCTCCTTTCATTTAGCCTTTGGTTTACTAGTACTGTTACTGAGCTTAATGAACCAAAATACCTTTTCCTGCATAGGAAAGTGTAGCCTGTCATTAGAAAAAATTCAGTCTCAAAATTTGTTTAAAATAGACCTCTTTTTCCCAGAACAAGAAAGAAAGTTGGAATGGGAATAGTTTTCTAAACTCTGGTAATGAGATTAGAAATTCAGTTTTATGGCCTGCATGGATTTGAACGCAGTGACAATTATGGAGAACAAGCATTACTGATCTCTGATGTATATTTGGCAGTCTGTATTTGAAGAAGGTGGTCACTACTTTTTTTATTGAGCTGCAAAGAGGAGGAATCTAAGTACGGAACCAGGAGCATCAGTGGTTTGGCTGGCAATTGCTGTTACTAGGGGCTTAACATGGGACGAATACAGATAGTGATGTTGATAAGGGTCAAAGCAACTAGAGAAAAATGGAATGGGTAGGAATCAGTAATGAAAATACCAGTCTGCATTCTGAAGGAGACACAAAGAGTGAATAATGTGGCAAAAGACACCCTTCTCCTAACAGACATTGTTTTCTGCTAAGACTAGACACACATTAGTGTGTACAAGAAAATGCACCTATTCTCCCATAGTGCACTAAATACATAGATACATGATAGATACATAGATTGCTGACTCCAACTGCTCTATTAAAAAAGTAAAAATATATAATGTATGTAAAAATAATTTTAAAAAATCTGCTGAAAGTGTATCTACAGCCAGATCATAAGTTGCTGCCCTTATTAATGTATCAAACATTTATGATTAATAATAACCTTCTCATGACTGAGTTAACATGCTGCAGATTTCAGCATGAATCAAGTCAATCCAGGTTAAGTGATTCACTCTGCTGATTATTTTCCCTCAACGTGAATTTGATGAGATATGTTGCCTCTGGAATCTGTTATCAATAACTGCTACAACCTCCAGCCACAGTTGAGGGCTCAGAGCCGTAAAGTACTGCAGTACTGCACAAAAGAGTACTGTAAACACTGCAGTGAGGTTTACTGAAGAAGTCTTGATTACCATGACAGTAAACTCCTCTAACCACAGCCAGTACAGCAAAAGGTAGTTACAGAATTTATCGAGTCTTGTTCAAACCAAATATATATATACCCTCACTCTTTATTTTTATTTTTCTTCATCACCCAGAAGAACATAATTTTTTGGTTTATCACAAACCTTCTGTCTGTTCTGTCCTCGAAGTCATTTGTCACACTCCTCAAGGTCACAAGGGAGTCTCAGTGGGAAAGCATGTGTGTTGATTGATTGGTACTCTGATGCCTATGTCTACCAGGGCTGCTAAACGAGCTTCTCTCCCCTCTCCCCATACTCTCTTGCCTCCAAGCAATGATGTGATTGAAGCGGGGAAGGGGGTGGAAGGAAGAGGGGGGCACACTGTAAAGGAAAAAAAAATAATCTCTCCTGTGAATCTAGTTAAAAAGGTTTATAAAGCAGTATTATCCCTGGTGATCGAACTATCTTGTATCAAAAAGGATATATTCTTCCTAGAAAAAATAAGATACATAAGTTTGAGAGGAGTGAGAGAACAAAAGGGACAGAGAGACAGAGAGACACAGCGCACAAGAGCAAGCAAGAAAATGAGAGTGCAAGAGCATGAGTGAGAAAGGGAGCGAGCGCAAGAGAAACAGTGCACGCAACAGAAAGTGAGAGAGCGAGAGTGCGCATGAGAGAGCACATGCGAGAGGGCAAGAGAAAGAGAAAGCAAGTAAGCAAGAAAGTCAGTGTGCAAGAATGAACAAGCAAGATGCTGAGTGAGAGCACATGCAAGAGAGAACGTGAAAGAGACAGAGCACGCTTGAGAAAGTGTGAGAGCAAGCAAGCAGGCATGTGAGAAAGACAGTGTATAACATTGCGTGCAACAGGTGTGACAGGAATAGTGCAGAGGAACATGTGAAAGAAAGTGAGACTGAGAGCAAGGAAGAGCACAGGGAAGACAAAGGAAAATAAACGAGGAGAAACCAAACACGGAAAATCCCTTTCTGAAAAAAAGACACATAAACTTCCCTTTATGACTTATTACTAACAACAATATTTAGGAAAAAAAAAGCATTTTAATGCTTCTGGTAGCTGCATTCCTAATATATATCTATTGACCACATTGAAAATACATACACTTTTGATTTTGAAATGGACACTGACTATATCTGATACATTAGATGAAAAGCTGTACTTCTCTGAACAACTCCTTCCTGTTCATCTCTTAGAAATTCATAAACACATAGACATGCCATCAAACAGATTGTATCTGCAGCATCCAGAGGCACCATTTTAATTTCAGAGAGAAAAGAACTCTGAAAGATTATGACTGCAGTAGGCATCAGTGCCTCATGGATTATCATAATATCTTCAATCAAAAGATCCCAGATTAAAACAAAACTCAGTACCATAAAAATTCTAAATAAAAAATTAGATTTCTTACTGATGTATTTGTTCTTCATAAGTATGTCTAATAGCCAATATCTAGAGGGGGGTTCTGCTCCTGCCCTTCAGTCACATCAGCAGTAAAGAAACAGCAGATATTGGTGGTGAAAACAGAATGAAAGAAACTGTCATTCTCCTTTCACCTCACTGATTTGTCACTTATACAGCATAACAAGCTTAAAAATTCCCACTCTCCTCTCTTTGCCACCCAGCTCATACTCTCATGCAGCAGGATTATTAAACACAGTAACCCTTAAAGTCCTTTCTAAGTCATCTCTTCATGACTGGCAGGTTGTGTCCATCTTCTGGGCACAACTCTGCCTAATTCTTGAGGCTAGCTAGTCCACTTTTAGTGAAATACACAAGTAATGTAAAGTTACAAAAAATCCCTTGTATGAAAATACCAATTTGCAATGGCAAACTCACACAATTCAGAACACAGGAATAGTAGTAGTATGATAGTACATGCAAACCTCTAAATCTTTCTTACTACTAAAGCTGGAAAATACATAAAAGTAAGCATTTTCCAAATCTTGAGTTGCATAATGAACACTTAAATCAGTTATGAAGAGCTATTGATATAAGATTTACTATTAAAATTATTAAGATGAGTGATCAGTTACACAGAACATAAGCCAGAACCGAAACACCCATAAACACTAACCTTGTACATTTTTTAAAAGTATTGGCAGGACAAATACAAACAACTACTCATTTGTAAACGGTATGCTGAATTCTTTAAAAATTAAAAAACATAATAAAAAGGTCAGAAATAATGGACAAACCATTTAGAGTGAACACTTAAACTTTTTTTTTTTTTTTTAACTGAGCAAAATCACTTTCACTAAAATTTATTTCACATTTCTTGTTAGACTTGTATAAAATCTGAAAGATAAACCTCAGGTTATGTGGGCATATCAAATACTCATGAAGAATATCTAAAGTTTTCAGTACAATAATTGGGATTACCTCACAAGTCAGGAGTGAAAATAAACAAAATGTCACCATAAGGCATTGCATGTTTCTGTAAGTGTGGCACAGGATACATTATAGACACACAAATAAAAATTACAGGAGCAGTCCCACTGTAAAGTAGAGCAAAGATCTGTATTTTTTTGATTGAGAAAGTCCCTGAAGTTCATCTTTTCTGAGTGTTTTGGTTTGGCTTTTTATATACATATAAATAAGGAAAATCATCTTTGATATATATTCTAAGTCTATATGTTATTTATTTGGGGCAACTCAAGATGATTTCTTCAGTGCAGGATAAGAGGTAATAGCAAGCATGACAGTAAATGTAAAAACAAAGAATTGGTGATGTGTATAAGCATATATGTGGTTTCTTTACTATAACAATAGAAACATTTGCTTTGGGACATTTTTGGCTACTGACTCTAGCATAGTGTTAGCTATTTTGTCTATATGTCAGTAGAGAAAAGAGAAGTTGCATAGGGTAAAACCCATAGGTAATCAGCAATAAAAAGAGAAAACCTTAAAGAATTAGTTTGCAGGAACATCCCGAATCTCAATGCTATCACAAATTAATCCACTCAGTTGTAAAATTATACTGGAAGATTTTTACAAGGAACTTTTCCTAGGCAATCTAGCACTCCTTACTTTTGCCTAGGACAGATATATTGCAAGTAAAATATTTGTCTTAATCTTTCTGCTTCTAGAAAACACAGAGAAAGATCAATTAATGTTGTAATAACTTTTTTTTTTTTTATATTCAGCATTAAAAAGTGTTTAGTCTGAGATCTGGAGAAAGGAATGTTGCTGTCATCCTTATTTCACTTATTTAATCTAAACTGGTTTTTTACCTTCTAAATGCGATCAACTTTCTGAAAAATCGAAGACCCACTTTAATCTTAAAAATTATTTGTAGAGTTTGCATTCTATTGCCCTTCTGAAGTCATATTATAAAATGATTGGTAAGTTTAAAACTGATAGTTTATCATCACAAAAGGTCCAAAGTCTGGTATCACTCTCTCCTTTAAAAAGCAAACCACTAGAAAATAAAAATTAATGCGAACTAACAAAAATACACCAGTGAAAATGTCACTGTTTCAGACGAATGTTCTACATCCTCAACTCCACACCTTTAGTTCTATACCGTCTAGTTAACATTCAGCTGTTAGACAACTGTCTTCAGAAGTGTCAATAGCGTACACATTACAAGCTTGAATAAGAAATTTATAACAAGTGTCTTTTACTACTTAGAGTTTCTGCATCAGCAAAGGTATTTGCTTTGAAAAGCAGCAGGAGCATTTTCTTAAACTCTCTCGATCCCCACCCATAATCACTCAGAGCAAGTTGCAAGCACTTTTTCTTTTTCTTTTTTTTTTTTTTTAAACTCCTTCCCTCAGCCTGTCTCCAAAGCCATCAGATCTATGGCACCTCAATAAATTATTCAGGCCTGTGCTGCTCCGTGTCTTTCTCAGTTGTGGGACTTCCTGGCACGCATCCTTATTAATATCCACGGACATGCGTACAACCTATAGAAAATCACAAACGTTTGCATGTTAAATCCCTCAGCCTGCATTAATGACAAGAGCATACAGCTCCAGTTGCCTTACAGAGCCATCGTGGGGCAGTCCTGTTCCCTTCCTCTCACTCCTCTTGTTTCATGCCTAACCTATCTTCCCATTTTATAAATTTTGATTCCCATCTTCTCCATCTAGTTGTTTATTATAGCTCAGGACAGCTTCAATGCAAGATACCAGAGCTGTCACTTGTTCTAAATCCTCCTCCTCTGCCTCCCACCCTCCCCCTCCGTGCTCAAAAATGCTCAATTCGCTCCACGAAGAGCTGCATCACAGCTGTCAGGGCGAACGGCAAAGATGTCCTTTTCCAATAAGACTGTGCCTGTGGCACACAGAGTTCCTTCGAACAGCTAATTAGCAGGAGATAGGCCACGGCAAGGTTTGGTGCTGTCCGTCAAGTCTGCTGCCAATGTCAACACCGTCAGCTGAGCTGTCACGTTTGGTTCCTCATTTAAAGGGACTGGCAAAGCCTTTTTTTATGGCTAAGGACAGATGGTGGAGTATGGGTAGTAGAGAGAAAGTGGAGGGTCAGGCTCTGACAGTGTTCAATAAGAAGCATTTCGTACCTACTAAAGCCCTTTCTATGCATATCTTTTGTCTCTTCCAGTTAGCTCCTCCACTAACAACTCACAACTATGACAGCAAAACAAGACACAAAATGCAAAGGCAGGATAGGTTAATTTTTTTTATAGAAATTGAGGCTAATACACCTGTAACTGGCATTGTATTTGTGACCACAGCATTTGGAAACTATCCTCTGAAAGTATTCATCTCCCCAAAAAATCTTATTTCTAATAAATAACAACGAAGACCACACAATTTCTTGTGATTTTTTTTTTTCCTTCCACAGCAAAGCTTACTATGTATACATTGAGCATTACAAGTACATGTAATTAGCTGAAGCCAAACTCCAGTCAAAATGACAACCTTTGGACTGCAGGGGCATTTTTTCAAGAAGATGAAAATGTAGAGAGGACCAAGAATGGAAAGTAAATCTCTGATCCAGTCACTATAGAGCAAAAGGTTCTGGGGTGCCCGTGGGGAGCTGCCATATTTAATTTCAATGTTTTTTAGACATCTGAGCTGTCATAGCTAAGGCACAATATTTAGCTATGGCCGTTAGTGTGGGCACGGTGCTGTCGCATCAGGAAGATGCAATCTGAGCACAGTCATTATGACAAAATTTAAAATATATTGCAGTTTAGAACTGTAAAATAATTTAAGTTGGAAGGGAACTCAGGAAATCATCTAGTCTAACAGCTTAAAGCAGAGGCTAACTTCAGAGCAAGACCAGGTTGCTCAGGGCTTTGTCTAGTCAAGTTTTGGGAATCTCCAAGGATAAAGATTCTCCATTGCCAGTTTTAGCTTCATGCAGCTGAGTACAAAATGGCTCTTCTCTTAAATCTCACCTGGGAAAAGACTATGCCTGTGGCATGCAGAGTTCTTTCAAACTCTCACTACCTGTGAAGTCTTTGTACTTCAAAAAACACAGGCGTGGCTGTTGCCCAAGTTCATGTAAGAAAGGGACATCTTTATCACAGACTACTGAAAAATATCATAGGGTATTTTATCTATCGAAAAAAAATAAAAATCCAGAATATCAAAAGGACCAAGCTCCTTCTTCAGTAGAGCATATAACCCGCTCCAAAAAGGTTTTCTTATTGCAGTCATTTTTTTAAAACTCTTTTCCCCCATCTGTTTTGCAACTGCATTTTTATTTCAGAGTACATACCTGAAAGAGGCAAATCTCAGGTTTAGAATTAGTAGCTATGGAACCCAATTGTTGTGATGAATAACCTTCCAACTTATTTCTCTCCTTTGTTTTTATTACTCACTTTTCATTTGATACTGTTACATGAAGGAACAGATATTACCTTTATTTTCACTTCATTGATTTGCCCATCATAGTTTAAAATTAGCTCCTTAAGTGCCAATAACCAATGTATGTCACAAGCACACAATTTTTAGCAAAGAAAAATTGGACTGGATTGAACAGGAAAAAAATCATAATAGAACTATTAGAAAAAAATATTTTTTATATTAAAAAATATGGATGTAGCAGTACTACCAATTCAAATGAGTTTATTTCCATGTGGCTGTAGTTGATCACTGACAAAATTAACCTGAGCTTACAGAATATTTTGTGTGATGCCATGCTGAAATTTAAAAAAAAAAAAAAAAACAAAAAAAAACCCAGTAGGCTAAATTCCCCCATCTCCTAGAAATATTTTTCCTTTGTTTGGGTCTTCTACTTTAATCAGTCAACTTGGTGTCTTCAGTAACCCTGTTTCGGAGTGGTGGGATTTTTTATTTATTTTAAATTAGAAGAAATAGCTACTTGAATAGAAGCAATTAAGTTTTACGCTTCTTATTACTGAGAGGTAATTGGAATGTGGTTATCATCCAGTTTCACAAAGGTACAGGCATATACTAATTTCCTCAAAATCTGAGTTACATTTCCAGGTAAAATATGGGAAAAATATTTCTTTATTTCCATCAAAATGTTACTCTTGATTTTCATTTAAACTTTTTTTAACCTCCTTATTTTCAAACATCTCTCCCAGACATCTGCACTCAGGAATTTCATGCCTGCCCTTTCTGTCAAATTTATGAAAAGGTAAAGCTTGAAATTTGCACTCATTAAAATCTCTTTCCATCAATCCTTCAAACTTTGAGAACTTTGATTTCCATCTGACATTGATTTTTGGATTTCATCCCTATAAGGAAGCAGTCTTATCAGAGACACTCATACACCGCACACCGGATGACGGTAAAACTACTTCAGCTGAAGCATCAAAGACAGTGACAGGGAACAGCTACTTGCATTGAAACACAGCCTAATGTGACTTCCAGTGGGATTTTAATTAAGATCACAACATTTGGGAAAAGTGGAGTATTTTACCTAATGTTATTTTTTACACTTTGAGTTCAAAATCTTTGCCTAAAACGACAGTACAAAATTATTCTATATTTTGTCTTCTATTTCAAAACAGTTATCAAATAGCCTAATTTAAAAGCTTTGTTAAAATCCTTACTATATGATCAGTTATATATACTGCTCAGTTGTTACTTCATAAAGTACCTCAGAAAAGAAATTAAGTGCATGCATTTTACCTCTCAGATGAAAAGTAACAATTCAAAACTACAGAAATAGCAAAGAAACAACAGCTACTTTACTTCAGCTGTCAGCTGAATTCAGTGAAATTTAAAATAAGATTTGGTATGTCTAAATGCACAGAAAAACCCAAAAAGAAGTATTTTTCCACATATAACTCCAGAATGGAAGTCCATCAAGATCCACAGAATACAAAGATAAAATACAGCACCTGATCCAGCAGGTACTTAAACAACAGATTACAAAGGTTAAAAACAAACAGAGAAACCAAAAACCCCACACAAACAAAAATAAGTGGTACATACACAATATGTTTGACTTGATCTTCTAGTTTTTTATTTTTTTATTATTGAAGGCCACATAATAGACTAGGTCAGCTCTTGGCCAGAGTGCAGTACGACCATCCTTATGTATGCTAATTGATTAATCCAAAGAGATGGATATTGAGATTAAATAAATTCTTTTAGTTAACATAAATTTTGACTCATTCATTTCTACCTTCAGTGAAAAAACATTGTTGTGATGGGAAGTAGTAAATCATTTACTCATATTTCTGAAGTTCCCTTTTTAAATTCAGCAGAATAAGGTAGCAGCTATGGAATAAGCACCACAACTGTGCATTTGAAACATCTGAAAATACAGATTGTTGTGGCAACTGCCAGAGGACACAGGCTGAACCAAGAGACAATTACTAAAAAATGAAAAAATGCTATTGTTTTGAGAAAAAGAGAAGAGGAGTGAAAAAGGATAAATATATAATGTCCTCTGTAAAGGGAACAGGGGAAGAAGGAGAAGCTTTAGAAACATCCATTAAACTAAAAAAGTATCCCACTTGAAGGGTGTGAGGGGAGTAGAATAGTATTTTTTCCCCCCATTTTCCAGCCAGTTCTACGCTGCACTCAATTTCCATTTGTTCCCAGATGTAGACTGAACTACATTAATTTTCCACCTGCTTTCGTATACCATTAAGCTTCCTGAAAATAAGCATTATTTTATAAATCTGCAAGGACTTCTATTTTTGAATACTTGTGATTCACCCAGTTACTACTACAGTGATGTGACCCCTAATTAAAAGTGTATTCTTAGATAAAGAAAAGACAACCTGACATTACAAAAAGATTTAACACTTCTGGAGTTCACAGCACGAACCCTTTTGATGTTGGATTTTTAATTTTATGATCTCCACACTTTGACTCACCTGATTATGCCCCGTTATGACAAACGTTTACATATGTGCTTAACCTTTCATAGAGCTCCCTTTCTGTTTGTAATGATCTGGTTTCAGTTCTTCTGAATAGTGTCTCCTATTTCTTCCAGTCATAAGGAATTGATTTAGCCACCTTCAACCACAGAAGAAATCCTCCTTTCAGAAAGATTCACTGTCTGTGTTGAGACTGAGTAAAATTTGTGTTGGTCTCATGGAAAACTATATGTGCAGCTACTGAGGTCCCATCCTTTGACAGAAATGAGATATGGCAAAACGTTCACCCCAAGCTGGAAGTATCCCACGTATATCAGTTTAGACACAGTCATTTACTTCAATGGCGATACTGATAGAGGGTGATTTTCTTTTTTTTTTTTTTTTCAGAGAAAATCTCTAAGTCATGTTTCTGAATTGCAATTCAGGGAGATGGAATTCAAAAGGAATTCTTAACTCAGACTGGTGATAATTAATCATGATCAGTGGACTCCTTATTTATCTGGTTGAGATAAATAAAATTAAAGTTTGTTTTTATTCCAAAATTAATTTTGTTAAATGTTTTTACAAAACATAAGATCAATTAAATCCTTTATTTAAAAAATGAAAAAGAAAACTCTTCATGGAAGTAGTTTTTTTAAAATAAGACAACAATAATAACCATTCACACTTTATTCTGAGGTGTGGTGTTTAATGATACATACCCAACTGCAAAGTAATGAGAATCTCAATATTAAAAAAACTGAAATGTTTAATCTGTAATTATTATTGCCTAGATACCATACCAGCAAAAGGCAAATATCCTGTAACAGTTTTATTTCTCAAGAAAAGATCAAAAAGTATATTAAATAGAAGACTTCTATAACTTTGCGTTGGAAAGAAAATGAAAAAGGAAATACATATTTTTACCACTCATTATTACAAAACCTTACATTCTATTACAGATAGGACAGATCCCCATTTTTTATCCTTTATTCACTATACAAACAAGTACGTAAGAAAGAGAAGCAAACACTGTCATCAATTAAAATAGGATCTCTGTATAGATATCCATGAATGGCAAGGCAGAAAACTCAGTTTGAAAGTTCCTAATTCACACTTTAATATATTACACTGTGTTCGTATGCTGTTCCACACTGGTTTTTATTTGAGCATGCAGTAAAGCTGTTGCCAAACAGGGTTTGCTGAGAAGAACATTTAATAATGCAATAAAAAAGGCAGATAAGAGAACTGCACTAATGTCTGACTGCACTAAGGTGATAAAATGCAAGAAAAGACTGAGTTTTGAGGGGCAGAGAAATTTTATCAAATTTTCAGAGAAAGTGAGTATGCCTCATAATCTGTATTTCATAGAATGCACTTCAGGTTTGTAAGTACAGAGAAACAGAGATTTTAATTTTTCTTGAAGTTGTAAACCTCCAAGCATTTAACACAGTCACTTATAGTAATCAAACACAAAACACACACAAAAAGAAACCCCTTTGTGTTTCTTATCAATTATCAATATTTTATTTTCACTTCCTAAATTTTTCCCTTCCTGTCCTAGACAAATGTACCTTCAGATACACAAAGGGGTCTGAAGGGATAGAGGAATCCAGAGAAATACAGATCATATTCTTAAAAACACAACTGGGTGAGCCAAAGAAACATTCAACTACATCCTTCCTGTTTTGTTTGTTCCAGGGAAAAAACCCTCAAAAAACCCAGAACAAAACAAAACAAAACCAGACCAAACCCAACACTGAAATAGAAATCTATACTTTCCTTACTAGAAGTTTAAAACACATTTCTCTTCCAAATTTAACAATTTATGTTCCCACTGTTTCTGAGCATATGCCTACACCACAGTCCCAGGTGCAACTGCAATTAGACCCCAAATATAATCTAAGCAGCTTGGGAAATGATGGTAGTGGAATGAGCTGAGGACAATCCAGCTGCTAGACCAGTCCACCCAAGCTCCCAAAGGATGAGGGGTAAGAATATTTCAGCCCACACTGAACACAACATTGCCATAGCTAAATTAGTATCTACTTGATATCTACTTGATCAGGCATGTATATATATGTTGCAATCATATTGTTGGACTGTAACCTGAGGTATCCCTAGGGGTGTTTGGGCTGTTTTTTTATTCTTCCTCCAACATGGGGGGTGAAAGAAAAAAAGACTAGTCTATCTCCAATTTGTGCCCCTCATACTCATATAACTGCAATGATAACAGAGAAGCCCAATCCCCAAATTTATACTTTAGGAGCTTATCCACTCAGACCAGACTAAAGCAATAAATTTTTCATCCCATTCCTTTGCTGCCACTGCTGACTTCACCATGAAGATCTGTATAGTCTGTGTAGTGCCCAGTTAAGAATTCCTAGACAACCCTAGTCCCAGAGATAAACTATTTTTGGACATGTATATGTAGATGAACTCTAGCAGCTCAAGTTAGTCCAGGGGAGTCAGAAGACATATTCCAACTTTCAGGTTTGTGCTGGAATTTTACATCTCTAGGTTTCCAGCCTTTCATGTTTGAATGTCTTTTGTGGACCAAAAGAGCTGCAATAAAAGAAAAAAATGAAAAAACCTTTTGTGGTAAGACATGGTTATGAGCATAAAAAACTGAACATGCCGTATGATAAACTAAGGCTAAACTACTCAATTAAATTAAAGGAAGTGAAAAAAAAAGAGAAATTAAATCCATCCATATCTAGGTACCTTCTGAAATTCCATACCTGCTGAGATAGTTTCTCTTCACAGTTGGACAATGGTGTTTTACACTGAAACTATTCCCATGCTAAATTTGAGGCATAGAGGTTTGTCACAACAATTTTAAATTTGAGGAAATAATAGATAAGAATGGTCTGGCTTTGTCACCTTCATAGATTAAGTAACCCAGTCAATAAGTAGTTTCACTCATAAGAAAAAAAGATAAGTGGAGATACCTCCATCTTGTGTTAAATAAGTAAGCTCTGACTAACAGTTGGGAAGCACTTAGAATTCAAGGACAAGTCTTTAATCAAATGAGATGAGAACACCAAAAAAGAGGTAATCACAGTATTTTAGGAGATGACCGAGTTTGATACTACTAGCAAATCTGCTAATGTTGGTAGGTCTTATGAAAGACTTATGTTGCACATGCCAATAAACTGCATTCTGTAAGTAAACATTTCAAATTATTGCCTAAATCAAGACTATCCCATCCCTCCAATGACAGGTACCGTGAGCCCAATGTGCCTGTGATGCATTGTTGATCATATAATGTGGAGCTGACCTGGGCATGCTCAGTGGTCATTTACCGGAGAATTCTGGAAATCAGATTACTGAGCTAAATAGAAAAACAAAAACCAAAATCCAAAACCTGAATAAAATAGAAATAAAACAGAAAAGCAGTAAGCTACCTCTGCAAGAAATTTCCAACTACGGAATCTGATAAGCGTTGCCAAGTTTAATCAGTACTTTGAACTGCTTGACTGAAATGCAGTATTTCTGCAGCATATTTTTGGGACCATTTTACCTCCTGGCATTAATGTAAAATATTTTCCCCTTGTTTAGTTTTATATAACCATTATTAATAAATTAATAGTGTATAGAAGACATCATAAAAAAAACCACAGAAAACCCACAAAAACCAGATGGTTGAAAATGGCAACAAACTTAATGAGGAAACAGCAACATAAAAGAGAACCCTCCAAGTGATCAAGGAGAAAGTCAGTGACACAAACATGAAGATTCCCTAGAAACATCCCTCATAATGTCTTTTTCCAGTCTTCTGCAAACGAGAAATTATCACATAGGGATTTCATGCAGTTGTGAGAAGAATACTGTCAACTTTGCTAGGCTGAGTTGAACTGAATTTGACTGCCAAATGATTGTGAAAAACTAGTCAGCTACTCAGAGCTCAAAGTGATTACCAATAATGAGCTTCACTGCAGAAAAAATAACATCAAGTGCTCCAGACATCAGAAATCACTGAAAATATCTGTAAGTCAGAAAGTCCTATAATTTCACATGGGAAAGCAGAATTGTTCATAAAAACTCAACTCCAGACTATGGATCTCTGTTAGAGTTCTGCCTAGTCCTACATTACTATACGCTGACTATATACAAAGTCTTCACTGTCAGCTTTCTAGGAAAGTATGTGCCTTTAAAACAGTCCAGCTAGATTACTGTTATTTACCATGTACACTGCTGTATGTTACAATTTTTAAGCTAATACAAAATGTGACTGCCCAATTCCCAAGAGAATAAGCAAATACATAAACCCAAGCATCTCATAAAATCTGTTCCTTCCTATTTCTATATTGCAGGAAAGTCAAGGCCTTGTTCCCCATCCAAAGGCTATCAATATATCATGACCTATTTCCACCAGTTACTGACTCTTATTGAAATGGCAGTAGTCTTTAAACTCACAAATAATACGGATCTCAAAAAGATGAGAGATAATATGTAGCTGGGTCATGGGCTGTCACAACAGGCAGGACATAAGGCCAAGATGAGAGCTGCAGTTTAGACCCTACAGTGGTCCAAATTATTGGCAGACCAGAACTCAGCATACACCAACAGAAGTGTGACTCAGCATTGAAGAGAACAGAGTTAGGACTCATATCCTCCCCACTAGTTTGTGGCAAATCTATAAACAATTCATCTTCTCAGCTAACAACTGTAACAAGGACTTTGGAGACCAAAAGAAAGGACACCATAAAAATCCTTGTTCATTCAGAATGAATGAGTCCTTGCCAGACCCGGATAGAACTTCTCCTAAAATGGTATCTTGATCCCCAGTCTACCTACTTATTATTAATCTTTATGGGGCTTGCAGCATTTTTTCATGTGATAGGGGATATTTAACAATGAATACATAAGCTAAGAATACTCTATAATCATAAACACGCTCAAAAATTATTTCCCAATTTCAGTAGGGTATTGCTTTGCATTAAAGGTCACTGAATAGGACCCTTAGGTTCTACTTTCTTGTCAGCAAACAGTGTACTTTTACAGCAGTATTGTAAAACTCTAAATGTTTTCTTTTGAAATGCTGCTGCTTTTCTGTCTTGTGAGAGAGACAGAATGAATTCAGAAGCCTCAATCGTACAAGCAAGTATGCTTGCCTGTTATAACTGCTCATTTTCCTGAAGAGCATGTAATTTCTCTGAAGGATCTGCTAAATTGTAACAAACAGTATTTTTGAAAAGTCACAATAAAACATGGGGTTTTAAAATACCATTAGATAGTGCTGGGAACTTGTCAGATCCCACACAATTCATTCCCCCATCCAATGACGCACGATATTTGGCACATAATGTACTTATGCTTTTTGTTTGCAAAAGAAAGACTTTTTTTTTTTCCTCCCATGCTTCTGACCTTTATTCTTATTATCAAATACTCTTTCCAGTTTCATTGAATTATGCAAAACTACCCCTTGTGAGTAATGTCAGAAGGATTTTGTCCATCTCTTGGAATGAGATATTTGACACAGTTTATGCATTCAGCTTGTGGTTCCAAACTCTACTTAAATAAGAAAATATTAGATTCAAAATCAGTGCAAAACCAGGAAAAAATTACAGAGCTCTATGTTTTGTATCTCAGGATTAGCTATTATATCTAATCAGTAATTTAAAATAGCTTAATGCAAAGAACAGTTTCTCTAACCAAGTTGAGAGATTTCCTTGTCAGTACCGGAACTGTGCACTTGTGGGGGAAAAAGGTACTGATGGTAAGTGAAAGAAAAGTAGAATAGCTTGAATTTGATTGTACTTTATGATCCTTGTTACCACCTTTCTGCAATGGTTTATCCAACTTTGAAAGATCATTGTTATTTTAAGATCACTAATTAGTTTCCTTATAAAAAAGTCATTCAATCCAGGAAGGCATTTCTTTCATTTTAATTATGTAATGACTATTTTCAGTGATTGGCAAAAGTTCTTCCAAATGTTGTATTCAATCTGTATTCAATCAGGGACAATCTGTACTGCCTACATAGCATTACCTCATCTCACTAGCTTTTACAGCAGCTACATGTTATCTATTGAGATTTTAGGATGTAATTTCCTGTGAATGACAGAAGCTGATAACAGTCCAAGTCATGAAATTGAGAATGATATTCACTTACTTTTTAGAATATTGAAAATATATGCTCCATCAATTACACAAATAATTGAATATTTTTGTTTAAGAAGCACTTCAGTGCCACTACCCTGCTGGAAAGCAATAGCAGTGTATGCTCTTATTTAGTTGCTCCACGTACCTTTCCTACAAGATCAACATTGTTCAAAAAAGATCAATAGAACCATTATAAAATGTGTTCACTATAATTAAGGAGGCAGGAGTCTTATATTTATGCTGCAGCGTGCATTAAAATACCAACAGACGTCAGGACTGAGTTAGCACTCTCTCAGCTACACCAGTTATTCCTCACTAAACCATATTTTATTTATTTATTTGCTTCAAGTACCACCAATTTCTACTCCCTCATTAAGAACCCCATGCTCTAAATTTAAAAGCCCTGCAAGAAATGTATTTCTTCACATCCTGTGGTGAGGAAACAGAGTTTAAAGAACATGGAGTGGAGGGAATAGGTAAGGACTATACTTCAAGTTCCTTATAAAATAAAATGGGAAATTTCCTCAAAATTAAATAGACATCAAAATAGGGCTTTTTTTGTGGCAGGAGGAAGGGAATCAAACAACCATTTATGTATGTTTATATATAAATATACACACACACACATTCTATATGCGTATTTTTATACAGTTTTACACCTGAAAAGGATCTTACTACCATTAATAGCCATTTTATTCCTGCAAAGCACATATCTGACTTTTAAATTTTTGAAGGGCTGAACCCTTAAGATGGAAGACTGTGATATCCATTTTGCTTATTCAACAATTTTTGTCAGTAACAATTCTTACAAAGTTCTCAAATTATGTGTTTATCTGAAAAGGGATGTAGACTTTTATCCACTATGCCTGTTGCACACTCAGTCAAGTTTGGTTCATGTTAAATACTCTTGGAATTCATCCTAACCAATTTGAATAAGCACACAATTACTCAAAGACTAAAGTATACCACGAAAGGCTGTTGGACCATAACAGCAAATAAATAAATATAAGCAAACATGCACTGTCTTATATTGTTGCAAATATCAGAGCATAAATATAGCCCAAGAAGCAGAATATTTACAAAGCTTTAATTTCTTTTTTGTATCATATACTAGTAGTGTTAAGAATCTGCACTTATGGTCTGTAGAATATTGTCATATTCAGAATTGTTATCAATGACTTGTAAATCAGAGAAGCATTAAGTGTGCACAAGCACATCTATAAATCCTTAAGGCTCTGAGATTATTATTAGATGGAAAGCAAAAAAAAATTCTTGCAACTATGTACAACACAATGATGATTTAAGGAAGTCATCAGAAGGTCTACTGAATGTTCATCTACATGTCTATACAAGACTAACAGAAATTGCAATTCCAAGAATTGCTAGGTCTACAGAAACAAACTCAGAGTGTTGGCAGTGAGTTTCCTTTTTTTGTAGAGGCAAGTTTGTTACGTCACACTCTAGAAAGATGCTTAACACTGTGTTAAAACCAGCCTTCAAGTTTTCCTTAAAACTGGAAGGATAGTCTAAGAAAGAAGATATGCTGACAGAAATAGGATGAATCACAGAAGAATACCATACATTTTCCTTACAATTAAGCCTATCAAATTTGCAACTGTACCTGTTGTCACAAAAACTTGTTTATTCCATTATACAAAATTACTGGTGTTTTTTAAATGGTATATCACTAAAGGACATTTAAAAATAAGTAGTATATCTCTTTGGAAAAGGATTTGAAAGAATTTAGCACCAAAGTGAAGTGAAGCCAAACAACCAAATGTCAGTGAAAGTTTGTTTTTTCTTTTAGGCCTGAAGCAATTTTACCAGCAGAATCCCATCCCAAATAAATACATTTATTATCGTAAACTTGTATAATGAAATATTGCACAACTTTGTATAGTTGTATGATACTGTATTGCTCCAATGTAAAAAAGGCAATTTCCAAGAGGTGGAAGCAGGGACAAGTTACAAAAGGAGCAATTTAGAAACACTTCTAGAGCATGAAGGGCAAGTGTTAGGAGAGCAAAAGCCCACCTAAAGTTGACACCTGCAATGGACATCAGAGGCAACAAGAAGGATTTTTACTATGATGTTGATAGTGAAAGGGTGAGCAAAGAAAATGTGGGACTGTTACTGAATAGTACAGGTGTTTTAGTAAGAGCAGGCACAAGCAAGGCTAAGGTACTCAATGCTTTCTTTGCCCAAGTCTTCACCAACAAGGGCTCCCAGGCCTCTGGGAAGAGGGAGAGTGTTCACAGTGGAAAGCAACAACCAGCCATGGATGAGGATTGAGTCAGGGATGTATGTCATGTTAAGAATAATTCCCTTCCTTTAACTCTGAAACTGTGATAGTAAAACTAAATTGAGACATAAAGATATCAAATATTGATAACGGTTTTTCCACTGCATTTCCTATTCCAATTAGAATACATTTAGAACACTCAGCTCTGCGGCCTATGTTCATAATTAAACATACCTAAAAGTAGCAGAGAAAATTACTCTTAAACCAGATCTATTTTTAAGCATCTTGTTTTAAAGTGAATAAGAGAAAAAATAAACTAGTATTACTTGATAATACTTAAATTAGAACTGACTCAAGTTTAACAGTGTATTCGTTGCAAGTGTTAACAGCCATCATACCACATAAATATAAAATAAACCATTATTTCAGTGACCTGTTGCAAATAATCCAGCAAAGGTTTGCAAATAGTATATTAAATGTACAATTGCAATGGAATTGTTGGTGATTTAATTAAGAACTGAAGAACAGCACCCTTTTTGAAAGTAACCCAGCAGGTTCCTAGTAAATGATCTGTAATATATGAGCCAGAGTAGTTCAGCTAAAATCCAACAAAGCATTAAGTGTGCCAACAGAAAAAATGCAGAGAAACAAGTGATTGGAGAATGGTAAGCAAAACCTTGCACTTAGGAAAGCCAGTCCTGTATTTCAAAGTCCAACTGTAAAGATCATTCACATTCAATTACTGTCCATCTCTCCATCTTACTATATCCAAACTGGATGCAATTTCAAGTCATTCCTCACAAAGCAGAAGGAATACAGAGACACTTTGGTATGGATCACATTTTTTAGATGTTCTCTGCCTGTTTCTCAGGTTTAAATGGTTCATAACCATTATATTTGAATTTTATACCCCTGTTCTGACCAAGTTACAATGGGTATGCATTTAAAAAATTCTCATCAAAAATATAATTTGAACAATAATGGGATCTGCCTTGCTACTTCCCCACATACAGTTATTGTCTTGCCAAAAATTTGTTTCATAGAAGGAAAATGCAATGAAAGGTTTCAAATTACAACAGGATAACATGCTAGACAGGCTCCACAGATCTGCATTAGAGGCCACTATGATTTCCTCAACATTATGCTTTAAATAAATTGAGACAAGAAATGTGGCCATTTGTAACTTTACAACCAGATGAATATGAATGCCATTTTGGTCCAAAGACTGCCTTAGGAAGAATGCATCAAATATTTTCATTAACAGCTAAAGGAATTCATTCCATTTACTGCTAAGTAGACTGACTGTACTAAAGAACTGAAGCGTTGTAAGTATGGTGAACATACTATTCATATTGTACAATTTTATCAACTTACCTTTACAACGCAGAATTAACTCCTTTTACATATTTAAAATGAAATATGACCTTACTGCAGTGCTAAAAAAAACCCCAACCTCCTGTGCAGCATATTTCAACAGAAATTTATTTCTGAAACAGGTGAAGTACAACACTGTAATACTGGTACCTGATTAAAATAAGTGATTGCCTGTCTAAATATGGAAACTAGCTGTATTTTAGCTCAGAGTTCAAATTTACCTCTCGTTAAAAAAACTATAATACAATTTTAATGGAAGATACCTTTCTAAGCACCTGGCACTACCCATGCAAAAGCAAATGCTTTTCAGCAGCTGTTGTAGATGTGATTAGACATGTAAGCAAACAGTTCAAACTACAATTTTTCTTCAAATATGTTTAGAAATGTATGGGAATAGAAAGCTAACAGAAATATCATTTACTTTAGTAGATTTTAGTAATGTATTGGGGTCTTAAAATTAGGGACATTCTGAGAACACAAAAAAAACCCTGTTCATTACCTGCACAAGTACATGTGCACACCCATGCAAGAGTTCATTTTAGATTTTAGAGAACATATTCTGTATTTGGACCTTAGGACAGTGAATGTGATAAGGTCAGGATAAAGATGACATTCTGAAATAAGTTGATTCATGAACCTGGGTTATAATATAACATAACAATATAATGAACATTAAAAACATCTTTCTATACTGTCTTAAGCTTTCTTCTCTACCAACTTTGCAGAACAAACAATTACAAGCAAGCTTCAAGGGGGAAAAAGATATTAAATATGAAGACAGGAAAACATTCAGTATGACTTTAAAGCTTGGGTCTTTTTACTGAGATCACTGCTTTTCCCCTCATTTCCAATCCACAAAACAGTCTAGCCTGCTCTGAAATTTTAAAATCTATGAAGCCCAAAGGGGTACCAAAGCTAAGTTCTATTCCCTCAAGAACAAATAAAACCTGTCTTTAAGATGGAAGGAAAAATGCTACAGTAACCTGCAATTGACATTCATTCTGCATCTGTTCAGGACACAATTTTACTTTTCCTGTTCTGCTGATGGAAAAAAATCAAAGCCATCAAATCGTTGATAGTCTTAGAGATTTCAGTTCAGTACCATTAACAATCTGATAACCGTCAAGAGAAAAGAAAATAATTAGTGTCAAGACCCAAAATCAAAGTTATTACATGAAAATATCAGTTATTCCTTGGACAGAGCTCAGTAGCCTCTGACTTTCACCAAATGTGAAGCACCTAATCTTTTAAAATCAAAGTACCAGAACACATCTGGAGAAAACCAGATTATTTTTCCCAAAATGAATTATAATCTGCTTACTGGGTTTTTCTCTTTGTTTTTGATTTGTTTGGTTCAGGAGAAATAAGGAAATTGCACAATGGATTTATCTTTCACTGTGAACCAGAATCAAGAGCTGAAGCAGTGTCGCATAACACAAAACTCCCACCGAGCATGAGGGAGAGTTTTGGGTGAGGAATGAATGCAGAATCATGTCCTCAGGCTTTACTCACCTCTTATTTGGAGCTCCAGTGTAATTGTAACTGACATAAAAAAGGCCAAAAACCTGCTCCTGCAGCAGTGCTTTGACTGTAGAGCTTCTTATTCATGCTCTTCAAAATCATATTAATGCCAGTGTATTTTCAAAGGGAGATTGAAATCTTCCTTCAATTTCACCGTTCATAGGGTCCTCCCACATGACCCTGTTCAGTTCTCTTTTAAAAGGAGCAGTAATGGCTGAACTATGCCTTTGATCCTGCCACCATTTTTTTATATTCTAGCAGTATAGAATTGATATAGTTTCAGGGGCTGCTTTGAGAGTCTTTTTGTAGTCGGGAGCTCAATAATTCCTGCATTTAGGCTGCAGGAGGATCAAACCACAGCAATCTTTCAGGCAAGATCCTTATCTTGATACAGGTACAGTCTAACTCCAGCTATGAACTCATAATAAACTGCAATACTTAGTCTTTCATCCAATTCTCCTATAAAAGCTTGATATCTCTTAAAAAGCATATCCTAAATATGTGTGAGCCACATTTCTTTTCACATTCACTGAAAACTGATCTCACAAGCTTAGACAGGGGAATTTCTGAATGAAAGATATATTGTATGAGGAAGAATCTATAAACTCAGCCACAGAGGGGAAAAAAATTCTCTTTGAAATCCTTTCTTTGTTTTAGGCACAAAACCTGTGCAACCTCTGCACAGCAATTTTAGAGTTTATTCTTTAAATCCAAGGTCATGTAGCCATAGCAGCTAGTTCATGCTCAGAGGGGAGGTAATCATCCTCTGTTCTTCTCAGCAAGTGCTCTTTGCTGAGGTCAAACAAATGGGGCAATGTTACACTGGAATCCATTACAAATTAGCATAATGTCACCACCTCTCTCTGTGACATTTAAAATGAGCACAGATGAAGGACAGCGTGGAAAACAATGCAATTACAAGTATCTGGATACAACAATAGTTCTAGGAACAAGCAAGGAACTGGAACTGCACGTAATGAATCCTTTAACAAACTCCAGCATTCCTCCTTGTGTTGCCTTCTTTCTCTGTCATTACCATTAAGTAAAACAAAACAGAAAAAAACAAAACCCAGAAATTCCAGTCAGACACTCACTTCTGAAGGCAGGAAACCTGAAAGAAACAATACCACAAACTTTCATCATGTATGAATAGAGAAAGAGAAAATAAACATAAAGGTGAGAAGAACACCGTCTCAGCACCACAATGCAGCACCGCTGTGAGGCAATCTGTGAAGATGAGATCTCTCTCTGCCTCTACACTGACATCTAATCAAACTTTAATACTTCTGAAAATTTGCAAAAAAAGGTACAAAATATAAAGAAAATGGAAAAGAAATATACAAAACCCAGACACAAAATGTGTTATCTTGTGTTACACAGTCCAATAGTAATTTCACCATATTTTTAATCAGCTTATCTCAAAAATGCAGGGAAGGAACATAAGAACAGGTCTTTACATAGCAGGACAGAAAGAGAAACAACTCAGCTCCTTTTCAATAAAAATTAGTAACTTCCATTTCTTCCTAGATGTGCTAAGCTTTCTGGAAAAAAGAAAGTGGAAGAAGCTAAAAACTTCAGTCTTAACGTATTCTGAAAACATTTTTAATTTTATGTCTTTTCTGAAACATGATAGCTAATTAGTTATTTGATTATCATAATCAGAAACACTAATCATTGCAGTCTTGATGAAAATTCAGTGATTATCCCAAGAGGGTTGCGGTCCAGTAAATATGTTGACAGGCTATTTGTTATTATAATGGCAATGCATCATGACAACATATAGCAGAAAACAAAAGACAAATACAGATTAATACTATCCATGATACTTCAATACAAGAGAAAATCTAATGTGACCTCCAGGTCAAATTATGTGGTTCCTACTCAAGCAAAATTTCTTATAACATCAGTTTTGCATTTAGAAGACTGTAGTCTTCTAGTGAATGAAAATACAAATCCCACTAAAATGACCACATCAAGCCACATCATGATCTTTTCTTAAAATTACCACACAGTTAATAGAAAAGTTAAAGAAAGTGTGTTTTATTGTTTAAAAATACAATCAAAATATTGCAAGTACAAATAAAATATATGAAACAGCATCTGTCCCTTTTGTAAACTTTTGTCTCTAAATCCTTCAAACACCTAAAAAATTGTTTATTCTATATGGTTATTATCATATATTTTTACCTTTAAAGTAACCTGCCTTTTGAGAAATACTTAGCAATACCAGACCTTTTCTTGTGCAACTTACAACAGAAAACTGACATTAGCTAAACTACTTTTCCCTAAGAAGTTGCAGTTTGCCAGCCCACTTGAGGATTTAGTTTTAACCCCATTCCTTCAGCCTGTAACTTCTTATTTCCACTTTCAATTTAACAAGCTGAAAGTGTAACTGTTCAGAGATGAAATAGTCATGGAGTTGGTTTAAAACACTAAATTACTATTATCTGCTCAATGAGTTGGAACCCTTTTCTCTCCTTCTCATTCGTGCCTTTATTTTTTTTTATTATTTTCAGCAGGTAACATTAAATGTCACCCAAGCTCTACAAAAATACCGATGCTGTAACTTTTTCTTTTTTTCCTCTTTCCCCTTCAAGACTAACAGCTGCCAAAATTGTGGCTGTCAAAACTGGCAGCTGGGAACTTTACCCATACTTGCCAAAGAGTTGATTGGAGATATGCAAATAACACTTCTCCAAAAATTGTCCAAGGGGTCCCAAGAGGCGTAACTGAGGTTAGATACTTCCTTTACAACTCTGTGAAGCCACTGTATCTTCCAATCTCCCCAAAATAGAAAGCAAGAGTTCAAGACAAAGAGATGTCATTTTCACAATGACTTCATAGAGTAGCTGTCTATCACTCTGCAGTGTAAACGTATATGGCTTCTATTATCACACTATCCAAGCTATCTCAATATTTCACGTACATACACTCCCACCATGACTACCAAATGTAGAAAAACTGTTATTGTATTTTAAGGCTAAGAAACCAAGGCACAAAAGTGCAAAATAAACCCGGTAC
Organism: Gavia stellata; assembly: GCF_030936135.1. NCBI lineage: Eukaryota > Metazoa > Chordata > Aves > Gaviiformes > Gaviidae > Gavia > Gavia stellata. The sequence continues at coordinate 41,778,888 of NC_082594.1, forward strand.
AATGAACATAAATTTTATGGATTCATATTAATGAATGGGAAATGAGATCTCACAGAACATCTACTCCAACTACATAAAATGAAGAAAAGCAATTATACTTGACTCATTTGTTAGACTTTTGGCAAACTTGAAGAAAACGCCAGGTGAGAAAATATCTGTGGGTCATTTATTCCAGTGCCTTACTGCCTGATAAACTTTTACGTCTTTTACCCTAACCTTAATCTGTAGATTAACCCAACTTATTCTTCCCTTTCATCCAGTGGCCAGGAAAAGCAATCTATCATTGTCCTGTTTGCAACAAATTTTTGCATAACAGAGACCTCATATTTTCTCTGAGTATTCTTTTGTCTAGATTAAATAAAACAAATTCTATCAACATTTCTTTATAGATCATGTCTTCAAAACCCCTCATCATTCTTACTTTTCTCTTTTGGACTTTCTCTAGCTTGCTCAACTCTTCCTTAAACCATGGTGACCAAAACTAAACAACAGACTAGATACAGCCTCAGAATCACTGACTCGAATAATTATTTTCCACACCTTACACACAGTAATCGTGTTCATATATTTTACAGGATCACATTGTTAATTCATGTTTCATTTCTGAGCAACTATTATGCTATTAGCCAAATATTTTTGGCTTGGTGCATTTAGTTTCTCCTTTCTGAGTGTAACATTTCCCACAAAACTTGAATGAATATCAACTTGTCACTTTAAAGGCATTTTCCAAAATTTTGATCCCCAACAAGCCCCCCACACATGTGAACTTTGTTAAAACCTTGGTTTTATCTTAAAGTTTTACAAGGATACATTAGTCTATCATCAAAGTTGTTAACGAAAACATTGAAAAGAATATTCTGTCCAGGACAGACGAATGCAGGACTCTGTTGACATACCTTCATAATTTGAAAGGAGACTAACAGTAACTGATTAATTTTTATACATCACATAATATTGATTAAATGAAGTCCAAGTTTGCCTACAGGAATGTCATGTGGGACAAGGTGAAAGAGTGTACTAAACTCAAGATGTGTTACATCTACAGATTTCTATACATCTGTTACCCTGTCAAAAGTATTTTAGGGTTAAATTCACTTCTTGTAGATATTAATAGCTTGCTTTAGACTATTTCCAAGAATGCAGGTGAGACTGCCTATGACACCCCAGTTCTCTTTTCTTTCTTATTTTGAAGCCCAGTAATATACTTACATTCCTCTAACCCCCAAGGACTCCCTCAACCTCCATGAGTTCTCAAAATGTAGAAGATTCAGAGAAAGCTCTCATTCCTGGATTTTTACTTTTATTAATTAATTTTATTTTTTAAGGTCTTTCTTTTAGGCAGCCATACTTCAGCATGTTCCTCATCATATACCCTATGTCCTCATGGTCCTCATGTACCCTATGTACTCATTAAAACACTTCCATTGGGTATCTGGTCAAATAATTCTGTATGACAGTGAATGAAGACTGAAGCAAAGAACAGCACTGAATTCTTCAGCTGTCTCTACATCATCCTATATTTTCTCTCTTCTTTATATTTTATAATGGAAAGATACTATTTTCTTATTTTTATATGTCTATGAGATCAACCTAGATTTTAATTTTCCTATAGCTTTCTAACTAACATTCAGTTTTCACTTTGCACTACTTTATTTTATCTTTATTTCCAGGTTATTTTTCTATTCTTATGCCTACTTACGTATACCTTTCTTCCATTTTTATATGATTTCTTTCTGGTTCAGGTTATCAAAGAGCTTCTGATGCAGTCATAATGGTATTTTACGGTGCTGCCTGTCCCTTTTGCACCTCTCGAAAGGGTTTGCAGCTGTACTTCTACCAGAGTCTGTGTCTCCAGTTCTCAATATATCTTAGATGATCTTCCTCATCTTCCTTACTTATCCACTCCCTAAATTTGTCAAAGTCCATTATCCTCATTCTATTGTTATGCATCTTCCTCTCTGTGAGGAAGAAAAGTGAAATGTAGGCTCCAAGTGTTTATTGAAACATGTTATTCAAACATGGTCAAAATTTGAGTCAGTCTCAGACTAATAAACTCAGGTCTTCAGAATGTCAAAACGATACCCTATACCCTATCCCACTAGCATCTTTTTCTTTGCAAAATCTTTTGCACTTTTTTAGAAAATCCCATGTATCTCAGAATAAGCTTGTCCTCTTTAAGTACTAATGGTTGACCGTTTGAAAACATGACTAGTATAAATACTGGTACTGTAAAACATAAATTGAAAAACATTTGATAAGTAGACACAGTTAGCATTCTGTTCTGTGATCACCATCTTGAAGAAGCTTCAGTTGCAATTTGAATTCAGGAGTCCTGGGAAACACAGTTTTTAATACTTACTAGCAACTGGGGAAAAAAAAAAAATAATCAACATTGTTTTCCTTAAAAGCACAGAAAATAGATCTATGGAACAAAATGAATACTAATATAATGGGACTCCAGAAGACTGACTTGGGTGCCAGACAAACTATGAAGTGTTTTAAAATGCAACTACAACATGAAAGGCAAACTTATTTAAAGGAAAACAACAAAAAAGCAGAATTATAAAAGAAATCTTGCATTATTAGAAGGCATATAATTTGTCTGATCGAGTGCAATTTCACTTTGTCACAATTTACATCTTGTTAGCTACTTCACAATAACTACCTGCAAGCCCAGTCTTACTCCTTTGCAAACAGGAGGAGGGCAAACACATTCTGTGGGGTCACTGCACACTCAAGCACATGTCAGCATACTGTAGCTGACATTTGGCAACCTAAACCTTGGATCACGTCAGAAAAATTGTTTGTGTCAACATCATCAAACCCAGTTCTCATCAATCCCCAGTGTTACTGTTAGGATAGCCTGAAAATATTTTGGCTAAAACATTAATTCCCTTGGATTTTTAACGTTTACAGTGTATTTTGTACATGCCTAAACAAGACTGGAGTGATAAATTTTGCTGTCTAAGACAGCTGGTTTACCTCAGCAAATAATTTCTCACATTAATAACCTTTCTTACAGGAGTTGAGTGACCTAAAAAACATATTCGCTCTTTCTATCAAAAATTAAAACATGTAGCGTGATTTGACAATCCATCATTTTCCTTCCTATGAAATAATAGAAAGAAGGTGCAAATCCCAAATGTGTTACAAAAATTATGCATGTTGTTTATACACTACAGAATTCTGAGAACATATGCATTTCCGCAGCTTCTAATTGGGCTTTTTACAGATAAGAGATTTCCCACTGGGAAGCAGTTAAAATTAAAGGCAGACAGTTGTCCCCACCTCACCGTGACCCCAATCCACCAAGAAATCCAAAATAAACCCACAAAGATGGCATGGCTTTACAAAACAGAAGAGTTGTTTTAAACTTTTCCTTGGAAGTATAAGAACTGGGTCATGCTGCATTTAGTAAAGATGGACATCAAGGGCCTGCAACTGTAGGAAAGATATTGTTATAATACAAAGTCTTATGATAAGGCTGAAATTCAGCATGCATTAATATGAAATGTGATGGGTTTGAGGGTTTTGTATGTTCAAGAGTTTGAACATAATCCCAAATATTAGTTGGCAATACATGCACTTCAATAAGAGAGCAAGAACAAAGTATCAAATGAGTTCCTACAATCTCAATACTACTTAGCAATATGTCAGAACTGCTTTGTAAAAGCCTTGTCTGTGTCTGCTGAGAACATTAAATCAAACAAAACATTTAAAGCTAGTAAGCAGAAAATTGGGTTTCCAAAACCAATTCCAGTATTTAAAATAAAGGATTGTACACAGCATTAAGCAAGATAGGTATCTTACTAATTTCAGTCAGTACTAGCAGGATCATGTAGCTCACTACAGGTGAAATAATGAAGTCGTTATTCATTTTTTATGAGCATAGCTAAAAACAAAACCACTGAAAAACTGTCCCAAAAGATTAATGAAATTGAATAATGGATTGAAAAGGAAAAAAACAAACTGTGATTTGAATAGGCTTTTATGTTATTAAGATCAAATCACTACTCTTGATCTTAACTAATGTTCCTATCATAAGTTTGCTTTTGTATTTATGATAACACAATGGTAATAACTTTCAATTTTAAATAATCAAAAAAGTAATTTGAAATCTAGTATTTTACACATGATGGTTACCAAAATATATGTTTGTAAACATAATCATGTCCTTCTGGCTTAACTCGTTCTCAGAATATCACCCACAGAGTTACTAACCCTGGCCTATTGCTTTGGAATGAAGCACACAAGAGAACTCAGTATGTGAAATATGTGAAAGCAAATGTGAAATAACCTGGGTCAATAAGACTTATTTATGGCTACCGGATAATGTAAGTCCAAAATATTTCAGAACAAGAATACAGAAAAGCTTTTTTGTCATACCTCAGCTGTCAAGAAGCATTAAAAGCAAACATGCAAGCCAAACACCACAGTTTCTTAATATGGTAAGGATATTCCTCTACAAAACTACTTACATACTAAATTTAGTATGTACTATTTCAATAGTGGGTGGAAGAGTTTTTCATAAAAAGCTAAGAGGCAGAGGAGATGGATAAATAAAGATATGATTTACGGTCAGAATTGTATGAAGGACTTGGTGAAACTGAAAATCTTTGAAAATATGCTAAACTCTGGCTAACCACAGAAATTTACGTTTCAGCCCAGACTCAGTGAAACACCTACTAAAACAAAAGCAAACAACTGCACCGACTGCATAATTGTTTTCTGTTTTGTAGCTGGCATTTCATAATGTGACAACAGTTCAAAGATTGGATGAGATTCAGTTAACTAAAGAGAGACGTCTAATGTCATTTAAAATGCCCCAGAGACTCCCTCACGTGACAATTATGATGTATCTGCTGTCTCATAGGGTAGAGAGAACATAAGACTATTAGGTCAGTTGCACCCTTCTAGAAGAGTAGCATACTTGAGGTATTCCAGGGCATCCCAAACTGCACAGGACAACTATGTTCAGGCATCTGAATTTTACACAAAGTATCCACATTTTTATTCTTTACTTCCCTGATACAGGCATCAGCTAAAAGACTTTTTTATTATTTCCAGACATATAAAATTGCACACACACTTTTGATTTCACCATTATGCACAACCCTTTCTTTTCTACCTGTTCACCTAATTTATTAGCGCTTTAAAATAATGCTGGTGTAATAATTTCTGTTCATGTTCATTCTGATCTTAGCCTTTATAGGTTCATCCTACCTATCTTCAGTCAACTATGGTACCTACATTAACTCAGTTTTTGTTCTAGATTCTCAGCATGATTTAACTCAACTAATATCTGAACTACCTTTCGTAGTTACCTCTATTTTCCTTTAAACTATCCAAGAAGTGCTAAGTTTAGCACTTCAGCTGGCTACTTAATTTTAGAGGGACCCACAGAGCAGTTCTCAGGTGTAGCAAAACTAAAATTCAGCAGAGGTGTGTGGCAACTGTAACAAGCTGGCTCTTCACCTTCATGCTCCTCTAATCTCAGATACACTGAGGGCTGGGTAGCTAATGACAAAAATTACTTGGTTTAGGACTGGAATTGAGAATGAATCGCAGGTATGTTTCCATGCAGTATAATTGGAGTCAGATGACTGGGATGGGATGGAGACAGTGGCACTCAAAGCACAAAAGAGAGCTTGTGCAGGAGGAAGACCTCAGACCTGAAGTCTCTTATTTCTTATTAAAAATAAATCATTTATTCTGCAAAACAGCAGCATAGCTCTCAACCTTAACTCTTTACCCAATTTAATGTTACAGCAATTCATTGCTCTATTGCATGATAGTTTTCTCAAGTCATTCTGAAAATATGAACAGACCTGATCCTAAAAAAGAGCCTCTGGAGATTTACCCAGATTCAATTAGAAAAAACATAAACTTAAGACCTTCTCCCCAAAACCCAACAACCTCTCCCACCCCATACAGGCATGTGGATATAAGATCAATACTAACCCTGCATTACACTCTGTTATTGCTTCAGGGCTTCCTACACGTATTAAAAAAGTAGATGGACCATCATATGGAGCACTTTCCCCTTCTTTTACACTACAGCAAAATCACAAACCCTCCTCTCAGGGCTTGAAGTTTTTGCTCTGTGGTCTTCCTGGTCCCCACCGGAACAGCCAGAAAGTACAATCATTGTAACTTTCAGTAGAGAAAAAACTGCATTTAATTCTGAGGGTTCAGTCCAATTCTCAGAGTTCATACAATAAACTGACTGGAAAAATATAGTCAACTCTCAACTTACATTAATTTTTTATACAATCTATTTGATTAGATTTTATTTAATTAAAATCACATTATCCATTGCAGGAGTCACTGATTCCCCCAAATGCAAGGTTACTTACTTTGAATAACTTACAGAAAGCTCTTCATTCCTGAAGGAGACAAACTAAAAATGTACTTCAAATTGAAAACAAGCAAACAAACAAACAAAAGAACAAGGGAAGGGGTCAAATGCTGGGAACTCAGAAGGGAGCAAGAACTATTGTGAAAGCAGAAGTGGTAATGAAGCAGAGAAGCCCTCTACTCCACTCCCATGAGACTCCACCTGGAGTACTGCACCCAGCTCTGGGGTCCTCAACATAAGAAGGACCTGTTGGAGCGAGTCCAGAGGAGGGCCACAAAGATGATCAGAGGGATGGAGCACCTGTCCTATGAAGACAGGCTGAGAGAGTTGGGGTTGTTCAGCCTGGAGAAGAGAAGGCTCCAGGGAGACCTGATAGCAGCCTTCCAGTACCTGAAGGGGGCCTACAAGAAAGCTGGAGAGGGACTTTTTACAAGGGCAGGTAGTGATAGGACAGGGGGTAATGGCTTTAAACTGAAAAAGGGCAGATTTAGATTAGATATTAGGAAGAAATTCTTCAGTATGAGGGTGGTGAGGCACTGGAACAGGTTGCCCAGAGAAGTTGTGGATGCCCCATCCCTGGATGTGTTCAAGGCAAGGTCGGATGGGGCTTTGAGCAACATGGTCTGGTGGAAAGTGTCCCTGCCCATGGCAGGGGGGTTGGAACTAGATGAACTTTAAGGTCCCTTCCAACCCAAACCATTCTGTGATTCTTTGATTCTAAGACTGACTAGAAGTTGACATTACTGGAGGACTCTCCCAGACAACAGCTAAATGTGAGTTTACTGCAGTGGAAGAAGAAAGGCAGAACAGGTTTAAAGATATAATTTTGCAACAAACCAGGCTTTATCCTTTCTGCCCCTCATGGAATATATTTTTGCTGAAATTCTGTTTCTTAATGCAAACCCTTCAGACCCCCAAGAAATTCTCCTCATGCACCCACACTGTTTTTTCTGGCTTGAATAAGTTTGTTAGCAGATAAACACTGCCGCTGCCTCATGCTTGAAAAGTTTTGAATGTAATTGACTGTCAATGATATGATGATTTATAATGCAATCTGCTGCTACTTCTGCTTCTGCAGATAACTCTAATTTGCCTCTATTGTATTAGATATGATGAACTTGACAATCATTTTCAATTTTCCTCTTTGGCTTTCATTCAGGTTGATGTGGCCAGTAACAGTGAATTTTCATTGTTCTCCCCCAAAAGCAATAAAGAAACAGGAGCTTGTTTTATATGAAGCAGTTGGCTGTTTCCAAATGACTCATTTATTGTGTAATGAAGCTTCTGCCAAGCAAAATATTTAGTAAAAGTGTGGAGTGAAAGTTTTGTTTTAAATCTTTATGTTTTACTGAATCAAATACTGGCCCAATTGTGCTACATGGAAAAGAAGATAGGTGACAGGGAAAAAAGGAGCCTACAAACATGATGGACACTGTACCAGCTGGTTAGGATTACACAGTTCCATAATTCTGGTCATACTCAGACCTGGAGGCTTTGGCTTCCCTAGGGAAGGCAGATGAAAGAGACTGTGATGTTCATGGTTTCTGTTTTGGGGGAAAACTAAGAAGGAATGGAAAGAGAAAGTGGTAGAAAAGACCCCAGTGCACATAAAAAAAGAGTTTAAAGATAAACTTCCCAGACAAGCAACTACCATTTGACAACCCTTCAGTTTACAGCTGTGCTATCTTATAAGGCAAATACTCAGGAAGTTAAAATATTTGATTATTACTAGCCATAGAGATAAGTGAATCAGTCTTAAAGTGATACACATTAGCCTATGAAAAGACTTTGTGTCTTTGGATAACCCAGCTTCCAACCTCTCAGCTGTATTTTCTCTCCTTATAAAGGAAACACCTGCACTTGTTCTAACTTGCTTTGGCACACACAGACAAAACGTAAGATGTAAAAATGACATATTTCCAGTCCACATACGAGAGTTGCATCTGTTTCCTCATCTAGCAAAGTTTTCATAATTACTTGCAATGCAGTTGTAATGTCACTCCAGCTAACACACGGAAGAATAAACCAGGTCCTATTCTGCCTCATCCATCTCCGAAAAGGACTGGCATCTAAGTTTCAATAAGTAAATTCTATTCTATGGGTAAGAAATGAGAGACAGAGGTGAGATCTCAATTCAGTTTGAACAGTTGGCAGTTAAAAATCTGATTTTTTGACTTGCGGGCTAAACATATTTAATAGGGAAATCACCGAGGAAGAATAAATATGGAACTCAACGCTGTCATTTTCACATAGTTACCTTTTTGACTGTAACTGTATTTCAAGAATGACATGATTTATAGTGAAGGAGATGTAAGAACAAACTTATGTAAGAACAAACTTTTCAGAATCTTAGGCCAAGTTTTGGGGAAAATTAACTGTTTTTCTCCTTTTCACCAATTCAGTCACAACTAGCAATCGTGCTTTACACTTGTTTTTACTTACAGTATATAATATCACCAACAACAGCATAAAGAATGTACTTATAAAATATGTAGAGTGCACAAATAAAAGGATGAGGGGAGCTGATATTGTTTGCTGGGCACTTGTTACAGTAATTCAGGATTGGAAAGCATCAAGTGATTGCTTTTCTTTTGAAAAAAAAAAAGTTGTGAGACTCTATAACTAGACCTTAAGCATACACTTTAAACATTTTACTTCTTTAGAAACAGGAAACATTTTTATTAGTTGAATGATACACATTTTTTTTCTGAAAGGCTTAGGAATTATTTTTTGAATAATTTGTTCATAAAACTTGTAGAAGAAACAAAAGATATAACCAACCTTTATTAACTTAGGGGAAAAATGCAAGCAATCCTATAAAGTGTCTTCAACAATATGAATTTGTACTGTATAATTAATATATAATCACACCTCAGTGAAGCAAGCTGCATCACATCACCTTTAATGGCTGGAGTTACTGAAGAAGGGATTTTGGTTGGAGACAAATGTGAAACACTGATTACAGTTTCTAACAGGGAATCAGCTAGAATAGCGAAGGGAGTATTATGATGTGGAAGAACGCCTGCAGTTACATACAGATAGGATATGAGGCAACAATTCAACAAGATAAAATCTTTTGCATGTGGCCTATCTTTCAAGTAGAATTTTACTTTTACTTTCCAAGTAGAATTTCAAAGATGCTTTACCACTTCTGCTTTATTCACACTGAGTGACATTTGCAGATAGAAATTTAGCAGTGATCTGTGGCCATACACCTTGACAGACTATATGGATTGCACTTCTCCACACCAGGTAAAGTGTGGGCTCCACGTACATATGCACAAGATTTTCTCAGTCTTGAAATTCAATGATCAACTTAAATGCAAAAACATCAGCTGACTTCAATAGCCCTTGGAGACAAATGAACAAGAATTGCAACTGCATCTACAGAACTGTGGCCTATGCATGCAGGCATAAGTTTTACTCTTTTTTTCCCAATGAAATAAAAATAAAAGATCTTTTCTTCAGTGTAAAAGCAAGAAAATTTGTTTTTTAGCAAAAATCTTGTTTAGTATAACTGGTTTGTGTCAGTATACACTGCTTCAAAATTTAAATGCCTTTCAGTCCCAGAGAGCAGGGGCAAAATAAAAGAGAACATTTGACTGAGGACAGAAATGTAAAATTACAAGGTAGCAACAGTGAAGAAACTTAGCAAAAGCTACATGTTCCTACAAGTTTGATATCACATACATATTTGCTATTATCTTTAGGATTTTTCAGATGATACCTTGCTCATTTTTAGTAAAGTTGGAAAAAAACCTCCTGAGATACAGTCTGGTTATGGTTGACATGCTAAATTGTAATTCATCCCCTTCTGTCTACCGTGTTATTTGTAGAGAGAGAAAGAAAAGAAAAAAAACAAGCTTTTTTTGGTGGCTTGTTTAATCTACTAAAACCTATTCAAGGTAATCCCTGCTCCACAGTGGCTCCCAGTGGGAGATGTAAGCTGGCAGCAATACAAGCATTCCCCCAAAAAACTGCAATGGCGACATCTCTTTTAAAATATACTGTTAAGAACAGGTTGCTGCGCTCTTAAAAAAAAAAAAAAAATTTCTACATGCAGTTGCCAGTATGGTACTTCAAGTAAACAAGAAGATGAGAAAACCCCTGTGCTTTTGTGGGATAACATTTAAGTTGCAAGTTGTTGAAAACTTTGTTGAAAAATGAACCACCACACATACATGAGCTGAGAACGCACTTCCTCTCTGGAGTAGGCCTCTGGGGCTTCAATCTTGTAACAAGTTTAGCTGTATATGCAAAATTTCAGCATTCTGTACTCTAAGCACCAGATTAAGTTTTTGGGAGGTCCGTATATCTTCATCAGGACAATTACATGTCCTAAGTGTTTTACTTTCCCTATCATGCCAACAAGGTTTATGAAAAGGCAGAAAAAGGTACTTCACTCTTTAAACCAGAAAACCTTTGAAATTTGGTGCCTCTATTCACTACTCTGTCAAACAAAGAAAACAAAAACCACACACAAAACAGTACCTGAACACGTCACACTGTATACAGCTCCTCTGAACTGTGGTAAGCACTACCTGAATCCTGCAACATGTACAGAGCTCAAAAACTGAAGTTATTCTTAGAGACTTTATGAACAGATAAAAGCAATCCAGTGATGCAGGAAGAACTTCCTAGCACTTTACAGTGCAGCTTTGCTACTGAAGCAGCAGGATGTAGTTAAAGAATTCAGTTTTTCTGAAGAGATGCTTCCATATGCACACTTTGATGACAGCATCATAAATGTATTCCGAATAAAAAAAAAAAGTCCTCACTATTTTTCCTTAATGTTATTCTTTCCTTCTCCCCTTCATTGCTACAGAACACACAGACCAACATTTTCAGACCTGACACTTAACGGCTCAGCTGCTGAATCCATATGGGGTATATTTAACTGCAATTTTTATTCAATTCACTATGGGTGCAGACACTTCGCTTTACACACCAGATCTGAAAGCATTGGTTATAGTTCAGACAAAATTGTATCACTGGGTGGTAAAGCACAATATCAGAACTGGTGAGAGGCTGTGTTCCTTTTAGATTGTACTACATAGCAGAAATAGAAGAAATATTTAAAAGGCATTGAAAGAGAGGTGGTGTGCTGTGGTTTTTTTTGAGAAGCTGAACTGTAAAAGTGAGAGAAAAAAGGGAATTTAGCTGTCATGCAAAGAGTTGGACTGCCAGTGTTAGAGACAGTTTTCATTTATAGAGAGAACTGCAAGCAGCAAAGAACACTAGCATGCTTATTGTCAGTGAATAGCATAATTTACCTTTAAAAGTACCTCTGAAAATGAAAAGAAAGTCAATATAGCTGTGATAACTGAACTAATCTTTGTAATCTCCATTCAAGCGAGAGAGAAAAATATGTATAGGGGACTCCAAATCTAAATCTTCAGTCTATGTCATTGCAGAGGTTTCTTATCTAATTTAAATATTTGTCATAATTTTGTTGTTGAATACATATCAATAAATGTATTTCCTGATCTATACCTTTAAAGGGTGTTCTTAGTGTTTCAGTTCTCAGACGTCAAATACTTTCTCAAACAGAAGTGGCAGTGGCATTTGCTAAAAACATATATTTTGCCAAAGTGGCATTTAACCAAAACCAAATTTCTCCTGTTTCTAAGCCTTGTGTTCTACTGAACTTCAGTTCCATATTGGCAGCCCTGTCATGCAAACCACCTGGACCTGGGAATCACCTGGCTTTTGGTTTTCTTGATGCAGAGACAAAAGTCCCAATGGTGATGGAAATTTTGTGGCTGCATGCATTTAAGCATGCCCTAGGGGCCTGATTTACCAAATTATCATACAGATTAACATTCAATAAGGGAGTGCACCCACTCTTCCTTTCTCTAGGAAGAAAGGGGTTAGAAAGGGGGAAAGCCTGGAATATGAAGGTCTTGCATGAGTGGCAGAGTCAGAATGTGACTAGTCGATATGTGTGTGCATCCAGCCCTGGGGCTTTGTGTAGCTAAAGCCTCAGGCTCTTTTCCAGGATTTGACCTTGATCTGTGGTTTCCGTGCCCAGTTTTCTAATATGGTCCAAGAATGCCAACTTAAAATACAAAATGGATTTAAAAGAAAACAAAATGTTTTCTTAAAGTGTCCAGTATAAAGAGCTATTTTCAGCATTGTTTGGTTTTTGTTTCATTTTTCCACCTATGCGAAATACTCTCCTGTTTTTCCTGTTTAGGAACTTGAATTTCAAAATAGTAACCTAAAAGAAAATGGTCTGGATCAAATCCTTTAAACTTGTCAACGGCTCTGAACTTTATAAATGACATCAAAAAGAAAAAAAAAAGAAAAAAAATTCTTTTATAATCACAGGTTGTCAGGTTGCATGCTATTCTGGTAAACAGAATGTGCAGGTGGGATGATGCTTTTTAATACCAGTAAACATCATACTAGTTAAACAGAGATAACATTACAGTGCTGCCAAAAAAATCTCATCACAGAAGTTAACGCATGATGGTAATGGGCTTGTGTCACTTTATGGGGAAAAACAGCAAAATGAACAGACGTAAGGTTTAGGTGCCTATCCATGAGGATCACATGTAGAACAGGAAAGGACTGCACAGGTGCAGTTTCACCCTCCACCTAATTGCTGCCTGCCACTGAAAAAAATAATCCTAGTCCTCTTCATTTCCTAGCACTCCTGCAGCCAAGAGATAGTTGGTTCTTACTGATTAGTGGTAAACACATTTTTTTTTTTTTTTTTTTTTTTTACTTTTAAGGGATACAAGATAAGCAACAGGAAGCACAAGGGCATAGGTAGGGGCTGGGAGCATCCTTGTTGGCAGCAGCCTGTAATTACATCAGATTAGGTATAACATGATACTATGCTCAAGGCTATCTGAAGTTTTAGCACTGCCCACTGCATTTTGGTAGACAGAGAAGAGAAGAAAGGAAAGCTCTGCTGTTCACAAGAATTGCTGAATTACATATCTAGATGATGAAATTGGAGATTATGGGAGCCATTTGCTAAATAAGACAGTCAATGCCCCACAAATCTCCCTGTCAACCCACAGGTCAAGCCTATTATTAGCGGTATCCTAAAGAAAATTGGCACTTTAGCAAGGTAAGGTTTGTTTAAACCCCAGATTTTCTAGTGTGAGGGTACATGTATTCCTAGCAATGCTTCTGTGAATAAATTAGAATTAACCTCCAGTGTATCTCATCTACCAACAGAACACTGCTCTCTGTGATGCAATAAAAGTGATGTTTCAAAACCATTACCATGAATTCTTCCTTCACACTGTTTAATCTGAGGTTGCCTCTACTGTTCTAACTTTGAAGATTCATAGATCCCTGTTATAAGTAATACCTCTACTTACTGGCCTGGGCAATTACTGGTTGTACATGACCACAGACAGTTTTAGTCAGAAGCTACAAGTACAAACACACCAGGCTTAGGTCTCCTGTTTAAAGCTCCAGTCAAAAGGTCACAGATACTGGAAAATTCGTCCAGCACACTGATAGTAACAGAGAAAGACAGGTAAATAAAGAAACTTCTCTCTCTGTTGCCCCTAGAAACTTTCTGGGTATTACCAGCAGCTGTCATGGCTACAGAGATTAGGACATGTGAGGACTGGTATCGGTACTGTTATAGTAACTCCTACGTTTGTTCTCCTTTGGATGAAATGGTAAAGCATGCTCTGGCTACCTCTATTCCAAAGACTGCCAAAAAAATGGCAATGGGAAATATTTTAATGTACAGAATTGCTAGTTCTCATTGAAGTTTGTGGTTTTTGTCTTTTTTTTTTTTACTCCAATAGACTGACAGATCTTTCAAGGATTTAGCATCTAGCAGTCTCTTAAACTGACACTAGTAAAAGGTTCAGGATGGGGGGGTGGGCGAAGAGGGTGAGAATGAGAGTGGATAAGATGAAGAGAAAAAAACCCCAAGTATTCTTACCTAATACCTAAAAGAACTATTTTTTTCCCCCCCTTCAGAGTAAAATTTAGTCTGTGCATGTTTGTACACAGAGACTATAAATCCAAGTTATATAGACACATACCAAATGCACCAAGGGAAGCCACTTCTCTTTTTTCCTTGATAAGGTGTCCCCTTCTGCCACTACAAGATGAGTAAATTACTCTACCTGTCTAACTGATCCCCAGTATTCAGCCTGACACTGACAATGGCAGTGCACCTGTTAGTGTGATGGACAAGTGATTGGCAGCATGGCATTTGCTGCTTTCTATAATAACTTCGTTATTATACAATGATGTTGACAATCTAGAGAGACTGCAAATATTGAAGTGTAACTAGGTGCAGGTTCAAAAAAGAAAAAAAAACAGGTTATGGGTGAAATGTGACCCTGAATAAATTTTATGCCAAAGGCTTCTTTCATTTTGAAAAGAAAAATATCAAATTTTAAGTATGACACTTTTTCTTAGGAGCAAATTATTCTATTTATGTGTAGCTACCAAATGTCATTTCTGAGTTTTCCCATAAACTAAGCACAAGATTGCAAGTCACTGCCTTGATCTGCTTCTCAGGCATATTGCATCTGTAACTGCAAAAACTGTATACAACTACAGTTACAGCCTTTGTAAGAATATACCTTCTGCAGCCAAAATAAACTATCACTTTGATGCAACTATTCCATTTTCTTCCCCATGGTCCTACTATATGTCTCCCTTCTGTACAAGCGTCATTCTGGAACAAGTGTCACTGTAATGTTTGAGGACAGACAAAAGCTTCACCAGTTATTAGCAGCTGGAAGTCTAAATGGCCTTGGTATTTAAGAGAGTTACCTAGGACACCAGTCTGTAGGCTGTAAAACTTACTGGCCCAATTTGGAAAACAGAATATAGCTCCATTCTGGAATTTAGCAACTGATAAGAAAATTTCAGGCAAATATTAATGCTTCATTTAAATCCAGCATCTTGTTTCCAGCTGTTACCAGTATCATGCAGAATAAATTCACTGTACCAATTAGGGACCTTTGAGATCATCTCATCCCTATCATATTTTCATCCTAATTTTTAATAATGAGGAATTAGTTTAAACCTTGAAATGGAGAATTATATCCCTCATATTACTCTAGCACTACTTATCATAATGATTTATATCCTTGCTCTTCACTTAAATGTCTACACACTTTCTACAAGTTTATGTTTTTTATGATGTTGAACTGCAATACATGACAGTGCCAAATTGTTACTGTTTTTCATGAAAACATTTCACCATAGAGTATGTTACTGTGATTAGACATAGGCAACTCATGCAAGTTATAAAACCTGAAGATTATGATGTGACACCCCAAAAACTATATTATTCTAGTTGTATTGTTTACATAAATACTACTTGACTTTCCTTTTCGTTTAACTGTGATATAATAGATGCATAATGATATAGGTCCTGTTCAGCAAATTACATAGTATATGAATTTTACATGGTGTTCTAATTAAATTGCTAATCCTGGTCCCAATGGATACGTTTGTCCTAGTAATCTGAACCGCAGCAGGTCACAGCCTTGAACTCTGGCACGTATGTATCCACATGGTCAAATTGTTCACTAGCCTGTAAACCGTCCTCTGTTTGGACTGTGAAAACTTCTTACAACCCCTTAACATAGGTAAAATTGTCAGTATGGCCTGAGACTGCTCTCCCAGCAGGTAACCTTTTTTGGGGAGGGAGAATAGACAGGGAAGGTGGACAATAAATGTTTAGGTGTATGGCTGTAATCAGTGCTGTGATATTTGAAGAATGGAATTTTCCAAATCTTTTTGTTAACCTCTAAACAAGACCAACAAATTCTAGAGAAATGGACAACACATGGAAATATGTGCTTTAAAACAGCATTTAAGCAGTAAGCCTTAACTGCCCTCGTCATACCTAGATTGTTTTCAAAAAAGAGAATAAATGCATTGTGCAACCTTACTAAAAACAACTTCCACATCTAATTTTGAAGTGCACAGCTTGAAGTTTTTCTGCAAACAGAAGGCTAATTGCTGATTCTTGATGTTACTATTAGAAAAAAAATCTACAAGATTCTAGTCATAAGATCTCCTGAAAAGAAAAATAGCAAAGCTTAGAAATGAAATTATCATATTGTGCGTTCACATTACACCATTAAAAATTCATGTATTCATTAATAGCTTATAAATTAATAATGTCTTAATAAATTTGTAATTTGCAATAATTGATTATCCACAAATCTTATAATTCAGCATTTAGGTTTATAACCATGGGTTTCAACCACATATTGCAACTTGTACAGATCTGCATAAAACCATACATAACACATGGTATTCACAACTGCAACATGATCAGAAAATACATTGAAATAGCTTTTAACACTTTTTAAACATTAGGAGGTATTTCAAATAATTATTTCTTATATATAGCTGTTACTAATACATACATGCACACACAGACATGTATATACACACACACATACAGAAATACTTTTCCATTCTAAGTTTAGTGGGGGAAAAGTCACTAAATTAAAAGAATGCTGAAACAAGCAGTTGCACACTCAGAGTGACTGCTACAATGCAAAATCCAGTCTCACAAAGCTTGCATAGTGACTTGAAATCTATCATTTTTTTCCAATCCAAATGCTATTTTTCAACTCAGTGGGCCTCAAGCTTTTCAACAAACTGGACCAATTTGAAGCTACTCATTCAAAAGGGCTTCTTAAATGCCAGTCCTAGAATTCAACATGACAGAAGAGACAAAGAGTCATCTTCATTTCCAGTCACAATCAGCTGTGTGCACAGCCCCATGTCAGCATAGGGCCACTGGACTGTGCTGTAGGCACAAGTTGCTCAGGAAAGAGCAAATAGCCTTCCATTTTTTTCCAAATTGCAACTAGGGCAAGAAAATTAAAATACAAAGTGGTATTTTTTTAATGTCACTTCCTTCAGACAACTCAGAACTATTATACCAGGGTACGAATGGAAGAAATGACCGCTTTTTAGCTAAGCAAATGGATAGTGAGCTCTTCCCACATATGGGAACATTACCCACTTTCAGTGACTTCACTTGGTAAGTGCTAAACTCAACATGCGGTACTTCAACCTGCGTAAGCCCTAACCATGCTCAATTGCAATTATACAGCACAGACATATGCCAGAGCTCTTACACCAGAGATCTGGTAATAGTTTGGGAAAGAATGCAGACTCTGATGGCTGTGAAAATCTGCTGCCATGATACCATGCTTGTGAAGGGGGAGGTGGTAAACGAAAGTTCAAAAGACTCTAGAGCAGCTGCTCTGTCTCCAATGCACACCTTTACCCACGTAACCTAACTCTTTGATCTCTTGTAGAAATTTGGCTGCCTTATGCTGTTTGCAAGCAGAAGGTATGTCACTGCAGATCCATTTGTATGCAGCTGATTTGTTTCTATACAAATGCTTTAACAAGAGGAAAAAGAGCTGTGCTGGTGAATAGTACAGAAAGAAAGAACTAAGTGTAAGAAAGCATAGCTCATGTTTCAATAAACAGGAACAGGAAAGTACATCAGGATTTTTATAAGAATAATAAAAAACCCACAAAAATGAAAGAGATTCTCAGATATTCAGAGGATTGAAAATGCTCTTTCTGTACTAGTTTGGACATTTACAAGCAGAAAGTGTAGGACCAGACAGAGAGAGCAGGACAATAGAAGAAGTAAACGTCTATTCAAAGACTTTTCCTCTAAAAACTGTCAATATAAAGATCTGAGAGACAGAACACAACAGGCATACTTTTTTTTTTTTTTTTTTTTTTTTTTTTTTAACCAGGCTCTGCCGGGTATAACTTTGCTCCCTAGCCTTCCTTTTGGGGTTTTGGTGGGTTTTTTTGTACCATCATCTTCTTATTTGCTAGCAGCAAATGAGCAGCAGAACTGGTATGTCAACTGGATACAGTGCCCCACCTTCAACTCTTAGTTCCTTTGAAGCCCAGCAGAATGCTACCTCTCATGAGATGGCACCCCATCTGCCCAGGCTTTTGAAGTGCTGAGCTATCCCAGCCAAGCAGACAGCATCCTGGCACATATCTCAGAGAAGGCTCTCCACTCTGCTGTGAATCCACAGCATCTCAAGAGCAGAGGGTTAATAGTATGAAAAAATTATGAAATATTTTCATTTCTAGAGAAATTAAAGAGACGTTGAGCTGGCCCCAAAATGCATTTTGTTGTCACATTTAGCCGCTGGTTTATGAACTGTGTCACATAATAAATTAACATTCCTGAAAACAACACACCTGTCTTGCCCTTTTGAAGCTCAGTTGCATCCAAACAAATGAGGGCATTCTGATAGATGTCCTTTCCACAGTACAAAAAGGCCATAGGTTTTGTTCACAGCCAGTTCTGCTGTGTTGTTTGCTTTTTATTTTCCCTTTTTACAATGTTTCTGATTGATAGTTCTATCAAATCTGTGGTAGTAACCAACTGGCAAAAAATGCTCCAGTGGAAAAATAAACAGAATTTAATACAGATAAAAATAGAGTCCTACAGCAGTTTTTCTAAAAATGCACAAAATAACCATGGTGTATGGCCATCTTTTAAATCTACCTACTTAATTTTCTAACAGGATTATATGACAAGACAATACACTGAAAGTGCTAGATATGATAGTCAGGTATTATTTCCACTACCAGATACTCAGTTCAACAGAGCAAGTCACTGAAATTACTGTCCATGACTGTCCCTACATATGTATTCAACAAATATAAAATTTAGACATGTATAGTAGGCAATCTGAATGTGGCTCATAATATTCTAAATTTTATAAAATGTTTAGAAATAAATTATTTTAAAATGTTACATCCTAGTAACTGCATGGAGTTTTATTTTGAACAGCCATCCCAAACTGTCACAATGTGGAGAAGACTGAATCATCAACTAATACCATCCTGTCCTCTGTTTATATTGAACATGTGATGGTTACCTGTGAAAGCTACCCACTGTGTGTGTCGCAATATATATTTTGCAAAACAATATAATTTTTTTCCAGAGAAGATAAGACATAGTAGTGTTATTTTCTTATAGGCATCCTTTTGTTGTATTCTTTTTGCCTCACAGCCTGTAAACACACTCAGGTACCAACTAGGTTACATTAGTAATTTGTGCATTCGTCAAGATTTCAGTCAAGAAATCTATTCAATCTACTGAAAATTAATCTTTTGACAAGTCATACTATACTCCTTGTGACAGTTCTAAAAAAATCAGAAAAAAATTCTCTAGTGGAGGACTATATGCTATTGACTCAGTTCTAAATAAAACGATGTTGTACCAAAACCACATTCTACAGTTGGGAAAGGCCCTGCTACTGGCCATTGCTATAATTTACAGCAGAGAATTAGATTTAGCATATACTATGTCCATATACTCTTTTCTTTACCCTGAATCAGAAGATTAATTTTATTTTTTTCTCTTCACTGAAAATCTGAAAGCCAGTGCTAATTAACTGTAAGCTATGATAGCTGCTAGAATGCAAGAAATCTTTTGTCACCTTAAAAGATCTCTAGATATTTTTGAAGTCTGTGTGTAGAGGCTTAAATTTTAACCCTTGAAGCAACATTAAAATCAGAGTATACCAATTAAAAAATCTCCTGAACCAAGAAGAAAGTATTTTACTGACTTCACTGGATTTTGAATCTGGACCTTGAAGATTGGTACAAGACAACGTGACCAATGGAAGTGGCATTACATAAAGTCCTAAACATTGTATCATTCAAAACCTTTCTCTGCACAAGGGTCATTCAGAGCCTTTCTGTGGAGCACAGAACAGGTACGTACCACACTAAGATCAATCAGATCAATCCTTAAAAATTTTCTTCATGTTTATAGGAGAAGTTGAGGAAATACACCACCCTGCTGTACTGGATCTTCAAGCAAACATTTAACAACCTCCCCAAGCATTATGATCCTGCATTTAGCATTACTGAGCCAAATCTACTGTGATACCCTGTTGACATCAGTTTGTAGTATCTAAATGCCTGTGAAGGCTCATTTACACAGTCCCATTCAAAAAAATTCCCTAAATGGACTAAAACTACACTATTACAAAGGCTTTTTCTAATTAAGAGCAAATATTATAGTTAAAAACCCTAAAAATAAATAAATATGAGACAGAAAAAGAAAGAAGCAAGCTTTCTATGTGTTTCTTAATGATGTCAGTTGTCCTGGTCTGTCCCTTCAACTACACACATCATCTCCCTGGAAGAAAAGGTGAAGTGATGGATTTTGCATTCAAAAGCACAGATACACTATGTTCTTTTACTTTACTCATAAATGCCTACAATGATGCAAAGAAAGAATGACAAGGGAAGGCTTATCATTAATTGCTGGCATTGTGCCAGTTGACTCCCTCAATACAATGCCTTCTCAGAATCTGAGGAAAATGAAATATGTAAAAGAGAAGATCAGAAAGCCTAGAGAATCTTTATGCAAGTATTGAAATGAGAGGCAAATTAGACAAGCATATGTGCGTTTTTAAGAAATTCTACTCCACACAAATAATAGGAAATTAATTAATTGCACAAGAAATACTGTGTGCATATGTTACGCTTTTCTTCCACTGAAAAAAGAAATACAGACACAAACATTTTTACATTGCAAATGTACTTCCTAGGTCAAGTTAAGTTGTTATAAAAAAAAGATCCTCAACTTTGCTAATTAATAAACATTTCTGAGTGACATTCAGATATTTAAACTAGAAAACACAGGTTTATGCCTATTGTGCATGTCAAAGCATCTAAGTTTTAATACTGATTTAACATTTAATATTGAAAGACTGGTCCCTATTCTCAGTTTTCAGTACTGCTCAGAATGCTAGTAAAAACAGAACTGTCATTATTTCTATTAAAAAAACCAAAACCACAAAGTCGCACTGGATTGATTTGCTTTAAATATTTGGCAATATCATTATTTAGCTGAAGAACAGTTTTTATCCAATAAGTTCTCCCTGCACACTTTAAAAAAGCAGCTCAGTATGACAGAGGAAACACAACATTCAGAACAAGTCATTCATACGTGAAAATATATATGATTCCTCCCAAAGTGTTGATGAAAAACATATTTCTATTTGTTTGAGGTATCACACATCATAGTAGAGAATCCTTTAGACTGAGTCCATTCATCAAAAGCAAGCGACTATGTTAGCACAGAAGTTACTGGAACATTACGCAGTTCTTTTTTCAATAGCAAAATTAACATATTCAGATGTTAAAATGTAAATAGTAGAAAGTGAATTTTGTGACATGAATAGTATCATAGCAATACGATAGAAAAAAGGCAATAAATGAATAGTCATGTAGCCCTTTCTCCCAAATGGGCTCCTATTGAAAGTTCCCAACAAAACTTCAGAGTAGCACAAAACTTATCTCACATCTGTTCATATTCACTAGCTTTCCAGCTGAATCTGATACATTAAAAAGAAAGTTAAAATTCATTATTTTAGACAAAATCTGGTACTGTTTTTTTATTTAAAAAGAAAACAACAACTCTCAGTTAATATTAAGCACAATTTAATCCTTAATGTAAGACTTTTACAATCCCTTAAATACTAAAATGTGATTTAAAAGAAAAAAAACCCTCAAATAAAGCCCCAACAGCTGTATGCACTTTTAATCTTCAGGAAAGCATGTGTTCTGAGAATCATGTTTGTTTTTAAAACATCTGTAGGCATTTTATAGAAAATTACATTCTGCAAAAAACAACATATTGCAATCACGCATCATACACATTGGTATTCTCATCCTATGTACACCATACCGATACTTCATCTAATACTGATATAATGAGAGTATTCACCACCTACAAGTTATTAATGCAATTAGAATACACTTTTATTTGTAAGAAGAAATAGGATTACTTTAATTAAATCCTTATTTTATACCACAAGTCATAGACTTTTTTTTAATTGCAACTGGGAACAGGAAGTAAAAAGCCACGTAATTCCCATTCGAACAGAAGGTGCGGAAGATGTGGATTTACAAGAATGTATCTGTTAAAGACAGTACTTCTTTCTCTTTCCATCTTAACTTCAGTGTAACAGTTCTTAATGCATTTGGCATACAAATCTATCAATTTATCAATGCCTATTGAGTTATGTAGCCAAGTCTGGGAAAACCATGTGATAATCAAATCTCTCTATCTAAAGGTATATTTGTAGCTTTCTACTACCATCTGAACACTCATGCTCTTTGGCATTCAGCTCAATTACACAGATGTTTTCACAGATGAATGCTGACTCTATCAGCTACTCTTGCGTGGAGTAGCAGGATGCTGACAGGTGGCTGTACCATACCTTCCATTCTTACAGACTAAAGCACAATGCACTTCACAGGCTGGAAAGTCAGTGATACAAATCACTCTTTTGCACTCTGGTGTGACTTTTTGCTAACTACAGTAACACTGCTTGCAAATCAGACATTTTTACACTTATATGACCCTTGTTCCCCCACTCCACAACACAGCAGTAATGCTTTGTAATTCATGCACTGCTTCCAGCAGAGGATCCGCTGGCTTCCACTGACTCACCTTGCGAGTGGATGCTCACATGCCAGCACGAAATGAAAATTGATTCCTGCAGATACACTGCACCAGGTGGCTCAACTATTTTCACCTGGATATGATGGAGGTGGGAAGGAAAATGGGAATGGGGGTCTGCAATAGAGAAGGGTCTGCACTGGAGAGATAGGAAGAGCA
Organism: Gavia stellata; assembly: GCF_030936135.1. Lineage (NCBI taxonomy): Eukaryota > Metazoa > Chordata > Aves > Gaviiformes > Gaviidae > Gavia > Gavia stellata. The sequence goes on from NC_082594.1 coordinate 41,801,897, forward strand.
TCACTTAAGGCAGGGTGTCTATTTTTGCTGTTGCAGTTCCCAAGTCAATCAGATCCAAGGAAGAACACAAGTTTTTTCTGTACATGTTAAGCAGGGCACACAGATCCTGCCTAGTATTGAGTAATATCTACTTTCTGTGCCTCCCTCAGAGAATCTGTCCCATAACTATGCTTCAAAACAACACAGAGTTGTTACTGCTACTGATACTACAGACCTGTAAACTATGTCACAAAAAGACCAAGGCACAAATTTAAAGAGTGTTTTGGTCATCCAGAAATCCAAACAGTTAATGTTCACACATGTGCCTCTACAGTCATCTGATAAGGACCCAAACTTCTTAGGCTTTCCCAGGTGCAAAATAAAGTATTTCCAAATTAGACATCTTTTAAATTGGGATAGGATACACTGCAAAAGCCTACAGTGCCAAAGTCCATTTCATTTCTAGAGAAGTTGTTAATTATTATTACCTGCCTAGAGAGAAAAGAACTGGCCTCCTAATCCAAACATGTATAGCAAATGTTCAAAAGTTTCTGTCAAGACGAGTTAGTCTTAGAATTTTATCTCCCTGCTGTCTATTAAATCTGACTGTAAAAATGTTAAGATATTTTTCCTGGAGCAGAAGTTAAAGACGACACACTCAAATGACAAGGTCAAGTTTTGTGAGACAAAGAGTGAGAGGTATGCAAGGTCCAGATTCCCAGCTGAGTGTGGAGTCAGAAATGGTTCAGAGAGAGATCTGAAACAAGTCCCTCCTCTATTATTGATGAAAAACAGATTTCCATCCTCACTTCAGTAAGGAAGAATAAATACCTGGATGGTATATGACAATTATGCTAACTCAATCCTGTCTTTTTGTTATCTTATCAGTATGATAATGTATGCAACTGCTCAAGCAGCCATGCTGTAAATATGTGACTCAATGACTACAAGGGCAAGTTATTAAATCAAATCAGAAACTGAATGTAAGACAGGTTACTTTTTTTTTTTTTTTTATACCTTCCACCATCATTTAGTATGTACAGAGCAACTATGTTGGTCAAAATACAGAAGCTGAATGTGAATTCATGTGAATAAGGTAAATTTCTCCTTCTTACTCAAAATATGAACAACATATTTCAAGCCTCAATAAAAATTATTAAAATAAATAAATTCCAACAGTATAGATTCACTGCCCAAAGTCTCTACATGTTGTGTAACTGCCTTAAGCTTTGCTATGCAGCTGCATAGCCAAATTGAGCATGCCCAGCAATATGTTCAGTAAGCGATGTATTTCAGCTGTTTCTTGTCTTTATGCATATACCTGTTTTGACAATGCTCTAATATGAAGAGCATTGCTGTCAGAAGCAATTTTTTTGCAAGTATAATGCATAGGCTTTCAGAAAACGACTCAGAAGAGCTAAGGAAGTTAGGAAACATTGTCTTAAGCTGTTTAATCAAATCCTTACCTGTGTTTACCTTGTGAACTGCTGAGCAATAAATCCTTCTGAGCTAACACTTCCCATTCACTGCCTAATGGGCAAAGGGAAAGTATGGGTTTACACACACAGTCATTTGCTTTATTAGAAACCATTACTGACAGCCCTTTGGGAACATTAATACCTGGTGGTTATTTTCTGCTTTTTAATACTAAAATGAATACTTCAGTTTTTATACATGCAACAATGTTGTTGTTACTGTAAAAGCAGATTTGTATTACTCAGACTTTATGCTGTTTTCACAGTATGTCTGGTTACATGAATTCTCATTATCTTCAGCAGAAAAAAGTGGAAAATTCTTTAAGTAAGTCATGAATTTCTAATGCATAACAGTTTCTTCTTTGCAACTAACATACAGAGATGATACAGAAGATACTGTTTCCCCTTCCAGAAAGAAAATAATTATTTTCATAGAATTTATTGCAATAAAAAATTGTTTATTTGTGTAAGAGATCTTACTGGTTAACACCAAAGCTTTTAGTCTGATAAAAAAGCAGATTAATTTCTTGGGAAGCAGCTAACAGCTAAAGAGGGAAAAAGTTATTTTAGAGAAAAATTCATAAGAACACACAGTTCATCTCCAGAAGCAGTTGGAGCTAAGACTCTACCCCAGCAATAGCTCATTCACATACTTTGTGCTCTGCAAGGAATCAAGGTGACTGTTTGCAGCTCCTGCACCAAAGCATGCAGTTTTGTTAAGGAACAGGTTAACAATCCTGATTTTTTTTTATTTTTTTTTTTTAAAAAACCAGTGACCCCATTTCACTATCTGAAAAAAACTCTTCGAAAGATATTGCCTCCAGCTCCAATCTATGTGAATTTGATTACAAGACCATGGTTTAAGATGTAAGTATATGTATATCTGTCCCAAAAAGAATCTATCTTTATATTGAAGCATCTCAATCTATTAACCATAAATTTCTAGAAACAAATTTTTCTGACATCCTGCCCTAAGAAGGGTGGCAAGTAACAGATGATGTAGCACAGCAATAGAAAAACTTTCTTCTCTCTGCCTTCATAGAATTTATGGCTTTTCTACCCACTGTTGCTTGGACTCCTCCTCTTTTCCCAAGTATTCATACTAACCTTTGTCCTGTGAAACCATTTACATTAATAATGGCTATCACCTTTTATTGTCACTAGATTCTCATGTCAGGAACAGGATTCCAGACAAGGAAAGGAGTTGGGACAGTTGCTTTTTTATTTTTGTTTGTTTGTTTTTAAATCACAGTAAATGAAATACCGTCACTTTAAAAAGAACTTGGGCAGTGCAAGATGCATTTTGGGAACTTTACCCACAATACTGAACACGCAGTTACCTGCTAAAAATGAATTAACAATCCATCTGAAAGCACCAGCCCTAATTTACAAAAAAACTCCATTTGACAGATTGAGCTATTAACTTAATACATATTTCTGGTTTAAAACTGTTCTGTTTAAACTTCTGTTTCTAAGGTTCACATTACTCATACATGAACCTTCCACTGAATAAACGATATCCCCTCGAAGACCAGTTCTGACCTTACTTAAAAGGTAGGAGGTGACAAAAATCCGGCAGATTACTAACTTACCAATTGTTGATTACTAACCTTTCATGAGGAAGACAAGAGTAAGATTTCTAACTCCAGTATGGCAGAACAACGCTACATTCATTATGTAATATTCAGTATTTCCTCAGCTTTTGACTTCCACAGACAATGAAAACACCTCTATCTTCAAAGCTGTGTTTTGAAATGTGTTTAAAGTACTTTTTAATCAAGTTAATAAGTGAGAAAAGAAGTTTAAGAAGTGATTGTGCTCTAAAGAAAAGATAAATTGGTCAAGAAGAAATACAAGCATACATTTCAATTGCAAGCACCTTGTCATACTGGTGTATTTGTGGAAATTAGATACCAACAGTCATAACTCCTATTTTCTACCTCACTGGAGTTTTTGTTACCAGCCACAGCAGAAGAGTATTCAAACCTTCATGACTTGTCTTTGAGAAACTGCATCTGTGTCCCATTATGAACATAAGCAAGTTAATGAACACACATTCCCAAGTTTTTACACATCAAGAGCTGCTTACAGGAAAGCCTGTAAAAGAGGAAGTATATAATGATTAAGACATTCTTATTAAAATATTTACTAAGTTCTATCAGTTCTATTTCTTGTGGCTTCTCTATCTTCTATCATCTTACTCAACTTTTTGCTCTTCTACCTTCTCCTTCTTCCTCAGACTAGGTTTCTAAGATATCAAAAACTTGTTAAATTATCAAGGGTCAAACTGAGGCAAGCATGATTGGAGAGAAAATAATTTTTACTACACTCCAGGAAGTCCCCAGACCACATGCTGGGCACTCATGCTTACACAATTGTGGACTAGCATCATGACTTTTGTATGAAATGGTGGATTCCACTAAAAACAAGCAAACGCACACACGCTTCTCAATTCTCTTCACATTTTATTCCATAGTGGAACATCTGTCTCTAAAAACTTAAGAAATCAGCAAAGTTTTCTAATAAAATTGTTATCTTTAAAAGTGACTGCATTATAATGACAAAGGAATGAATTATTGTATCATCATCAGTGGAATCTAAAATAAATGCCATTTAGATCATTTGGTGGGGAGATGAGAGCTTGCTTGAAGTGAAAGCCTCCTCTCACCTAAGGAAACTGAGCGGTTTAGGACTTTTGCCATACTCTTGTGTTTTCATAAATCTTATGCTAGACTCATCATCTAATGACAACATGAGTCAGTTTATAACAGTATGTTTGAACGCTGTTGGTCTAAGATTTACAGCATAGAGTCTTAGTGTCCTACATTTAAAGCAGAAGAGAGAGTTTCATTCCACTGTTCAGTGCTATAGATCCCATTGTTCATAAAACCAATAAACTGTGGCAACTGGTGATTTTTAACCACTTAGGTTTCCACTCTATATGAGAAAACAGAAACTGACATGAGCTTGCAAGCAAAGCAGTCTTCTACCTTTGTCAAATCAAATAAAATATGAATCTTTAAAGATACTTACTTTAGAACTCCACTTTCAAAATGAATTGTTACTCTCTTTTCTAGCACTGCTAGAATAAAAGAGAAGCAGGTTCTGCTGGATATTCATCCTGACTAGTCTTATAAGTTGAAACTCCAGATAGGCCTATCTTATTTAACACATAAATATAAATCTGTTTCATTTTATGTAAAATCTAACTCTGATCCAGGAGGGAGAATAAACATGTCAGATCGGAATTTAGTAAGGAAAAGAGTAGGAACAGTATCCTGTTTTTTAAAGAAAGTTTCTCTTTGTCAATATAGAGGCATCACACTCGTAAGGGTTGTAAACAACATATATCATATGTTTTCTTCTGCATTTCTATAGTAGAGAATTTAATTTATCCTCTGGGAAATAAGTTCATGTATATTTAAAAAAAAAAAAACAAAACAAACCTGCTTGAACTGTGTGGTATTTTACAGTTTATGAACCCCTTATCTTAAAAATATACAATTTTCCTCACAACCAGCACTTCAGATAACCTACTTATTAAAAAAAAAAAAAAACACAAACAAAAAGAAACAATCACAGCAAAAGGAGTCATTGCAGTAGAAGGAGCACACTGTGGAGGATCAGAGGCAGGAGACCATTTGCAAAAAGAGCATTCCGGGATATCCATCTTCTCATCTGGACATGTGTTTAATCCTTAGCTACTGCAGATTGTGAGTTTATACTGCTGAGGATGTTTCATTTATGCAGACCATGTGAAAATACCATAATTAGGCTATTTTCTCTGATGGGATGCTGATCACTGAATACTTTCAGAATCCAGATACTTCATTTAACTCCTTGGGCAGAAATTCTGTCAAAATGTTCAGCTATATGACATGAGAGAATGAACAGGGATGCTCTTTGTGCCGTAAAACTCACACTACCATATAAGGTGGCACTCACAGTGAGACTTGGGTGACAGATATCAGCTTCTGTAATTTTGGAAATTCAGTGACATCTGAAGCTGCTTTGGTACCATAGCCACCAAGAAAAAAATATAAAGGAAAAGATAGTTAGGTGGGTGGCTGTATTTCAAACTTAAGTTTCATCTAAACACTGTTTGCTATGCATGCTTCCTAAATATGGAGAGTCAGAGAAAAATAATTTTTTTTGTTGTTTATGTGCAACACATTTTTCCTAGTATAAGGTGGCTGAAATATTTAGATAGAAATATCTATTCCTTATGAGGTAGCTGAAATTTTTAGATAGAAACACCTATTCCTCACTGAAAAAGTGTGAGATTTTCAGATTAACAAATTAAGAAATGTTTGAGCACATCTTTTACTCAAGAGATGCAAAGCACAAGTGAAATACTATTTTTTGCTGAAATTCAAAAAATATTTGACACGCTCATTAAATACAAAACAATGTAGATATATTTGAGAGACAAAATGTGATGAAAAATCATCTTTAATGTGTAAGACTATAAAGTTATGAATATACTGATATTTCTGAGATTTAGGAATAAATCCTAACTGATGCCTTAATGAAAAGTTCTTATACTGTGCAGTATACCTGCTAGTTCAAAAGGAACACTGTATGTGAGGAGAAGAAAAGCAATAAAGAAGGTCGAGAGATTAAAGCCAACCGCTTTGCAAGTCTGGAATATTTATCTATTTATTCTATTTTTAATTCATTTGACCATCTTCTTTCTGTCTGGCCCATTTAGCATACACTTTTTGTCTGACCTTACTGTCTGGAGATCATCTCAAAATGACAACTGAAAACACAGCATGATACACAGTATGCATCTCCTAGCTTACTACCCTTAGAAGAAAACAATAAAATAAACAAATAGTGAAGAAACACAGGGAGGCAAGATCCTGTCACAATCACAACAGAATAAAACAGTGAAATTTTGTATGTCTCATTATAGAACCCAATACATAAAAAAGATATGTACTTACGTCACATCTACGTACATAACTGACTACTTCACTTCTTGTTAAATGAACTGCATACCTAAGGATAAGATTCTCCACTAGCAACATGCACAGACCATTACACCTCTACAAAGCCAATGAAGCTTTTGAAAAAAATCCAGTGTATATACAGTACAGTTACACCAATACATACTTTGCCATGGAGATGCTAATGGTTGCCTGTAATAGTCCCACTGACATTCATTTATAATCCACTTCCATCTATTGGTCAAAAAAACTTCCAGCATTAGTATTATATGAAAGTGTATTTTTTAATCAGTATAAAGTTAAAAAGTCATTCTTGTTGGAAAAAAATGACCACCCTTGCCTGTTTTACTGCTGTCTATATTTGCCATTTGCTTTACTTAGGCCTTCAAAAAACAAATTTCTGCTCTACAGCAAGAAGGATGCTGCTATTACCTGTGAGCTGTAAACCATGTAGCACACTGCTTAGAAAAGAACTACGTATTTCGATAGGGAACCAAGAGAAAATTACAATTTGTTTAGAGATTGCCGATGCTTGAGTAAGGACAGTGTTTTGTTTAGCTTTGCTATTTTAATAGCAAGTCCTGTATCTATTTATAGATTATCTCACCTTTAAATAACTGACCCCATTACTTCTTTTAAGTTGGTTTTTTTTTATATAAACATAAACATGCTGCTTGTTTTAAAATAGGTATCCTTTCATTTTTCTATTTTTTTTTTTAAGTAATCAAGTAAAGCTCATCTGGGTCGTATCTGTTAGACTTTCTTAAAAGAAAAAGAAAGCAAAGAAAAATAATTTGCTCATGTATCAATATAACACAGCTATCCATACACCATTAGAATACAGATTGAATGTGTACACACATTCATCTTAATTGGTCTAGCAGATTCCCAAACTGTTCCTTTACAGCTGTTGAAGAAATAAAATAAATTAGTCACAAAGATTTATCTGAACAACTAGAGTAGGTTTGCCCTGTCTCTTCTGCTTCCTATTTTGACTCATTCTCTTTTTTTTAGTCTGATCTTCCCAGCCAGAGAGCTCAGAGAGATTCATTAAACATGGCACAGGTGATTTCTAAAACATCCCTGTAGCTACTGACAACCATTTTCCATCTGAGGACTTCTCACTATCCAAATTTTCAATTTCCTCAGGAGCACATTTTCATAATCAACCCTCACATCCCTATTTAAACTTGCCATCTCACTGTCTGCCACTAAAAAACTGTGCAGTTCCAATCCAGGCAGTAATACTGGAGCACAGGTAAGTGAAAATATGAAGCCACACTCTCCTTTCATACACAGGCAGAAAGCTTCACTGATCACCTCAAAATCTGACTCTGACTTTCACTGGTTAACCTGCTATCATGGAGAGTGAGGTCATCCATGAAACATCTCCTTAAACATTGCATTGTACCTGTCTAAGCATTGCACTGTGAGGATTTGTGCTCCGTAACAAACCTGTTTTCCTTTTTCTCCATGTCAACATTCACAACAGGCCGTTTTGGCACATGTAGCTTTCCAAAGACACTAAAAAACATGCCTGCAAGTGCAACCTTTTTCTTTCAACAGAATTTTCCAAGACTTCCTTACAGAATATGGACAACTGGGCACTGATGACTCTTGAGGAAAAAGTGAATTTCTTACTACACTACCTAAGAGAGCTTAATAAAACTAATAAGCCTGCCCATTTATGCAAATAACTGATAGACTATATCACCAGATATTATACAAAAGCAAGATTTCAAAAAGACAGAAAAACTTCTTTGGCAAACTACCCAAGCACAATTTGCTTAAAATAAAAGTTATACTACAGCACAGTCAGAGATCACAGACATGAAAGCAGTTTTATTCTGATCAATACTGATACGGTTCACAGAATCACAGCAGAAAGCAGTCAACCAGAGTCAGCTATCGGCCAAAGAAATCTGACCTCCAGAACCAGGATCCCATCAGGTTTGAAGCCCAGTCATAACCAAACAAAATATTGTTCACTTACAAATTAAATGCTGCCATTCCCAAAGCTGCCTTCTAAGGAAAGGGGTGAATGAATTATCAAGGAGACTAATTTCAAAGGGTCCTTTACAGAGAAGACATATGTAAATGTCAGTGTTTTCATCAACAGTGTCCATCACCTGTCTTTCTCCCAGCATAGTTCTAACATTTGTCATTTTAAAAAAATACACAATCAATTACAGAATAGACATGTGCTCTAAAAATTGACTATTGAGTTGAAATATACCTGGCAAGCTTTTGAAATTTGCATTCCCTAAAGAATGCACTATGACTTTAGGTTGAGACACAGTTTGTCTTTAACAACCTTTTATAATGAAGGGGCCTCATGGAAATTAGCCCATCTTAATTTTTAAAATCACAGATGCTTTTGATAATGTTACTGAAGAGTTGAAATTTCATGTTATAGGCTATTTTCCACATACCTGAAGCCATCACTTCACAGTTTATAGAAAAAGATCACTGCATATAGACAATATGTTATAATCGGGGGGGGGGAACCCACAAACAAAATAAAAACAACCAAAAACCCCCCCAAACCAATGAACCAATCAAAAGACAAAAAAAACAACAAAAAAACCCCCATGTGGGACTAATACTTGGGAAAACTGGTTTATTTTCTAGACTCTGCTAACTCTGTAGTCTTCCACCTCTCTGGGCCTGTTTCCAGCCATGCTACATGGAGTCCAAGCTGATTTAAGGATTCTAGTTGATAAGAGAATGCAATTAGTTAAATCCCACATCATTATGCAATGTGGTATGCATGAAGGGGATGCATGAAAGCACTGCCTCTTCTGTCAGGCCACACCTTCAGAGTATTTTCACTTAGAAAAGAGGATCTTGAGCTCTGCAGCAATGGAAAGCACAGGTTTACTGTTCAGTGCAAGACAGCGCATACACCCTAATCTAGCCCTTATCTTGACCAATGCTAATTCAGGCACCATTAGCTCAAAAGTTATGCCATATTCTGCTCCACCTTCAGAATGAGGTCTCAAGCCATCACTGAGGCAGACTTTACAGAAAGAGGAAAGTTGTCTGATTGCTCAGAAACTTCCCACGATAAACGTTGTCTTCGAGGAAAAAGAGGCTTTCTCAGGGGAATTTGTGGATATAGCAGCATACCCTGTCCAGCATGGGTATCCTATATCTACCACAAAAGCCTGATTTGCTGCTGTCTTGATCATTGTGTAGTGATCTGTACCTGGATAAAATGAGCATAAAATGCTGTTTTCTTCTAGTTCAGTAGCATTTTTACACTCACTTTACACCACGGTAAATGATTACACACATTGCAAGGCAGTGAAAGTCAGGTTTGAAAGGCATTACTTTTTACCTGTCCTTTGCCATTTCTCAGCAGAACACAAGTATAAAAATATTGCCAACCGCCTCCACTAAGAATCACTTGGCTCCATCTGAGAATTTCAGAGCATTTTGCAAACAAATGATTCCCTCCACATCCACAAAAAACACCCCCCCCCCCCCATATTATTATATAGGCGAGCAAATCGAGCCATAAAAAAGTTACCTAAGGTCAAGGATAAGTCAACGGAAGAAACTCGTATGTCTCCAGGAGGCCTAATTCCTAATCCTCTGCCCTAACCCTTAAGCCACACCCGCACTTCGTAATAGTATTATCAGTAAAGGCCCTCATTTAATTTTCTATGTATTGCAGTTGCTCCATCTCTCCTCTTCCTTTTCCCCAGGCCTTAGAAAAGAGACATTAATCCTCCTCTAATATAAACATCTGTTTTTCTGACATGGTGATATTCATATAGGTGCGGGTTTGTACCTCTTCTCCACTTTTCCTCCCAGTGGGTAAAGCTTAAGGTGTTTTTATGTTGAATGAAAGGGTAAACACAAAAGCAGAAAGAAATAAGAAAGAAGAAAAAGAGCAAGATAAGCAACAGCAAGCGGTTCCACAATTATCCTCAACAGATGACGCTGCGCTGTGACAAATCAGGCTTGTATAGATTCTGTCATAAGCTAACAAAAAGACAATACAACTTTCAAAGGTCATCCCTGTTTTCAAAACGCTGCATTAAAACATGATGTTGCCTTTAATTGCTTTTTTTGGCCAACAACTATGTACTACTTCCCTTTTCCAAATGCTGACATGAGTCAAGAGCTTGTGAAACATGGTTGTCACTCAAGGAATTCTTGGGGCAGCTAAATACCACAGAAATTACCAGTAAGGATAGCAGCAGCACTTCTTTTATGAGATAGCACCATTTATCTGATACAGGGGCCAATCGGACCATGTTTTCCTCAAAGAAACCAGCTGAAATCCCTGATCCTTTTCAGAGAAAAGGTCAGGTTCGGCTTTCAGGCATGCCTATATTCAGCTGCATGTGAATTAAGAACTTACCACTGCATAATTACCTCTCCAGTAGGTGCCTTCCCAGCAGGTACTTCTTTTCAAATCACATTAATTATTAGGGCCAAGTGTGGCACTAGCTAATCATATTACAGGTTATATAATTTCATCATAAAAGTCCTCTCTAAGAACATCGTATACATGCTTACAAGTGATTTTGAAAGTGTACTTCCAATGTTGTAGCAGTAAATGCAGACTAAAACAGGTTTAAGTATTTTTTGTATGTCCCACAGGAACTCATCTTAGAATTTCCTCCTCTAAGAGACTTTAGCAGACAACCATTTTTCTTTCCTCAATGCCATTTGTTGCAGTAAACTAGCACTTGTTTATCTGAACTGCTACATGTGCATAAAGGACGTAGATAATCTTGTCTTCATTAAGCCCCTTTCTCTCTCCCTCTTCCACCAACCTGCCAGCATCAGGAAATTCACAGAATAATAATTATGACACTTAGCATCAAAAGCATGTTGCTATTACCCCGCTATTTTCCTCAGATACAGTGAACATTTACAAGTCAACACTTTGCAAGACAGAAAGCTGAACTGGATCTCAACATAGCAGAAAAAAACTACCGCCTTGCGATGTGTGTGCAATCAGCCATACAGGGACTTAAACTAAAAGTGGTCTTATTATGCAAACAGTAGTGTCTGGTATGCAAATAAATACAAACAAAGCAAAACACAGAACTCTTGAATAATATCAGCTGCTGCTGCTGGCAGTCAAGAAATCATTTCTTATAATCAACCTTAAAAAAAACAAGACCCCCCTGTTTTAAATATGATAGTCATATATACACCTAAAGGGATCACAGATAGGGCAGGAATGCATTTAAAATCCAAATGTCTACACCCATTTCGTTAACAAATGGTGGCCCTCTACAAGCAGACACTCTAATTAATCTATCTTGCAACTGAGCCATCACCACCAGCACAGCTACGTACTTGCGCTAGGGTTACAGAATTTAATTGCATAAACCAGTTTACAAAAGCAGAGTAACCTAACATATACAAGAGTAAACTAAGCAGAGGACAGATGCAAAGGACAGGCAAAGAATGGAAGCTGCATTTTTTGAAGCATTATTAGCAGCCTCCGCTTACTTTTCCCCGCCCCCCTACTAAAATAAAGAAGAACAGAAGAGAAATGCACATAGTTTTGAGAAGAGCCAGGAGTCAGTACTGCAGAAGAGCCTCTATGTCTCCTTTTGTTTTAGAGTTCTTCCATCAGCTATACAGAATCTGCATTACAATGCTTTGCCTCTGGGCAGCAGCAATACCATAGTATACTACGGTTAACTATAAATGTTTAATCACTGCCTATGATCTCAGCACAGTCCACCAGTTTCATTTTGTGAGCATGGGCCAAGCTGTGCAGAAATATCCTAAATCAAGGTTTAACAGCATCAGTTAGAAATTACTCTGGCTGTGAATCCTCTTATCTCCTCCTATTCATACTACCCAGCTCTGAAGGCAGACTGCTTTTCCAGCACAACTGTTAAACCTAAAGATGCACCCCACAATGCAGAGCACGTAGACAAGCAAATTAACTCCCAGTCACATTAATGCTATCTAGACCTCAGTGATATCCACACTCCTACAAGCTATAAAGCCAGCTGTCTGTTCTCTGTGAAGCTGAAAAGTCATAGTAGGTCCCAGAAAAAGTGAGAAAATGAGATTGATCAAGTTCTTTTCAATAATGCTGTTTCGCATAAAAAGAGGCTTTTTGGTAAGTAACTAAAGAAGAGATTTCCTTCTTCACTGGAAGAAAAACAAAAACAGGTAAGAAACAAGGCAGGCTATAATAGGAAGGTCCATTATATGATATGTTAAACTGAATTTTCAGGCCCCTGGGGCATAAATAGTCTAAAGACGTAACGAACTGACGTTCAACATCCTGTAGGCTAATTATGAGCAACTGCACTAGTAATCCTGAGTGAACTATTCACCTTCTTCATTGACAGAAATGCACTGGCGTAACCTGACTTTAATAACGGACTGGAGTCTCCAACATTGTGGTTTAATGAGTTCTGATTTGATATTAGTAACAGCTTGCCCCATATTAGTGTACTGGTGATGGCCTCCTACAGTTTCTCTTTGAAAAGAAACTAAATTAGGACCATAGAACAACAGATTTTGTAAACTCTAGTGAATAATCTAAAAGACAGGCACTGATCTATGATAAGTATATAGGACATTAATATGAAGATAATTTTGTGGCTCAAAAGTTAAATAATCAAGTCTGTGCCTGTGAAATGTGTGCCAGGTATTAACATGTGTCTATATTTTAGAAAGCTAACTAGAGGTGGAATTAAGTAACTATGTCTTCACGCAAATACCTTCTCTTTGCAGAACTACATAGCCCTTCACCAGGTAATGCTATTTTCTTGGTACTCCAGTGGATGATTCTGCTGTGCACCTGTGCGTTTTGTGTATTTCTTTTAGTAATCATTTAGTTGTTTTACCTGAGTTTAGAGGAGATACCCTTGAACAACTATTGCTCAATATTTGGAAAATTACTGCATCATAAAGCCCCACTGCTTCAACTGAGGTTAAAATGTACTTTTCAGAAGTGTCTTTTTAAATGAAGGGCCAACGTTGTTTCCCCAAACAAGTACCACAGACAGTCATGCTCAGCTGCTCTCAGACAGGAAATTGCTTTTTTCAAAAGAATGTTTTGTGATACTTTGGCTATATATTTTTTCCTTTCTAGTAAAATGGAGTTGCAAGAGGTTGTACTGGTAAAGGGCACAAGGATGCTCTTTCTAAACCAGTTAGAGTAAGCCGCTCAGATATCCCATAAGTAGAACTACTAAGTTTAAATGAAGGTGTCTCCCACAGTCTGCTGGCCTTTTTTGTATCTGACATTCCACGAAACAGTTTTGAGATTTGTACATTTCCCTTTGCCTATTGCTTTAGTAATGTACATCTTCCTTTCAAAATTACACAAAACTGCTCAGATACAGGCCTTCTCACATCTCTTTAATTTTCAAAGAGAAAAAAAAAAATCGTTGCAAAGCTACTAAGAAAACCTTACAGTGTTTGTCTGCTTTCAAACTTCATGCATCCTGTCAGGTCAAGCTTTTAACTTACTTCTGCTCTCTGCTCACTGTAACAATGCAAAAAGATAGAGGCCCAGATCCCAGCTGCAAAAACACAGGATGCATTTTGGAAGCCCACTCTTCTCACCTGTTCCCTCCACTGAAAGCAAGAGGCATGCCTATTTTGATATTGTTGTCGTGAAGTGCTCATTAAATTATTGTTCATAGCAGGGGGCAAGGATACTTTGGACTAAATCTGTTAGCCAGACTCCTGCAGTGACTCTCCTCTGGATTCCCCAGCAGGTGTCTCTTTGAAGTGCTTATAATAAATGGAATACAACTGGGAGAAATCAGAAAGGGCAATGTTGACAACTGTCATAGCAGGTTACAGCTTGAATGGCAACTGAGCAGAAGGTCTCTCTTTCTGTCTCTGTCATACCTCAGATCTCCTTAGCATCATTTCTGGTAGGCATCCAAACTCCATTAGCAAGAGTTTCTGGAAAACTGCATTTCTCCCTAAATTCTCTCTCTCTGCTGTAAATGTAACTAACACTCTGTTCCAGGCCATCAGGTCTTCTAGATGAAATGGTTTTGCAACTGTAACAGCATATCCACTATGATAGGCAAAGTGCCAAGATATAATTGGTGATACAGAATAGAAATTACAAGCAATATTAATGGAGGATATATTTCAAGGAAAGACCCATTTTCAGTCCAGAAGCATTTTTATGCCATTATATAAAGGGCAAAAAAGTTAATGCAACTAAATATGGTATAATTCCTCAGCAACCATTTTTATCTGATGAATGCCATATATTTATGCCATACTGCAAATTGCCTCATCAATTATCTCATTTCATCAGCACTAGAAAATTCAAAATATATGACAACTTTAAAATACCCACTAACAGCTGATAGCTTTATGTACTACATGAAATATTGTGAAAGCACAAATGTTTTTTAAATAAAACTTTTTTATGTACTCACATACACATGCATACTACTTCAGTTGGTAATAATAACTGTAAGTACCTCTGAAGTCAGGAAAATTGTATCTCACCACTGTTCTAACGGTTCCAATATCTAATAATGTTTTCAGCTCTTGTTAATAGATTGCTTTGCAATATCAACCTCTAAGGTGAGGGCTTAAAACCCCAAGAAAAACTTAAGATACCTAACAAAAGCTGTTAGAAGGCTAAAGATAAGAATTGACAAAAGCAAAGAAACTAAGGTTAAAAAAAAAAAAACCACCAGATTTCCCACACAAAAAAACACGGTCTAGTAAAGTGAAAGGCAAAAGCTGCATGATTTTAACTTCTATTTCAAATCAATCTAGAAAATTCCTGTTATAGAAGAGGCTGATGCTACACAATCCAATAGGCATTTATGAATCCCTATTTCTTTGATTCTACTACAAATGCCCACCAAGTTAGTGGAAATTAAACCACCTCCTACTGAAGGATGCTAAAATGTAAGTTAACACTCTGAGCAATAGCGACTCATTGTGTTCTTGTTCTGAACGATAATTTGGTGCATGTGTGAGACAAGCCTGAGGCCTAACCAGGACTTCCCACGGAGAGAGGAGGAACAGGCAGCATAGCATGAGCCCCACAGCAAAGCTTTCAAGTGCTGCATTTCAAAAATAAATCTCAGACTATGCATGGTAGAGAGGACAAGGACACAGGGACAGAAGCATTAATTAACCCTCCATAGAACAGTGTTAAGTTTTCATTTTTCAAAAGCTTTCTGGAATCCATAATTTATAGATTAACTGAAGAACATGAATAAAGTATATCAGTAAACAAAAACGTAGTGATGAAAACAGAGCAACTCTAAACTGTGCAAGAGATTGTGCCAAATTTAAAGAGAAAGAGCAGTTTCAATAGTTTACATAAGAATACTGCCAAACTACCTGGGGGCTCAAATTTTACTTAACATATGCAAACACAGAGAAGATGATCTTCTTGGACACTGAAGAAATGATTTTATGTAAGATGTCACGTATTCTTTGAAGTCAGTCCTCCTAATAAAGCATTGGGTCAATGTCACTGGCCTTGAAGTTAGCTGTCGTACTATTTAATCGCAAATTCCAAGCTAACCTAAATTTTTCTATCATGTTCCTGTCCATCAAACCAGCATAATAGCTATTTTAAGGTTGGCCATGTGTGGGAGATCACTGATGCTGAAAAAAATCACATCACTGAAATATTTGTCTAATTAATTCTCAAAACAGATTGAAACATAACACAAAGCAAAAAGTGCAATTGTACAGTTATAAACCAATGTCACTTCTCATCTTGGCTAGGGACCAGGGGCTGTAACTTATATGCTTATATAGCTTCTCAGTATGCACCAACACACTTCCTCCATGCCCACAACTCCTTTCTCCAGTTGTCTATACTGTGGACAGATACTAACTTATGCACTTGGCAGACCAGGACTTGGAGGCACATTCCAAAATTTCCGCATTTGCTTTTCCCCACAGTGTTATGGTATTTCAGACATTGCCAGAGATAAAAAAATCAGGACTCAAATACATAGAAGTTACTGTAAGAGAGAGAACTTGAAAGTTATAAGGACTCAGACTTTGCCTGCAGGTGATATTGGACTCATAGACAATCATCTTTCCCAAATCTGAATCAACATAATTGCCTTCACCTTCCCTGAAAGCAACAAAGACATGCTACTTCTCTACCTGCACAACAAAATTTCCATAAACATGACTAAGAAAAATGGTTGAAAAAAGGCTCAGATGGTTTACCCCAGCAAGATGCTAGTCAGGCTAGACGCTGACTATCTATACTGTCTCGGCGTATGGTCATGAAAGGCTCTACAAGCAAACAGTCTGCTACAAAATCTGTTGCCTACATTGATACTTGTTTTCTAAGCAGCTCCTTAAATCTCTTATTCCATTCAAAAATGTTTGCCAAAATAAAACAAGAGAAATTACTAAGATATTCCTTCTATTTTTACCCACCATAAAAACTAAGATCATACTAAGACTTACTTGATTCCAAAGCTAGCCTTTCATTTTTGTCTTGTTCCAGAAGAAAAAGAAAAAAAAAAACAACCGACATTTCAGTAACAACTATTCAAATATCATCATATGAAATGTAGATTTTCCAAATTTGAAATTTTAGTAATTCTTTTTTTTACATTAATAATGTATACCACTGAGTAGAACCTAAAATCAGCTACCAGGAAAAACTTATCCGAAAAATATAAAATTGGTACAAAGGAGATAAAAATCATCTTTATAAATAGCAACAATACCTTAAAAAAGATTCACGTGATTATTTGGTTTTTTAATATGTTAAGATTTTTGCATTGCAAAGGTATAGTCACAAGCACTTTAGTAACAGCTTCAACGGTTTAAGATGTCAGCATTCCACAGAAGTGCTCTCAGAAGGAATGGTCTGAATACTCCTTAATCAATTTAAGTAGAAAACCTTCCATAACACCTCCACAGGTCTTTTAAATTAAGCTGGCTGGCTGTGTACCGTAGCACTAAGAATCACAGAAATTCTTACAGGTGAAAGTAGCAACTCTCAACATGTGCATGGTAACAAAGACCAAAAAATAAAATACTTAAAAAAAAAAAAAAAAAAGAGAGGGAGAGAGGAGAGAGAAGAATAAGGTTGCTTTTACTGCAGCAATGATTTGGAAGGCTGTAACATGCATGAAAATCGAAGTAGTTGCTCTAATGCAAGCCAAGGACTGCTCTTCTATAGCAAACAATAGGAATTTTGAGAAGCTGGCATTTAAGCAGTTAACACTCACCAAAAATTCAAAATGACAAATCTAGCTCTAGTTTTCAAACCCTTCTCTAACTTTAGGGAATCTTTACATCAGCATACACCAAAGAGTATTTCACTGCCTTTAGCTGAGTAACTAAGTGATCTGTGCAAGGTAATCAGTTTGCTGTTGGATTTGTTCCCCTTTTCCAATTAGCTTGAAGTTGTTTGGGCAATTTGGCCTTGCCAACAGGTAGCTACTGGAGATGCCCTGAATTTTAAGTTAGTATGAAATTCATCATTTGCAAATACTACCCATATATATATGATCTCTATCATTTTATGAATATTTACCTTTTAAATAAAGTTTTTACCTATTTTAAGTATTTATCCAGTTCTCTCAGCATCAGCCTGCGTTATATTAGGGAGCTAAGTCCAACAGGCAGCTGGACTAGATTACTGTCAATCCCTTCCAATTGAACTATTCTATTCTATAATGTTTATTTTAAAATAATAGTAGCATTAATGATCATTATTGCAGACACAGCGGTGATAATGTTGATCACTGAGCATACAGAATAGATGCTTGTCATACAAGATTATCAAACCCCAATTTTGCATGCACCAAGATTTAGAAATTGAAGCATATACATACGCTATTGCCAAATAGACGAAAGATCTTAGAAAGTTTAGCTCTAGCATTTTTATTTGGGTCTCAGACTAATATCCAGAAATTATATAATTATCCAAATCCTGCTTTTGGGTACTTCCAATAGCACTTGTGTTCAGACACATTGCATGTTCAAAGGCAAAAGAAAATGTATGTTGGAAATAAAATGTTTATTTGCAGGCTATGCTGGAAGCTGAAGTGGTTTTTGTACCTTAATAGGTAAAGAAAATACATTTTTATGGTAAAAGGTAGGCATTTTGGTACAAAACTGCAGTTTTAAAAATGTCTTCCCAGATGCTGTCAAACCCTGGAAGTGTCCATGTTACATAGCTGTGGCAGAACCTTCATTTTAGAGATCATTAGTTATTCCCAGATAGTTACCCCAATAATTGATTATTTAGGGACTTACTTGCTAGGTTTTGGGAAAACATACTAGAACTTTTTGCTATTCTCTTACTCATTGCTAAGCTGCCTGAATACTTATTTTAGTAACAATATGCATTGAGACTGAAATACAATGCACTATTTTATACCAAGTCCTGTGAAGACAAACTTCAGACTTAAGGATCACAGAACCACAGAATCACAGAATCATTAAAGTTGGAAAAGACCTATAAGGTAATTAAATCCAACCATCAACCCAACACCACCATGCCCACTAAACCATGTCCCGAAGTGCCACGTCCACACATTCCTTGAACACGTCCAGTGAGCGTGACTCCACCACCTCCCTGGGCAGCCTGTTCCAATGTTTGACCACTCTCTCAGTAAAGAATTTTTTCCTAATATCCAGCCTAAACCCACTCTGGTGCAACTTGAGGCCATTTCCTCTCATTCTATCACTAGTTACATGGGAGAAGTGACCAACACCCACCTCTCTGCAACCCCCTTTCAGGTAATTGGTCTCCCCTCAGCCTCCTCTTCCCCAGACTAAACAACGCCAGTTCCCTCAGCTGCTCCTCTTAATAATATAATTATTAGCAGGATAATACTGCTATTCTGAAAGCTATGACATTTTTGTTGATTGTGCTGTTAGGTGTTTCTTTTCTTCACCAAACTTTAGAGATTGAATCACTCCCTGGATGAAACAGCACATGAGTTTCATAGTAAGGAGAGCTATAAAAATAATCTAAGCTAAAATTTGAATGCAAGGCATTAAAAATGTATATGTTGCTCCATATAATGCAAATACACATTAATCTTAGCGAGCACTATCCTTTTATGTGTAAAACCCAAACTGATCAATGGGATACAAATGGAAAAGTGCTTTTGACTTGAAAGTTAAAAAAAAAGTAAGATTTGTCCTCATTCTGATGCAAGAATAAAGTTCTCTAAAAATAAACCATAATAATGATTTCTGTTTGTATTATACTTAAAAAGACTATATTTCTCCTTTCTGTTTCACAACAGTAAAAAAGGACTAATTCTTATTTTTAATATTCTCATTTGACTAAATTAGAGGATTATCTGAAAAACCCAGATAAGATAGAGCTAGTTCAATTTGTTCAATAGAAACATGCTTAAAAAAAAAAATCTTTCTCTCATAAATCTTAATAGTGAAATATATAAGGAAGAGAAAAAGTAAGAATCTCTTTTACTTTGCAGATGTGAAATTAATTACAGAGATAAGTTAGTTACCAAGGGTTATTCAAAATCTTTAAAGAAGTTAGAGACTGAACACCAGATCTCAGCCCAGTGCTTTATCAGCATATCATTTTTATGAGTCGCACAACATCAGATCTATTACAGTATTAAAAATACACATATTTACAGCCTCCTCTAAATACACAACCTGTTCTATTGGGAAACAAACAAACAAAGAAACAAATATCATGAGAAAGAAGAATCATTCTTCTTTATAAATCATGAACACGTAATCATTCTTCTCTTCAGAAATTTGTATGCTATCAATCAACACAATTTTTACCACAGAACCATGCATGGACACTCCTACAAATGAAGTACTATTCAAGAAATCATACCTGCTTATTCAAAATACTGGATGTAAGCTCTCACAGAGCTTACGGGATGTATTTTAGACACACGGATAGAATTTGGGGGATTAAACACAAAACTTACACTGACATGGGTGATACAAGGAAGTACCATGCTAGGCAAAGGTATACCAATTCATAAAAGATGAGGCTCATAAAGGATGGTAAGGCCTCTTTTGTCACTCAAATATATGGGAGCTTGAGGCGTATTTAACTCCATATCACATTAGCAAGATGCAGCTCTTTTACTGATCCTCATCACTGGACATACATGCCCTTGGTTGTCCATGACAGGCCTTTTGCTTTCAGCACTACTGTGCATTTGATCTCAGTTTCATAATGGATAACAAAAGATCATGCTAAAATAAGCAAACAAGGTCAGTGATGACTTTTATTTGAGCCTTTCTATATGTATACATTGTTTAAGCCCACCAGCTGTATAGCGGCAGGATTTGCTTCAAAATGGATCAAGAGCAAGAGTAGCAGTTGTGCTCCGGGATCTCTGTTGATTGGGATCAAATCCATAGGTCAAGGAAAAGAAATCTTGGCTGTTCAGAAGCATCTGAGGGGAGTTTGCTGTTCCTGAGGGAACTATGTCTAGCAGGCTATAGCAAGCAAAGCCTGGTGAAATATTATGGTTCAGCTACAGTTAAGTTCTCTTTTCAAGTGAAAATACAATAAAAATAAACCCCAAATCCAGACATAAAAATGTCTCACACAGCTAACGTTGGACCTGCATTCAGAAATAGTTTCATCCTGCACTTCTGCAGCCTTTCTATTAGCGTGATCCCTTGCCATGGGACAGCAGATGCTTGGTGCAGGAACTCCTGGATAAGTTTCATCCTTTGAATAGAGGTTCTGCACCCATTTTCAATTACAGGAATTCACTATATGACAAGGGGAAAATGGTTAAGAAATTATAGTATGACTGCTTAATAACAGCTACTCCAAAGCATGAAAAAAAGCTGTAAATTTGAACTTAAACCATCCACATGGAAGAATGCTGCTTTATCACTAGTTTAGTTTCCCTTATAATGAATTCACTTCTGAGACTCTGAGAATAAAGACACACATATCAAATGCACTGTTCTCCCTTTATTAAGCAAAAAACATCTTGCTTCAGCCTTAATTGTATTTTCCTCAAACAGCAGGAAGAAATAATTCAAATTAAAGCAAATCCAAATATTCTTTACCCACAAAATTAAGAGTTCAAAATCCAGGCAAAACATTTTAGTCTTGATTGGTCATCTACCGCAACTGCAATCACAAACTGCCTTCACAAAGATATAGGGAAAAAGCCCCACCCAAATTAATATACAGCAGTTAAAACACACCTGAAGAATACTAAACTAAATTAAAATAAAGCACTAGGAAAAAAACCTATTTGTTTATCCACTTCAGGCCTTTTTAAATCAAACTTGTTTTTATTATAAAGAGGAATGCCTTCTAACATAAACCCATGCAGTACTTTTATTGGTACAATAGCACAGGTAAAGCATTAGAAATTAGTAGAAAGGAATTTTCTTCCTGAGAGGAACACAACAGAATACAGCTTTACATCTTAAGAATGGGTACATCTTTGTTCTGAGAGAGAATGAAGCTGAAAGGAAAAACAAAACAAAGCCAAACAAACCTCCCCAAACCCCTGCACAGCTCTCAGTGCATTTTGAGGTGCAAATACCCAGCAGACTTATTACCACTGTGGTGTAAACTATACCACAGTTGCTACCACTCACATTTTTACATAATAGTGTATCCGTTACATCAGTCCATTAAGGACTGCCCTATCTAGCAGATGCTGAGTAAGCAGCAAAAAGCTCCCACATGCTGCCTGTGGCTACATTGCTAGCAAAAGCAAAGTTGGCTCACTTCAAGCTAACTGGGAATGTCTATTTAAGCTGCAGCATTGCCATGGATGTAGCCCACCACAGTGCATAGTTGCTAGACAAGCACTAAGTGGACAGGCAAATCTGGGATCTGAAGTGGTTAGCAGAGAAAAGGAGTGAATGTTACAATGCTGAAGAGGACAGAGGGACAGTCACACCAGAAGATGCTCCAGATACCTAACACTAATGTCTGATTTCCCTAATAATCCCTGAAAGCCACAAGTTTTGTGGTCAACATTTTCCACCACTACTTCTGTGGAAGCACAAATGAAGAACGTAGGCTGGAAAAACCTACACTGAATTTCCATGACTATTTGAAGCATCCCCTGTCTCCTCCCACTCTCACCTTCTCTCATGAACAAAGCCGAAAGGAACAGGATGGGAGGACTACAGTCCTCTCACTGAAAGGGTGACTGATGGATTTTTCAAGTTAGGTAGCACGATCTCACCTGACTATGAGTGGTTGCTTTTATCAGATCATACGTGACTAAACAGCTATAGGATCATTTTTCTCTGCTTATTTGAAGGAATATGTGCTTTAAAGACCCTGCTAGGCTATCCAGCACTGTAAAAAGGAACTAAGTTTCACTGAAGCCAATGAACATCCCACTTACTTAGCAGAAACTTCAGTTTCTACCACCTTCCTGGAACATTTTCACCCTGAGACGCCGAAGTGTGGAGAACCCAGTCCCACCACTAATTCATCCGTGGACTAGAGGCAATGTCGGTACACCTCCTGTAACAGATGGCTTCTGACTGCTTAAAAAAAATAAAGTAGGTGCTTCTATAGCTGTTTATCTTCTTTTCTCTCTCAGGCCTCATAGATGTAAAAGCAGCAGAAGAAAGTGGCAAGATGTCATCACTGTTTCAACACCACGCGGAGGGAAAGCAGAAAATACAACTTTTTGGTATACTCATCAGTTTGAATGAAAAGCTGCACATTATTTATGAGACATATGAGAAACAATCTATTGTGCTGAACAACGATAGTCAATCCTAGATATAAATTCTCTGCTGGTCGATAACCACTATACCCATTCCCTTAGCCATGAGACTGACCTGACAGAGCCATAAATTCACACATTGTCCATTTTTCACAGACAAACTCCACCCCCAGACAGTCTGCAATGCACCAGCCATGACATTGGTGTAAACATTTACTCATTTATTATTTTACGCTGACTGCTTTTCAGCTTCCTGACAACGGACAGGCAAGTAACAATGGTAATATAACCTGGGCCAGGTTGAAGATCCAAGCGCAGGCTGAATATAAGTTTCAGAGATGGCACACTGTACTACCAGTTCCAATCCCAGCAATACACTGGAACTCACTAAATATGGATTTTTTTTTAACACAAAAACTTCTGTAAATCCATAAGGTTTCAATTTATGCATGCATAAAACAAATTCTCTACCTACAAGTTTCTTTCAGAGAACCAAACAGAAAACTCAGTCTAAACTTACTGAAAATCTTAATAATGCCTGGCATTGACCCAAAATCTTTCTGAAGAACCTGACTGATAATTAGTGCATTTTCAATGATTTGCCCCTTTTGGGGCCAGTGTTCTAATGGGTTTTAGTGCTAGCAAATCAGTGCTAGGATTTGTTCTGTGCATTAACGTGCACAGAGTGTTAAGCTACTTATTTGTAATGATACTGTTCCTGTAGGAAAGCCTGCCTTGATTGTTAATGATACTTGAGGCTCTTAATTTTAAAACGGAGGGGGAGAGAAACTGCAGGGTGTGGCATAGTTTGCTACAGAGCTTGTCATTTACTGAAAACAAAAACCTCACTTAATTCCATCGATAGCACTCAGAATATTATAATAGGCATTTAATTTCCTAAACAAATTGCATTTTAAGAAGCTGGAGCAATCTCTTAAATTACACTATTTTCATTGTTTATATTTGTTGTTATTTTTTAAGCTAGGACCTATTAAAAATGATTCATTCAAAAAGAATAATTTGAAGAAACTTGCTCTTTCCTTCCACTACTTTCACATCAATTTAATTTTTTAATTAACAGCAGAAATAAAAAAGAACAGTAATATCTTATTCCCCTTCCAGATTAAACCTTAAAGACTGCTGTATGATCAGTATTACTGCACTGCTGCCTAGTAGTATATACTGTTGATACATGAATTGGTTTATTGACTGTTTTAAAGTTTTACAACTTTTCATTCAGCCCAATGTGCCCTTGTTGTGAACTCACCCA
The DNA here is from genome assembly GCF_030936135.1 of Gavia stellata. NCBI lineage: Eukaryota > Metazoa > Chordata > Aves > Gaviiformes > Gaviidae > Gavia > Gavia stellata. The sequence continues at coordinate 41,826,216 of NC_082594.1, forward strand.
AAGAATTACCAGGTTCAATAACCTAAATTATATTAATTCATACTATAATAGATATATATAATAAAAAAGAAAAAGAACATGGTCATTACCTTCACATAAGTAGTCTTATTGACTTCAGTAAGACTGATTTTACAGAGCAAAAATCTGCCCAGACAATCAAGACTTCAAATATCCAAAATAAATTCCACATATGCACAATACCAGATTTCTGAGCATCACAAACTATAATAAAAGTAAACTGGAAGAACAAGGCCTGTAATGCTTATTCACATGTAGTATGGTCAAAAATGTTATGACATCCAGAAAAAAAAAAGTATGAAATCTAGGCTGACTGGTAAAGTATCATAAAATAATGTCATGCCAGATTGCCCCGATGCTGTCAACCTTTTAAAAATTTCATTCCTATCTTCCCAAAATATTTTGAATATATAAATTTCAGAAAAACATAAAAATGTTCTGTCTTACCTAGCCAGTTTGAAATTCAAATAGAAAGTCAATTTGACAAATTCTCTGTAAAACATAAATTTTAAGTTTGTCACAATTCTGCTATAGAGTTGAGGCTGCACAGCGATTGCAAGAAAGGTTCTGGATCCCTTGTACCTATCAAGTGATTTAACATAGATATACACACACCATAAGAGACACCTGTGTGGCCTGAGCTTGGGTCTTCCATGGGAAGCACTATCTTTACCTTCTAGAGCCAAAATGTCAGTTAATATATGAAGTATCACGTCACAAGAGAAATAATTTGATATTTTTAAATAGACATGTGTTTATAGACATACATACACAAAAGGGAGTACTGTTGACTAAACAAAACGACAAAGTGGTAGAAAAGCCTCTAAACATAACAAAGAGATGTGAACTCAGCTTAAGGTGCAAAAGATAAAAAGGACAGGATTCAGCATTGAAATAAGGCACTGAAAGGAGGTCAAGTGACTTAGTGAATCAGCTGCTGACCTCATACTCAGTCCTAATCATAGTGAATGAAAATTGCTGTTCATAGATGGCTGGAAAAGGCTTTAAGCCACAAACCCATTCTGGACTTAATATACTATGCACGAAAACTGGAGAACATGTTATCATCCCCTATCCAACTCCCTGAAATGTCTAGCTGCAAATTATATAAAATCATCCTGCATTTTCATTCCCATTAATTGCCAGTCTATATCTAAATTAAGATATAATTACTTTTGTAATAAAATGTATACTAAAATCCACTCTTAATTTAGTGCTTTAGAATTCATGTAAATACCTAAGGTAAATAACCCTGCTACTTCAAATACCTCTCAAAGAGTAGCCTGCCCTTATGAACTGACTGGAGTGCGCAGGGAGGTGGAAAGAGTTTGGTATTTTCCGTTCTGTTTCAACCTTAAAAAGGTCAGTTCCAGTGAGAGAATAACTCTGAGAAAATTTGAAACGGTTGCATCTATGCTGTCAAATACCTGAATGCCACATGCTGAAAACATCTTCCAACTTACTATGCTTGTTACTGTCAGACATGGCTGGTTGCCCCCGATTAACTCATGCACTGTACGTAGCACCAAACTGGCTAACACAGGATTTGGATTTTTGAGGATAAATGCCAGGATAATACCCTGACACCATTCCAACCCACCATCCCAAAGTTTCAGGTGCAAATCCATTTATGAAAGAAAAAAATCCCTTAGTGGCCAGTTCCCTCAGGGAAACATGCAATCCTCCAAAACACTGGCACTGGCAGTAAGTCTGGCTCCATTCTCCACCTACGTCTACAACAAACACATTTGATGGTAAGGAAGAAAGAAAGTCACCAGATGTGGTGGCTGCTGTCTTGGTAACTATCAGAGTCAGTTATCCATACTGCCTGTAATCAGGCTAAAAGTTCCTGAGGCTTCACCATCTGGAATTTTTTGCATAGCATCTCTAAAAAGTTATTTTCTTTTTTTTTTTTTTTTTACTATGATTAGACTTCAGTCAGCAACAGTTTGGAAGTAAGCCTGCCTATTCCTTTTCCTTCGGGTGAGCTCTACAAGCAATGCAAAATAAGGCTTTTTTTTTTTTCTTTTTTCCTTTTTTTCTTTCTCTAGAATGAGTTGTATTAGAAAATAAGTTGAAAAAAAATATATTAACATGGAAAAAATGCAGAATGTAACAGAAATAAGAAAAGACTATAGACAAAGCTCTCTCCTGCCTGCTGTGTCTCTTCCTCACGCTTTCCTCTCAGATCAGCTATCTTTCAATGGCTCGCTATATTGCAAAAAACTCCGTAGAACTGACTGTCCCTTAGGGAAGAAAACAGAAAAAAAACAGAGCAACCTTTCCCTCCATCCCTTCTACAACTTGGCTGCACCTCTGTTCCCTGCTCTGCCCAGCACACTCCAGGTCTCTGTTGTGTGGCAAGTCCCATCCTTCATCTTCACTTTCCTCTTCCCTCTCTTCTCCTACACAATGTCCAGCTGCTCCCAGCAAAGGGGTAAACATTTTCTCTTTTCAGATACTCCGTCTGAGCCAAAGAGCAGAGGCCAGATCAATGCAAAACAAGAGTCTTTTTCTCAAATACCCAGTTGCTATCTTTGTAATGGAACATACTATGGTGAATTGCAACAAATAAATAAAATAGAAATATTCTATTATAAGGACTTTTTCATGGAAATTTAGTATGTCTAAAGACTCTTCCAGATTTTTGGTTTTCTTTACACTGCTTTTTACATCACCATTTACTATAGTGACTCCATCATATAACTTGTTCTAAATCTCCTACTAAACATGGTATTAAATTCACAGATCTACAGGATTACATTTTATTAAGTTGTAGAGTCAATGAATTTCTTTTTTTCTTTTTTTTGTTAACCTAATTAAATTCTTTGGGGGTTTTGACTTGTTCGTCTGTTTTCCTCAGATATCCTTAAGTGCATTTGTAACACCAGTTTTGTACTGGTTAATTAAATATTTTTTTAATCATGATAATCACAAAGCAATTGCACCAAGAGTCTAAGGTTTTCTATACATACATGAATTGTGCTGTTCCCAATAAATTGTTGGTATCTACAGCATCAAAAACTCTGTACAATACACAAAGTACAGCAGACCCATTTCTGCTTCCACAAACAGACTCTCACTCCTGGGTACTAGCCAGGGGAATTGAAGACAGTTTGTACATCACCCTGAGACCAGGACAACCTCACATTAGTGCAACGTACTGTGAAAAGGGAGTTTCAGTCCATGATAATGGGTATATTAACATATCTATGTAATGGTCAAGTTAATCTCACTTTCCTTGGTGTAGTCAATCTGGTTCAATTAACCAGTTTAATTGCACAGTATAATTCTAAAAAGTGCCCTTTATTGGGTGATACCCCAAAATAACTGTTGGGTGTTGCTGTTGCTCCTGATTTAACAGATACTCTTTTCCATTAGTTAAATACTATAGCTGGCAAACAGATTCCAAAATTCAGATTTCATTATGCAAATTGTATTTTCATATGTGTGAGCTCTTGAAGAAATTACGCAATTCATTCCCCAACTAGTTTTTTCTAGTAATGAGTGCAACTGTCTGGTAATGGAAGTAGCACTTCATAAAATTAGCCAATATCCCTCTGAAGTGCCTTCACACTGCCACTTTCCTAAATACTTAGATGAGTTTATCTGCTCTGGTGCACCCTCCTCAGGAATACTGAGCCAGTGAACATGTGCACTACTACACATACTTAAAATATTGTCCGACTTTTTGTTATTCCTGCATGTGACAGTGTCCTATCTCAAACTCTTGATTTAGCAGTTACTGCTATGAACTTCCTCATGACCGGAGTTCCTTGGCCTGGTATAAAAAAAAAACAAAACAAACCCTCCCCCCCCAAAAAAAAAGCCCCAAACCTCACCAGTTAAATATGAAGATATTTTAATCTCTTTGCCATAGTTATACTGTCTTTAATGTCAGTACACTTCAGCTCCAAACTTCAAACAGCTGATAACTATTCCTCTGCAGGAGACCCAACGTTTTCCTAGGAGGCGTACATAGTTTTCCAGCGAAACACCTAGCAGAAATCTTTTGTTATTGTTGTTGTTTCAAAACAATTTAGTTGAATAAATAAAGCAGCTCTCATTCACAATATGCTGTATTTTATCAGGAAAATAAGAACACAGCATTTTGGAAAGAAGCTTGATAACTTTTATTAGTCTCTCATAACAGTCAATTTCGGTATACGTTGCCTTGCAAAGATGAGTTTGATAAACATCAGAAAAAGAGACCCCAGAGGCTCTCAAAGCTAGCCAGGAAAAAAAAAAATACATCTAGAAATATCATAAAACATTTCTCAGCAAAATGTTCATTTTCATTCTTCTCTGAAGATAGGAATACTTTGATAAATTCAAATAAACCAGATGATTGAGCTTAGGGAATGAACACCAAATGCTTACCCACGCTATCTTCTCTATCAGTTAGCAGGAACTGCATTTTGGAAGATTAAAAAAGCTCTCCTTTCTCTCTTCCTCTCACATGTCAGACACACGACATGCACTCCTCTAGTAACCATTTGAAGCAAGTAAAAAATCTCTAGCTAAAACCAGCAACACACAATTTCAAATGTTTTTGGTGCTGAAGTTACACTTCATTACTAACCAAAAAATTTCCGAGTTTATTCAGAACTTCTGCATAAAAAGCTGATGTTCACCTAAAACCTAATCCTAATCTGTAAATGACATTCATAAACAGCATAGAATACTTTTGCATTTTCAGTATGCTACAGGATTCACTACCAATTTTTCTGAATTCACAAGTCAATAGAGAGTCTTTCAATCTATCTTATCTTTGCAGACTCAGCATGCTACTTGTAAGCCAAGCTGTTGTCCTTCTGGCTTCATATATTGCTGCCAGCACTAAGGATTTGGCAGACAAAATTCCTCTCTCAGTAGACACAGCACAGCAGACTGGGGTGTGCAGGACATTCACAAGTTAACAGTTACTTCAGATGGTAAGTTAAGTGCAGCTCCATGCTCCAGTACAATGTAGCATCCAGACATTACTAGCTGTAGTACATTTGTACCGTGTTCCTCAATGCTACCAGTTCTAGCTACATAGGCAGTGTACGTAGGTCCCATGGCCTTTACAAAAATTTGCCCTGAAAAGAGAACATTATTAACATCCTGAAAGATGAATGAACTAGAAGACCATCCACTTTGTTCTCCAACAACTCCCCTAGCTTTCCAGGGTTAACAATAGCATTAAGGAAAAAAAAAAAAAAAAAAAAAACAAAGAAAGAAAAAACTAAACAACAACAACAAAACCCAACCAAAAAAAACCCCAAAACCACAACAGCAAAGAAGAAAAAAACCCACAAACAAAAAAAACCACTTTTAATATATAATTTTCTTTCTTCAAATGAAAGATGCAAAAGTGATCATAAAAGAAACCAGAGGGCAGCATGTGATAAAAGTTCCATTCAATCTGTTTTTCAGAGTAAAGCTGTGCTTAAAATATCATTCTCCCTTGACTAACCACTTCCTTTCTAAGAAAAAAATTGAATGGGATGACATGTCATTGCTTGCAACAGTGAAAAGGAACTGAGCACAGAAACTCCAGAAGGTCTTCTCCAGCCTTAAGTTCCCCACATGCTTTAAATATGCATGTTGTCTTTTCTCTATATTCTGTTCTAAACTTGCCCCACGAACCAACTGTCATCCCTGATGCCTGCAGCTCCGTTACCAGGAGAAAACACCAACATTATCACTAAGGATTTGCTACTGGATCAGTTCTGTAGGTGTTGTAAATCAGCACAGCTTCAGTAACTTCAGCTAAGTGATGATGATTTACAACACCCTGAGGATCTGGCCCTCTGTCCTTATTACTTTATTAATCTGCATATTCCTGCAAGGTACAGCCATCTTTTTTCTGAACTACTTTTACTTCAACCCACCTATTATAAGTCTGGTGTGGATTTTTACAGAGTTCATACCATACTTTCTTACTTATTTTTGAAGAAGCATTGCCCTGAATCTGTCCATGGTCCATAAATGATCTATATGGCTGACTGAATCAAGCCTGAGCTGGTAGCTGTCAGCAGGTATGAATTCAATTTCCAAAATTAATCCATTAATATCTAAACACTATTAATAGAGTGGAGAGGGAGAAGCACATTTTTTCTATCCCAGGGAATAAGAGGCTGGCCACTTCTGGTAGGAAGCTGTTTGATCAGGTCTGTCAGAGCCAGAAGACCATGGTGCATACCTTCTCATAATAATGAGTACCTCATTCCCAAGAGAAGAGAAAGTTGGTGTCGGGAAACATGTTTTATCATATTCACAGATCACAGAATCACTAAGGTTGGAAAAGACCTGTAAGATCATCAAGTCCAAACATCAACCCAACACCACCATGCCCATTAAACCATGTCCCGCAATGCCATGTCCACAGGTTCCTTGAAGACATCACTGAAGCTAAGAGCCCAGCAGGATTCAAAGGAGGTTTAGATATTTATATGGATAACAAGACCATCAACTGTTACACTGGACAGTATACATTCTTTTCTGTAAGAAAATAAACTCTCATATTTCAGTGCATAACTCTGCTATTAGAAATGCGGGACTGAAACAGGCTCAGTGGAAATGTTGATACATTTTTATTTTGGACCTTTCTGTAGTTCCCTTAATTTTCCTCTGACACTGTCTACTGTTGAAAAAGGACCCTGAGGGAATACTCCTCTGATCCTCCATGGCATGTCCTGACAACGAAGGAACCCAGACAGTGAATGAAAACGGGTTACATTTTATTTGCAAATTTATTTTTGAAAAATAAAGTGTTGTGTTGATCCCAAGTTTAAAGTGAGGCACCAATAACCCGCATCTTATTTATTATGTGGGCATTTAAACACCTCCAGAGTCCTTTGAAAGTAGCAGTAACATGGAAGAAATAATTCAGATGGAGTTAGAAGAGCCATTTCATCTGCCTAAAACCTGAAATTTTTCTAAGACCAATTGTCCTCAAAGCACTCTCTGCAGAAATATGCAACGGTTATCCTTAACAAGTCAGCATTTTTGAAATGTTACAATATTGTAGATCTGAAACAGTATTTTTCATAAACTTAAAATAGAATGAACTGAGACCTCACATACAATACTTTGTTAACAAGCCCAGGCTTTTAAATGGCATGTCCAGCCATAGGAGATATTTCAGGAGGGACATAAGATTCCATGTCCTAAATGAATGAATGTTAACATCGACTTGGAGAAGGTTACGATTATATCAGGCTGAGAGCACTGAGGGTAAGAAAAAATGTACATTGGATAGGCTAAAGAAGGACTCTTACTCAGTAGCAGCAAAGTTTTCCTGCACAGATCTAAGTGTTGGGCAGAGCGCAAGGAATGGGATTTGTCACTCCCAGATTCACTGAGGAGCTCTAAGAGGAGAGTTAAAGGTGACCATACTGTAATTGAGCTAATTTTAATTGTACATATGAGTTACATACCTAAGGAATGGAAATCAACTGAGTGTACAATTTAAATAAAACCTCACACCTTGCTGATTTCTTAGGATTTATTTGATCATTGTTCTAACAGGTAAGGAAATACAACTTCTTAGTCATCCCCTCTTCAAAATTTATTTTGGGCTACAAAAGGATATTTTATCAAGTACAATTGCCTTCAGTAATAAAGAATATCGTAATAAATTGCTGCCTGCCTTGTGCAGGATCAGGATAAATTTTAAAGGGCCAGTAATTCCTGCAAACATTTGCACATATCATTCTGCATCACTGCAGTGTTGTTGCTAACCTCATAAATTGAAGTCAAAAAAGAAATACTAAACAAATTACTATGCTCTCCCATTTGCCTATATGGAGCAATCAGTAAGATACTACTTTTAATAATTTTCCTACAGTTTCTGAGGGAGAGAATAGTTTCTAAATGTTCTGATTTTCCCCTAAATATTCCCAACTTAACAGGCTTGCTGTTGCTATTCTTTCTATGCACTTATTGTACATCAAGGAGAAATCTCGTTATCTTGTCTATTCTGAATGCTTATCTTCAGTCAAACCACCCACTATTGCTCCCCTCATCCTTTAGAAAATAGCATTTCTTGGGATTTAGTGACTGTTCTGTATACACACATGCACTGAGTTTGAATCTCCCACTGTGTTTCAGGAATGACTTCACTAAAATTGCATGGGTCTTCAGAGCATAAATATTAAGTGGAGTTCAGTCATGGCAATATCAAGACATTTGTTAGACTAAATGAGAGTGCACAAGGCAAATGAATGGGTGAACCACTTAAAATTTCAGCCTAAGATTTCGATGCTATAATCCCTCTTCCTATAATCCCTTTCTTCTCTCCTCCTATTTCAAAATCTTAACTAGCTTGTTTGTTACATCTTCAGTCTTACAAAAAAAGAATATTGCTACCTGATTCCCTTCCAGCTACAATAATCCCTTTTTCCTAATACATTTCCTATCTCCTCAGCCCCAGGCTTCCTACCTGAAGTCACTACATACTCCCCTAGTAAACTACCACTGCTCATCACTCACAGTGAATCACAAAGTCACTGCAGAAACTAATTAGGGACCTATAGCTGGCAGGAAGCAGCAACTGCTTTCTGCAGCTCCTTGCCCCAAAATAAGAGCCTACACAGAATATACCCTGACAGTGAGCTGCTATGCAGTAAGTGCAATTTGCATTCACTGGTCAGTGCCGATTGCTTCTCAGTGATGACCGTTCACCATGGGGAGAAAAAGGTCACTGCCAGCCACCAACTGGCAACTGCTGTGTGCAGAAATGGATCGACAATGATTTCCTACCACAGGATAAGCAGTCATTGTGTGTCCCAATTTGAAAATGGCAAATACCGCAATAACGGCAGGCAGCACTGATGGGTTGCAGCACGGCAAATCCAGTTTGCAGCACCTGATCAGCTTACAGTACTGAAATATCTACTTTTTTCAGGATAGACATCACCACTGATAGTATTGATCAGCTACTGCCAAAACCAGAGACAGCCTAGTACCAGTTAATGACAAGTAGTACCTGTTCTAAACACACGGAGTTCCCACTAACCACAGCTAAATAATTAAGTCTTTTATAGCAATGGAGTTTTACTAGCCCTTCACCTCTTTTTAGCATCTTATGATACCCCCATGTCTGAGTTTTTCTCTTACATTTTGCTACAATATCCTCCCGCCCTATTTCTACTCTTTAGTAGTTCAACATAATTTTCCAGCTGCGTATCTTTCTATCTGCAATAACCACAATAGCTACATTTCCCAAGCCCTTCTCTTCTTTTCTCCACCTACATATGGGTACCCAGCCTATTATGTCTCTAAAAGTTGTTCAGCAGATAAACTGGAGCAGCAGCCCCAGCTAAGTGCTGCCCAGGCAATAATTACTTGCTACCTCGCTGTCTTTTTCTTGCCTGCAAGCTTGAGAGGTGGTAGCCTTGGTTTATGGCAAGAACAAAGAAGGCTAAAGAAATGCCTTGATGTGTCACATGAAGTATTGGTTGCCAGGGGTTGGTTTAGATATGTAGTCTTTCCTAAGGTTGATTTCTTAAGAAACTAGATAATAATAGATGTGGCTGTTGTGGGTTTTTTTTTCTCCCTTGCTTTTCAGGTTATATCACAGATTTTTGGCAAAGTCCTGTCTAAGCAGACTTACTTTAAAAAAAGAACTGGTAAAAAAAGATCATAAGTCAGATCTTAAAGTTCTGGAAAAATGAATGCCCCAATTTCCCACTGTTTTGCATCTCACATCTTATGCTCTTATCCAGCATTTTTAATCCAAATATTTTGCTGATGTTATCAGCTTGATTTGTATTTTACAGATGTAGAAAATGGCTAATGAAGTGAATGGATGGTCAGTAAGATAGTTTCAGAGCCAGAAATGAATAACAGTGCTTTGAATCCCTTCCAGTGTACTGTGTGTGCAATAATAAAGAGCTGTGGAGATAGCTGTGAAATGACAGAATCACCCCAGTTCAAGTGATTGTATAGAAAAGTTTGAAAGTAAGTGGAAAATCAGGCCCTGGATGAGACATAAAACAAGTTGATAAACCAAATGTACCTTCCTCCTTTATTAACTTTCTTAATGAGGCTATCTCTGACTATCAGGAACTCTAACGAGAACAACCATCTATTTTAAATGCCAAGCAAACGCCTGTTAAGCAAGAGACTCCCTCTTTGTAGGGCTGATGCTCTTGAATCCTAATAGTAACTGACAAGACTTCCCCATCTGGACTCTTTTTTTTTTTACTTTGCATTTTGAGCATGTGACAAAGCGCTGTGCAAGGGATTGCCTTTACAAGCAGAGCTGTATGTTTTTTAAAACGGGTGAACAGCAGTGTGATAACATATGTGGAAAGATCAAAATGCAATTTCTTTTTATTATTCCTATTATTGCATTCCCCTACACAATGGCAACCTCTTCAGAGACATCGTCTGCAACATAATATTGATTTAATGCACCATTTCATATGCCTGCCACGTCCTCAGATTAAAGATTTAAATTAGTATGACAAGTGAAATGCTAAGAAATTCAACAAATCACCAGACAGGCTAATCCACACAGGGTACATTTTATAGTAAAAACCAAACCAAAACAAACAAAAAAACCCCACCCCAGCAGCCACAGCTTAGGCATAGGCCAGATCTAATTTGCTTGCTTGATCTTGAGATCTTTGAGTGCAAATTCATTATTCTCATATTAACTATTATCATTATTGGAATTTTTAAGGAACCTTTAAACCTATTAAGCTGGTCTTAAATGTTGTAATCTATTTATTGAACACACCAGCAATGAAAAATTAATTATTAAACAACCACCACAGGAAAACATCACTGGCCTTGTCACCTCCGAGCTAGATTGATAGCATGTTACCTTATGGAGAGTGGGGCCCTACAACACTCAAATATCAACCTTGGAAGGGTAATGCTGAGTATGTCACAGCATAAGTCACATTTTTAATTTAATGTTTTATTAAATGTTAGATAGAATAAATTTATCCAGGCCTCACAAACTCTGTCTTAATAAATGAATTGGCACTCTTTCAGATGTAAAAAATGGTCACAGCTTCTCAAGGGCATCAGAAACGATGAAGCATAAGACACCGGTAAATACAAAAAGCAAAGGCAGCATGGACAGTGATATATTTGCAAGCACTGTGGGTGAGCCAACACTTTCAAAATGCTGAGGCTAACAAAACAAGAGCAGTGAACTCCCAAAATGGGAAAAGCACCTGCAGTAAGAAGCTGTGCTTGAGTGCTGTTGCACAAACATGTTCACTACTGAAAAAATGTGGAAAGGGTGTGGGTTTATCACCCTCCTGCTACTATATTTCAGGATGTGTTTGTATGTTTAAAATTTCATGAACACTATTAATAATTTATTTTTCTTCTGTCCTTTAATTTTCTAAGGCTAGACTTTGAAAACAAAAGGCAGGGAGAAGATATATTGTCTCCCTCCTCTGCAATTATCTACAGCACGTTCACTTGCTTTTCACTGTAGAACTGCTGTCATTAGTAATATATAATTTGGCTAGGAAAAATGGTTACAAGTTCCTTAGTCAACACCAATATGCCCCTGCCCTGGCTCATCCCTCCAGAGACATCCTAAGATTTCCGCAAGCGGCTCCATTTTGAAAACATTTGGCTTACATAAGGCAGGACAGCTCAACACTACCACTCAAGCAATGAAAGGCTTTCACAGCATAATTGAGCTGTACTATATATTTCCACAGACACTAAACGAAATGATTGTAAATGACTATTAAAACTGCCAGAAAAGTCCCCTTCCCCCACTGCTGAATAAAAAAAAAAAAATAATACTTAGCATGCTTTTTTTCCAGAACTCTAAAATGTTGGTGTTCAATAGCTATCCCTCTCACCTCTCATGTTGCCATACATGGCACTGTTAGCCAGCATAAGAACAATAGGTTCCAATAAGCAACACACAAAACCACAGAGAGCAGTGAGTTATGCTAAAAACTCCTGCAGTCTGTGCTTCTTGAATTCATGCAGCTGGCATCCTCCTGCTGAACGCACAAGAGCATTTGAATGAGAAGGTAAAAAGGAATAGGACCCTGAAACTTCCTTTGAGCCTGGCATTTTTCCAGAGTCAGGAAGCAAATTCCCAACAAAACAATATAAAGGAAAGTGAGTGACAAAACAAAGCGCACCATTGTGCTTATAAGTTCTAAATACATTATATTCTTGATCTAACTACATGACACTGGCCACCCCACTTATGAGTCCTACAGCTGATGTGAGAGGAAATTAGAAGGACTTTATTCATCAAAAAATGAAATGTGACTTCACATAGACATAGGGTCGCACGGAAACATAAGCAGTGAGATGAACTTGCTACTAGTAAAAATGACAAAAAAACGAAGTTGAGCTACACTATATTTAATCCTATCTGTCTTTAGCTGACCCAAGGAAATATACTATAACCTCAGATGAGTAGTCACAGTTTATAACAGAAACTGCATATTTATATGGAAATTTTACTTTTGTACTCAAAATGTGAAGGAAAAGATATAAAACAAAAATGTCTTTTTTTCTATTTCATTCTGTGAGGATAACAACTCTGACATTAGTGAGCTTTCCTGAAGTGTACAGCACTGGATCCAAGAACGAAAGCCGGTTTTGAAACTATTATGCAGTATATATTTATATGAAGAATACACAGGGCTCAACAAATAAATGAGATTAATAATATCTTGAAGTTTAGTTTTGTACTGGTTTTGGCTGGGATAGAGTTAATTTTCTTTATAGTAGCCTGTAGGGTGCTATGTTTTGGATTTGTGACCAAAACAGTGTTGGTAACACCCAGATGTTTTAACTATTTCTGAGCAGTACTTGCACAGTCTCAAAGCCTTTTCTGTTTCTCACACTGCTCTGCCAGTGAGTACACTGGGGATACACTAGAAGTTGGGAGGGGACACAGCCGGGACAGCTGACCCCAGCTGACCAAAGGGATATCCCATACCATATGACGGCATGCTCAGCACATAAAGCTGGGGGAAGAAGAAGGAAGGGGGGGGACGTTTGGAGTGATGGCGTTTGTCTTCCCAAGTAACCATTACATGTGATGGAGCCTTGCTTTCCTGGAGATGGTTGAATACCGGCCTGCCGATGGGAAGTAGTGAATTAATTCCTTGTTTTGCTTTGCTTGCCTGCACGGCTTTTGCTTTACCTATTAAACTGCCTTTATCTCAACCCACAAGCTTTTGCACTTTAACCCTTCCAATTATCTCCCCCATCCCACTAGGTGGGAGTGAGCAAGGAGTTGTGTGGGGCTGAGCTGCCTGCCGGGGTTAAACAACAACCAGTTTTTAATTATTCTGGTAGCAGGTAAAACACCTTTTTTTTTTTTTGTTTTTTTTACAATGGCCACTTTCATTTCACAAGTGGTTTTCTTCTTTATGCTTTATTACCAAATTGCCTTTCTTTGGTGCTGAGAAGGAAGAGAGACTCAGTTTTAAAGGAAGTTCTTTCAACAGAAATTCTTTTAGACACAGTTTCAGCTACTAAGGGAAACTGGTTGCTTTAGTGCTTTCTAAGAAACTATTGCATTTTGACTGCATTTTTGAGGTACATTGCTTTGTAACTCAGGCGTATAAAAATGTTAACACTTTTAAGCAAGAGTAAGTGTGTACATAAGCAAGCAAATAAATATGTTTAGTACTCATGTTATAAGAGAGCAGAAAATCCAGCACAGCATAAGTAGCTCAAAATGTTCCAGCTGCATCTAAACTTACCCTCTTGGAACATGACTACATCTTCTGCCCAGTCTATGTGCCCTGATTTCCTTTCCAGGATTATCAGTACACTGAGAAGAGGGATATGGCAGATGTCTTTCTGTTCCCAAAATATGAAATTTTCATCCTGTTGGGAACGTGCTCCCTGACTTGGACATTTGCAGGGCTCATATGTCCAGTATATATACAGTACCATTATGTCTACAACAGCTGGCCTAGGCCAAATCTAAACCCAAATCTAAAATATGATGCAATTTAGGAAATTCACATACTGTCAAGAATGTATTGCTCTACTCCAATATAGTGCACTTCTGTAAAAGTAGCCGCTAGATACAGATTGATATCAGACTATCTGTACTATCAGTAGTTACAAATGGGAAACCCTGAATTTACAACCTATGCCTCACATATTAGCTTTACCAAAACTAAGGATATGAACTTTCAAAACTTTATCAACTGAGCCAATTTACAGTGAGTCAGCAAAGTGAAAGTTCATCAAAGTGAAATAATGGCTTTACCAATTTTAACAGAAGCATTAGCTTCCAATGTCTCCCCAAACTACAATACTTTTTTTATAAGGTGCACAATAATGACAGTATCTAATGGAAAATTTCTCAGAGATATATGGATCTCAATAGATGATTACATGTAAAATGTTTTTATCTTACACAACATAAGATAACAGATGGATAGGTAGATAGGTAAATGGATAGATACAAAGCATTAGTATGTGTGTGTATATATATCCGTGCATGACTAGAAAGCTCCTTGGCAATCCCATTAAATGCCAAAAAGACTTCTAAATGGATGTTAAATACAAATTAAAAAATTTAAAGTCTGTGACATGTAGGATGTCTGTCCTTTAGTAACCTTTGGTTTTGACGATGAAAAATTGAGATTTGCCATCCACTTGTACAGTGACTAATGAGCTAATAAATTTACAGATGAATGCAAAATTCTTGACTTATCTTTAAAAAGGTGCCTAGAACCCAAATGAATTATTTTAATCAAAAACAGAAAAGCTATAAATGCTGTGAAAGGACTATGCTTTCAAGAGCTCTACCCAACCCTTAGGAACATATATGAGATGTGTTTACTGTGGTACCATTACTTGTGAGTATAAATACTTGCTCTTTTACTAAAGGCAAACATTTTTTAAACAAATTAATTCCCAAAAGTTGTGTGTATTATAAATGCTTTCACACATGCAAATCGTGGATATTATAGATTATAGTCCATGTTATAGTAAGAAAGAATTATTATCCTTGGTGACTTCGGCAGGTAAATTTATTCTTCTTTCTCCCCTTTGTCTTCCTATTCTTTGCCTATGAATCCTACTTTTCTTGTAAGCTCTTTGAAGCAGGAATTATTTATAGATGTACTATAGTCTGCCAGTATTGACTGGGGACTCCAGGAACAATTGTATACAGATGTAATAAATGTATGTACAGATATTCACAGTTGAAGGTGTCATACCTACACTATTGTTAATGGTTACCTATGAAGATGCTACTCGGTTTGGAGTATGTGCTATACCAAGCAAACTGATCTCCCTTTTGTCAAAAAACTTCTACTCATTTCTAACAGTTTCTAAAGTTCACTATAGACTTACTTCATTTATAGTCCTTATCACTCTGTTCCTCCCTTTCTCCCTTCACTTGTCTCCTTTCTGTCCCTCTGCAACATATTGCTACCGTGGGAGGTATTCACACAGTCTAACTTTAGTCAACTAATTTAGGGCTCTGAATCACCCTCTAGGAGTGCCTACCTCATAGAATATGACTATATATGGAATAGACATTTTTAAACTTAGGTGTTTTAATACGTACTTTCTTCAAATACCCAAAGTAGCGTGGCCTAGGTGGTGTTAATATTCCCTGTATAAAACACTGCCTGTCAACAGTAAGCAAATTCATGCAGTGTTCAGGTTGCAGATATTTTTTCACTAGCTTAGCACCTCACTTTCATTTTCTCTCACCTAGATTTAACACAGTAAGCACACTATCTGTAGGAAAGCATAAAAGAAAAAAAAAAGAAAAGAAAAAGATTAAATGGATATGGTATTTACCCACGGAATTTGCTAAAACATTAGTAGAATTTAAAAAGCACATGGCTGCTCAATAAATTGCAGCATTCAGCTAAGGAGGCTGCAGCTGTGAGTAAGACAATACATCAGTCCCATGCCTAACCACATCTTGATCTTTCTTCTGAGACTGTCAACAAAGGTGCCAATTAGAGCAATGATTAAAGCCACACATTTTGTGTTGTGCTAAACACAACTGTTACCAAAGGGACAAAGATCACACATTTTGCTTAACACTGGATTCCTGATTGGCTCAACACAGATCTTCCACTGACAACTATTTTGGTAAGTCTCAAGATGAGAAGCAGGTAAGTGCACCACTCCCATCCTTTTCTTTTGATCTCTTGGGACACAGAAAAGCTTATACTGTAAATGTCTGAATGATTTCCTGGAACATCGTTGATTTTGTTTAGTTTATCATCTCTCATACAAATTAAGTGATCTAAGAATTTACTATGTTTCTTTTATATTGGGATTTAATGTTAAACCAATTTGTTTCCATATATCACAACTAATTATGTCAGCCATAAATTATGCATCCTAATTCAACATATTGAGAGCTGCAAGCCAGATATTTAAGATCAGCTTCTGAAAGCCTTCCCACCAACCAAGCCATTAGAAAAGGCTTGATCAGCATATGTATCACTATCAATTTATTTAGTTAAAGAATGTTAAATGTGATCAGGT
This sequence comes from Gavia stellata, assembly GCF_030936135.1. NCBI lineage: Eukaryota > Metazoa > Chordata > Aves > Gaviiformes > Gaviidae > Gavia > Gavia stellata. The sequence continues at coordinate 41,842,704 of NC_082594.1, forward strand.
GATGAGAGACAGAAAAAGAAGAAAATATTTTTTTTTCTATCTCAGTTGCAAAAATGAATGTATGTAATTTAGATAAAACTTACAGAGGCAAGATGAAAACAATGTGTAGCTAAATATGGACTGTCCACAGCATAAAAAAGCAATGTACTGTGTACTAATGGTAGGGAAAAGACTATGGCATTATATTATAACATTAAGATTTATCTTGGAGTTCCATTAATAGGTGGCATGTTGGTGATCTCATAGACAGACACAAATCTGTTTTAAGTGTACAGGAAAATGTTTAGCTGATGTAGACATGCAAACAATAATTTTGAAGGAAATAACGCATTTCTATCCATGGTTCTTTAAATTTACAAAAAAAATGTACATCTAGCAATTACTATCAATTCCTATTTATCAAAAGTTTAATTAAAATGACTGGAGTTAGTTTTACACAACACAATTTCCTTCCTAATCAGATCTGCTTTCCACCACAGTAATTACTAGGAATTGACCATCTAGGAAGAACCACAAGGATATGAAAAGATGCAAGATCTGTCCAAGCAGGTTTTAAGTACAAGTATTTTAAACTGAATCTGTATAAAGGCATTCAGACTGACAGACGTGATAGGGCTACTTGCTTGGATTTACCAATTGCTGGGAGGTGGGAAGAACTTATATAACATGCCCTATTTTAAACCTCACATTCCTCAGTTAGTGTTATAGACAAACTTCAAACATTTTGCTAAAATTTACAAGGCAGTTCATAGATGTTTGCATGCAAACTAACTACTGCTTCATTTAAATTCTTCTTTTACAGTTAGGCACAGGATTAAAATGTTTTTTTACCAGTCATCTCTTTCGTAAATTAAGTACTATAGCATTTTTTTTTTCTTTTGGTAAGAAAAAATACATTGTACAATAGCAAGCTATGATGTAACATTGACACTATTATCAACACTTCTGGCTGTACTCTAAATCTTTAAATTGCTTTCTTAAAATAAGTCTGGGACAAAAAATTCCAGTACCTTGAATATACACATACTTTTGAAGTTATAAAAAGAAGTTAACTGAATTGATATATTTTTATATTTTAAGGAAAAAGACAATACAAACTTTATTACTTTGCTATTTTGGGTTGTTCTTTTTTTTCTTCCTACTGTAGCCCTAACTTACTATTACCTGAGTGGCAGTGTGTTGTACCTGCTCAATGGAATATGAAATGAAACCTAAAAGTTAAAGGCCAATCTGATTTCACTCTTCAAAATCAGTGAGATCTGAAATTAAACAAAATACAGATTAACAATGAAAAACAAATTAGAGAGTGGAGCTACGGCAGTTACCATTGTTATTAAATGACAAGGCAGTTAACTTCTATTAAGTTACAGACTAAAGAAGCACATTTAAAATAAAGATATTATTCATAGGGCAGCATCCTTTTTACAAAACTACAAAGATAAATACAACATTTAAATCTTCAGACTAGAACATTCTAAATTTTAATAATGCTCTTGTTTGATAGGCTTTTACAATGAATGGTCAGTAAGAGCTTGGGAATATATCAGAAGAATTTGCAATACTATATTTAATTTTGATAGAAAAAGATTAAATATTTCCACTGATTCAGCTCTGGGTTCCATATCAATTAGGAAAATTCAAAGGAAGAACCCTCATAGTTATGTTTTCAGAAGGCAATCCATTCCAGGGACAGACAACATTCACACCTGCTGATGTTCACATGTTGCTAACGATACACTAACATACTTAAAATAATAGCTAATATGGATGAACAGGATATGCACATCTTGTGTGTAGGCAAGCCCTAAATATCTTGTGAAATCTGTGTTTGTTAGTATGAAGACATAGAAGTTTCTTTTAGTAAGATTCATCTAAGACAGTATTTTCTTCTCTAACAGATAAATGGCATGATATTTCATACATTACCTGTCAAATACTTGATTTGATAGACTTGCCATTTCTCAAAGTGGAATCCGTATGGAAAAAAAAAAATATTTGAAGTTAATGTAATAATTAATGTATCTGTCCATCTAGCTTTAGTGTTTTCAGCTGTTTCCTTCTGGGAACCATATATAATTCTGCTCTGAGAGTTGTGACTGGATGGTTTGAGGATCACAGTTTGTCTTACATAGACAAGTATAATTAAAAGTGTCAGGAAAAAATCAATGTCTTTGAAAAATAGAGTGCCATCACAAAAAAAAAAAGTGAAATCATAAGTGATTTGAGAGTGTTCATAAAAAACAGCTTATCAACTATATCTTTGTCACATTTGGACAAAATCTGAGTTCCACTGATGTAAAAAACAAAATTCCTATTGATTTTTGCTGATACAATTCTTACCTTTAAGTGAATTTGTAAAAAATGAATAGCACAATCGCTTATGTTTATGTTTCTATGATTGCATGTATGTGAAAAAAACCCAATAAAGGCAGAAGCAATACATTGTCCCAGCTCTTGATGAAGTGTAGGATAGCTGAGTAAGGATCTTACACAGAAATTTTTTTATATCTGTGTATCAAAAGCTGTGTATAAAATCCACTGTGTATCTCAGAAGAAGAAAAAAAAAACAGCTAAAATTCAGAAAGGTTACCTTTTGTGTCTCATAATTCTATTAGTTTTCTTAGTCTAAAGAAAAAAAAAATCATAATGATTTTAGGGTTTATGTGAACTTGAAATGCAGAGGTACTAAAAACGCCACCCAAGCCTGCTCCCAATAGTTACAGAAACTCCCATGAGCTGAAGCTGATGGGTTTCTTTTCACAGATTTAAGGATATGAAACAGGACCTTCCAAACAAACAGGTATGTTAGCCAATATAATCCTTCACAGCTTATTCCCACTGTGTTGCTTCACTTATTATCTTGTACATTAAAATTATCACCACTGATACCACTCCCCAAGAAGTCATTACCAGGGACTAACAGGATGGAGGGAGGGAAGGTATTAAAACATTTCATTTGAAAAAGGCAGCATCTGTCATGGGTTCCAATATCCTACTGAAGCCAGGGGAACACAAAGGAATGCACAGCCTTTTAAGGAAAGGAGGGAACCAAGAAGTCTGCTTGAAAAGCACTGATAAATCTTCTCTATGTTCACATTAATTTTCATATATGTTCTAGAGAAAAAGAAAAGAAAAAAAAATCCTGCGAAAAAAAATGTGCTGATTCTGCACTGGAATATTATCAAGATATGGATTTGTTTCAGACAGCATTTTAATACTTATTTATTGATACATTTTATCATGGTGGGTTTACATGAAAAATAGTGGGGTATAGGCTTCATTTAATGAGTGACAACCTCCTAGAGATGTTGAAAAGTATTCTGTGATATTATCCCAAATAGCAATGCACCATTAAAAAAGCATATATTTATCTCTTAATACTATCTGAATACACACACATTTCAAGAGATATATTAACCCACAGCAAATGCAAAGCATGTATATTTTCAGCATGAAGCCAGCAGCAGGCACAGTATTCTCACCATTTTCCATATGCATTGTTTCTGCAAAACTCAGCCTTCAGTTACTTAATGTCAAGTCATTTTCTTAGGTTTGGCTGGCAAACTGTAAAGGCTTACATAACTTTTTATTAGGTTGCTGCTTATTTTGCAAATATATTGTGAAAAGCATTCAGCTTTGAATTGTTCACTGCAGTGGGCTTATATTTTTAGTATACTTTTTTTTCCCCCTAAATTATGTAAGTGTCACACAGTACAGTTTCTGTTCTTATATTTGATGCGAAAGCATCATTAATATAACATTATGTTCATTAATAGGTGTGACGGTACAATTTACGTTCTATCCTGCCACTTCCTTATGCTGCACAAGCACTGTGGTATTTTAGAACCTTCCAAAATTAAGTGAAGAACACCAAGTTTTCTTCCTAGTCTTCCTTCACATAAGAAACTCTATTTATATTTTTGATTGTGCTATATTTTACTGATAATTTTTGAGTTGCTATGCATGAAAAAGAAGGTCATGGTGGCAAGTTTTACTATTATTGTCTTATAATTCAGCATCCTATATTTGACTATATCAAAATAGCTTGCTCAAGGAAAAAGAATATATATCGTGTATATACTCCTGTACACACACAGATATATATGTGTGCATATATATATATGTATGTATAACTGGTCCACAGATAGCCATAGATTATATTCCATGATCTGCCCTCAAATCTTATTAGGCTCCAGTACTGGTTGTAGAGAGGTTACTAGCTTTTAAATAGGTTTGTTCAGAAAAGAAAGACTTGATACCTGTTGTAAACCTCCATTCCACCCAAAATAGTTTGTTTTAGGGTTGGGTGGACTATGGTATGGAAAATACTGTATTTCTTTCAGATAAAACTTTGGCAATATGTTGAGAAGTTCTAGTTGTCCTTATAGTTCCTTTACCAAACAGGTAGGGTCTGACTTGTGGGTGACTGATCACATTTCCACCAATATATTCAGGATCTCTTTTAGTGTCCATTCTGAATTCAAGGCAGTGGCGGTGCAAGGTGTCCCAAGCAGTCTGAGGGGCCTTCCTCTGTGCAAGCAATCTTCCTTGTGAAGAAATGTGGTGGAGTCTGTTGCACACTGTAGGCAGTCAGGGTTGATGAAGCAGACATAGACTCTCTCAGGGAGAGGATGGGAAACAGTTGAGAGAAAGACAGAGAGGTACCAGGAAATAAGCAGGCCTAGGGGATGTCAGGACATATAAAGCCTCAAAATAAGTTTGCCTTTCCCCTTTTCCACAAGAACTTTGGGGATTCCAAATCTTAAAATATCTTGGTTCATGTCAGATTTTGAAAGAAAGTCTGGAAAATTAACAGCTGCCTGTACCTTACCACTAGTTTCCTTTTTTTCCTTATTTTCACACAAATTCTTAGGTGTAAGAAGTAGACTTTTACACTTCTGCTTATTTAGACTGATTATATTCCTGATTTTTAGGATTATCACCAAGACAGTGTTAAGAACTGCTGGGTTAAAAGCTTGCTCCCATTTTAATTTTGAATGCGTCTGCCCAACATCCTGAATGAATTACCTGTATTTCCATCCTCTGTCCTTAATTTCCATACTTGTGGTCGCAAAGAGCATAGTCATCTTTCAGAGCTTTAGCTTTCATTGTGAAGGTATCCGGCCCTTAACCTTGTTAGAGTAACTGAATAAATGTGGCAAGAACAGTGTTCCTCTCAAGATACTAACTCAGTCTCCATCTCAGTCAGGGACTAAGTCATTTTGGGATAGGATGCAAAATGAAGCAAAACTTTTATGAAAGATGAAAAAAATGAATATATATTGTCAATTTTCATTATAGTAAAAAGTTAACAGCAGGGTGCTTCAAGGCACCATACAAGGACCAGGTGTTCAAAATATATTAATTAATGTGAAAAAAATGAGTGAACAACAATGTGGCAAAATTTGCAGATAACGCAAAAAAATTCTGTTAACCAAGTCTGTAGAGGACAGGAAACTTCAGAGGTAACTGACCAAGCTAGATGGATGGGCCATCTTAAAAAAGGTGAAAATCATTTATTTAAATGCAAAGTAGTGCATATTGGTGAAAAAATACCCCTGTAAAAAATCATTCTTTACCAGAGATCTCAATTAAGAGTGCCAACTTAGGAAAAATGCTCTGGCCTCACTGCAGACAGCTCAATAAAGAGCCCTAGTCGGTGTGCAGCTGCAGTCAAAAAAGCAAGTAAAATGTTAAGATGCATAAGAAATGAGTTGGGGAATAAGAAAGAAAATATAATGTCATTATATGAATCAATAATTTTCCCTCCCCTGGAATAGTGTGAAGTACTGGTCGCCCCATCACAAAAAAGATATTACTGAATTAGAAGGTATTCAGAGAAGAGCGATTGTGATAATTAGGCATACAGAGAAGCCTTCATATGAAAAGACTGAAAAAAATTGGAATTGTTAACCTTAGGAAAAAAGATGAATAAGGAGGGATATGATGAAAGTATAAAAATGGTAAGTGGCAAAGAGAAAATAGATCAGGAGCTTCTGTAGTCCTGCATCTCATAATTCAAGAACAAAAAGACATTAAGTGAAAGTGAAAAGCAGCAGCTCCAAATGTGATAAAAGAACATACTTTTTAATGCAGCACATAATTAGATTACGGAACTCAATGCCACAGGATGTCACTGATGTCAAGACCTTACCAAGATTCAAAGGAGGACTTGGCACTTACAACTCTTGATATTCTTGGGAATCTTATGCAGACTAACTGTCAAAAAGTTTTGAAAGAGAGGTTGTGTGCCATGTTTCATGATTTAAAGGACAATACTTTTAAAAAAGAATTTGGAGAAAAGTTCCCTGGAAGTGGATTTTCCCATCTCTGGCTATTTGATTATTTTGTTCTTTGCTTTGCTTGTTTTGTTTGCATTTTCTCTTGAGACATCTGGGCAGTCTTAGAGGGAGATTGTGTAATAAAGAATCACTATTCTGATCCATTTACTATTATCCTACTACTACCCTAATACCTTAGTATCTCCTGTGAAATCCTAGTATTAGGACTTTGGTCTTCCCTTTCACAGAATAATTGTCCTACACTCTATTGTATTCCACTCCATTCCAGTTAGCTGACTGGATTTGTCACCCATCATCAATTAGTATAACCGTTGTCACAAGCTATATAGCACTGTGCATGTGTTTGGAGTAACTATGAAATTTCTAGATGCAGAACCAAATACATTTTTGCTGTGGCAGCTATACAATTGATTTCATGTGTCCCTATTGTCTTCAAGCCCTACCTTAACCTCCAGCTATTCTATTGACATTTTGCTTCACATCCTGCAGCTTCTTATGCTTCCTATACTCCACAGCTTCCTTACGACACTTTTTCTCCTTTCTGCCTGTCTTGCTGCTCAGACAGATAAGGTATTCTTCTTCCCCCTTTTGTTCTTACACTGTTTCTTTTCTAATTCATTAGCTTTTCTTTCGCTAGTTCTTTCCTATATGAAGATTTTCAGTGCAAGTAACTAATGGTAGGCACAAGCATAAATGAGCTTTTCCTCAAATCAGGTCTGTTAACTGAAAACTGAATCAAAAAGAGTTTGTGAAAGATACTTGGTAGAAGCAGGATCATTGATTTTGAACAGTATTGTCAAATAATTATTCCTTCCACTGTTATTAATTTAATTAAATTCAAAGTGGGGAGGGGGCAGGGGGTGAGAAAACTGTTAAGTATTCTAAGTATCGGTTAGAGGTTTTGGAGGAAAATGGTAGTAGTCTATTTATTATTATTGGTATTATACTAAAAGCCAATTTAATTATATAGCATTAAAACCACCTACAATTTTCAAAGATTCAGATTCAACTGACTTGTCAGAGGCCTCATTCAACAGAAGCTATTAAACCAGATAGCAGGGAGATAAACCATACTGGTACCTTTATAGAGGTTCAATTAACTGCTACTATTGCATTCATCTGACACCTACCCAGCACAAAACCTTGTAAGTTCTGTGGGGGTTTCAGGGTAACTAGAAAGTAAGTGAAGATATTGGGAGTGGGGGCACATAGAGCAGCTGCATTTGTAGGGCTAGCTGAGTGAACAAATTGCTGGAGGGCTGTAACTGCCTTGAAGAGAAGCTGAATTCAGACAGTGTTCATGAAATGGACACTGCAGAGAGACTATGAAGATACCTGACCCAGGGATAATACTACAGAGAAGATGGACAGCCCCAGTCGAGCTAAGAAGTGACTAGATGTGACCTACTGCAAAGAAAGATGTGGTGTCCTTTGTCTCCTCTCCTTCCCCAACAACTTCCATTACTGGGGGTTTTCAAGATGCAATTGGACAGGGTGCTAGATAATTTCATCAAGGCTCCCTTTCCCACCAAAGGTTGGACCAGATGATCTTTTGAGGTCCCTTCCAACCTGGGCTGTTCTATGAATCTATGAATTGCCTCTGCTTTGTTACTTTCAGATGCATGCCTCACTAATCAGACATGGACCTGTGATTATTTTCTCCTTTTTTCCAGGAAAAAATATTAAAGTAGCATAAAAAGTTTATGTTCTACCTTTCTCATCTTGAGCTGGTATATCCTGCACAATGCTACAAAGCAACATGTGAATTACATATTTGTGTCAGTGCTGTCTTTTGAGGCATCCACATTGCACTCACCATATGTTTTAGATATGTCTGAGGGTTTACAGTTAGTCTGCAAAACTGATTTTAAGCTGAATCCAGTCCACAGGACATGCACTGAACACACTCCAGCATACTTATGCTATCGTAGTACAATGTTCAATAGCAAAGGAAGAGGAGCTGGTTAACAACAAGAAGGAATTTAATTTTAAAAGCCTAGAAGAAATGGATCCTGTATTATGTCGGATAATAAAAAGTATCAATACTGCTGGTCTCACAGGAATACGAATTTCCACCCTATGAGTATTTACAAACAAGAGCTCAAGATAATTGGTATGTGTATTGTTCTTCACCTTTTAAATTTTTATTAAAACTTAATTCTCATTGATAACAATTCCACAATCATGAAACAATGAAATACCTTTAATTTTAAAGCCACCTATTGGGAAAAGACTGTATTGTATTTTTTCTTATTAAGTACTACTCAAATGTAAAAGATATACCCTAATGCTGCATAAATACTGTATTTCCAGCCATATTTTGGCCACTTTATTTTTACTAACAACCACTTAGTTTTAAGTTAGCTTCTTTCTTGATATTTCATATTGTGAAAGAAGTAGCAGAACACCTTATCAGGAAGAGCAGATTTAGCTAAATGATCGCTATTTTGCAACAAAAGGTTTTCACCTAGATGACCATGCTACCTTTTCAAGTCCGCCAGCTTACCTTTTCAAGTCAAGTCCTCTGTTCTAAATTTTGTCATCAGTTAAAAAGCATGGCCTGAAGTCAAATATTATTTTCATATGAAAAATCTACACAATTACTGAAAACTATTCCAACTAATTTACTTTCCCTTTTTTAGCAAAGAAGCGTAAATGTCAGCCAACTATTAAAATAAAAGATAAAATATTTCATTACGGTTATGCAAAATTAGGTTTCTCACAATAACATTCCCTCATTCAAGTTACACAAATGCATGCTATCTTCTTGTTTTGCATATTAAATCTAAACAACATATTGTGGTTTTTTTCCTATACCTCATATTGGGTATGTGTTATTTTGTTATACATTGTGCCTGGCATGGACAAATAAATACATTTCCCTTACCATTAAAACAGTCTTCTCATGTTAGAAGTTCAGATCCAATTAGATTAGGTAGAAATGTGTATGCAATGAAATATGGATGGGATAGATTTTAGCATCTCGGCTGAAGAAAGGGCACTCTGTTTTGTTTGGTGTCACTGTATACTTAAAAATGATTTTTGGAAGAAGTACCAATGAGAAGTATAACACATTTGCTTCCATTATGGCAAATGTCTTTCCAAAACAGAAAAGAGAATTCATGCCTATTTTAAATGACAAAAAAGTGAATGCGCAGAATGTTACAAGACCTCACTCAGCACTTCTAAAACGTGAACCTTCCAAACCTGGAAATGTTGCTTACCCAATTACAAATTGGGCTTCAGTACCAAAGACGAAACTTAGGGATGCTCTTGAGCGTACTGAAACAAAGGCCTACTGAGTTTTATGCTCTCCAGTCTATTACAACTTTATGTATATAATATACACAATCATATTCAATTCTATGCAGAACTCTTTCATTTGCTCATAGCTTTCTCTACACATTATTTGGGATTTGGCATACACTAGGCTTTATCTTCAATCCAAAAGTGATTTTTATTTTCCCCTCAGTACAGGAGATTGAGCTATGCTTAATGGTTCTGAATTGGTTTTCCTAAGGCTGAAAAGCTCTTTTTTCTCAGACATTTCAATCAGGAATGGTGTGATTGCAAGACACCAATGGTAGAGGACAGCTTTTTTATTTTGTGGATTTCATCAGGACATAAGCCACATTTCCATGAAAATGGTTAAACAATTGGAAAAGCTTAACCATACTTAATATAAGTCTAAACATAACTAATACTTAAGTATAATTATAAATGTAACTTATAATTAACATAAATATATGGTTTATGCATATATACCTTTTTATTTTTAATCCTAAAATAAACCATAGGGTCCCAGCAATAACAAAGCCAATAACAAATTCTCTGCTTCTGCTGTCCCAGCATGAACTTAACTCTGGGTATTACTGCATAGAATATGATCTGTTACTATTTCCTTTGTCCACATCTACTGTCTGATATGGAATGAACATTAAATTTTCCAATATTAAAATCAGTTTTGTAATGGCTTCCAAAATAGGCCTCTACTCAGAACTCTGAAGTGTCCAAGGGCCCAGACGTGCAAGCCTTATCCATGTAACTAATCCGAAGATGTTCACTACTTACATGTGTAAGGTGTTTGTAGGATGAGGCCTGAAAGCATGATTTTGCTCTTCACCAGTAGTTGTTTAACCAGGAAGGTCAGTTTTCTAAGTTTTAAGTTTATAAGGGACATTACAGAGTGGTCAACTTACGCTGTGCAGTGGATAATTACTACATAAGATTTTTGTTTGTTTGTTTGTTTATTTGTTTTCCCTGATATTATCATTGTTAGTAAGAGGAATTAAGAAAAAGCAAAGCAATCTCTGGGTGATAAGACTTTGCTGAACAACTGTTGAGATAGATATTCTGGATCATTCTTTTACTTAGTTTATGAAACTAATTGGATTTTCAGTTTATGGTAACCAGAGCTATCTCTTGAACGATTCTTTCTCATTTCCCTTTTCCTAATCTGCAAAACTGCCAGTGTTCAGACATAAGAACAGTTTTTTTAGCTCACTCATTTATTCCAAAAGATCTCAAAGTAGAAAACAGCCAGTTATCTCACCAGAAGAGGATGCAAGTGGACACCATTATCACAAGATGCTTCTGTGACTTCCCAGCTTAACTCCTGAGGTACTTAATGTCTTCTTTGCCTCAGTCTTTAATAGTAAGACCAGTTGTTCTCCAGGTACCCAGCCCCCTGAGCTGGAAGACAGGGAAGAGGAGCAGAATGAAGATGCTATAATCTAAGGGGAAAAGGATAGCGACCTGCTACACCAGTTAGACACACACAAGTCTATGGGGCTGGATGGGATCCACCCAAGGGTACTGAAGGAGCTGGCAGAAGTGCTCACCAAGCCACTTTCAATCATTTTTCGGCAGTCCTGGCTAATCGGGGAGGTCCCAGTTGACTGGAGGTTAGTAAATGTGACACCCATCTACAAGAAGGGCCTGAAGAAGGATCCAGGGAACTACAGGCCTGTCAGCCTGACCTTGGTGACAGGCAGGGTTATGGAGCAGATCATCCTGAGCACCATCACACAGCATATACAGGATAACCAGATGATCAGGCCCAGCCAGCACAGGTTCATGAAAGGCAGGTCCTGCTTGACTAACCTGATCTTCTTCTATGACCAGGTGACCCACTAAGTGGATAAGGGAAAGGCTGTGGATGTTGTCTACCTGGAATTTAGTAAAAGCCTTTGACACCGTTTCCCACCGCATTCTCCTGGAGAAACTGGCTGCTTGTGGCTTGGACAGACGTACTCTTTGCTGGGCAAAAAACTGGCTGGATGGCTGGACCCAAAGTGTTGTGGTGAATGGAGTTAAATTCAGTTGGCAGCAGGTCACAAGTGGTGTTCCCCAGGGCCAGTTCTGTTTAATATCTTTATCAATGATCTGGATGAGGGGATAGAGTGCACCCTCAGTAAGTCTGCAGATGACACTAAATTGGGTGGGAGTGTTGATCTGCCTGAGGGTAGGAAGGCTCTACAGAAGGATCTGGACAGGCTGGATTGATGGGCCAAGCCAATTGTAAGAGGTTCAACAAGGCCAAGTGCTGGGTCCTGCACTTGGGTCACAACAACCCCATGCAATGCTACAGGCTTGGGGACGAGTGGCTGGAAAGCTGCCCTGCAGAAAAGGACCTGGGGGTGTTGATTGACAGCCAGCTGAAGATGAGCCAGCAGTGTGCCCAGGTGGCCAAGAAGGCCAACAGCATCCTGGCTTGTGTCAGAAATAGTGTGGCCAGCAGGACCAGGGAGGTGATTGTGCCCCTGTACTCAGCACTGGTGAGTCCTCACCTCGAATCCTGTGTTCAGTTTTGGGCCCCTCACTACAAGAATGACATTGAGGTGCTGGAGCATGTCAAGAGAAGGGCAACAAAGCTGGTGCGGGGTCTGGAGCACAAGTCTTATGAGGAGCGTCTGAGGGAGCTGGGGTTGTTCAGTCTGGAGAAAAGGAGGCTGAGGGGAGACCTTATCACTCTCTATGACTACCTGAAAGGAGGTTGTAGAAAGGTGGGTGTTGGTCTCTTCTCCCAAGTGACGAGTGATAGGACAAGAGGAAACAGCTTCAAGTTTTGCCAGGGGAGGTTTAGATCGGACAGTAGGAAAGATTTCTTCACTGAAATGGTTATCAAGCATTGGAACAGGCTGCCCAGGGAAGTGGTTGAGTCACCATCCCTGGAGGAATTTAAAAGACTTGTAGTTGTGGTGTTTAGGGACGTGGTTTAGTGGTGGACTTGGCAGTGTTAGGTATACGGTTGGACTTAATGGTCTTAAACGTCCTTTCTAACATAAATGATACTATGATCTATGAACTCCTGACATAGGATGAAGGAATAGAGATGGGGAAAGTCATAAACATACTACAGTCTGAGTTTTTCAACATCTGGTTGATGAGGTAAGTTGCATTTGGGCTATGGATATTCTGTCCTCTACTCAAGCTCATAAAGAACTGAGACTCACAATCACATGGTCATAAATTGTCCAAGGGAATGAGTCTGCTACCATTGTAGTTATTCGTATTAAATTATTTAATTCTCACTACTTATTAAGTTCTGCAATGCCCAATTGGCAAGATTTAGTGCTAAGACAGGCTGCAATTGCAACGTAGTATGTCAAAATCCAAAGGATAAGTTCTCTGCTGTAAACAAGACTATGATGCTGAAGAACTGAGAGCTGGAATTTGGCCAAATTGAAGATTTGTATAGGACAAATGGGATGAAGAAATAATCTTAATCAGCAGTGGATAATTTTTGAAAGAGATAACAAAAAGATGTTATTGTTTTTGTCAACCTTAACATTATTTCTTGTTGTCCTTAATTTCTCTGGCCAAATAAGTAGTATCTGTTCCTAAACTCTCCATGCCAGATAAATTCCAACACAGCTAACTCTAAATAATGAATAATCTATAAAGCAATCATTAGTCCTGTCTTTGGATGTTTAGCAAACTTTTTCTAAAGCAGCAGTTATGATTATGACTCTGCCTTACCAGAAATCAGTAGCAGGTGTATATTGTCTGAAAGAAAGCTAGTATTTAGTTGTTACTTTGCTGTGTGCTACTTCTCTATCTAATGCCTTGGGCAATTTACAGATTTAGTGTTCACAAAAGTGAGATATTTAAAATTGTAGGTTGGTCCCAACATTCTACAAACAATTACATGTCAGCGTCCTCCTGTAGCTCTTCCAAGCTACTTCTCACATGTCCTAATAGGCAGTACTTTGGGCTTTGCAACAGCAATTGGCATGTTTAGACTATAATTAGCAATCTCCTGAAAAAGATACAGCTTTACTAAGGACCCAGTGAGGCACCTATAAGTACTCCTTGTTCAATAGGACTAAATACAATATTACAGCAGTTCTACAAGAAAACTTTATCATGGTTCACTCTGGTTTTTTTGCACATATTCACCAACTTCTAATTTGGAAAATTCTGTCTTTTTGTTATATTAGGAATTTAATTTAGCCTATTGGCAGGGACAAATTAATCAGATCAATTTCCAAAGGATCTGAAGTAGACAGAACAAGTCTCTGAGTGAAAGGATAGAAAGGCTAATGAAATACATACATCAGAGAAGGCAGTGTGCAAGAAGGCAAACCCTGTTAGAAATTCACTCTGTAGCCTGAAACAGATTTATATTTTTCTCTACTAAACTGTGAGCAAGTTATTACTGATACAGAAACCCACTGATACTTACAACTGTAAAAAAAATAATAATGCAAGAACACTTAATTATAAGGAGGGATTATATGGAACAGAATTACAATTTGGACATTGTTTGGGAAAGTCATTATTTGCCATTTTTAAGAGCAGTTTAACTATACCCAAATATCTATGACATTATACTAAACATCCACCACGTGACACTGTATGCACTCAATCCGTCGTTCTCAAGATACTCTGCTGCCCTCAAAGGAAGCAATAGATAGCATTTTAATAAATGAGTGAGCTACAAAATCATATTTCACTTTGAGGAGACTTTCCTACTACTTTACTCTCAACATGGAAGTGGCAGGTACCTTCATCTAGGGGCCATTTTCTATGTGCTTGTAGACAAAAGGGCTCTATTTGAAATCGCAGCAAGAGTTCTCCCTTTGTCCCTTCTCATTTAACAGAAAGTTTGTACTGTGTAACCTTCCACAGAGTAGAGCAGATGATTCACAAGAGTGAATCCTCTCAGCTTGAGCATGTAAAACTCTTTATTATTACTATGACAGAAATCTCATTTTCCAAGCATACTCTGTCTCTTGCAGCCTATACAAGGTTTAAATGCAGATGCAGTCAAAATCTCATTAATGACTCAGATCAACAGCTGCCATTGATCGTTAAAACGTAAATGCAATGACTTCTAAATCTTAAAATGACACAGCAGCTGTGCATTTTGGGAAATGAAAGAAACTGTGACTATAACGTAACAATCCATGAATATTTTCTTCCTGCTACCTAGGTATTGCTGAGAATTTTCTAGTTAAAATGAAAAGAACAATATAGCCTTTATTTCACATTTTCAAACTATCTGATGAAAAAAAAAAAGAGAAACGTTCCAGGTTTTTCTTGATGTCTATCATACACTGCTTTCTTGATGTGTATGTACTTTGCTTTCACTCTGCAAACAGTTGCTTGAAAAGAAAGTTGGAAGACTTACCCTTTTATTTTTAAAGCATAAGATTTTATAAATCCCTATGTTCTCTAAAGTAGCATATCTTACTGGAGTACAAATTTTTAAATACGATGACATTTTTATATAAACGAACCTAAAACATCGCTTGCTAGTAATGGATTAGAATGCAAACCGGGCACAAGTTGTAGGTAATGGCCACTAGTAGGATCCACTGCCTTCATCACTTATCATTGCAAATAACATTATCTGGCAATTAAAGATATAGAGTAAAACAAAATAAAAAATAAAAATAATGTAACATAAAAAAATCAGGTGGTCTTCACCTGAGATCCCCAACATTCACAAACAAGTAGCTCATCTCTATTTCTCAATTTATATTTAAATCCTCTGTATTTAATAGGAATTGAGAAAGATCCCAACAAATTAAATTAAAAAAAGACAAGTTCCATTAAGATAAAACAAGAAGAAAAACAACCACAGATAACAAAAAATCATGGTTAAACATATTTTAGATCTAAATTTAACTCATAAAAACCACAGGTGTTTATGAAATCTTTTCAATTTGCTGTGACATGCAATATGTGATCTGATTGAAACAAAATAATAACCAATCAAATCATTGTCAAGTACCTAAAATGACTGTGTGTTGCAAATGATTTCTCAGGGAAGTCAATGAGAATTACCAGGTGACTCCATCCCAAGATGCCTGTGACAAAGAAAGTGCAACTGGCGTTTTGCACCGCAGTAATACTAGCTGTCTAGGGGGGCAGAATTTAAAGGCTAACAGCTGCAACCATTCCCACACCCCAAAAATGGGAGAAAGCAAACACATCCCTCTCACAGGTGTAAGCCATCCACATCAGAAAGCTCACCAATTCACCTGCGAGGCATGTTGAAACATTACTCCTTAAGTGAACTCCCTTAAGCACCACACATCCCAGTCTCTGCAAGAACTGATGCAGCTAATAATTCAGGAGGGCTAATGAGCAAACTCCTAACAAATTACTGGTTTGCATCTATTTCTTACATTATGGTGATGTAAATACTACCATTTTGATCTGTTAGCATTTTAGTATCACTTTGTGTTAAAGAAAGCCAGTGGCAAACCAGGCCTCAAGTTCCTCATAAACTCCCTGTGATGTAAATGGCTCTATCTGTTTTAAAGTAAAAACCAGCATGTACAAGGTAACACATTGGAAAAAACCCACATCTTTGCAAAGAGCAAGTAAATGCAAGCTCATGAAGGGTACTTATCTAGTCACTACAAATCAGAAGTCCCTCTCTTTTCCATTCACCTCAGCCTGAATCACAGTCACTATTTCAATTCCAATAACAAGTAGTGTGGGTATGCTCCAGGATTCTCTACTGGAAAACTAAGGAAAACACTGACAACAAGCTGCAGACTTATGACGCGTGAATGAAGCAAATATTCGTCTCGTGGCAGAAGAAGCTGGTCACCTCTTACTGCTAGATTTGTTTTGCTGTTATTCATTATTCATCCTTTCCCTCACAATCAAGAAAAACGGAAAGATCCTTGAATATCCTTTCAATTTCTTCTTGACTTGTAGGTCTTTACCTACATAGCAAGAAGCCACAGCCTCAGGAAGCTGTCTGTCTCTGTACACTTTGCATGACTCGCATAGTAATTCTGTTTCAGGCATTTGGCTTTTACAGTTCAACTGTCTTCATCGCAAACAAATTGCTTAATGGCTTTGGGTAGCAAACACATACAGAGCTGTGCCAACGGATCAAGAAATAGCTGAGTAGATATGACCTGTGCTCATATTTATTGGCATTTCATTTAAAACCTCTTCTGAATCATCATTTGCATCATCATCTAAGTCTGATCTCTTATGTTCAATAAGTCAATGCTTCTTGTCTGCTTGTTCTAAAAACAACAAGAAATCAAACCTCTATTCTTTCACTCAAAAGCTTGATAGTCAACAAAGATGTGTAGGAAGAGATTCCTCACCTTCATTAACAACATGTTTGAAAGGAGCAAAGCTCCCTAAAATTAGGGGAAGACAGGGAACAGCCTGTCCACCAAGAACATAGGTATAGTAAAACAATAAAACCTGGCAGTGCACACTGGCACCAGAGGACGAAATCCCTTTTGGCTAATGTGCCTTAAAGATTTCTATAAATGAACAGAGATTTGACAGGAACTCAGGCAAACCTCTCTGTGTATGGCAAGTTCTGCATATCCATGGCATTTCTAACAAAATGATATATTAAAAATGATGTAAGAAAAGATCATGCTTTTGAGGCATCACACAAGTACAACAATCCATCAAGTTTTTAATGTACCGCACTAATTAATGCTGTTGTGCATATTTTATCTTGAATGTTTTGCCATTACTGGAGAACTTGCTTGCTATTTCTCTCAGGAGAAACAAAGGAGTCATCAAAAATTTCCTTCACACAATCCTGGTTACTTACAGTAAATGTCAGGACACCTGACTTTGTCTAAAAACTAGAAACAATATACAGCTTTCATGCTCAGAAATAAACATTATCAGCAAAAAAAAATCCCTAGAACACAGAAAGAACTTTTTTTTTTTTTGGCATCTTCACAGCCAAATGGCCATGACTACTGCTCCTGCTTTTAGCCACTCACCTTCACAGCTGCAGCCAATAAATCCACTGGCCTCTGAACTTCTATTTCAGAAATACCTTTTATTTCTTCAGGTGGGTAGGTACAAGTTCTGCCATGCAGCCAAACACTTTGTGGTACAGCTTCTACTGTTTCCAGCAGTGACTACATAAAAGAGTGTTTAATTGTTCCTTCTGTGTAGCCTGAAGGAAGTATGGTAAGCCAGCCTACCCACCAGATTATCTATGTTTGTGAACAAAGTTAGAGATTGAGGTTAAAGAATTTAGTTTAACCCAGTGTAACAGGCTGGTCAGAACCACTGTCAAAGGTCTTCCCACCCACCCCCCCACCCCCACCCCCACCCCCACCCCCCCCTTTTCTTTTTTGACTGCCTTCTGGATTTCATCCACCACTGAAAACCAAGCTTTTTTTTCTGCTTTTTCTTTTTTGTTTGGTTTCTTGTTTCTTTTTTTCCCCTCCACAAATGCAGAAGTAAATCCAAGTAGCTACATATGGCCTTTAAAAGATATTGTTTTGCATGGAAATACAAATTTCTAAGACTAATTTTCCATAATATTTTGGGTATTTTTGAGGCTATTAACCTACAATGTGAAGGTCTCACATCAGATGCAGGGCAAAACTACATGTCTTTAAAAATTTAGCCCAGAATACTCAGTGATATATATTCCAAATTGATAATATACTTCTGACCACAGACTGTCACTCCTGTCTATATTAGGAAAGAGACCTTCTTTCTGTCAGTCATCAAAAACTGAGCATCATTGTCATCCTGACACCAAACTTCCCTCCAGTGTAAAGGAATTATTTATTGAAGAAGGCTACAGCCCTCAAAATATTTTAAGTTCACATGGTGAAAGTACCTGTCACCAAGAATAAATAGAATTGCATTTCCTTTAGATGTGTAATAACTGCTGGTATTTCAGTCTTGGAATTTGCCTGGACCATTAACAATAATTAAACAAGATGCTCATGTTCACTCTGTTTTAATATTGGTTTAAGTGTCCAGAGGAAAATGGCAATGTTTAATATTTAAATATCAAACACTTTGATTAAACATTAGAGTGTTAAACTAATATTAAGGAAGGCTGAAAATGAGTTTATAGAACTGTCCACAGGTCTTTTGAGTTGCAATTGCCAAAAATGCTTTTTGAAATTTTCCATGTAGGCATTGTTTCAAAAAGTGGCCTTACCCAAAGCTCACAAATGGCAGCTGTAATTAATAAGCCACATTTCAAAGTTTGTACTTAAGTGCTGGGCTGCGCAAAAAGATGCATGTTTACCACAAGAAACAGAATCTGCAGGATTCTGACTGAAATCAGGTATGAGTGTAGCAGCTCAAAGAGTCAGGATAAAAGGTACTCAGCATTGACTCACCCTGCTTACTCTTTCAAACAAATAATTAATTTACACTCTTTGTATTCTCCTGGAAATAAATGGAATTCCCTAATAGGAAATATTAAGCTGATAAGCTTCTTAATCAGGTCTGCAACTTTCTAATTACCTAAGGAATTCCACTAAAATCTACTAGAGGTGGTCCAAATAAGCTTCTACACCTTGGAGCCATTATAACTCCTCTCAAGATTCATCCTTCCCCTTTCTCCAGAAATATTATTCTACATCAATCATTTATAAGACTTCAGTCCTGTTTCTCCTGAAAACTCCCATCACAGCAGTTTGAGCTCAAACTTTCAAACTTCCAAACAAACCTGCAGGGATTTTTCGAAACTCAAAAAAAAGAAAAATAACACCAAAAAATGGAGAGTTCAGATTTTGAATGAAATACTTATCGCAAAGCATATCCAAAGAGGTTTGAGACAAAAAAAAGGAAACAAAACAAAACACAAACCAAGAAAAGCACTCCCTAGAAACCAGCTATTCTCAGTCCTGAAAAGCTACAGGGATCGCAGACAGGGATAAACATCAATTGCCTGGGTGCAAATGTAAGAGCCTTCACATTTACCCATTTTACATCATAGCTGCAAATTATCAAAGTGTGATTTCCACTGTATTAAGGAGACAGCACATTATGCTTCTAGCTTTCAGTCACGTTTAATAAAGAGAAATCCTTCTACTGAATGAACAGTAGCCCTTGGCTACTTTTAGCATAATCCACTGAGAATACTACAATATTCTATATATTTATAAAAAGTATCTATAAATTATTATAAAAGTAATATTATAAAAGTATTATAAAAAGAAACATTGCTCTCTTTTTTCATGTATATGGAATAAAAATGCAAATACTGTATGTTTAGTGGTTGTTTTTTTGATGGGGTGGTTTGGGTTTTTTTGACTTTAATTATTGACAACAGTAAAAAGATTGTTTAAGACTAGCTGTGTCAGAGTTTTGGATACCAAGTGTGACAGGCTCTGCAGGTGTACAGTGGTTTGCCTATTGATACAAATTGAATCTGAACATAGCAATTTATTCAGCAAATCAAACCAATCACTGCACTGCGGTTTTCTCTTTCAGCTCTCATTTCCCAACCAACTACTCTTAACCACTTTGCTACTTCTGCTTTACAGCAAGGTTTCAACTGCTATTAGGGTTGTTTTATGGTGAGGGTATGGGGGTTTAAAAATTTTAAAGACTGTTATATCCTTCCACTGATGCCATTAGGTGCTGCATCATTCACATCTGTTCCACGCTAGTTGCCTGTCTCCAAGCACACTACGATTAAATGTATTTATCTCCCCTTATCCTAGTAAAAAACTAACCATTGTTCCGCCATGCAAAGCATTTAAACAGCTTGCAAGGGAAATTTGTTCTAATAAACTGTGAATATTTGTCCAAAGAACAAGACTACCTCAAATCCTTCTTTTTCAATAAGAACTATACTGAAAAAGAGGTTCTTTAATGCAATCATGCTGTATGTTATTTTGTTAAAAGATATTTCAGCTAACCAGTCCTCCAAGATAACCAACACAAAAAGATCAAAGAATAAAAATTAACACCAGATTACCCAATAGATATGTGAGGAAAGAGAAGTAACCAACTCAGGAAAAGCAGACCGGCAGCCAGCTAAAGGGGGGGAAAATAGAGCAATCTTGTAGTGTTGAGCCAATATATAACCGTGGATTAATAGCTAGCCCTGGCAAGGCTCAAATGTGAAGATGCTCACATTGGGCATCCCAGACTTGCTGCTACCAGAGGTTGTTGCTATGGCAACCAGTGACAGTCAGCCAACAGTAAAATGAATTTAGAAAAGATAGTTAGAAAGTACTGAAAGGAAGAAAGAAAAAGAAAAGAAGGAAAGAAGTTTGATGTCTGTAAGTAGACGCACAGTTCAATCATCTGCCGCTTGATCTACAGCAGCACAGGAATCAGTCACTGAAATGGAGTCGAATTTCCATTTTACCTCCATGATATTTGAAGGATATTCCTGCCTGTATGAGTTTCTAATTGAAAGAAATTATTGTCTCGTTCGCACGACAGCTTGTCAGTGACTCAGCAATCCAGCAAATTCAGCTGCCTCTGAAAACTGCATGGAACTGTTAGCACATTGTTCTCATCTAAACTGTTTACAGGAAGCCTGGAGTGGCCCATTTCTGTCTTTTGCCTTTAAGTCAGCCTGGGGATGGTTCCACCCTGACATGTAAAAGGGCTCAGTGGAAGATGTATTTGTCACTGAAACAAAAGGATTTGGAACTTTACAAATCTGGTGGAAAACTCAGTTGATTTTTTTTCAAACAAAGAACAAAGCAGAGACTGGTTGTTTTAAAAGCAAAATTTGGTTCAAAGGAGGCTAGCTGGAACTGCAATCAGTGGACCATAAATCACAGTGCCCATGCCCAGCTGTGCAGCACTGCATGGAAGAAAATGTTTCAGATGGCAGTGTCCCTTAGTGATAGCTGTGGATGTGTATGCCAGAGAGGTAGTTATTGTCGTTTACTTGCTCTGCTGTAAACGTGGTATGCTAGAAAGCACACTTTTCAGGAATCAGTGTGTGGGCACTATATTATCTTATCTCTCGCAAAACATCGTCCCAGCCCCCTGGAAAAGTCCTGCTGGAGTACTGGCAGAAAGAGATAAAAATGAAGTACTATGTCTGGTAAAGCTGAAGTGCTGAACTAGACTTCCCTACAAGCACCTTTTCCTAAGATTAACTGTATGCCACGATCAAGAGGATGAACAAGAAAACCTCATATTCAGCCCTGGAAATCTTCAATGGCTGATTTGTGTGCATGCGTTTTTCAAGCATAGAAATGGCACAAAGATGGGTAGCGATGAAAAAGCTGTGAGATACAGCAAGCATGGAAGAAGCTGTTATTTTCAAAGAAAAAATATCTAGAGAGGCATTTACACAAAAATGTGCTTTTATAGAAATAGCAGGCACAACCATGGTTGGAGAAGTTGGCCAGATTTGTCTCCCGTTCCAGCCCTTCAGAGAATGAGGGCCCAAGTCACTTCACTTGCGCTTCTGAGGTCGGGACTCAGTAAGGCACTTAGCTGTGCTCTACTTCATTTTCTCCATAAGTAAAATGGAAAAATACAGATCCACTCAGCCTTTTGAAAGTGCTTTCATGTTTAAAGAAATGAAAAGTGCTAAGTGAGTGGTAAATATTGTTTGAGTAGATTAATACTTGGGTGATCAATATACATTATGAGGCTGCTCTTACTCATCATGTTTCCCACAGCTAAGGGAATGCAAGAAATAATAATAATAATATGATTATACCTGGTAGAAATGCCCCTAGTGAAGGCTGCCAAGTTTCCTAGCATGTAAGGAAAGCTGTGTTCTCCTTTACTTACACTTCAGTGCAACTTTTACTGTATGAAACCACAATTATGCCTGTCATCTGAATCAGATTGGCTCAGGGTTTTTATTAATTGATGTTTTGTGTTGACTTGATTTTATGAAATGTTTCAGTGAAATATTTTTTAATTGGTTTTGAAAATGAAACAAATTAGAACCAAGTCATTTAGCTAATACTCATAGTGGGAATTATTCTAGTATTTTCTTTGAAGAGCTTTATGAAGGCTTTGAGCTACAACCTGATACTAAGCAAAGAAAGAGTACTGAGATCACAGACCTCTCTTTTGCTAGATCCATGAATACAAGTCCAAATAGATTTCATCAAGTTACAAGTTTCAAAAGGTTATATGCATTCAAAAAATAGGGCGTATCTTTTTTGGTAAGGAAGCAGACTTCAGCTATGAGTATGCGAAACATTCCTACAAGCATAAGCAAGAAAAATAATCCTCTAAATATTTGGAGAGTAACCTTGACAGTGCCAAAATATTTTTGAATTTTAGATTTAAAACACTTGATAGCAACCCTGTCAACAAATACTAATCAGAGATCAGAAGTATCATTATCTAGCTGATTTTTATAGAAAGTAGGCATATGATAGAATTTCTTGTAGTTTCTTCATATTCAAAAAGGATAGCAGATTTTTTTTAACAGATAAGAGCAACCTGTTATTTTTCAGTAGGTGACTCATAATACTCACCTAGATGATTACTATCCCTATAAAAAGCTAGATCATCCAAAGCACAATAAAAGACAAAAAGTAAACAGAAATCTCTCATGCAAAATCCCTTGTTCATTTATTTCTAATGCATTCGAACCTATAGGAATAAGCTCAGTGGTCTGCAAGAATGATATGAGAAGGATGCCCTTGTGGAAGCCTACTGGTTCCTCCAAAGCTTTTCAAACCCTGTGGTCAACCTGCCACCCTCCTTTCTCAGAAGGCCTGTAGTGTAGAAAGCAAGGGTGGACAAAGATGAAGCTATGGAGATTTTTACACTGGAAGAGGCAGTTCCTCCTTCCGCAGATGGTAGCTCCACAGTCCTTTTGCCATTCACATCCTCTTTCCAGAGCTTCAAGAGAATCGTAAAAGTGTGAGTAACTCTTGCATATGCAGAATCGCTCACTTGTAAAAAATTAGGAAAGGAAAAAAACCCTGTAGCTCAGAATACAAAGTTGTTCTGAGAGGACAGGTAGTTTTTTGAACATCAACTTATCTTCGATTGTCTGTAGTTTCCCAACATTTTCTCACTGTAGTGCCAGACCCTCCCTGACGTAAATTGTTGCCTAAGTTACTAAAAAAGTTATTTAAAAAAGAGAAGATAAGCCAAGAGCTGAAAAAAACAAGCCCTTTTAACTCATAAGTGAAATAAAATCACTGTGATAATATGTACACTTACAAAGGTAAGGTAAGAACTCAATAGCCATCTGATCTAAAGCCAATGTTACATTAAAGAGTAAGAAGAAATCCAGAAGAAACATTCATGCAATACCCACTGTTGTTAATTCTAGGGATAAACATTACTTCTCAATAAGAAAATAGAATTTTTTCCTCCTTAATTTCATTAAATAATGAAAACACTTGTACTTCTTTTAAGTACCTTTGAAGTGTTTGGCATGAGTCCTAATGCTTTACAGAAAAAAGTCCCCTTTTTAGCTTTCAAATCAAGAACAGTTAGATACCAGTCGTCGTCGTCTTCTACCCACAGGAAAACTGGGGTTTGCCTTTCCTGAATTCATTAATCATTGAAGTCCACCTAACACTGAAATAGTTCTTGTATGCATGAAATATGAGAATAGAAATACTTTTTACCTGCAGTAGATCTGGTTTTGTCTTTATCTTTATTCACTTAAGGAACAAGTATGTTTTATTTATCTAAATACAGGTTATGGGCCAGAAACATTTGCTTATGGATCTTACCTCTCTTAAGGGGCAAACTGGTGAATCTGAAGTTTGCCAACAGGCTGTGGAGTCAAAGTATTATATTCTGGATACTCTTTCTATGGGAACTAGACCCTAATATAAGGAGGTGCTGAGAAACTCAGAAAGACTCTCTGTCTTCAGTGGGAGCTAGAGGTAATTTCTGTATCTCTTCTGTATCTTGAGTTATCTCAAGATATGTATTCAGATAGTAGGGAAAAAAAAAAGGGGTTATCCCTTTGGAAAACTTAGCTCAAATTCACCTATTTCATGTATTTTCTAGTTAATCCAGAATAAGCATTTCCTAAATATTTCCTATAAATTTAAAAAGTAATTAATTTTGTAACGTTCTTTCTCTAATTTCTTTTTAATTGTAACTGAAAAGGAAACTGTATATACACAAGCAAAATATTAAGAATAAAACCTAATCCCAGTAAAACCACAACCAGGTCAAACTCCTTTCATTTGATCTTTTACTAGCAACAAACCAAAAGAGATTGGGCAATTGGCTTAGCTAATTTTTTTTAATTGAAACTTCTTAATTGTCTCACCTGCTTAATTATCTGCCTGCCAGTTTCTCTCTGCATTGGTGCTAGAAAGCAGAAATGGCCTAGCCTCTAAACCTACTAATCTGAAGTCTGACCCCTGATAAATCAATGTTGTAATCTATAGCTTGCTGCCTTTTGCTTTCGCTGTGTGTGTCATGTTTTGATGAATATCTGCCTTGCAGGAGAAACATATGAAAATTATATCATGTGCAACTGGTTTGAACTGTTATGCAACCATGGGACGCTGAGTCGCTCTGGGGAAAAAGTTAAAATGAACTACAGTAGATAAATGTCAATTTCAGGGGTTTTGATGTTATATTATATTTAAATTAAAGGGAATGTTATTGTGGTTCCTTCCCGCTCTGAACCTGGTGGTTTTTCCCTTTCAGAAGACTCTGATAAAATACATGATCATGCCCTGCCAAGGCTCTCAATTCCTCTTCAGTGCAGACGGCAGGGTTTATATGATAAAATTTTTATGACCATGGACCTGCACAGCAATGTGAGGTACCAGCATACTCTAATAAAGCTAGGCATCTGTGAGGACTAGCATTGGGTGATACTCCTACTGCTGAATTCTGCATGTCCTAAGAGGCAGGCTTCATGGAAATAGAGGCAGCACCAGAGAAACCTTTATTAACATGCAGCAGTCATACAGATGAGATGGAGATTTATGAATCCCTGCCAAAGAAACTATATTATGGACTGTAAATTAAAACGGGTGCTTAACATATGGTGAACTACATGCTAGAGAGGCTGATTTCCAGATTGTCCTGTCTATTCAGGCCCAGGCAGCTGTAGAGACCACCCCTTGTTAAGCAGTCCTGAGCTCTCCATGAAACTCAGACATTCTAGGTTTGAAAAGGCAACTGTCAAAGCATTCATAGTCACGATGAAAAAAGGAATCCTCAGCTGTTTCAGCAGGCGTTTTACTTGCAGTATACTATTGTAGTGTGGTGACTGGGATGTAGTGGCTTTGTTCTCAGATGTAGTTCCAATGCCTTCCATGGAGAGACTTCAGTTTTACTCCTCTGCAAGTCATAGTGAGTTGCAAGCTCAAAGGACTAGATTTTGGTCTCTGAATTACTGCTGCTGTTCATGAATCACAATCTTCTCAGATCTGCCACTGCACACTGGTGATACTTCCACCTGAATCACTAAATCCAAATAACACAAATTGTTTGCTATGTTTTGGTGAGCATCTTTTGGAAAGCTCCTCAGGGAAAAATACAATTTTGAATGAAAATAACTAGATCATAAGATGTGAAAAAGTTTTTAAAGACTCTCAGGAATAGCAAGCCTTCCCAAAACCCTGTAAGGTGAAGGGATAAATTCCGCTCTGCATTACCCCTTTGCATATGCCAGTGTTTCAAGTAGGATGCAAGTGATACAACCTGTAAGATTCATTCGAATTCATTCAAGTATGCAACTGGTATGTCCAATGGCTAGAGCTTTCCCAGGGAAAGAGAAATGCATAGCACTTTTTCCAATAGACCATGAACCCCACACAATTATTTCCTTTTCACTTTCCACCCATCTAAACAAAAAGCTCCACATAATAAAACACAAAATAAATTTACTCATCACACATGTCAAGTCAGCTTTGAGAGGCTCGCTCTCACACATTCTTTATTGTATTTTATATTCCTTTGGAAATTGTCTTACACCCTTAAGAAAAAGATAATTTTTCTTAGCCCTCCTACCCTTACCAAAAAATTGAAAAAAAAAGAATCAGATAAAAAGGGAAAACCTTCCCCTTGACTGCCCTGAAACAGGAAAAAGAATACAGATTAACTTTCTTTCCTGCTTATTTGTACAATTTCAAATGGTAAAATTCTCTTCACACTTCAAACCTCTACAAGGACACTGTGCCTCAAGTGAAAGTAGTTCCACACGGACCGTTTTGTGCTTGTCTAATGTGTAAATGTGCTGGTTTATGTTGAAGTAAGTATAAGCAACTATACAGTGCGTATACAGTAACTCAGCTATCACTTGAGCCCCACAAGTATCATGCCCTAAGGCATGCTACAGGCCATGCTTTGTAAGGCAAGCAAAGTAGTTTCAGTGGACTATCCGCAGTGGCATAGCATATAACAGAATATATTCTAGACCCGGTGAAGAAATATATTCCAGAAAATACATTTTTTTCTGAAAGGTACAAGGATAACACATTGTGGGGCCATTTTTCAGAGCATATCAGTCATGTTTTAAAGCACACAAAGTTCTACTACAAAGTTCTGGGTAAGAGATCTGTTCCTTGATTTATTCTCACTTTTCCATGAACACATTTCTGTTGGATTTCCTAGAATAGGAATATTAAGACAGACAGCACACCACCATCTTCCCACGAGTGGTGAAGTAGTACTGGCAAAGCACATATGGGTTTGACTCTATGAATAAGGGTCTTTGTAGTAAAGATCTTCCCAGCTCCACAGTGACTAGTACCAGGCAGCACATAACACTGCTAATATGCAGCGTGATGGACAATGATAGTTTGAACTGCATCTCCCCAAGCAAAGTCAAGAGAATAGTGACTTTCCAACTTCAGGAGGTTGCAAAATGTAAAGCAGACCATTTTACAGCACCTGG
This sequence comes from Gavia stellata, assembly GCF_030936135.1. Lineage (NCBI taxonomy): Eukaryota > Metazoa > Chordata > Aves > Gaviiformes > Gaviidae > Gavia > Gavia stellata. Next base: position 41,870,040 of record NC_082594.1, read on the forward strand.
AACCAGTCATCCCAATGTGTCTTTCGATTTAGTCACCTACGACTGCAATTTCAAAGGTGTACACCACTGCGCATAAAGGAAAGGATGCACAAGCAGAGCAAAGCATGTTGTGAAGAGCAGGTGCTACCACTCACCATCATCATTTGCATCAACAGCCCTGCCTGTGCCTGGCTCTCCTCCCACAGGTCCAGCCCTTGGCTTGACTCCCAGACTGGCCTCAGCCAGTCCCCATGGAGTTACCCAATGCCCAGGGCTGGGGCTGTCCCCACTGCTCCCCGGGTGCCCTGCTCTTGGCTGGGGCAGTAGGACCTTGCCTCGCCAGCCCCATGGGGACACCCCCATGCTGCCAGCCCCAGCCTGCAGGGAGCCACTGTCCTGGGTAGTGCCCAGGCAGCAACCAATTCCACAGTACCAGAGGTGGGGTGACTGCAAATACCTACTTAACAAAGCAAAGAAATGGTCATGATTTTGGTGATAAACCCAAAAGCTCTTCTTAGTTTATGCCAGATTTTTCCTATCTAGTTTCACAAGCCAAACTCTTCACCTTGTAAATGCCCAGAGTGATGCTAGGTAAATTCAAGTGTGATTTTCTTATTTTATTTTTTAATTGTTCTGGTTGATTTGTTTCGCACAGCAAGGCTCCTTACTGAGATGAAGGCTCCTTGTACACAAGCACCTACACCATGCATCTGTAATCATACCCTGTAAATGGCATCAGCAAAAGAAAGGAATGACATTTTTTCCTCTTGATCACAACAGAACAAACAACATTTTAAAGGTTAAATTATTCAAATTCTACAGTTACCTGTAAAAAAAAAATGACGTCTCTGCTGTACCTTCAGATTTCTTATATCCAATTATTTTGATTTTTTTCTATCCTGTCCCAGGCTTCCTGACTACTGCCGCTTAAGGGGCAAAAAAAAATTGTTGTAACTAGTGGCAACTCATTTACTTGCACTGATAGCTACAGCTCCTGATACAAGGCTTTCAGCTCAACTCAGAGAAGTTAGATGAACTATGCAGCCAGTTAGTCAAACAGAAACAGACAACACCTAAATGCATATTACAATGCCTTGTGCACTAAGAAAATCCTATCTGGGTGTCAAATACAACTTTTTTAAGGTCAGACAAATGTGACAGTCAAGGGGAAGAAATATGCAATGGTACTTAAAACAGTCTCTGTACAGATTGAGGCAAAATAAAATAAAAAAAAAAACTAGGAAATTCAGTCTGGAATCCAGTTTTAATTGATGAAAATCCCTGGAATTCCACTGTTGATGATGCTACCAGTTAATCCATAAGGATGATGGAACCTTACTGGCTGACACCATCAAAAAATCTGGCCCTTCAATGACAGAAGAGACTATATGGTATCCAGAAAATATCATATAATTTGTAAAGTTTTACTGATTTTTCATTTTCTGATCCTGTGGTTATCTAGAAAAAAAGCAAAACAAAATGAAACAAGGGATTCTGCAAAGCACCTATGTGTGATCGTGCAAGGCGAATTCAACGCAAAGATTCCCCCCTTCCTTAGTATCTTTCCAGTCAATCCCTTACAGTGCATTTCCTTTGCCTCCCAGGAGCACCCCTGCTGCTGATCCCCCTGCCTCTAGCTTTGATTTTGTATAGATTATCCAAGATGCAGATTTATGCATGAAAATCCACTGTTCTTTAACTTAAAAAATACAGCAGTTTGAGAACTGAAAAGCAACAGAGTATGACAATACCAATCATTTTGTCTATTCCTTATCAATCCATGAAAGCTATACCTTTACATCCAGACCTTTTGATCCAGACCGTTCTTTTACCTCATTTTCTGATGCTGTTCCATTTCTCAAGGTGTAACACCATTAATTCTTCCACATGGTTATGAAAAACAACTAAAATGAATCAGGGAAAACAGCCATACCACACTGTGTAAAGTAACATTATGACTGAGCTCATAAAAAGAGATGCTGACTGAGGAATTTAAAGTTTTCAAAACTTTTGATCTTGTTTATACATGTGAAGGTTTGATGTGAAAGCTTGATGTCAACTGTAAAGCGAAACATCTCCCAAGACAAAAATAAAAAACAGACCTCCTGTTGAAACGTACCCAATGATAACCAACAAGTTTCTGATCTTGAAGAGAACATCATGGGAGTGTCTTGCATTTAATATTATCTTATGCCAGGCAGCCCTACTTTTTCTTCTCATTATATTTTCTTCATAGATAAGTGTTTGGTTTCACACATTTGATAAAAAAGAAAGTTGCTGGAGTAGACGTTCAGTAAGTCTTATTAGAACAACTACCCTGTTATATTTGCTTTGCACATGGGTGCTGAGATAACATGCTGTTTTGTGAGGACCCATATGCAAAATAAATATAACAATTATTCTTTTCATTTGTGATAATCACAATTATTAGTAAGCAGATTCATAATAACCCCTTTGTACTTAACTCTGAGCTCTAGCTCAGTTGAGGAAAACCTGAGCCTGTCATTTCAAATATTTCTAGATGTAATTTGTTTCCTGTATTTACTACTTTTAACTTTGGTTGCAAAATATCAGTAGAAAGAAGTTATTTAACATTTAAGTATTATATGCACAAAAGTATCTTAGTGCAAATGAGTAGAGTTTTTCCCTTCTTGTGATGCTATCACAAGGTATAAACCAACATCTAGCATCTAACTGGATTTGATAAAAACTGAATGACTATGTTTGATGATATTATTCTGGTGGTAAGAGACAAATGGTATTTGAAACATTTTACCATTAAAAGGATGCTAGTAGTCTTTGTTTATAATAAAATCATCTTTATATGTATGCAAAATTATTGTAAATAAGATACAGTATTGATTCTATATAACAAAAGAATGACTTGTATATTCGCTTCTAGTGGCAAAACAAAGGGCTTTGGAAATGGCACAATTATGGAATTGTTTGGGTTTTTTGGATTTGGGGGAGGGGAAGAGATTGTTCTGATTTTTAAAGAGAAATCCAGAGACAGCCTAGATATGCCACATGTGAACAAAAATTGCTGTTCAAATGTCACTCATGACCTGACACAGCCAGGGAAAGTTTGACAGACATTTTAAAGGATACAGAAAGGCTAGAGAAATTTTTTACCTTCAACTAGTTTATTCATCTTTTGTATATTCAGAGAGGTTTAAAATGCATTCCTATCCACCTGACAGTGTTCTTCTAATGAAGCCTTCGGCAATATCCGTAGAAGGTAATGGAAAACATTCATTATACTTGCATGGAGCAACATAAAACGAATGTTCAAAAATCAGAAAAGATTACAGGACAATTTACTAGTGTTTGCAATGTTAACATGTGTTTTACTTTTGACCTTGGTAAGATATTCAGGTAAATTTTTATACGTGTTTTTAAAATATGATTGCTTGATAAAAGCTAAGTGCGACAGTACATCAGCAGCAGAGTATTTTTAAGCATAAAATCTAATGGGTTTCTATACACAGACATATTAACCCCATATGTGAATCACACACATTATAGTGAAATGAGGTCAGTAACCTTGTGTAAAAATTTCAAAATGTTAGTGATAATAAACCAAATGCAGAAGTTACTTAACGACAATGAACAACAACAAAAAAAAATAGTGGGGAATGCAAAAAAGTGGCATATGGAAAAAACACAAGGGAAATAATATTCCCAAGTGTGCTGGAAAACCACAGTTTTCCAGTGAAAGTGATTAACTATATTGTGTATTTGCCAAGTATATTATTTGCATTTCAGATTTCTTTAAGTCAATAGGTTCTCCCTAAAGGCTCCATAAAAGGGATGAGATTTGAAGAGTTATTTGAATGAAGACAAAAGACAGTGATTTAACTCATGAATAGAAGTCTACAAAAGTTAATAGTGAAATCTAGAATAAAAGCCTAGAAGGAGAAAGGTATTAGGACAAAATAGAGAACAAGAGATCAGTAAGAGACACTCTGTAGTAAAGAGAATTAGAGAAAAAACAATCTATAAAAATAAGCGACTGCAGAGCTGGGAAGAGCTTTGAAGGAGAAGCTTTTCAGTTTAACATAAAGGATGTTTGCATTAACAGGAGTCTTTTCATTGACTACAGGGGATATCTGATCAGATCATATGAATTTCTCCTTGATGATCTGAAGGCATTTTCTTTTTCTTTAAGCCATGGTAACAGAAATACAGCCTGTGTCAAAATATCATCATAACTCTAAATAATGTAAACGTGTATCTGTAACTTCGTTGTCCAACCTACAGTCCATACCTTCCATCAAAGGTTACACAAAGTGATAAGCGAGTGCCCTGACAACTTTAAAATTAGTGTGTACTAATGTGCAGAACTGCTCTGTCCTTTTCCAAACACTGATCAGCAGGCAGAGCTTGCTAAAAGTTACTGGGGATGTTGCTATTTCAATCTGCCAAAGTTGCCTCACCGGCATTCAGTGAATCACGATTGAACATGAAGAACAAGGACTCTCTGCATGATCCAGACTGTATTTTCTGTGTATATGTATAGTTAAATCCTACATAAACTGACAGCATTTTAGATGAAGACATACAACATCTTACAGTCAAAGAAAATCCCCATTTACTAAAAAGTAAATGTAATTCTTTTTCCTGAAATTGAGAGTTGTGTAGGCAGTATCCCATCCAAATTTAGGCTGGGTGTCCTAGAATTCTGATAGCAGGTAATCTGAAGTGCTCATTAGAGATATGCAAGCAATTCATTAGCTAAGTGTGTCTAATTTAACCATATTTTCCCCTTGAATGAAGCCTGCCCTAGTGGAAATTAGTGATCCAGCCCACACACTTCCAGTCCTGTCAGCATTTTCAGTTTACATTTGTAAATTTTTTTAGAATTCTAAAAATTACTTTCTTTGTCTTCTCTTCTGATGTCCGCTGGGTATTTATATGCAGCAAGTATAATTATGCTTTTGGCAGCTAGTGAAAATTAAACCCTTACAAGCAAGGGGAAGAAAAGAAAGGAGGGTGAGGAAGCAAGGAAGAGGAAGAAAATCAGGTTTAAAGTGAATTTATCACAAGCTTACTTGTGTATAAGCAGAAGGCAGCTACATATTGTAATCTTGCAGCACAATTCTAGGAGATGGTGACATTTGGCTCATGCTTAATGAAAGCTGAGGATGGGTATTCTATTGATTTGAACAGGGAGTGTGTATCTACTGGAAGATACTAAAGTAATGACTTTGGCAAGTTTTCTTGTTTTAAATATCAAATCATCTGCTCCTAAAAAGCCAGTCTCACTGACAAGCAGAGATGTATTCTTGTATGGTAGGTCTTGCAGCACTACATACACTGTACACTCTGAGCTCTGATTTTCATATACATCACTTTTGCATTTTTTTTCCTCAGTAACAAAATAACAGCTCCTGCTAGTATACCACCCTGCTGTCTATTTTAATTGAAAACTTTACCAGGCTTTGTTCTTTCAAGAGTTGCAAAAACTTAACTCAAAGTGAAGCAAACAGTAGATGAGGTATTTCGGGAAAATCAGCAGTGTAACCCTTTCCTTTTTTCTTCATACAGTCCAACATCTCAGTATCCAGGAGCCTGAGTGCTAGCAAATTCCACCATGTGGTGTACAGATGCACTGCTTCAGAGAAGGAAGGGGCGGTGAAGAGACTTTTCCCTCAAACCTCAGAAAAGCACCAAAAAGAAGACGCTTCCATACAATGACTAAATACAGTCTACAGAGTGTATCCTGCCAACGGTCATGAAAGTCTCTACAGCACTGCCAAAGGTAGCCCTGACTGTTGCACTCACAGGACAAGCCTGGGATGTACACATTAATTTTTGAAGAAGACTTTGTGAAACTACCCTGCGTTTACCTGTTGGACAGAGCAACACCAATTATCCATCCTATGCCAGTGTGTCTTTAAGAGCAATCCTCACACTATCAAACACAACCTGAACAGTTTGCACCGTGGCAAGTTTTTCTACTCAGTTGTGTCTTTCACAGCTAATTCCTCTTGAAGAAGAAGGCACCATAAATCTCATAAAAATCTCTCTCCGTAGAAAAAGCTGACAATCTCAGCTGCCTAATTAGAGCAAAGAAAGGCCACTTTCAATGGCTGAAATGTCAGCAGCATAATTCCACAATAGTTTTAGCAGACAAAAGTATTCTGTATGAGTGAAACCATCTGAAACTGTTTTGTAGTGTGTATGAGCTATGGGTTTGTTTGGCAGAATATATATTGAAACATGCACACCATAGATGAGAAAAATCACAACCACAAACAATTAATGGATTCCTTCATGTATCAATACTCTTTTGTCATTATAGTATACTGCTGCCTACAAGAGCGGTCAAAGATAATTTGCAACCTGCTGTAAGAGAAGCTATGAAGGGTATTAGCCATCATGGTACTTCTCTTCAAATCTGCTTGCCGCTGAAATGAAATAAACAAATTTGGATTACTGCAAGAGTGTGTGTTTTGCACACAGAAGCCACAGAAAGCAGCATTACTGCAAGCCTGCTCGGAAAGTACAGTGAAAGTAAATCAGAATGAAAGAAAGTACTGTGGTTAATACATAAAGATGGAAAGCCAGAATGAAAGGTTAAGAGGTGGGAGCTTAATGGTTATTGTCCTATCATATTTTAAGAACCTGCTTTTCATTTTGCCAAGGTAAATGTAGCGCCAAGTAAATGCAGGTCCATGTTTCTAGTCTTAATATTTACTTATGAAGATGTTGGGTGTTATTCACTTGGCAGAACAATCCTTAAAATAACAAAACATGTTTTGTAGGAACATTGTGTAAAGTGAAGGTTAAACCGATTTATTTATTTATTTAGAGGGTTTTTGGTTGTCAGCGAATGACGCAACACAGATCTAAGTGGAAGCAGGGTGGGAAACTGTTACATAGACATGATCACACCTTGTGATAAGGAATGGATAAACCACTTAATTGAAGGGGTGGAGTATGACTTTTCAGCAGTAAATCAGTATCTGAGTTGTGAGTCTTTAATCACCATTTTAAGAAGCATGAAAAGTTGCAGCCAGAAAAGCTGTCCTGCCAAGAGAAAAAAAAAAAAAAGAAAGAAAGAAAAAACAAAATTAAGAAGAAACAACATATGGCCAGAAAAAATTTCTGTTACTGAATAAACTCTGGATTTGGCAGTCAAAAAGTTTGAACAGTCTTGGACTAGATGGGAAGCTTTGTCAAGGAAAGTTGAGGTGACACTACTGTAAAACAGAAAAAAATGACAGGGGAGTTGCTGAAAAGTGACATTTTCCTTATTACTGAAAGTTCTATTCAGCTTCTCTGAGGACTTCCTCTGACTCTGTATTCATTGACCCCAAAAAATATTTGGGTCCATGCTTGCTGCAATAGATAAACTGCTGATGAATCCAAAAGAGAGTTTTAAGGGTTCCCATCAGGGCAGTTAGTCATGCCAGGGGTGCTCTGTGAAGGAGCCTGGAGACTGAAAGCGCTGAGAGGTCCAATTCTCACTGTATTTACATCCCATTCTGCAACGGGGACAGCCTCAAGAATCCCATTTCCTACGAAAGCCACAGATCCTAAAACCCAAAGTAGCTGACCACTAAACTGAAGTTGCTGGTCTGTCAAGAACGCCAGCTTCACTGAGCAACTACAGGAAGCCTACTTAAATTCAAAACAGGGTGTGCCAGCACTCATGAAACTCTTTTTAATTTTTGACTCAGCAGATTGCAAAAGGGTTTCTTTTTCATCCAGTTCAGACTGAACTTTTTCTTAAACTATAAGATTGTCAATCTGGACTCCTTTCTCTAATAGTCTCCAGTGTTACAGGCTATTTAAATCAAACGACAGAGGTTTCAGTTGTACCTTTTGTAGTTCTTATGGTTTTCTTCATACTCTTAGTCCATCCTTGGTGTGCATTATTTGCATTACTAGCTCCTGGTTATTCCCCATTTATCATAAAAAAGCAATCAATCATATCATTTGAAAGAAAAAGTTAGAATACTAGTTGGTTGGTTTTCTAGTTTTTATACAGCACATGCAGCTCTGTGAGAGGCTTAACTGATGAAGCCCAGTTTAATATGGCTTTATGTCTGGCATTTCAATTATCCCATGCGAGCTCTGTTATTCAAAGCTTAAGGGGTTCAACAGCTCTCTCTTGTGAGGACTTGAATGTCTAAAAGTATAGCCTATATACTGTATAAAGTACATAAATCTAATCTCTGACAAATTTGTCATATTTATCAGAAGACGGACGAAACACATTCAATGTCTAGGAGATTAGTGCATTAGTAATTACAAAAGTTACAAAGAGCTTATAAATAATGTCAGCTAAATGTTTTCTTCTCATTAATAAATTCTTACCAGAGAACATCATTCCTGCAAACTCAGTCCTCTGCAGATTCCCAAATCTGCTCCCGTCCCTGTTTCCCTGTACAGCACCAAGTTTTACCCTAAGTCCTTGAGGCCAGACTGGTTTCTGCTTTCTGTCTCAGTGAAGCTTTCACCTTTCCTTCACAGCAAGAAATGATTACCTCTGATTCTATTAAAATGCATTTGATATGTTTTTCAGGCAGGATTATTGGCTGTAAGATTAATATGCACCTCTAGTTTCAGAGGTCACTCTGGCTCTTTAAAAAGAAGCACTTTCTCTTTTGGTCATTTGAATTTATCAAGAATTATGCAAGGTATTACACTTAACCTGGAATAAACAGCAAAAAGAAAATCTATAAGACTGTAGCTATCTATTACTATAGCCTTACTTTTGCAAACAATCCTTGTTTGGTTTTTTTCTGAATTTAATATTATTAATAACTTTAGTGGCCATATAATCTTGAATGTGCAAGGCATTAAAAGATATGCACGAATCCCAAACAATGTTTTAAAAAAAAAAAAAAAAGACAGAAAGAACAATTGCCTTCAGTTATGTGAGTTTTGATATCCTGAGCAATGTAATTATATTTCATAGGACATTTTGTATCTTTTATTTGTCAAAAAGAGTATGAAAATCCATTTTCCACTGTGTTGGAAGTGACAACTCTAATAAACAAATATTTACTGCAGGTAAATATTTTTGTCTGACCATAAAAAAGAAAAAATTCATACAGACGTGGGTTTTTTTTCAGATTGAAAATATGGGCATCTATTGTACAGCACACATATACCAGATAGTGAAAATCTGCAGTGAGGACTGGCAAGCTGATGTGTTTCCTACACACTACACATGAACATTCCCTGTCTTACTGCAATGACCTTATGATCCCTGGTGCCAAGTGTTCAAGTCCCAGCTGTGGTTTTAAACTCAATCTCGTTTTGAGTTTCCATTCTGTTGGCAGCGGAGTCATTCTTCACTGCACTGCTCAAGCCAGAAAAGGCTTCCTGACTCGGAGGCAGACTCAGATAAGCAATGGCTATAAGAGAAGTTGTAATTGCACAAGCTCTTTCTTTCCCCCAACAGGTATTACTACAAATGAGCATCACTGAAAATTCTTCTGAGCTTTAACAGGGTAGATAACCTCATAGGCAATTGTGAATCTAACATGGTGTCCAGATTAGCAAAGTAGACAGAAAAAAGTCTTGTGTTATTTAACCCCTTCCCAGCAAGCATGGATTTTTGTGCTAGAATTTTTATTTTTTTTTTTTAAGAAAGCCTTCTGAAGTAAGGGTGATGAGTAGGTAGGCCTAGCCTGAACATTAGTGAAAGCTGCACTGCTGAAATAATGCAGCAGACTGTTAACACCACAAAATCAGGTAACCAGAAATTAGGGAATACCAGAATAACGATTGCTCTGTTTTCTTTTCCCCTCTCTGTACATAAACATTGCAGATGACTTGATACCAAAATACTAACTTCCTCAAGGGTTCTTGATTCTCCCACTATAGCTTTTTAGTTCTTCTAAATATTAACACATTTATGCACACATCACAGTGGATTGCCCAGCATTGCTGGGCACATTTCACAAAGGAAAACTGATGTGCATCTGCTGAAACCAAAAATAGAGAGGTGCAAAATAAACTTCAGAGCTCCCGGATCTTGCTTTTTCCAGTGGTTGGCACTGTGCAGCCTTCCACAGGCTCTGAACCCCACCGGCCTCGGCTGCTGGGACAAGTGCAAGGCATTCTGCATGTCAGTTGGTGTATCATAGGCTGTAGCAGAGATAACAAGAAACACACAGCAAGCAAGCCTTTGCTAAAATGAAAGTTTCATTTAAGTCACTTGTCGCCAGGCTAACTTCAGGCATAAAAACATTCTCTTTGCTAAATTCTGTTTCCAGACAATGAAGAGGGCGACTTAGCATATCTGGCACAGGCAGGTGATCTGGCTTTCTCACCATCGATATCAGAACGATCCTACAGAAGCAAGCTTCTAGCCTTCCAATTAGCTCTCATGAGTATTTTCTATCTGTGATCTTCTGTTTCATTGTTCTTTTCCAACTCTGAGCTACTCACCGACCTGTCTACCTACATTTTCCTCTGCAACCATTCCTGTCCAGTCTCCACTACTGCTCTCCCAGATTCATAAACCCTGTTTACCCTGCCAATTCATCACCTTTGCTCTTATCTCCAGTTTTCACCTTCCTGGCCAGCTGCAGCTGCTGTCAGCACCACCCATGGACCACCCTATGCCTCTCAGGTGGCTCCTGCCATCTCTTCCTCCTGCTGACTGAAGAGTGTCCTCCCTCCAACTCCCCCATTTCCTACTCCATGCCTGTTCCTCACCTCACTGCAACCAAGTCAGACTGCAGTTCTCAGTTCTGTTTGGACATCCAGCGGACAAATACTGAAAACACAAAAGAGAATGTCCCTGTGGAGACCAAGAGCCTTCTGAGAGGATCATATTGGAAGAAAAGAGCTGCTCACCCTGATATACATGGATATAGCTATTTAGGGATGGTTCATGTGCAGTCAGGTCACACCAGTGATTTCTGAGAGATAAAGCAAGCTCAATTCAGACACAAATCACAGACTTTAGCTGCCAAATGCTAATGTTGCTACTGAGCCAGGGCAAACTGAGGTATTTTTCAGTGCTTATGAGTGGACTAAATGTGAGTGGTTTTCCCAAAGAAAGAGCAAAAGATACATTCTTACCAATTCCAGGTTCGTCTTCAAAGCACAGAGGGACTAAATTTCCTCCAGTAAACAGTTACAAAAGAGCTGTTTGTTTGGGCTTTTTAAATTTTGTTTTAATAATATATTTTGCCTTTATCTCATAGCTCTCTACACATTTTCAAAAATCTGAGCCTAGGCAGATCTTGGCAAGGGAAAATGTCAGATAACTTAATTTTGGCAGTTAGAAGGAACAGAAGACAGTCTCCTAGTGAAAGGTTCTTTATTCAAGAAATTGTGTTACCACTTCACCTACAAGAGTTTGCTCATACGGCTAAATTTTCTGGATTTGCTTAACAGTAATGAATCCCTAGGCTGATACACTCATTCTGGAACATTTCAAACAGTGTTTACAGGCAAAATTATTGCAGTTCATGGCCCTAACTCAGGATTCCTGACACATCCACATTTCTGTTTCACTTTAGTGGAGTTTAGCCAAGTAAAGCATAAACTCTTGTTCATTGTTCTGATAGAGGATTAGTTAGACTTCCCAAGCTAGCAGTCCATCTGCTCCACCAGCTAATGCTATTGTCCCAGAGACACCACCTCCTTTATTGTTCCACTGAACAATCCATGCCAGCTTTTTTCTCAGCTGACACTGACAAGTACATGTCAACCCGTTTGCATTCTCCCGCACACATCTGTGACATTGAATATAGCCTTTCACAGTTTCAGGCATTTTAAAGCCTAGTAAGACCTAGGAGATACGCTAGTATAAAAATAAGAATATACTCAAACTTTTAATTGCATCATATTAGTTTATCTCATCAATGCAATGTCCAGGTTTGTGTGTTTACTTTGCTCCCTTCTACCCTTCTCTTCCTAAAGACATACTGGTTAGCACTGCAATGTGAAGTAAAATGTTTTAAAGCATTCAGCAAATTTAAAGTACACTTACATATAAAGAAAATCCCTAGCATAACATGTTCTGGTAATTTTTAAAATAGATATAAGAGTAGAATCTCTTTCACTGAAGACTGCTTTTTGGGTTGAATCCACAAAATGGAAGGACCAAAATAAGGAAGTCAGTTCCTGCCAGTATGTCCCTGAAAAGCTCTTGCTAAATGAACTGATGCAATCTCACTACAGGACTTATAGCCAGCAATGACAACAAAATTCTCATTACTCCCAGCATCGCAAGGAAAAGGCAAGATATGTAGTGAAATGGTAGTTGTTGCAGGTGGTAGAAATCCAAGTGATGGACCAAACTCAATGCTCTATCCCTTACCATGTCTAACACTGCCTCATTCAAACCTCATGTGAACTTCATGTGATCCAAAACAATATAGCCTTATTTGCCAATGCCAGTTAGTCAATGACAGAAAAGAAAACAACGTAGATGGATAAAGGCATTATACTTTAAAACAACAAGCTAAAATTGCAGTTGTTGCCTACAACACACAAGTATTTAATGACAGAAGGAAACAATACATCTACTCATTGGCACAGTGTCTATATAAGATACTAAAACATAAACTATCTACTTTTGCTGATTCATCAGGCTCTCAGGGATATTCCAAAAAGGACCCAAGCCTCCAAAACAGAAAGGGAAACAAACAGTGTCTCTCCGTCATGCCAGACCACATTCTCAATGTGTCCTTCAAATGGTTCCTGTGGTGGCTCTCAGCCTCTGATCGGGAACCACAATGACCACAGCTCTTGGACCAGGGCAATAGGTGATAGCTACTAGCTTTAAAACAGTATAATAAGGGGGGAAACCAAATGCATTCTCTACAGATAGTGTGCACTCTTTTAAAATCTTAATTTCATTTATGTCAATGTAAACCCGTCTCCAGAGATTTCTCTACTGTGAATTCTGCCTCCAAATAGGAGGCATCTGACAATTATCCACCAGTGTCCCAGTTTAACTAAATTGGTTTTAAATTGGAACAACGTGTTATACGGAAGGGGGAGTTGAAGGGGAATATAGTTTTTCCTGAGACACATGATTAGATTTAAGTATTGAAAGGGAAGGTTCCATCCTCTGGACACAGGCTGTCAGATCCATACAGCTGCTTTTTTTTTTTTTTTCTTCCCCTCCCCCTTCTTTTTTTGCCTTTTGCTGAAAAGCATTTCAGCAAATGAAAAATCTTAATTATATTTTTTTTACAAAGAGGGCAAAAGCACTCATAATTTGTTTTAACCCAAGCAAGCACACCAAGGTGACATATAATCAAGCAGTCCCAGACTGATGTATTAAAATGCTTTTCTGCCAAGTCTTGCCCTGCATCTATGATGTAAGAATTCTCCCTCACCATTCCTCTTTATTATTTTCCCATGCAGATCACCGTGACCCATGCCGATCTTTGTGAATGTAGATGGTAATAGAAAGTCCCTTCCATCACAGCCAATGTTTTCCTTAAGCATATAAAAGGTTTGTTCATTAAACATCCAAACAGAAAACATTCCTCAGTGAAGAAACTAGTTCTCTGATTTATCTATAACAACCCAAAGAACAGTGCTAAAAAGGTACAAGGAAGCAAGTGAATCAACAGTATTTCCTTCTTCCAACAAGAGGCTGCTAGTAATCAGATGTCAGGGAAAAGAGACAGAAATAAGAATATTTTCACATAAATTATTCTATAAGAAAGAGAAACCTCTGTGTGTGTGTGTGTGTGTATTTATATACAGCTGAACTTTGCGTTCTCAGCCTGGATGGCTTTCCCAACTCTGGTGTTAACCTAAGAAAACAGATTCATCTGGTCCTGACTGCTAAAGTGTAGGAGCCCTCTCTTCAACAGCAACCAACTTCTTCCAAATTGCCAAGCATTCCAGCTCCCCTAGATTAGAAAACAGTAGACTGGAAAATTGCAGGAGATTGGTTTCTACAGACTCTCTGTTTACAACTGCAGTCTGTAACAAGACAGCTATGACTCGTTCTGCAGAGGAGCTCGCCTGCAGCAAGTGCCCCAGAGGCAAGCGAGGATCTTCTGTTTGTTCCAGTACTAGAACTTTAGCAAAAATCAGTGTGATAAGTCTGGAATTCTGTTCTCCTCCCTGTCCTCCTCCAATTTTTAGTAGTAGTAGTATTATTTTCACTCAGGCAATCAGCCTAGATATCATTAAGGAGACTAGAATCTTGGCTGGATTTAATAAAAATATTATGTGGAGAGAAAAAAATATCTAAGAAGTAATGAAATAACAAGGAATTACTATAAAAAACCTCTCATAATCAGATACTGCTTTTATCACATCATATGCATTAAACTTCTCTGAACTGATGTCCTTTTCATCCTAATGCACTAAATTAAATATCTGTTCTTTGTAGAATTTGATTCATCTAAACTAGATTAAAATCAAATCATGAACAAAATCAATTTCACTTAAAGTACAATAATCCCAGCCCACTGAGGCCCCCTTCCAGTAATCACAATAAATGCTGTCTCTACCACCACTGCCATCCCTTATTTTTCCCCCTGGCCTTTCACTGGATGCATGATTTTCATATCATATTATAAATTATGACCTTGTATATCTTATTCGTATCTTATTCAAGCAAGTTGGCCAAGAAGCCAGAGGCAAGGCAACCTCATTCAAACATTCCTCCAGGGTTTTCAGGTCAAGTCATTTTTTAAATTGGGATTGGTATAAACCTCAAGGGATTTCTTCATTTAAGAAAGAACTACAAATATTTAAGCTGTCTTGGGGGGATTATGCTGACATTGGATCGTAGGATTACCTCCCACATAAGACGCAAGGGATTTGGACTGGTTCGGCATCTCGTCAGAAAACTGGGCAAAACCACTTCTTACGTGATGTTAATCAGATATTCAATCATTCCTTGCTGTAAGCGTGTTAAAAGGTAGCAAACAAAGGGAGAGGGAAGCAATTGCTTTGAGATATGTAGGAAACAAAAGCAATCCTCTGACATACTGTAGCATTTTGGCTTTTTCATAAGGCAGCTCTATTCCTGGTGACAATGGGCCAAAATCCTGAAAAACAGCTTCAAATCACTTATATACCAACCATCTTAGAGCTTGCCCCTTGGATTTGCAGATGATCACTACCAGCAAGGTGGTATCTAATTAAATACTTTTACTAATAATTAATAACACTTGGCACTTCTACGACAGAGCACCATTTGTCTCAGAGCACTTTAATCTAATAACCAAATCTGACAACAATCTTCAAAACCAGGAAACTGCTATTGTAGCTGATGTAGTTGGAACTCTGAGAAGGTTTTAGGCAAAACCCCCTCTGTCCTAGTCAGATCCAGGCTCTGACTCAGATCTGAGGCCAGACTTGAATTGCAATTGAAACCATGCTGTCAAGAACAGCACTTTAATAAATTCTCTGACCATCAAAAGTAAGTGTGAAAAATGTCAATCTCCTTCAGTAATTTCCTTCTCTCTTTTCTTTTTTTTTTTTTTTTTTTCTCTTAAAGCAGAAGTTATAGGGGAAAAATGACAGGAGTTAAAGTCATTCACCACTGGAACAATAAAAGGAACAATAGCCAGCAACATCCAAAAATAAAATGGCTACTTGAGAACTGTATCTGCTTGGTTCTGCCAAATGTAAAGGGTCAATGCCAGACCATCACACTGAGAAAAGTATTGCAAAGGAAAATGGATTTTTTACAGAAGGAATGTCAAAAGGAAATTAGAAGTCACTCTCTGAAAGGGGTAATAATGTCTTGTCAAACATCTATCCAATTCCCTCAACTAAAGTACATTTTTTTGTAAACTTATTCAACAAATAAAAAAACCCAAAAAACAAAGCACAACCCTGAACTCACATCTATTAATTGTCCCGTGTGGAAAACTGAAGGGTTTTTTGTTTGGTTGGGTGTTTTTTTTCCCTTCAGCTGCTTCACTGGAGAATGAAGAAAATGTCCTTCTTCAAAGGCATGTTCTTCACTCCTTCATCCAACAACAGCATCATCAGACACATCTCTACTCTCTACCTGTGTAGCCTCACATATCACCTGTACAACATATTGTGCAAAGACAAAATCAAGGTTAGTTTCAAACTGCAGAGGCAGAAGATAAAGGAGACTGGACTGTGATGGAAAACTGAATCATAAGTCTGTACTTTTTAAGGGTCCCTGACAGGACTCACTGTTGGAGAAATCTATCTCTTCATGCATAGAAAGCTCTTATGTGACAACTCCATTGAACCAAAATTTAGCTCTAATAGTCTCTCTATTTCAAACACAGGCTTTCTTCTTTGTATCTTTAAGGCAGCACAGGACTCACACTGTACATAAAAACAAAGATTGTCTATGCTGGAGAAAAAAAAATGAAAAAAAAAAATCCAATCCTAACTAAACTTGACAGGAAACTACTTTCCACTCACTCATGAAGAGATTCCAGCATCACTGACAACAAGCCCCGCTGATTGGGGTCAGTCACTTTTCAAGCCCAAGGGGACCGTCTTTTCCAACTTCAATCACAGTCTCATAACTCCCCTATAAATAAACATACCAAGGAACAAAAAAAGCAGGGAGAACTAGCAGTCACAATCCACATACAACAGTGGCATCCATTAATCTGCAATAATAATGTTTGTGTTCTAGGAAGTCTGAAGAGGAAGGAATCAGTCTCCTTCACACAGATGAAACAAGTTTTATTTGAACTATATTTATAACTTTGAATGGTTTGGTAATTTTACAAGCATATCTGCCCAGACGAATGCATTATAAACACTAAATGCCATTTGAGAAGCTTCTTTTTATGCTCACAAAAAAAAAAAAACAAAGCCAAACCTGCAACAGAATGTGTCAGATGTTTAACTAACAGAAAAATGAAAGTTCATTTTAATGCTGATTTTGGATACGAGTTTGGTACTTAAGATTCCAAGGACACATTTTTTTCATTGAATCTACAACTGAGTTTTCAAGCAATCTTTCTGTAAAACAAAAACATAAATCATGATGGTTAACCATAAAGTATAACTTATTTCATATTAGTTGTATCCCAAAATGCTGATAATTTTACAGGGGAGAGCATCACTGTTTTAATTCCTAGTATTGTGTACCCTGAGACAATCCTATGTGAAAGCCTATGTGTGTGTGGAGGGCAGGAAGCAGGAAGAGGAGATAAGAGATTCACATTACGACATTTCAGTTTATGGATCAGAAACAGTTATATTGAATACATATGAACTTAAATGTTTATATGGCTTTTTCTTGTAAAGGATCCATCAACCATTTTATCTTTTTAAGGATTTTATGTGAATAGGAAATATTCCTTTGGGCAGTCTTAAGCCATCAAAGAAAAATGCACACATGTATTTCTAAATTTCTATTTTTCTATTAAAAAATTAATCTGCATCCATGGCTATAGATCAGTTTCTAGATAAAGAGCAAGTCTCAGCATCAAAATACCCAAAGGAATCTCTTGTAACATCAGTATTTCTGAGAATAAAAAAATAAAATTCACTATTTTGGAAGTCCATGCCAGTGAGCACAAAAAAACCTAGGAATTGTTTATTCAGTACAAGAATGACTTGAAATTTTTTTTTCACTCATGCCATAACTGCCAGCAAAGCAGCCTTCTAACATCACAGCATTGTAGAAAACTACTGCTGATAGAACCTCAGGACATCAACTTGTCCATCTCCCTAATGTGAGGCAGGATTCTGTATGCCTAGTAGATATCTGCCTAACCTATACTTAAAAACTTGCAGATACAGGCATTTCACAGCCTCCTGCGTAACCCATCTCAATGCTTGGAGAGCCTTTTTAGTTAAAAGTATGGTATAATGCTGTATTTTGTCTAACATCTATGTAGGCAACCAGTGAATTAAGTTCTGTGTTCAGCACAAGTACTTAGCCATTCCTTCAGTATTAGCCCTGTGTGCTGTTCATATGGCATCTGCCACAGGCTCTCTCTGCAGTTATAATACAAAACACATGGGGTCAAGCATTGGCACACAATTATCAATATTCACTCATCTAGTCATGCCAAATAGCATCTCCCAGGTAGTGCTTAAGTACTGCACGTGAAATAGGAGGAACCAGTAGCAATTTCCACCTGGCGGTACAAAGGAGACCATCCTCTTTTTGGAGGAGCGTTAAAGAACAGGGGAGAATTTAGCCATACGGATGCAAACTGTGTTGCGCTATCCGGGGGTCAAAGAATGGGCCTGAATGTTTTTTTTTACTAATGTAGTCCTAGCCAAAGGGAGAGAACATGTTTCTGTTAGAAAAGAATTCAGACTAATTAATGCTATTCTGTTTTTCTGCCAATATATAGGCATAAAATAAGCATTCTGTAAATATTTAAGCTGAGATTACATTTCCTCTGGAAATCACATTTCTAATCTGTTCCAAACAAAAGTACACGCCAACTCCTTGAAAGAATAAAAACCTTCACCCTATTGAGCACCTAATTTATTAATAAAAAGAGCAATCCAAAATTAATATTGATGTATATGAAACTTGAGCCTTTTTCCTAGTGCTGTCTGCTTCTGGGAATCCTGTGTACCAAACTTGAAAGGTTTAAGCATTTCCCTTATTCTTGGGTAGTTGTATAATGCAGCTGCCCCAACAAATTCCATTCAGTTCTTTCTCAGCGGGTTCACTGTCTGTTCTAACATTGCCAGAACAACATGCAATGCTGTTCCATGAAAAGGGACACTACTTTTTTTATCATATGCCAGTAAAAGCTGCCTTTTTCACAGGAAGCTTAATGGTGAAGGATATACTTTCTCTTGTTATATGGGTCTAACTCCACCACTGGTAAGAGCAGTGCAAGTCACGGCCTGCAGCCACTCTTCTAATCATACTGCTAATTAGCTCAGGATAAAAGAAAGAAGGACTAAGCCTTTGCAATAATCAGTGGTGACACACCTCTCTGGCACCCAGTTGCAGGATTGGGTAGATCTGTGTTACGTTGTCAGGTTGTCCTTGCACTTTAAGTGCTTGAGAATAGCTTTGCAAAAGCTAGCAGCCTGGACAAGAAGATGCAGAAAGCAATCAGAAGGAAGGAGAAGAGAATGGGATGCGTAAATCCCACCTTTCAGAGAGTATGTCACCTAACTTCAGGTTGTAGTGCCTCCCAGCACACTCCCTCCCCCTTCTGGAGTCAAATGCTCCAAAAGGAGTAGGAGTCATGTCATGTCTTTAATTCTTAAGCAAAACTAAGGAATGGGGAACGTCATCTGTCTTTGCTACTTCTCCCTGTCCATGCAAGCGTGCATACCGTGTCC
This sequence comes from Gavia stellata, assembly GCF_030936135.1. Taxonomy (NCBI): domain Eukaryota; kingdom Metazoa; phylum Chordata; class Aves; order Gaviiformes; family Gaviidae; genus Gavia; species Gavia stellata. The sequence goes on from NC_082594.1 coordinate 41,889,237, forward strand.
TGGGCAGGGGCTCTAGTGACAGGCTCTCTGGACAGGTGAGTAGAGGCTTAGTTTGTCTTCTTATCCTGAGAAAACCGACAGGAAGGGGGCCCAGGAGGAAGAATACCTGCTTTGAAAATACCACATGCAAAAGGCAGAGCTTTTAGCAAGCCAGAAGCTTCAGTACATGAACAGCTGTATGCATATATTGATGCAGCAGTGTTGGAGGGTTTACAGCAGATGTTTTGACACACAAGGACTTCAACACAATGGTAGATGTCAAGAGTTTTCAGGATTTCGTTCCCATCTAAGTGCTGAACATACCCACATAATCTGCGATTTAAATGATTGAAGTCCTTTAGCCCATAACACTCAGTGAGTTTGTGGGTTATTTGAACTATGGCTTAGGGAATTGCCAAAGCCAGAGGAACTCAGTTGTTTGGAAAAGCTCATAAGAATATTCAGAAATTCATTTGTGTATGGCATGACTCAAACTACTCTGATGAAATTTGGAAATACAGCAATCACTTCCCAGCACTGGCAAAGTAACAGATTAGCAGCTACTCTGAAATTCCACTGGGTGTTTGAAAGGTGATGCTTTCTATCATGTTGGAGCATCTGACATTTCATGTTTTCTTACCAACTAATCCCAGTTTCTTAAAGTGACCAAAGCAAGTGTTTTCATTAAAATCGAACCAGAACATCTCTTTTAAAGAATTTTCAAATGAATTCTAATTACCTACAGTACAACCTTAAGTTAATTTTCCAAATATTTTGTTAACATTTTATAGTTGTGTGTTTCTTTGATGTCTCCTTTTTATGAACCTACATCATATGAAGCTGCTGGTTTCACACTTTATACTCACTTTTTAATGCATGTAATCATGTTAACTGGTAGTTAATTTGTTTTTGACTGTTAGAATTACATTTTCAAAGACCTTTTAATCATTTTGAGAATGTTTTCTCCAGCCTGTTTACAAGGCAAAGGGTTTGAACTCTGCAATAGGAGATTTTTTAATGAAACTGTTATCCTATTTAAAGGTGGCGACTTCCTCTGTCACAGGCAGTAGGACAAGAACACAAATCACAAAAAATTTAACACAATGCATATGGAAAAACATAAATGTATTAAACATAAATTTTTAAACAGAAATCCAAATAGATTCTCTTACAGTAATAATGTTGTGGAATTAAGAGAATTTAATACAATCCTTTGCTTGCAATTCCTTGCAAAACTCACTGACATGCCAATTATTTGTTGTTTTTTCAAGACGAGAATTTGGTTTTGAAGATGTGGCTTCAGATTTGAAGGAATGCGGGCAGGCGCAAGTCAAGCCTCTTCCCATATATCTGTGTTAGGTAATGTCTGAGTCATTAGGTCAGTCATTACTGAACTGTACACCCCCTCTTCCTGACTGTCCTTTGGACAGAGGTTCTTTATTGCATCAAATGCATGTTTGATTCTTTTGTAACCAGCCTAGCTGGAAATTACAGAAAGGCCACACTGACTTGTTTTCATTTGCAATGTTAAGATACTTTTTTAACGTGGCATTTTAAATCACAACAACGAACATCCAGCGGCATCCACTCTTGCTGCTGTTACTGACTGGGTCTTCCTCTGCCCTCGCTGCCCGCTTCCAGCCAGGCACAGCTGCCATATGCATGACAGCTACAACTTTAATAAACAGAAAAAGGGAAAGTGGAAGCAAGCAGGCAAAGAAATATCAGCTTGCAACCTTGCCAGGCTTGCTCCCTTGCCTTTTGCTTTTCTCAGACTGGATGAAGCTAGTAACTAATGGAGCCTGCAGGGAAAAGAGGAGTGCTGGGAAAGGGGGGCACACTGGTCACTAAGGCCACCAGCTACTGCTCTGTATAAAAAAAATCTGCACTGATGTTCAAATGCATCATAACTCATAAATCAGAGCCCAAAATTAACCGCTTTGCTGCAGTCTACTGGTACTGTGTGAAGTGTCAAGATTGAAGCAATTATGTTGCTCAGAGGAAATAAGATACAAGCTGTAGATTTAATGTTAAGTCAAATTTGTTCCTACTCTAGGACTGTCACATCTGAAGTTAAGAATCTCCTCAAATTCTCTGTAAAGAATAACCGCAGCATCTGACCTAGATAATGTCTCCCCAGAAAAACTGGCTCTAAAATGAAGGGCTGTCCATAGGATGCCATTAAGCATAAGGGAGTATCTTCATTTGCCTTAATGCATCAGCAGTTAACTCATTATTCCATACAGCTTTTGAGAAATTCCTCATATAGAAAAAAAAAGTATAAAGTGTAAATCCACCTCACTGTGCAGCTGTGCTAGCAGTTCTCAGTGGCTTAAAAAGAAGCATCATTGACAAGCTTTTAGAGGCAGCTGCATCCTGTCCTCTCAGCCTTAACGAATTGCTCTGGGTAGGGCTAGCTTGTGGGAAGGAGGGAAGGCTGCTGCTGCTGAAAAAGCTGGGGATATGAAGCAACCAAATTACGCAAGAGGTTTAGGAAAAATCTGGGGTGAAAGGGCATGAAAATTCAGACACATAGAGATCTACTGAGCAAACAAAACCTTTTTAATACAAGAACGCAGCTGTAGTCTGTGGGAACAGCAGAATGGGAAAAAAATATTTTGAAGCACTGTGTTAAGTCTCAAAATTGGACTTTCCAGAGGAACTTGGTTTATTATCTAATGAACCACCTGGTTATTTCAAATGGGGGGAAAAAAAAAGTTTCATTTTAAATTACAGCTTAGTTCATCTATCTTTTCTTTGTAAATCCAGCTTTTTATAAGAGTGCCTGTAAATAGAAAAAAAAGCCTACCAATTAATATGTTTAACCTCTACCTGTTGCTAAGTGTTTCTGTGTGTACAGTAACTTGTGAACATTTATGCTGGAAAAAAATATCTACTTTAACCGTCAGCTAAAAGTTGTCATTAAGGTCTTGAAACTGGTAACCTTGCTACTGATACACTAATAGAAGGATGGCCTTTTATTTTTAGGTGAGTCTGGCATCAAATCGTTGAATTATGGCTAAACGTGGCTTTGATATTTCCAACCTTTTTCCAACCCTTTTAGGCTAGATTTATTTCAGTTACTATTATAACATTACATTATTTGTTTACAGTAATTGAACTGAGCAATCAACGCAAAAACAATGTGTTTGAGAGCTTCTCCACTTGAGTTACAACAGTCATTTATTAAATTGCACACAGATGTCATTCAACTCCTTGAAAGGACTGCCCTCAGGTTCAAGCCTGGATTACATGTATATATTGACATTCTATTATTAATCTTTCAGCCCTTTTTGTTTCCTCTTACAATATAAAAATGAATTTTCAGTTTTCCATATTTCAACAGAATTAATACGATCTTCTTTGGGGTGGGGACTGGGGTGGTGGAACTGAATCATGATTATAAAGCAAAGCATATTTATAATTAAAAATCAGTTAGGGAATTTGACGTCATAACCCCTTGTTTTTTCTTTTCATTTTGTACTGCTTCAGTCCATCGTAGCATGGCACAATTACAACACTAAATTTACTTTCTGACAAATGCAAGCATCTCCTCCTAACACTATCACATACCAAAACAGGAAACTAAACTGAGCAGAGATGCCTGGACTGTAGCAACTTTAACTCAGAAGTAACTTGAGGAAATCAAACTCAAAGACAAACTCTTCTTTTTCAGCTACCAACAATCAATGTCAGTGAATTTGCATAAACTAAAAAGCAATCTGGTTGGTATTATAAGGAACCCCTTGCTCAAGAAGCTCTGGAAGTGCAAAAGGTTCTGGAAAGATTCCTGTTGTGTTGTTCAAGGAGTCCGCCAGTGATCACACGTACAGATAGAGGACTTCAAAGGTATTTCTTTCCCTTTTGAGTTCTAGTTCCTTTGGAGGATTCATTCTGTGACAGAAGTAATATAATTAATACTAAAACTTGACATACCCTGATTTAGACCAGTGGTCTCCATTTAGGACAAGCTGGTACATGCCAGTAGCAGAACCCCTACAAAGCAAACTGACAAGTCCAATTACTTTTATGGTAATATTGGATGGACAAACTGACTCTGATGGTTGAGGGACTCCATTTTTTCCCTCCTTAAGTCTGTCGTGAAGTTCTGGATAGACCCTGAATTGCAAACAAAATTTAGACATAACCTGACCCATACTGAGTAATGGGACTCTGCTAATCCTGGATAACTCTGTGCTAGATGCATACCAGAGCTTTTAAGAGAGGTTTCACATGTTTGGATGTTCCTTCTGCTAGCTGGAGGTAGTAAGAGGACAGACACAGCCTAACGACATATAACTGGCCAACTGGAACATCAAACTGACACTTCTGAAAACAATAATGAACAGTTTTCTGCTGCTTGTCAGTCTTAGAAAGAATAAAAAAGCCTCACAAAAGTAGAGGATCAGCTTCACCTGGGAGAAGTGAGAGAAGGTAGGATTGGAACACATTTCTATGGCTTAGAAATCAGTGGCTTCCAGGCCTCTGAAATGCTAGCTGTGTATCAATGCTAGTCTCAGGAATTAAATACCTGATGACTTCTAATGGCTAAAACATCAAATAACTTGATTTTATCCAGTTTTTATTAAAAAAAAGTCTTCCACTGCCCCTTTACGCTCTAGAGGAAAGAGTTATTTGTACAGGTTTACTGGGTAAGCACAAGAGGATGAAAGAGAGTACCTCATGTTTCCCTAGGTATTGAGTGACCTGAGGAGCTTGTATCTCCTTGGGTGGCAGCATGACCACAGCCTCCCTCTGGGCATTAGTAAACAGCCTGAGTTACTGCAGGAGCATGCAAACACTTTCCAGAAGGAGAAAAGAAAGCACTGTCAGGGCATAAGGACCCCCCACGCTGTGATATTATGCCTATTCCAAGCTTAAGTAATCAAAATGCCTTCAGCAACCATTGCTCAAGCAGTGCATGTCCTCCACTCTCCCTCCCAGAAAGCTTTAAGACACTTAAATTGAGTCATTTGTTTGTAAACAGAAGTGTATGGATAGCATGGGATTAGGATGTATACTTAATGGTGGGTAAATGTCAAGATACATTCTTTTTAGGTAGATTAATTTTCATTCCCTTTTTTCACTGCAGTAAGTTATGCAGCTTTAGAGAAGTAACAGTTGTTATGGAAGCTTCACAAGGTATTGAGCCATTTTAAAATAATGCAACATTTCCAATTTGCAGTCCCAATATACATTGGCCTAGTCCTATGATTCAAAAGCTAGGCCTTAATTGTCTTCCAGCCACTACTCTTAAAATGCAGAAACCATTTCTTTCTCACACCCATTTACAGTCTCTCTTTTTTCTTTCTTAGCAGCAGTGTCCTAGTGCCTGAGGTAATAATTTATACAGTGCAGAGCTGCTACTTTGGAAAACAAAACCAAAGTTACTGCATATAAAAAAATAGGCCTTCAAAGAGAAAAAAAACCCTAAAAGTATTTATTAGACAACTTTTAATAGTAGCAAAACTGGGATGCAGAATTCCTAAGCTCAAGTGGTTGTTCTGTGTCCCATACCAGGGGGTATACACAGTACCAGTCCGATTGCTCGGAGCTTTTATGGCTGTCACATACCTCAGGAGTATATGCCATAGCAGGTGATGCCAAATGGAAATGCTCTTACCCTTTCAGCCCCATCAGGAAATCCATACCTGCACACAGCCACCACCTTGATCTTAGGGAAATCATTGTAAGGAAGTCGTATCTCTAATTTACTTGGTTCAAGTTGAGAGAAGGCAACAAGGCAGAACTGTACAGAGCACTGTGACAGACAGTTTCTTTCTGGACCACTGGAAAGGCTGTGTAACTCTGCAGTCTCTAGCATACACCTTTTCACAAGGAATCAGCCTTCACTTCACTGCCACATGCACTCCAGCTCTTCCAAGCAGTGCTCCTTGCCTCAAACTATAAGCCTAGAGGCACTATCAATACCACATTCCTCGTGGTCTTTTTCAGTCCTTGCATTTAAGGCATGCATTGAATCTTCCCCAGGGCACATGGAAAGTAAGAAAACTAGATTTCTGGTATTTCCCAACTGGCACACTAGTATAATGTTAAACCACTCTGTTCCTGAGTCTACCTATGCCGCACAGAGGGCATATAAAGCTTCATTAATTTATGTTTGTAGAGTGTGAGCTTCTCAGAAGGCAGGCATGGTGTAAGTAGGAATTACTCCTATTAAATCAGGTATTGCGGGAAATGATTGCTCATTGTGGACTGAAGCTTGTTCCTCTGTTCTTTAAATAGAGAGAATGGAGGCAGCAACGTCAATGGAGACTGCATTCCTCATCATACATTAGTTTATTCATATAGTTCAAGCCAAAACGAATTCTCCTGGCACCTGTTCCAGCACTTTGTGTTGCAAACCTGAGCTGGGGACTGGATCCACTCTTTGTAAGTGCAGACATTTCCTAGGTACTATGTGTAGTCTCTGTGGGGGATGAATCAGTTGTCACGGGTACTTTCTGTTTACAATCCCACCAACTGGAACTGGCGTCTACTACAGAAAGACAGTCTCTTGTTGAAAGCAAAATACTTAGGAGCAGATCCTGGCTAAAGGGATGGAAGAACTTTGAGGGGAAAAAAAACAGACCGAAGGAAATGAAGAGAAGGAACCAGAAAAAGAAATCTCAATACTAGCAGAAAGAGAATTAACACTTTTATACAGATAAGTGAATTGCTTATGTAAATAATTCTAAGATTAGTTATCACAGTCCGGTAATTCGCCTCAATTGCCAAATATGCACAGTTATTTTTCATCTTTGATAATGTTATAATGTTATTTCAAGTCAACTAAGTACCAAAAAAAAGTATATGAATTCCCGATCATAATCACTGACTTCTTGTCTGAGCTGGAACAAATCACTTAACCTTCCTACACAATAGGAAATAATAAGATGTGTCTGTTTAGAATGATGTTATGAGAACTATCTAATATTTTAAACTGCTTTAGCAGGGGCCGTCACTCTTCAAGTATGGCACTATCAAAGCACAAAGGTGAGACCCTAAGTGTAAGTCTTATTAGTTACACTGTTAACGGTGTGAAAGTGCAGTGAGGATAAGTGAGGGCAATGATCACTTTATGCTTTGTCACAGTGCTACTTCATGTATCATCACTTCGTTTTTCAGAGCACATCTCACTGGTAAAAAGGGGTTCCAAGTAAACATGAAAGATAACAAGCAAGAATGGAAAATGAAAGGGAATATTACACTGTTGTTTCCTTTCTCAGCTGCTAGCACCTCTCAGAATAACCTTCAGCTCACTTCAGTGTTACATTGTCATTTTTCCCCCTTCCTTTTTCACTCCAGACTTCATTTGTATCTCAGGCCTGAGTTGCAATGCCTTGGCATACAGTCAAAGCACTAGTATGAAGAAGCCACAAAGCAGTAGCTTCACTTGTATATCATTCTCATTTTACCATTAGACCAACTGGACATCTCTTCTACGGTTGCTAGGCAGAGAGAGTGTGTGCGTGTGTGTCCACATGTATGTGGGTACATGTAATGACGATGCCCAGCCAAAAATATCTGTGACCTTACCAGCCACATAAAACCTGGAAGACACAGGTGTTATTGAGTAAGAAAGCAACCTGGCTGCAAAGGCAGGGAGGGAGGGCATGAACCAACCCAAATCCTCAGGAAACCATACTCCTTAAGTTCATAGCCCATATATGACCACCACCTAAGCTTTAACTCCTGAAACTTATGTTGCAGCTCTATATTACAAAACAAGTATCACAGAATTCAGACCAGTGCGTAAGGTAGAACAGCCTGTCAAACTCCAGTTCACCTTTCTCTAGCTTCACAAAGAGTTTTTAATTAGTCTATCCAGACCCTACAGATTACTTTGCAGACTGTTCCTTTCAGCATAGTCATCTGAGGAAATTTTAAAGAGGTGCCACAGAACTTCACCTCAAAGTGAATTTTGAAAAGATTTATGAAAGTTGCACTGTCTTCAGATAGAACTGGAGCATTTTCTATTTGGAATTAGAGAGAGGTTTCAAGTTTGCTTGAGACACATACTGTTTTCCATTGCTCATTTCCCCACACCTTAAAATGCCTGTACATATAGAGAGCAATTCTTGGTGATAGCTCCAAAGAAATAGTCTAATTGAAGGAAATTTACAGGTTCCTGGAACTAAAGGAGTGTTGTAAAGCCCAGGAAAGTGGATCCAACTTTCTTTCTCCCATCAATAAATCCCCTAGGAGTGTCAGAGTTTTTTTCTTTACAGGTCACCAACCTTGATGGATGAGTGCAGCATAATCAACAACTTACAGAAAAACTGGGAGGAGCTTTAATTACAAATATAAACATTACCAAAGTAAGCACAAGTAAAGAGTTAGTTTAAACAAGGAAAACATCTATGTAGTAGCGTGGGAATTAAGGGATAGCTCTTCTGCTATTGTTTGATTTTTTTGTGCTCTGTCTATTAGCATATTTGGAGAAATACTACTATTAGCATATTTGGAGAAATTATGAAAAACTAGTGCTTTAAACAGAAGGGTTTGCATGCACTTATGAAAATACAGCACTGCCAAAGCATCCCTGTAAACTAATTGAATGAATGCACTGTTGCTACATAATGTCAGCAAACAGCAGGGCATGATTCTTATAGAAATGCTATGGTATCACTTTTTTGGGGTACAATTTTTTATGACTTGCCCTTCCAAAAAAAAAGGAAAGGAAGAGAATAAAGGGGGAAAAAAATCCAAACAGCTAATGCAAAACCACTTCTACCGAAGTGCCGTAAAGCAGCCAAAGCATTCAGCAGCCAGCCAGATAATTTCATTTCTTCTCACAGAAATCACTCCAGGGTTTTTACAAAACAAAGCAAAGAGTGAATATATAATTGTGCAACATTGTTTTAAAATTAAGGAAATTCAACAGTACAACAGCTGTAACAACAGTTACAAAATCAATGTGTTGTTTATTTCAGCTTACTTTTTTCTTCTTTGCGAGCTGGTATTCACTAGTATTCATGCGTTTTCATCTCTCTTACTAGAGGGGTCTACACTGTAATGAACAGAGTGATTTCAGAAGGGAAGAAGGTAACAACATTTTCCAGGAAAAATACTAAGATGTTTCCTGAGTGTTCTAATGAAAGAGATGGAAAGGTTTGCGAAAGGTGAAAGAAGGAATAGACCCACTTTTTGCTATACTCGATAGTCAAGTTTTTCCATACTTAAGATCATTAAGAATTTTCAAATATCTCAACAGTTGATATAAAAGGGAAGGCAATGTATTTGGAAAGAAGAGAGACAGCTGTGAAGAGAACATTGTGGATTGAAAGCAAAGGAAATGTAGGTTAGACACTAAGGAAAAAAAACAGCTTTCCAAGAGTAAGGATAATGATGGGCTAAAAAGATTACATAAAAAGAGACTGTTACACTGGAAGTTTTTAAAAAAAAGTGTATAAAATATTTATCAGGAAGGGTTTATAGACAGGTGAATCTCTCTTTTGGCAGACAGCTTTCTTGACTGCATGATCTCTGTCTTCTATCAGAGAAAACTAAGAAGTTATGAAAATACAAGAAAGGAGAGACAGGAAGAGAGAAAGCCATTTTAGCTTAATAAACATTCACATATTGTTCTGAATCACCACCCTTAAAGATGACTTGTCCATGTTACATGACTCAGAACCTTCCTCAGAATTTATCTGGAAAAAATTTAAACCTATGTGCTGAACAACAAGTGCCGTAACAGTAAACAGAGTTTTAGTGTGGGACTCAAGAGATCTACATCCTATTTCTGATGCTGCCCATAGCCTAAAAAGTGATTCTGGTCATGACACTCCACTTAACTCTGTCTCACTTTCACAGTCCATAAAATAATATTTACTTTGTTGTTCATGTGCTTCTAGATGAATTGGTGCAAATCCCAAGGCAGAGCTACATATCGTTATTGTTGTTGTTGTTGTATTGCTATTACTAATATTAATATTAATTATTTTAACCTGTCTTGGCTGACACAACTTTTAAATCAAGCTAACCGAACAACTTTTAAAACTGCACACTCATGATGAAGTTTTCTATCTGTCGTTGTTTGATATGTGAATGTGACATTGATATGTGACAATGTGAAAAAATAACCATACTGTAGCTTTCAGTTTAAGGATTTTATGTCCGTTTTTACCTAAGCCTCAGCAGAAGTATCTAACTTCCCCTTCACATGCATTGGCCCAATAATTAAAATACATCTAAAAACTGTAAGCAATAAAGAAGTCATACATATGCTATTTAATGATGGAACTAGAATCTTGAATGAAAATATATCTTTGGACAACTCCGTCTTCTGGGCATTCACTCAACAACACTACCACTACCAGGAAAATAATCAGTGCTAGCAAACGTACCAAGGGACTGAAACTCAACCACCTGTTAAATTACGCAAATAGTCCCTGGCATAGTTTTATTTCTGGCCAACTAGGCCTCTCCCAAACTATATTTTAGACAAGCTTCAGGAGTTAACAGTATTCTCCACAGTCTATTTGCCTGCACTCACCTTCTTTTGTAGACTAGCAAATTTTAATATGGACATGGGTCACTCTGTGACAGTTGACCTCATTGGCATCAACAGTCACAGACACATTTAATTTCCTAGTGCAGATCTTGCCAAGCAGCTCTTACATTAAATAAACTAATTTTTATTCTAGCTTGAGCCAAAAATAAAGCAAATGGTTTCTTTTAATAAAAGTTTGCTGCAGCTAATTGGCTGCAACTTTACTTCTTAATCTATTGGCTCTGTCCTTTAACTAAATGACAGCTTGATGTGCAAAGCTTTAGGAACCCCTTGTGTTACTACTAAATAGGTGTAACTTCCTCACATTTGAGCTGTCCACACACAACCTTACAATCATCTGTTAAGGCAAACCAATCACATGATATACTTTACAAGACCTACTGGTTTTTAAATACCCATGTCGACAATATTTTTCATCAATTCAGCAAACTGTGTCTGGCTTCCCTTTAGTATAGAAGTTCCCTTTCCAGTGGTACAAGGAAACTCATGAATAAAAAGTCAGAATCACTCTTGTTGCTTCAGGAGGTGTCTCCCTTGTAATGACCATAAACTCTACCACTTTCAATGATTAAAAGTTGACTGCACATGGCCCAGCCCAATCTGCTTTATTGTGTTACGACCATATCTCACAGTCAGGTAAGATTTTAGCTTTGTAATATAGCTGTTTTGGCTACTTAATCTTGGGACTACTCATTTGTAGCACAAGGTGACCTTTAACAAAAGCTTGTCTTTCCACTGTAGTAAGATGTAAGTGGCCTTAAAAAGCAGACGAGTGGTAGTCTTCATGAACTGAAGATGTAGTAGTTTGCATCTCATTCAGATGACAAGTATACGGATTAATAAGTAATATATTATTAATATGTATTTATTTCCTCCGCTGTATGCAGTTTTATAGCAGGATGCATAATTAATGTACTATTTTAATCATGCTATAATAACGAAAGTCTCACAAAAGCAATACACAACTGGGTTTTGTGCAGTCAGCGATGTCTAGTGGGAAGCATTTTCATGTCAACTATAAATAAATAATTAGAAAGATAAACAAAATGCATGTCACTGGCATTATTAAGGCAAAAGGTCTTTCTGTAGTTTTGTTAAATATCAACAAGAGACACTGTAAGGTTTCATTTCTGATGTTTGTTTTTAAACAAGCCACTTGAAAGAGAATGGATTGGAAAAACTCAGCTGTTGAATTACTGCCCTGGCCTTCTTATAAGGTTTGATGTGCCTCAGTGGTTTATTTCTCATAAGCTGCTCACCCAGCAATGGGGAAAGCAAACTGACAAGAAAAATGGTCGGCAGTGGGAAAAAAGGCGGGGATGGAAGGAAACATTGATTTCTCTAAATGGAGAATGCAAGTTTACACACTCTAACACCAAAATGCACGGGTGAACAAGAAAAAGCACTAGCCCCAGGACTGGCAGTCAACTGTAGCTCATGATAAAGTAAATGCATGGGATTTGGCATCTATCTATGAAGACTGTTGTGCTTCTCCCCTTGTAGCAGGACACCTTTGTAAAGATCTGCACTGAAGTTTAGTTATGTGACCCTAAACTGAAATGTCACACTGCTTTCAAATATTGCTCCCTACTGTCTACTGTTAATATCTAATTAAATATTAAAAAATAATAATGACCAAATTACATAAATTAACCTACTTAGCATCAACTATACAGATACTGCATGGTAAGAGACCTCTCTAGTAACTGCAGAAGATTTGAATTTTCTAATCCTCCTAATTGTATAAGCTATTATTTTAAAAAATCAATAGCATTCTAACACATTAAAGTGACGTTATCAAGGTCTTTTAAAATCTAAAACCAGCAATAACAACCAGCAGGACTTGTGTCCTTACAGATGTGGTAACTCTTAGAATTAGAAAACACTCTGCTTGCTTTCTATGTGAGATATTGATGCCTCTGTTCCTTACTGTATTCTATCATCATTATGGCTATTTTTCCATTTACTTAAGTGTTATAATCAGCATAACATGAACATCAGTGAAGAATGTAACTGGAACCAACTTCACTGCCAGTGGACATGGCCACAGTTCTGTTAATTTCCATGAACTTTTATAAATAATGCCGGGGGGAAAAAATTGGAACTCTAATACCTGGAAGCCACTTAAGTCAGTCTATTATAAGTGCCAAAAATAGGACCAAAATTAATTATTTAAATTCTAACTAACTTAAACAGTGTTGATTCCAGTGGGCAGCAGTATTAATGCTCATGTCCATGATGCAGCCTTATTAATGCTGAAAAGGTTGCAGAATTCCTATGTTAATAACTGTGAATAAGTTTCTGTTGACTATGAAGTATAAGATGTGGGATGGTTTATCTGCCAGTTTTATATATTTCTTTACACAGAGTTGGTATTTCTTGTTAAGGGAGGATAAAATGACAACCAGGCAGCCAAGCTGAATCCCTCCAAAGTTAGTAAAGGTTGAGGAGACACCATAAAAATAAAGAAAAGAAATATTCTTTAGGGAACAAGTTGCATGGAGCAACAGGATGAATCCCAGCTTTGGCATAGCACAGCTTCATGTACTTCCTTACTATGGGCTGTGCCAAACACACAAACATCTGTATTTTTCACTTCTGCTGTAATCATCAGGTTTGAACTCAGCCATTCAGTTTCAGTGGGCAGGTATGTGATGCTTTTTACTATCTTGGCCTTTCTTTTGATGTTGTCTGTGATTTTCCATTGTGTCCATCATTCATGAAATTTCAATGTCCCCTTAAGCTTTTAACCTCTACTTGTAAAATATGGATTTTCTTTTAGCTTATATACTTCTTTTAATATGGCAAAGTAGTTTCTCACTCTGATGGTCAAGTCTGCTGCCATAATCAGTTGACGACAGAATGCATATTACTATTCTTCTTTTTATTTATTTTTAAGCAAGAGTTTTCTTGGGTTACTTTCAAGGAGTGGGATAGAAGGTTATAAAATTTTAAAGAGAAGGCTTCCAAAGATATACTTTTGTGAAAAAGTAATATCACTTGGGACTGCCTGCAGCTGGGAAGGTTAAAATGAATCAACTAAAATGATGAAGTTAATGCAGAGAAATTAAAACACATTAAACTATATGTAGATGCTCTCATTCTGAATTAAAATGCCTTTATTTGTTGTAGTTTAATCCTCCCTTAAGCACTCTACTTCTCAATAAGGGTTTCCACATAGGGGCTTAATGGTCCTTAATTTAGCTGCATTAACTTCATACTTTCAGTTGTTCTCCCACATAGAATTGCCATAAGATATCTAAAACTACTGCATTTGCTTGGTGATTGCACAGTTAGGAACATAAAAGGCATATCTAAGTGGTGCCATTTATAACAGCTTTAATTTGAACCTCAAAACTATTGATGCAGAACTATTAATGCAAAACTATGGACACTTCAAAGCTTCTTTTAAAATCCGTACCTCTTTTTAAACAGTTGTCTTCAGTGGGAGATCTCAAAACACTCTGCAAAGTATGCAAATATTGTTGTTCTTATTCTTCTGAAGAAGTAAAGCAACAGAATTTAGGGTGAAACCCATAAAGGAACTTAGCATCATTCAGGTCTTCCCAAGTCTGCACTTCCTGGGCAAATGCTCCAAAAGACAGACAGCACCACTTTATATTCTAAACATATTTTGAATGAAAGTGGCTGTGGTCATGACTACTTGCAGCTAAACTCACTGCTGTCTGTGTGCGTTAAGCTCCCTTGCAGAGCTCCTATCCCGACCAGATCCCCATGGGATCTAGGCACAAGGATGCTTACTTTGTAAATTTAAATAGGGTAAAGTGCAAGTTGGACTGCTCTTCCAAGATAGCAATGCTTCTGGGAAAATCCTGACAAAGAACTTTTCACTCACTTGGGAATTTGAAAAATGAAAACCTACATCACCAAATGTCTAATTAACATGAAAATCATGGAATATGCTAACCAGTGTAAGTAAAATGGCTGGTGAATATTTGAGAAGCTGATAATGGCATAGAGACGCTTTCCAGGCTCACTGAAAACCAGTCCAGGTTGGAAGAACCGTGCCTCTGGCATAATTAAATATCCCTCAGGTTGTCTTTTGGGAAAAAAAGAAAAGAAATAAAGGAGTTCAGTTCTACAGCTCAATGGGACAATGCCCACTTTATGACAAAAACCTCTCTAGAACTAGTAGGTAGAACTGGTAGTGTCATCTGGGATTTTAGCCCTGTGGGCTGGCTGATATCGGAATTGTGAGACAGAGAGATGAGATAGAAGATTTAGTCTGAAAAAAAGAAGGAACAGGGTTTCTGGCAGCACAAACATTGAGAGAAATGTGGAATTTTTTTTGAGACTAAAAAAAAAGAAACAGTTTGTCTTAGGTATGCAGAGAGAAGCAAAAAGAATAAAGATTACACTAAGGTTATAGTCCCAGGAGGCAGGAGGGATAGTGAAGTTGTAAATGGAGACAGAAGGGAGGCAGAGGAGAGGGACTGAGGGGAGAGATAAGAAATGGTTTATGTTACAAGAAGTCTAAATGTCATGCACTTCTCTTCCCCCCCTTTCAGCTTAACAAGTGTTCTGAACCACAAGAAACATGGATGGTATCAGAAAGGTAAGGTCTTCCCGAGGGACGACTGTCATGGTAGGATTATTTCTTTTTACATCCCCAACACTGACAAATACACTTTTATAAACAATGTTCTGCTCTTAAAACATATAATTTATGCCTTAATAATTCAGAGGTTTCAGAAACTATTTAACAAAGCAATATTTACCATAGATGCTGAACTAAAAAAAAAAACAGAAAAACTACAAAAAGCAAGGGAAGAAGCATTTTCAACTCTGAAGTTATGAATGTGGAGTAAGCAGATATATCACTTCAGATGTATTGCACGATTGTGTAAGAACAATAAAAATAGGTACCTAAACAGACAAAAACCATTTTCATATTTGTACCTCAATTCAATGTTCAGGTGTACTCAAAAGCAGTTTAAACCGGAGCACAAGTTCTGGAGCACAAGCCTTATGAGGAGCGGCTGAGGGAGCTGGGGTTGTTCAGCCTGGAGAAGAGGAGGCTGAGGGGAGACCTCGTTGCTCTCTACAATTACCTGAAAGGGGGTTGCAGAGAGGTGGGTGGTAGTCTCTTCTCCCAAGTGACAAGTGATAGGACAAGAGGAAATGGCCTCAAGTTGCACCAGGGGAGGCTTAGACTGGGTATTAGGAAAAATTTCTTTACTGAGGGAGTGGTGAAACACTGGAACAAGCTGCCCAGGGAGGTGGTGGAGTCACCATCACTGGACATGTTCAAGGAATGTGTGGACGAGGCATTGTGGGACATGGTTTAATGGGCATGGTGGTGTTGGTTGATGGTTGGACTTGATGATCTTACAGGCCTTTTCCAACCTTAGTGATTCTGTGATTAAACTGCCCTTTGCCTTTGCCCCTTTCACTCAGGGCACATTTTCCCAATCCTCCTCACGTGCAGGTACCAATGTTCTTCTGATCCCCCAAGGAAGCGTATTTAGCTCGCTCAGCCAGAAGAGAATTACTTACTTTGTTTCAGTATGGTTTGTTTTCTGTGGACATGGCAAGCAGCAAGAGCTCACAGAGGTCAGACAGAGCGGAGGATGGGGACTTGCACCTGGGGGCAACGGAGGAGGTACCTCCATACGGCAGATTTTGCTGGTTCGTACTGCCAGGGACCCTCAGCAGAGGGGATCCTTTTCTGAAAGTGTCAAGTGTATGTTTGCAGTTTTGCAGTTGCACATTTTAACTTTGTTTTTCCCCATTATAATTTTTTTCAGTTACTCCAGAGTTGATCCATATGTGTGGAGAAGTACATTTATGCACCAGTAATGGCTTTCATTACAGTTCTCTGATTTATTTCACATAAAGGTGAAATGTGAAGGATATTACCAGGTAGTTCTCAGCTCTCAAAATCGTTCTGTTGTTTCCTTCTATTACTATTCCATATTTTGTTTTTCCTTCCTCTTCTTTCAAAATCCAATAGTACAATCAGTGTGTAAAGTTAGTAGTGTTGAAATGAGCATTTCTATGACACTTCTCATTATAGTGATTGGAAGTTTGCTCTCCACTGATGTTTGTTACTAAGCAAGCAAAGAGAAACGAACCCAGCTTTTAAACTGTGCCATGTAAAAATCAATTGAAGAGAACAATAATCCTGCTGATGTTTTGGAAAAGAAATCACCTATATCTGGAATCATTATGTACTTACTCTATACACAGAACTATGAGTCTTTCTCATAAGTTTCAATAACTCTTTTCGCACCCCTACAGTATTTTTAACTTACAGTGGTTCTGATAACATCCTCAATGTACTGGGAAATTTATCAAGTTGAGGTCTTAAAGAAGCATCATTCTTTCTGTTGCTTTAAATAAGGGGAGATAATCTACCACTGATCAAAATATTTCAGCCTCAAATAATGCTGGTTCCTAGGTCCCTTGTGAAAAAATGCAATCCACTACAACTGAAGGAAAAATATTGGAATCATGCAACATCTTGCTCAACTGGCAGAGAAGAATTAAGACAGGAAGAAGTTACCTACAATGCTCCAAAAGAGTCAGTGAAGTCATCTGCACAAAAGCTACCATCATAATTTGCAATGCAAGTCTCTCCTGCCCATAAGAGACTTGATTTTTAAACACTAAGAAGCTCATTCATGGGAGAGGTCTTTTCAAAATTCATTTTGACCACGCCTCTATGTTCCTCCAAGCTTCCCTGTTCATTCAAGTACTATGGCAGAAATGGGCATTATTTTTCTTCAGGAATTTGTCTGGCTTTATGTCTGCTTAAGTCACTTGTCACTCAGAAGCTGTGGTATGCACTGATACTCTAAAATTTTGAAAGAAATTCCAGCTTTTTTTAAAAAAAACCACAGTCAAAGCACCATATAAATACTTTATTGGTAATTCAGGATTATTACCGGGATGTAACCAAACAGGAATCTCAGAATAAAGAAGCTGTCATGTTCTAAACAGGTGACAGAAAATTATGATAATTACCAGCCAAGTTCCAACTTCTTATTACCCTATAGAGGGTGACCCTATCCAATTTATTCCTTCTCAGGGGAGGGGGTCATGTTCACCTCACCAAAAGTTAGCCTGAAAGCTGAAGTCTAGACTTTCCGCACAGTTACTGGAAGCAGGGACCATCAGAAGATATTCCTTCCCTCCTATCATAAATTCATACTTGTTAAACAGCTTACTTGTCTGTATCCTGTCCTTTCCTAAAAGACCATTTCTGAATTCAGAGTGATTTAATACCTTTTGCAAGACTTTTGACTACCTTTGAAATTCAGTTAATGTCTATACCTATGTTAACATCTGGGAAAGGGTCAGACAGACAGATTTTTCCCAGAGACCTTGTTTAAACAGAGACATGCAGCAAAATTATTCTGCATTTAATTTTTAAAGTAGATTATTTAAACTCCATTAAATCTTTGGTAGTCGTAATTCATTTGAAAGGGAGTTAAGTTAAACCAAATCAAGGCAATTTTTATTCTGAATTAACATCTATACAGGGACTTAATTAGGTTTAACTAATCCACTTCAAATTCGTTTTTACAGATTAATTTTCCTGAAAGTCTCCATATAAATAAGTTTTTAGTGAACTAAATGTAGTTTCAGTAAATTATTACCAAAACCTCATTCTATTTCAAACATGGATTGTGTTTTGGTATGTATTTTCTTGTTAAACTTTGACTACCAGAATATATCACAGTGACATCATGGCACTAATCCATTTAAATGTCAGTACTAAACTGACTGGCATTTTTTCAATGAAATGGTCTTGTTTTTAAAGCACTAGTTATTTAAAATAATGTTTTAGAGGCACTGCCACATCAAAAAGAGGTGTGTATGGTTTTGCAACTGGGTTGAAAATGTCCTCTTTTTTTTTTTCTTTTTGTGCTGTAAAATGTTTTAGACAATACACAAGGAATATTCTCAGACAGTCCTGCACAGCAAAGGCCTTATTCCAGTTCATCTTTACCCCATTAAAGCAGCAAAAATCCAGACCCAAATGAAAAACAAAATTAAACCACTGTTTATTCTCCAGTAGATGTATTTTAAACATAAATATTTAATTTTAATTAATTTAATTTAAACTGTGTGTGTTACTATTTGGAGAAATCCATACAAATATCATCCTTTAAAAAAAAAAAAACAAAACAACCTGCAGTTAATTTCCTTAGAAATAAGCAAGGATGCTGTATCCTACTTAGGGACAAAATTAAGGAATGGGATGTGGTTTAAATGATTCTTCATGTATTTATGGAGTGTTTCTTCTTTCTTTATCTGCAGGGAAACATAATAACCTCAACATTTTGGAAGCAGATGAGGGTAATGTGTGTTAGGAAATGTGGCCTCTAACCCTAGTTTTATTTTAGCTTTCTTAGTTTAATTTGGGGTAAGTCATTTCCCTTCCTGTACTTCACTTTCCCAATATGTAAACTGTGACTAAAAATATTGAACTCCTTTGTAAACTATTCTCAGATCTATGGTTGAAAAACATTAAGCAAAACAGAATACTGTATTACTATTTTAGTATTAAGGATGAAACATTGACACAATGATATAATCAAAAGATACTAGATGAGTTCAAATTACTAGCAGGGAAAAAAAAAAAAAGGGCAATGCTAGAAAGTGCAAACTGATATATTTACAATAGAAGCCTAAATTCATAAAACCTCATATCTGTCTGAAAAGCAATGAACCTAATACTTCCCCTGGATTTCAACAAAATGCATTACAGCAGAGCTTAAAAGGGAAAAGGGACAGGGTGGGTAAGGAATTATGTTTGGGTCACATTAATTGGTGGTAAATATATTAATACTACAGCATTCACCTCCAACTGACTGCTTGGAAACTGATGAAACATTATAAACACAAAGGTCATTGCAGTCAAGAAATGAGGTGGATTCCCAAGATGGAGTCACTAAACACAGAGAACCCTCAGTAGTAAAATAAAGAGCTGTAACATAAAAGTTCTCTCAAAATAATTGTCTTTGTTGCTGAGCTGGCTTTACTCAAACAAAAGTGCAGGCAGAATTATGCGTATGGGGTAAAGGCTAGGACACTTAATGACATCAGCTTCAGTGAGGAGAGAGTTCAGCACTTTCCATCCTTCACCACCCCAAAACAACTGTCAGACAAGGAAAATAAAATAATGGCTCTGAACACTAGAATATGAATTTGAATTAAGCAGTTAGCTGTAGTAAAATATTTATTATCACGTTGCTTAGCGCTATGAGCACCTTCAGTGCTTTCTAACGTCAAAGTCATAGGAGGATCTTATGTATTTTTTTACCCAACACAGAAGAGGTCTCCTTGGCTTATAATAATGGACTCTTGGAGCTGCTTCCTTAAACTATAAAGCTGCTAAAAAAAAGTTTTCCACATTATTTTTTTCTACATTATTCTTTGTTATTTTTTTTAAGAGACACTGACATCCTCACATTAGTATCTTAGTGTGAAACACAAATTTCTCAGGGAAGAGAGGGAAGGCTATCAGCACTATGGTCCCTGCTCCATCAGCCTCCATCATTACTTTTCACATTATTTGATGACTGGAGACTGTGTGGCAGGCATGCAGGCAGGGAAGTGGGAGAAAATACATAGTTCTGATTCCGTTCCAAATTTATAGTAAAATTAATTTCCCTGCTCTCCTGGCCCACAGTCCATGTGCCTTCTCTAAAGCAGAGGCATGATTTAGCCTGGTTTACCCTCTGTCTGACCTCCACAAACAGTTTATATCTGAAGCTCAGGAAGAAGCTCTAGCAGCATTGCAAGTACTAACATACAGCCATAATATTTCTGCAATAGAAGAATATTCTGCCATTTTCTCTAGTTTTTTATCCTCCAGTATTTAAGAACAGTGTATTCCTATTTCTAAGCATGGGAGCCACACGCCTCTGTCTGATCTATGACCTGTGTATGTTTCAAAAAAATATGCCAGTCTTGTGCTTTTTTATCATCACTCAAAAGTGAAATATTTTTCTTTTTTTTACTTTTTTCCCCCTAAGCAGGAATCATGTTGAAGTTATTTGACACAACCTATAGCTTTTCACACAAAGCAGAGGAATAAACATGAAGGGACCTGTGGTGAAAACAACAGGTCTAAGTGGAACGCAATGTAAGGGGCTGACACTGCAAACTGGATAACATTAATGTTCACCAGTTGCAAACAGAGAGGGAGAGATGATTCTAAGGATAATAACTTAAAATAAGCTTAAACCCTTCATTTAGCTTCTTCTAAGACCAAAGGTTAAAAGTAAGTTTGACACCTTGTTCTATTATTGCCTGTGCTCACCCTCAGGTAATAAAAGAACCAATGAAATATAATAATGGGTCCCTCTGCACCATAGCACTGCATCACATCTATTACATACCTCAGGAATATCAAACATACTCCTATGGAGAATTCAAAATCTCTAACGTGTGTTTTAAAAATTGCAGCAGCCACAACATTTTTAACTGTTTTTCTTCATTCTTTCTCTCACATTTTTTTTTGTTCTTTAATGATTTATCAGATTATCTGTACATCATGAAGTATTTATTTTCTTCCTAAACAATGTCTGCATGAAAACATCTAAATAAAAATATCTAGTATTCTCACAGTTGCTCTTACACCTTGTTCATAGGTTTTCTCACCTCATACCTGTTTTCCCTAGTTCATAGGCCTCTCTGGAAAGTAAACTGTATATTGATACATATTTTTGTTTGTTAATATCTCACACTTACTTTGTATGAGAGTCAATAACTAAATTAAATTAAAAAAAAAAAAAAGAAAAAAGCACTAAAGGATCTCTTGAAGTAATCCCCATATGATTTGATGTGAGCTAAGGAGCTGAACTTGACTCTGTGATATTGATTTAATGACAATTAATACTGACAGTCTTCCCTTTAAAATTCTCAATACTGTGTAATGCCATGAAAATTTAGATGTTTATCTCTTTGAACTATACAAACATAACAAATACTATTAATGCTAATGAAATATAGCAATAAACCGCAATTCTGTCATGTTAATAGTTTTGCTAGTGGTGTATAAATGCCCTGAATTAAGCTTCAGAACACACATAGGATCTAGGTATTATTATTCCAAGCTTACAAATAGGAAAACAGGCACTGCAGGATTGGTTTGCAGAGTTTAAATTGTAGATTTCATTCCAGAAAGGTATTACTGCAAGTAGTGGGATTTAATCATGTGCTTAAAATTTAACACATCCTAAACACTTTCCTGACTGAGGCCTAGGTGTGTGTCAGTGACAAAACTGTAACGCAAAACTTTGGCTGCCAGTTTCAAGTTCCTAGACATTTTTGCCATGAAGGTAAAGAGTTGACTTAATGTCTGCATATTCTAAGCGTTGATATTGTTCAGCAGGCATTAAAAAGCATGAAAGGATAAAGTATGGCTTACAAGGTAAGTACTGTATCTTCTCCTTGGTTTTGAAAAATAGTAATTCAGATTTCTTCAAAAATCATGTTATCTCGCTCTGTTCTACATTCTGTTCCCTATTTTTTGCCTTTTCTTTCAACCTCTTTAAAAGCTGCTAACATCAGCTGCTTCTTTGTGGATTTTTCTTTTTGCTTCATTGCCTACAAATTGCTCTAAGCTCTTCATTCCCTACGAACCTGTTCAGCTGGAGCAGAACAGCTGTACAGCAGGCTGTTCCTAGTACACCTCTGGAAAATGTATAGGGAAATGATAACAAGCCATACAGACTAAAGTTTTTTGTCTTCTGAAGATTTGAGAGGGAATATATATTTATATATATTTAAACCTGCATGCATCTAAGCAAATCTACAGTTGGGAAAGATAAGTAATCATTAAAATACTGGGTACATTTCTCCAGAGAGTAAAAAGACTAAAATTCTCAATCTCTGATTTACATCCCCCAGGGTGTCAGAGGATGTCTAACCATGTCAACTGGAGTGGAAAAACACTGCATGTCAGCATGAGGAGGCCTGATTGCTGTAAAACAAATGTCTTCTTAGTTCTTCACCTCCTTAACCCTCTCCCCCATACAAAAAAATGTTCACTCAACTGACTTTCATTCTTTAACTTCTTACTTAGGTTCAAAAGATAATGAACTCCACTACTCACTTGACCACAAAAGATAAATATATTTTCGGAAAAAGCACGGTTGTTTTGTTTTTCTGGTTTTATTTAAGTAGTCAAAAACAGTAAGACGAGAAACTTGAATACAAGTGTCTGAATAAAGAACAGATTTTTTCAGGGTAGGAGAGAGAATGTGTGAAGAGGAATAGTTTTGAGACTTGTTTGAAATTCTCCAAAAGGATGCTTCTAGCTGAAGAAAATCGACCCTGAGTTTCTGATTAAAAGCTCAAAGAAGGAGATGGAAAGATTGCTACTGACTTCGAAGTATTATGTGTAAAGGACCTGGTTTAATACAGGAATGAACTTCAGTTTCCTCTGATACAGACCTGCCGTACGGAAGAATATTTGGAGGTCCCAGTACACTTGGCAGATCCTAGTGCTACAGACTTCACCATGGCCAAAGTGTCCTTGGGTCTCTGAAGAACTCCACAAAACCCTTTTGATTCTTGTCTGAAATGTTTAATGGTGTTGGGATACTTGGAGGATCATAAAAGACTCAAATAGCATTAAAAGATTTTGGTATAGCCCATCATTACTGGAAAACACAGCATTTCTAGAGCTGATGTCATCCCGCACTCACACATAGGAGATCACACTACAATCTGAGAATCTAATAAAAGCCCAGAAAAAAACCCTGATAAAACACAAAATAATAACTATGGAATGGCTCATTAGCTTTCAAAGTTCCTAAAAGGTTGAAGATTTCTGAAATGTCTGTCCTTCTGCAGTGCCTGCAAGCCCGATATGAGATTTAATGAGTCCTCTATATCAACACAGAAAGAAAGAAATGTTCTCTTGCTTCCAATTCAGCCAGCTGTCTTTTTACCTCCGTAAAAATAGTTATGCCAGAGACTTAACTGCAATTTAAGAGCACAGTGTACTGTTTCAGTAATATGGATAAGATGACCAGCTTTTTAACAGTTAAAAATGGATGCTTTTACGCAGTAGAGAAAAAACTGCAAATTAAATTTATTCTAGCATCAATTTTTATTACTATTTTCCTCCAAGAAAAATAAAATCGATAGGAGGAAGGATTTCTCAATACAAGTAGCAGCTCTTAATGCTTCACCATTCAAAGTGTTGACATTTACTTCACTAAATTCTAGCCAATGACAATAAAATCTTCTTTAGATGATGACCTATGCACTGATAATTCCACACATAGCATGTTCAATATCTACTGTAATTGTACATACAGTTTGGTTTATTTTATTTCTTACCCAGATTTACCTTGGAAAGTTACAATATTGAACCAAAACTAAAGAAATGCAAAAGCCTCCATAAGCAGAGGGAACAAATTGTGTTAAGTTTAAAGAATTCTATTGTAACATAACTGCTGTGGGGATGGGTGTTAAGTGAACAGAACCTGGGAGTGTAGGTGGAGAAGGATGCAATCATTTCAGTCCTTTTCAAAAATATTGAACAAATGTTGTGGACCTGATACTACAGCCTAGATGGATTCCTCCTAATTTCAAAATTCCTGCTAAACCACTAAGTTACCTCTCTCTTAACCGGACTAAAAAGGACCAGAAAACTGGTGGGGTTTATTTCATCGTCTTTGTAATAATCTAGCCATAATAGTTGTCCTTGACACTGTATTATCAAGAACAAATTACTGCGTAAAACCAAATAGGAGTTTTGTGTTGTTTTTTTTAAATCTTATCTTCAACAGTTTCCATTTTAAAAGTGAAAAATTCAAAATTTTATCTGTTTTGAGGTCACTCAATACATTTGTGCATACAAAATAATATTAATTATTATTAATAATAATAATACTACATAGAGCTTAAGGTTGATGGACTGAATAGATATAACAAAACAGGAGAAGATAATATTATTATAGAGGGAAATTGGTTATTGAAATTAATGTGTATCTGAGTCAGAGAACAGTGTTTACACACATACTGTGGTACATACTGGATAGTTAATTACCCCTTGAAAATCTTAGATTTTATTTTGATTGTCAAGTAATTTTAGCATCAAGTTCTATTGCAGGAATTACACTGACCCCAATACACACTATCTGCAGCAGGTTTCAGCCTTAACTAAACTTTACTTAGCATTTGAATAAACCTGCAATTTAATCAAGAGATAAATGTAAAAAAAAAATTATTTGTAATGAAACACAGCCTAATAAAGACACAAGCAAGGCTTAAGAAGAATGGAGGATTTGTGAAAAGTCTTCTCATGCTACACTGCCCCTAAATAAACAATGAAATCTGAGACCTTGTTTTGGTAGGGTAGATTGTTTTCAGTTATCACAAAGCTGATGAGACTATTGCTTCCACTCAGTTCTTAGATTTAGTGGAAAGGATATAAATTTTCTGGAAGATGGTGAAAGAATGTTGTAAATATGACAACAATGGAGCGATTAGCACAATGTTTTCTGAAATACAAAGCCATAAAGTGAAATAAACTGGGGTTTATTTTTATATTAGTTGGTTGGGTTTTGTTTGCTTTGTTTGCCTGTAATTATAAAATATTCAAAACGGTATTTGATGAACAGAATGATGAAAGCTACAACACATATACTCTAGCATACGTTGTCAACTCTTTTGGCATTAGCTTGAGGAGACTGATTTCATCCTTGTGTATGTGGGGCTGTGTTAAGTTAGATCATCTACACTCAGAATTACCTGTCTGATGATGCTAACGAAGAGCATGGATGTTAGGTGCCCAAGGCTGTAACAGCATTTCACTCGTTTCACTTGCTGTGCTGCCTACAGCAAGTTACCATCTGACATACCTTACCAAGAAACAGCAATCAGTTCATGGGATTCAACCAACAAAATAATTTTTTTTAAAAAATCCCACCCTGGTGGCAATAACATTATGCTATTTAGATATTGCTAAATTAAATTTTTTTTTAGCCCTTTTAGGCTAAATTTACTGTCACTGTAGAATACAATTTTATGTTTTGTATTCCTTAGAAAATATTGTAGCTACATTTTAGGCTGTTAAAATCTCACAAATAATTTAGATATCTTTGGCATGAAATCTAGTTATCACAGCTTTAGTAAATTGCCTGTGAGTACATTAGTAGCCCCGACATTACTGACAACCTGTATTATAACAAAGGGCAAGTTTTTTTTCCAAGTTGTCTAGTTACAACAAAACATCCTGAAATCTCCTATGACCTGATAGCAGAGTATTTTACTCGGGTATCTGATGCTTTATGTCCTTTTACTTATATATCCAATAAAAGCCTCTTGATATATTAATCCTGAAGAACATATATTTGTAAGTTGAAAGATTCAGCTTAACTCTTAAGTACATTCTTCCACAGTTGTTTCCCTCCTATAAACACACCAAAAGACTCTCCTCTAGCTGTGGAGTCTTCCTTTAAGTTCCCCAGGGCAGATTTAATACATTTTCAGCACTGTAAATCTCAGTCTCCTCTAGCCAGGGAGCTCCTAATCCAGTGACTAATAGTAAACACGAATAATTACAGAGTCCATATCGTCATGTTCAACACTCTTGTCACATCTTAAGACAAAAGGATCCAGGAGTATATTCTCTTGGTTGTCAACTTACCCATTCTTCAGCTCATAGGTGGCCTGCAAATTGCACATGCAATGGTAAAACCTCATTCTGCTTCAGGTGGTAGAGAAATTTTTGAAGGACTCGCTTCATGACAATTCCCTAAGTGTCCCCACTTAAATGCTTTAAACCATCTTCAGCCATCTTGTAGTGATGGTGCTGTGCCATAAGGAACAGTTGTTTCTAGAAGGTCAAACAGATGTTACTTAAGTGTTATAGAAAGTGCTGTCACAGATATTTCCAAACCCAATTTTAATTTTTTAATTTATTTTTAATTCTACTAGTGAGATTTTAATGTAAAAATCATTCTGAGATCATGCCACTCAAGTGACAATGAGAGAAAGAGAAACCTATTTCCAGTAACATACTGCTTAGTAAGACCTGTATTAATTCAATTGTAGAAGGCCTTCATCATGGCCAGTATACATGCTGAGAGGAGAGAATGGGAGAGAGTAGAATAGAATAGAATAGAATAGAATAGAATAGAATAGAATAGAAAATAGCAGAATAGAATAGAATAGAATAGAATAGAATAGAATAGAATAGAATAGACTGGACTATTGCGATCATCCAGTCCAGCTGCCTGACCACTTCAGGGCTGACCAAAAGCTAAAGCGTGTTATTAAGGGCATTGTCCAAATGCCTCTTAAACACTGACAGGCTTGGGGCATTGACCAAGTCTCTAGGAAGTCTGTTCCAGTGTTTGACCACCCTCTCAGTAGAGAAATGCCTCCTAATGTCCAGTCTGAACCACCCCTGGTGCAGCTTTGAACCATTCCCACATGTCCTATCACTGGATACCAGGGAGAACATCTGCTAACTATTTAACTTTTTAAAACAATATCAGGGGTAAATCTAAAGCAATGTTATTAAAAAATTACGAAATTTAAACAAGTGAAGGAGAATCAGTTCAAGTTAATTCTGAAAGAGGTAAGATTGTGATGTTATTTTTATTCTTGTTTGTTTCTTTTTAACACTTTCATGTTAATATAATGTTTCATGATACTCTCATCTCTCATGGTAGAACAGTTATGACTGAAAATTGCTAGATGTGCTAAAAAACATTCCAGCATATAAAAGGTCCTCTGTAGTAGACTAGACAATCAGGAATGTTCACACCATCAAATCCGCTGACTGACTGATCATGCCAAAATTATTTCCAATTGCTGATGTGTTCACTTTTATTGTGTGAATAATGAGGGGCTGAATGTGTCACTCAGGAAACAAAAATGTAAAGTCCCTGGAGTTCTTTTCCTGATTTTGGCTTGAATGCCCTTTCTCCCCGCTCTTCCCCCCGCCCCCAATAACATGTATTTACTTGTCTAAAACTTTCCAGGAATACCCGTAATTTGACTTTTGGCATGAACATGAAGACTGGAAGGTCAATGAAAAAAAGATTCCTCCTGTGGAAATTTAAACTGACCAACCGAGAGGATAAAACATAATTAAAATATCTGCATCCTCCACTAATAAAACTGAATCTATTCAAACTGACTAAGAGGAGGACAAAGGAAAGTGTTGTTCTACTATCCAATAGAGAAAAAAAATTACTGACAGATGACACTGTGAAGGCCAAAGCGATTAATGTCTTTTTTGTATTAGTTTTAATTAAAAAGGTCAACAATGAGGCGGTGACTAGCATAATTAATACAAACAACAAAGGAATTATTTCAATTAAAAATACAGACAGAAAAGGTTAGAGAATACTTGAGTAAATTAGTTTTCAGAACAGATGTGTCTGATGAACTTCCTCCTAGGGTATCTAGAGAACTGGTAAAGCCATCTCAGAACTATGTTGCCATCAGAAAAGCAGTCTGTGAAGGACACATGAGGTATCAATAAAATGTAAGAAATGAAAACGCAATACTCATCTTTAAGGAAGCAGGAGTTTAGGAATAACAAATCTGTCTGTCAACTATTAAGTCTCAGAAAAGTTCTGGAACAAATGAACAATGTGATTTGTAAGTAGCTGGAAATATGAAAAGGAGATAAGGAACAGGCAAAATCAATTAGTTAAGAATTAGTCAATCCTTTAAGAACAAATCATGTCAACAGAATTAAATCTTTCCACAAAATGGTAACAGACCTTGTGAAGAGGTGAGTTGCAAGCAAGAGAAGTGAGTTGCAAGCAAGGTCATTTAGGTAGCTCTTGCCTCATAGAAAATTCTCAAACATACAAAAAAGAGAAAAAGGGAAAGCTTGTCTAAGTGGTACTAATATAGTGTCAGTGCAAAACTGATTAGATAACTGTACGTATAGTGTAATCATGACTAAGCTATTGCTAAAAATTTATTTCTTCTACTTCTTTTTCTCTAAGCAGGCCTGTTTAAAGTTTTAACAATAATGTGAGTGATGGAGAGAGTGTTTACTGCATTTAAAGAAGACACATAGCTGGGCCTGCCAGTGTGTTGGAAGGTCAGTTAGAATGCAAAATTCTAAAAGGCAGGAACAAATCTGTACAAATGCAAGATATAGAACAGCTGGGTGGGTAGAGGATTTTCAGGGAAGGATCTGGAGATCCAATGCGGAAATAAATCAAAAGTGTCTTTCTGTTGCAAGAAACACATCCTTAGACATGTAAAACTGAAAACTACCTGCAGGATACGAAAGATAAATCTTCTGTTTTGCTCCAGTTTTGGGAAAACCTGAGGTGGACTGTTTCTGTTCTGTTTTGACCAGCTTAAACAGATACGAACCAACAGGAAGAAGTCCAAAGGAGAACTATCATGAGTCTGACCAACAAGGAACAATCTGAGATTTAACAACCTGAGATTGTTAAAGCTAAACAAGAGGAGGCTGAAGATAAAGATAATTGATAGCAATCTTTTCATGTATAAAAGGTAGCTCTAAAGAGGAATGTCTTGTCCATGATAAAGAATTAGTGAAATTAAATTGCAGCAAGATGTTGAAAACCTTTCAAAACAGTAAGGAAGGTTACTGAAACACTAGAACAGACTGCTAAGTGAGCCTTGGAGTTCCCACAGCTGGTTGTCTTTAAGAAACAAACATCTGTCAGGAATGACCTAGGTGTAGTTGATCTTGCTTTGGAAGGGACTGAATCATCAACCATATTATTTTTCCTGATTTTTTTTCATTTCAAAATGGAGGGAAAAAATTACCTTTTTTAGAGAAAGTCCTGCAGTCCTTTACACACACAGCCTGCCAGAAATACTACCTGTATGTTTAAGAACTACTGTAAATTCTGCAGATTCAAGCCCTCACCGCTGTAATGTCATAGGTAGCTATCGATAGCTGAAATTATAGTGAACTCCGGAATTCTTTGCTACTTTCTCAACCATTACTTGATCAGACCATTTGTTTTCAGACTGAGGAATAAATCAGGTTCAGACAGATTCAAATTTCACTGAAAAATTGCAAGAGTGATTCGAATATGGTATTTTAAAGCTCATGCATTCAGTTTGAATACAAACCTCAAAAATTAGTATAGGAAATTCAGCTATGAAACTAGAAATGGCTACAAAAGCTGATGCTATAAAAATACTTGCACACACAGAATGATGTGATAATGAGCCAGACGTCAGAAAAAAATTATAGCAGACAATATGAACAGAAAGCATACTTAAACTCAAAAGGACACCTGTGCCAGCATTAAAAATGATTTATTGCATGAATTGCAGGTCAAAGCAGACAATACATGCCTACAAGAATAAACCAAGAAAGGGTCTCCTTCCACTCAAAATTGGACTATTACATGCATTGCTAAATCAGTGTATCATCTAGTGCAATAAAATTAACTCAAATTAGCATACTATAAACAGCACTATTAAGAAATTTAAAGGCTTTGACTAAACAAGAAAAATTCAGCTAAAGTCATCACACAAATCTTAATTAGGCTGCTGTCTTTGAAATACAAAAGGAAAACAAAAACACAACCCTTGGACAAGTTGCTGCTATTCTCATGCAAGTCAATAAAAAAATGTACTGTAGCTCTGCTGGCAACCAGTAAGTTAACAGTTACATCACCCAGGTCAACTACAAAATAATGCTTTTTTATGTGTGTAACCTATCCCCTCTGGCTTCGCTTTCTCATCATAACTCCACTATTATAATAACTGCGTAAGTAATAGATATACACATATACAGCCATACAAATGGGTTGAAGCAGACTGATACATGACGGTACAGCATACCATTTCAGAACATTAATTGCAGACAAAAAAATTTCTGTTTTAATTTTTTTTAATCACATTTGGTATTTTTATTAAAGATTATCAATACATTCTTATTTTTTAACTTAAATACTTTGAAATATTCTGAAAAGAGATACTATCACTTCACAATTAGCAGACAATATTTTATGAATATGGTCCATAAAATTTATTAAAATGTTCTCCTGCATAAGAAAGGCTCAAAAAGAGTCAATTTCTGTCTTGTAATTTTCCATCTTCTTACTTTTACATACATGAAACATTCACAAATATGCAAACCTTACATTTAAGAAATACTTTGTGGCAAGAAAAGGGAAACAGAGTAAAATAGCATAGTCATGTCTAAACATATGGCTTGAATACTTATTACCCTGAAATTAGAAAGGATTTAAAAAAACCAAACCCTATAAAACACTGGATTCCAGATTTCTCATTGTCCGTAGATTCCCTATGCAATACATTGAGTCATGAAGAGGAAGCAATGTACCACAGAGGGTGGAGAAAATGTCAGGGCATTTTCTGAGTGGGGGAAAATGGATACATTTCAACACAGCTAAAAGAGAGTTTCATGTCACATTAAGGTTTTCTTTTCACTTAGTATTGAAGAACCTATGGTAGCAAAAGGTTTAACAGCATGCCTAATTCTTACAGAGTTGCATCAAAGCACCCCCTATGGACCATGAGGACTGCAGACTGCCAACCTATTCTCTCTGTGTGGCCAGTTACAAGCTCTTCTTTCTGCTGCTGCTTTTGTAGAGGCCATTTGCTTTATGATTTTAAGAGCTGAAGCTTCCCTGAAGAAGAAAACAACTGAAGGAATAATGTGACTATAAACTTGAATTATCCTAAGTAGATGAACTGGTCTTGCTGAATCTAGATCAGAGAACATGTGAGAATATGCTCTAAAACACATTCACTTTTTAATATTCTGCCACTGAAAAAAGGATAGCCCCTCTTGTATCCTTGATCAAAATCACATTAGAGAAGACAGGAAATTAGGGGCAATCACTTTACATTGTATCTATATATCTACAATTTCCTTATATTTATCACTATAAATTACTGTGTTGTAAGACTACTACAGAAAGATCATGTTCAACAGGTAGCAAATATTATCAAAGAAAATACCTGATATTTAAGACAGTGATAATCAGCTCTGTTGTATAGGCAAGCCTATGAAATGCAACATATTTTGTTCTGCACTGATCTACATCAATATAATGTTATACTGAGTTCCTCCCAGTCAAATACCTGACAAATGAATCAGTTACAAGACTCAATTGAGTATAAAGCAAGCCTCAGAACAGGTTTCCATTGCATTTGTCACTGCAATAAATGAATAAATCTTTCAGATCACTACTTCTGGTGCATTCCCAAAACTCCTCATCATGAAACCTGAATTACAGCATTCTGAGATATAGAAGGTTGCTTCTTGACAAACAACAAGCATGCTAATTGTCTTGCTTTGCCTTTCATCCTCAGTAATTACTTCTGTTCCATATGGTGACAAGCTAAGTGCCTTCTATTTGCGAGTAAAAAGACAACGTGATCTTCTGATACCAAAACTGCCCACATTTTGTGTCATGCAAGAAGTTGGATTACCAAATCAAGTGCAGTTGTGTGGGCTTGACAACATCATTACGTTTGCTAAATTTTTCCTTTGTTGCTATTACAGCTGAGCCCAGTAGAGATAAAAATAGTGGAAAAGACAGTATTAAAGAAATGTTTATTATCTCTTTACAGGATTGCCGGGATACTCAGTTCTCTGTACCCTACTTATAGTAACAGGTGCTGACCATTCAGAAAATTGGACCCATTCAACAACCAGTTCCGACTCTTGCCTATGGAGCTCGTAGGGGCAAAGGCAAGAGCAAAAAGAGCAGGAACGTTAAGCCGGTTGGTAATAAAACAACAGTGCCCCCTACTCCTCGGGCTTTACCCTATGCTTACGCTACTTTAAGCTTGTCTTGCTGCAAAGACCTATTTATCTGTTTCTTGCTTTCCTCACTGTTACCAAAAATGGAGCTAAAATAGTGAGAACAAGAAAATTTGGGAAAATCCTGGTGCATATAATAACCAATGAAAAGACTTTTTATGCTTGCTGTAGTGTTTTATAAACAAAGGGAGGAAACTGCTACTTTTGGGCCTTTCTGTCAGAAAAAAAAAAAGTCATGTTAAAAGTCTTAAACACCATTTTCTTAAGAGCTAAACTATGGTCAGCATCATTTCAACTAATTCCTAGAGCAAATACATTTCACCCAAATTATTTACTGCAAGTCTGGAATACAGGCAAACCGTCCCAAAGGTTAATTTAATTTTTCCCAATTTAACTCGCTCTCTAAAACCCACACAACTTTGAATGTGGATCTCAGGAAACAAATCACTAAAGTATGAAACAGCTTTATTAATTCTTTGTAATCATGGCCAGCACTTAGGTAGAAAGAACATTCAGGAATATACCAACGACTTGCTGTAAAGGTAGAGTAAAACTAGGAAACTTGAAAAACTGTTCATAACAGTTTTTCTTTAAAATAAAACCAAAAACTTGAATAATATTATCCCAGGCTATTATTTTTTTATTTTGAGTTAAAAGCTTACATATAAACATTTGCTTGTGAGAGGAACAACCAAAATACTGTGAGATTGAGCTAAAGTAGGCAACTAGTAAATTAAAATAACTTGAACATGTGCCTTGATAAGCAAACAGGGCTTAAAGAGTAAACATGGTGAAATACTGAAGATAAAGAGTAAATTTCATGTTTACCTTCTTTGTAATATACCAATCTAAGGAGTAAACATAGTATGCAAAGAAGGTTATGTACTTTGGTGGTTATGCCATTTTTAAATAACACAAATTTCATACTCACCCTGTACCTCAGTTTACAAATCACCATATTAGTAGGTACACCAACTTACCCTTACGTTAATCCTGAGTGCATTTTTCACCTTGCAATGCAGATACAGCCTTTAACTACTATTTTCTATTAGCAGCTATCCTGTCCCCCATCCAAGTGTGTAGCTGTCTCAGACAAATGCACACACACAAAAGAAACTTCCTAGGCTTTGGAAATAATGCAAAGATCAGACTGTTATGCTGGTGTTTTGACACCCTCAAAACAAATTCCTTGACTGAAAAGGCAACCACAACATACTCTGAGCACAGCAACAGAGAATTAAAAAAACCCAAAAATTCTCTATATTTTCAGTCTTTGCCTTGTGAAATTACACTATTCAATTACAACTCCCAGGAAAAGATAAATTTACCTAAAATGAGACCCCTGACAGGGTTTAACAGGACTTTCGAAAATCATCATAGGCTTCTCCTAAACAAAGGGTGTAACTGGAGCTGCCATATCTGAACTTAGTGCTAATGGTTTTCATCTTTTGCAGTTTAGGGCTAAACTGAATATTTTATAGAGAATCAGTGTAAGAAACTCTTGAGGGAAAGTAGCCTAATGTTTCCTTATGTATATTTTTTTTTCCTCAAAATGCTCTCAAAAATGGCAGATTTTTTTTAAAATCAAAGCTTCTCTTCTTCCCTTAAATAAAAGGCCAAAGCAAGAACAGATTGCAAAGCCATTATATTCATGAAGAGAAAAAGAGAGGTTAATTCAAAATTCTATGGTCTGTTGAACCCAATATCCGCACGTTCCCCAAAGCAACAACAAACGCACCACGGAAACTCAATCAAGGCATCAAACCCACTCCAGCAAATGTGTTGTGCCAACCCATTATTAATGTTGCCTCTCAGGGAAATTCTATATCAGCATGAACTTGCTGAAAATATTTTTCACAAATTCACATTATACTATTTTCTTGACATTAAATGCCAAAGATGGCAAATTGGGAGCGGCCTGAGAGAGGGGAGAGATTCAAGGATGAGTTCTGTTCACAGAACTGATCTGATGAACAAACTGTGCAAGCATGTTCAGAAAGGGTTTAATACACTGATATTAGCTGTTGGCAAATTTGACAGATTATAGATAAGTAAGTTGTCCTTGTGAAGAGAGCTTCTGTGGACTCATTTTCCTGTATTCCTCCCCATGCCAATCACAGGAACAGGAGTGAAATATCGGTGAACGAACATAGCTGAATTAAGCCATTCAGCACAAGAGTATGGAGCTTAATTGTGTTCCCTTGCATCTTTTCCTACTTCCAAATAAAAACACCATTATCCTTGCTGAAGGATTCCCTTTCATGTCTCAAGGATCTCTGCCAACTTAGTTGTGAGAGTCACACTGAGTGCCCAAGTGGAAGTGAGGGGATCTCACGTCTTCAAATTTATCCCTTCACCCTCTTTTTGGCAATAGAATTTGAATGCAGTAAGCACTGCTGAACACACCAAGAAAGTTCATTCAGTAGGTGCCTGCACACACAAAAACAATATTGTTTTACAATCTGGATGCAAGTGACATTGAAAGCTCTGCATGCATGTTGTCTAAAAATGCATGCTAAATGCATGCTAACTGTATCTCAGCCTCACAACTTCAGAGTACAAATCTTATCTGAGGTGATAATGCAAACATCCACTTCCATAGATGAATGGCTGCAGTAGGTGGGAGGGGGTGGAAGAAGGGAAATATTTTCCATAATGTGACCTAATTAAAACTGTAGATTATAAAGGAAATTAATAGCACAAAAGTTCAGATATTAAACACATTTTTAAAGATTCAAAATCTTTTTGGGATGTGAGTATTCATTAGCAGGCTCTGTGAGACCTTGGAACATTAGAAGAAATTTCACAGGAATTTTCTGTAATGTCAGTGACTGAATCACTCTGAAATCCCATAGGTATTTTTTGGAAAAAAGTCATTCAATAAAACAACAGCAACAATGAAACATGTCACCTCTGAAGCTATTATAAGTCATTATGGCTATCGTCTGGCTATCATTGATACAATAAGTCTATCACACACAAATATTATTTAGTAATCAAACTCAACTTTTACATAGGTTATTACTTTTTTTTCCCTTAAAAGATTACTTATTAAAAGAAAACATGACATGTAAAAACATTTTCACTGAGGTGAATGAGAACAGTGACTGTACTGAAATATTAAATAGCACATCAAAGTATGAAAAACACAATAAGGATAATTCATTCAGAGAACAAATAGAATTCTGTATTCATTTCTTTAAATGTCTGCACTGAGAAATCAGCTCTTAGCATGTGTTATGCAGCTGGGCCAAAACCAGTCTGTAATTTCATTCGGTGCTCCAGTTGGATATGATTTCCTAACACCTCCTGCAATAAGGACAAACTGTTGTTTTTGCAGAAGTCTGGGAAACTAACCGTACAGAAAGCCTCTAAAAACACACTGGTTGTGAATGGAGGAAACTGTGAAATGCACAAGCCAACAGTTTTATTTGGTAATAAATTCAATCTTTTGGCATAATTGCCATATGGCACATTATTTTAATTTTTTTTAATGTTTAGCAGTTTTTCATTAGAAATTAGTGTTTTTCTTTTGTTTTAAAAAATCCCTTTATTAGGGAAAATATGCTTTTCTTACTTTTCTTTAAAGCCCAAGGGTCTGTCAAAGGTAAGCACATATTCACAATATCCTGCTAGGTGGATGTGTATTTTGTTCAAAATCCTTTTAAGAAGAAAGCAATATCCAGATGAAGATGGACCAGAACTGGGACTGTAAATTAAATCAAACACGTAAAAAAATGAGATTTATAGCACATTTGCTCCTTCAATCTACAGCTCATTTATTCTAAATATCTCTTCCTAATGAGTAATTTTCTGGATGTCACCACAATTTACTAGGGTCAGCATCCAAGTGTAGTACAAGCAACATATTTAAATTAGTTTAGGTGGTCAGGAAAGAGCAATATAACCTGGCATATATCAAGAAATTATTAATTTGGTTGTACTCAGGGACAAAAACATTGCTGCTGCAATAGAGGAGCAGCAAGCTGGAAGTAAAGTATCCTTTTTGATTGCATAAATGAGATTCCTAAAAAAGTGCTGAATAAATATGGATCTAATGTCATTCTTCCAAGGAGGATATTAGGGTTCCAGCTGCTAACTTTAAGTGTTCGGATTCAGACTGTGAAGAGCATGAACCGATATCCAGGCTAATCTGCATGCATCAGGCAACTTGGGTCCCCGAAGCAAAAAATCCTGCCCCTCGGTTCTTGCTCCCTCTTTGCACCCAAGGTGCTCGAGACCCTTTATCAAATTATTTCCCTGTGGTCCAAGCAGGGAGAACAAAGACGGGAGAGTGAGACAGCTTTCAAGTTTCTGACTCTCCCCTTCTACAAACCAAAACTGGAAAAAGTATCCCAGGTTTGATATTGTTCTTTTTGCTACTACTTTCCTCATCGTGTATTATGAAACCAGCATTCATGTGGGGGTCTAGGTTTTCCCTGCACTGGAGAGAAAGGGAGATTAAAAATCTTTTAATTAGAAAGCTATCCTGTTAATGCTAAGAAGGACAAAATCTTACATCCTGATGAATTCAGGAAAAGCATTATATGATTTCATAGGTCTGTAGTTCCCCATTCATGGCAATATGTGAAGCATATTAACAGTAAGGAAGCTATTTCTTTAAAAGGAAAAATTAAAATAGTTTAGGTAGAATCATAACTATCCTAATTTCTCAATTCAGTGGGAGTTTTGGTATGTGCTAAACTTGCAGTAAAAATGAGGTATGAAAATAGCTGTCATACAGGCCATGTTCAAAACATGAATAATTCAAACAAATTCCTAATTTTTCCTCAAAAAATATTAAACTCTGTACCTTGTACAATTAATGCAGCTGAAATAGTGAGAATTTAAAAGCAACCACTTATTCTATACA
Source organism: Gavia stellata (assembly GCF_030936135.1). Taxonomy (NCBI): domain Eukaryota; kingdom Metazoa; phylum Chordata; class Aves; order Gaviiformes; family Gaviidae; genus Gavia; species Gavia stellata. Next base: position 41,926,359 of record NC_082594.1, read on the forward strand.
GTAACATTTCATTGGAATTTTTATTGTGTTTGTTTTCATGGATCTCAATAGACAATATATCCTGCGCAAGAAAAAAATGAAATCCATTTTACCGACAGTGCACAGTCAAAAGAGAGATGGAGAGTTTGCACTTTGCATGTTGTGAATAAATATTGAGAATATAGGTAATAAGCATCTCTAAACCTTAATGAGTTATTGAGTTGTGTGTCTCCTAGTGTGTCAATGATTCTTTTAAATTTATTTTCTAGTTTCTACACAACTTTTCTTTAGGAAAAGAAAGCTCAAATAAAATTAAAGTGAAAATATACAATGAAGTAAAATTAATAAAAAGCAACTGTTTTTAAAATTAAAACATATTTACCCCAGGGCAAGTGCATGGCAAGAATCAAGCCAGGAGTGACTATGGCAGAGAAACTCTAGCTAGAATTGTCCCTGGGACTTCCAGAAAAGGGTACTCCTCACAGCTATTCTCTCCAGAGGCACATCTGCATACAGAGGCAGGAATGATAGCTGCTGCTTAAAATACTGAACATTTTTTAAACATCGAAGGCAAATAATTTTATTTCCCCTCAAGATTAAGTGAAGGAACTCAAACAAAATACGTATCTTGTCTTCACAGTTCTTCCGGCAACCACAATTTTAGCAAAACCATCCTAGTTCAGAATTTGGATGGAAAACACCTAAGTAACAAACAGAAGACAGAAAGAAGTATGTGTATATGGGATAGAAATACAAATACCGTCAAACAGATTGAAAAAATATCTGAAAGATTGTAAACAAAAGCTGTGGACCAAAGATTCCATCCAAATGAAGGGCAGGCTTTGGGACACCCCAGTTAGGTTCCCTCTTCCACCACAGGCTTCCCATAGAACTTCTGTTAAATGGCTTAAGGCAAGCAAACTCTTTTGTGGGCCTTTCAGTCCTAGAACTGGAAGTCGCCTGTACCCATAAGAAAACAATTCTTACTATGTTCAAGTCTTCCAGATCTGCAGTAACAGCAATATCATGAAACAGTTCTGCATCTTAACCATCTTTGCCACTGAAAATCTTTTCTAAACATCTAACCTAAAAACCCCTTCCTTCTGTTTCAAATGAGTATTTTTTGCTTATCTAAGTTGGCTTACTCACACTCAGGTGATCTTAATATAGAGACATACCACACATGAGCTGAGCTACATCAACAGATTATGTCTAATTACACTTCAATTAACATTGGCTAAGAGTAATCACACAGTCTGCTATTAGAGCTCAGAGGATGTGCAATGACCATGAAGCTTCTGTAACTCAGTCATGTGTCTAATCTGGGCATGAAATCCATTCCCTTGCCTTCTCAGGACTGACTGCCTCCTTCTCTAGTCCCTCCAAATCCATGAAGGAGACTTGCTACATCAGTCTTAGTAGTAAGCACTGCTGGATCACACCTAACAAATTCTGAACTGGGCTGAAGCCATTTTTCTTGATGGGAATTAAAACAACGAATGTTTCCCACCCTTCCAGGGAGATATTCATGCACAAGGTGTACGACCTATACAGTGAAGTACAGCGAATTTAAACTAATAAAAGCTTAACCTAATAGTAGCATTTCATTACTACATCAAGGCTGCATTCAGAAGACAGGGACAAATAACAGGTGGTTGGAAAAGTAGGCTAAGGCTCCAGAGTCATCAACTCAGAGACGACAGTCAGTGGTCAAAAAGCATTTGCATACAGTAAGGTAGAATCACTAAACAAAAAATATAAAAACAGCAAGAAAAAATTCACTCATTTCCAAAGTGATTAGGAAGCATTTGTTGTCATTATCCCAGAAATGCATGCTACCTTGCCACTGCTTGTGTGCTGTACAGTCCTGCAGTCCTGTAGCTACAGCACTACCCTGCAAGCCTCAGTAGAGACCTGCTGGCAAAATATCAGGGAAGACTTCCTAGTGATACCAAGTCAGCCAAACTTGAAGATGATCTCACTACAAGAATGGCTTAAACACAGACACTTAACACCTATGAGATAGATTTAGTGAGACTGCTAGAAAGTGGAGAGCTGCAAAGAGGAAAAAGTACTGGATACAGAGACAGATGCCTTCTAACATTTTTCTTCTATTCATCCTGAAATAAGCTAAATCTCCTGGTGAAATTGTGCAATTCTAAAAGGCTAGAGTCCCAGAAATTCTGACTAATCAATAAAAATGCAAATTTATGTTCCCACTTAAAGATTAATATAAAAATCGAGTCCATCCCTTCATTTTTTCTCTACTTGGTATTCACTACATATTTGACTTCACTAGTTAAATGTGAACCTTAGCACTCAGCCTAACTTAACAACATATTTACACTTACATCATGAGTATCTGGCAAATCCAACTTCCTAAGGTATGTTAAGTTGCTTTTACAAGCAACTTAACCTAGCAATGAAAAGAAGTTATGCACCTTCACAGGCTTACAGAGAGATCCTTCCTGCTTACACACCTTAAATCTCTTCAGTAACTGCATAAAAATACAGGCACTTAGGTCAGGAGAAATAGTTCAGTAGACATTGAATATTAAAGCACAAATTAGATGGCCACATTAGAAAATTGCTCCTGAACACCTCTTTCAGAAAGATAACTAAAAGACTTTCCACAGCTATTTATTGTGATAATACACAGACCTCAGCAGTTAGACAAAGTCCCCTAATGTGATATCTCAAGTCATGTCACAACTTTCTGTCTTTTTCTCATGGCTGTCCACTGGCAAATACTTTTTTTTTTTCCTTACTGCTCTGCTACATTTCAAGACAGGCAGATGAAGAATAAAGTCAGTATCACATGGAGGTTCAGTATGTTTTAGAAAGGTCTCTTCTTGAGCATATTAGCTCCTATCACTGGGGTGGCCGTTATGTTGCTGCTGAAAGAATGTTTTAATTATATTACACATATTATACTGCACACATCAGATATACACATATGCATATGTACACATTTTTTGCACTAATGTTATATACAATATGTTATATAAAAATAAACAAATAAAAATCAAAAGAAACTACTTGCAAGGAAAACATGCTTACATTACTTCCCAAAACATTTAAACAGGTATCAAGAGTATTAAGAAACACATATAACTACTCATGAAAATGAAAACATCATAAAAAATAATTACTAGCAAGGGCATCTAGGTATTTGTGAATACATCTATCTGCTTTTCATTTAAAAATCATGATTCCAAGCCATCTGATGGACTAATGTCTATATGTACCTATTACATTTTCATAGACCAGTTTTCCTTTTCTGTGTGTGTAAGCCATAAGGAAAGCATACTAAGGTTAACCTTGGTACCATAAAGTAAGACATAATATAACATCTACTTGCAATGTGTATGAGAAGAAGGTGGAATTTCCAATCAAAGCACTAGTTTTTGGACAAATTTGAACTTAACTCGTTCTGCCAAAGTTCTCAAAGCTTCTGCAAACATTAATTAAGATTCGTAAACTTTTGGTGATACATGTTAGAGAAAATATAGAGAGAAAAGGAAGAGGATCCTTTGAATTGTTAAATGATTAGTACAACATCTTATATAGTAAGTTAAGGACAAGTTAATTAAAAGAGTGTCTCCTTATTTCTTACAAATGCAGGCTGGGATTCTCCTGATGCCAAGACAGAACTTGGACAATTTTTCATAGGTAGTTAAGACAAAATAACAATCCTGAAAACCCAGTTTCTACAGTATCTGTGAACACATCTACCTTTCCTGGGTGCCATGTCATGATGTATTGGGTGCAGGTGGAAGGCTTTGCTGTAGGAGGGCTGCAGGGGCGGCCTCAGTGAGGAGAGGCCCCGGGCTGCCCTGTGCCGGACACAGCCGGTTCCAGCCGGCTCCAACGGACCCACCGCAGGGCACGGCTGAGCCCCTCAGCCAAGATGGTGGTGCCTTGGGGAAAACAGGTTTCAGAAAGGGCAAAATGCTGCAACAGGCAGCAAGGAGTGAGGGAAAAAAGTGTGAGAAACAGCCCTGCAGACACCAAGGTGAGAGAAGAAGGAGTGGGAGGAGGTGCTGCACGCACCAGAGCAGAGATTCCCCTGCAGCCCATGGAGGAGACCGCACCTGAGCAGATACCCACACTGCAGCCTGTGGAGGACCCCATGACAAAGCAAGTTTATCCTGATGGACTGCAGCCCATGGGATGGACCCACTCTGGAGCACGGGAAAAATGTGAGGAGGAAGGAGTGACAGAGAAGGGCTGTTATGGACTGACCCCTACCCCCCATTCCCCATCCTCCTGCACTGCTCAGTGGTGGGGGTAAGGTGTTGTTTTAATTTGTCTTTGTTTTCCACCATCCAACTCTATGTTAACTGGCAATAAATCAAACTTATTTTCTCCCAGTCAAGTCTGTTTTGTCCATGATGGTAATTGGCAAGTGATCTCCTTGTCTTTACCTTGACCCATGAGCTTTTTCATCTTATTTTCCCTTTGTCCTGCTGAGGAGGGGTAGTGAGAGAGCTGTTGGGTGGGTGTCTGGCATCAACCCACTACATTTCATATGCTGAAGATTTTCACACTTTTAAGGTCCTGCTTCTGAAGACACAGGGAAGAGTCTCAGTTTTGACAGAGCTCAACAGTTTCACACTCAGAGCAGACTTAAGCCCCATCAGGATCAATAAGCCAGATGTTCTTCTGCCTCCTTTTTCTGAGGGCTTGATCTTACAGGCACTCTCAAGCACCTGTAGCAGATCGAGGTCTATACAGTGCCACTGTAAGTACCACTTAAAAAATAAAACCTGGCTGCAGAAAGAACCATTGGTTTCAATTATCCAGTAGTTCAAGCACTGATGTAGCACGTGAGAGGATACAGTTCAATTGTCTTTCAAGAGTATTCCAACTCCTATTGCCAAGTAAAGTGCTGTAGCCTTCAAACTATAAACTATGATGGGGTATTTTTCATTCCTGCTGCTGAAACCGTACCTGATGATCCATAAGACACCCCCTTCCCCCTGCTATTAGCTTGCTTAAATAGCTTTCTCCTCATCACAGTAAATTTTGTGGATTCTGCCCCAAACACCACACTCTCCCTGTGCTCTACATAGGTGGATACAGACCTAGCCAAGGTTCAGCCCCGGAGACAGACATGCATGCAAGAGTTTGGCATGGCAATGCTCAGGATACAGCCCTTGCTTCCTTTTTCACATCTCAGCATGACTGCTTCCTCCATGACTTACATTAGAAAAATAAGCACTGTTGTGAATTTAATGATGTCTTTGCCTTTCACTGACAACAGATTATGCTTGTTAAAGAGTTTTTGTTTGCTAATGTTTTACATCTAGTTTCCAGCACTAGCTGTTTTTATACACTTCTTTCCATTCAGCTGAGGAAAAAAGCTATAGTAGTAGCTTGAAAAAAACCCCAAATGCTTCTTATTAATTTTCCTCCACTGCCTGGGAACCAGATTTATGAAACACTATGAAACAGATAGGAACTATTTTATATTACAGAATTTTCCCCTCCTCCACCACAGACCCTGCGTTTTCTGTTAGCACTGGAAGGGAGGTAAGTCTGTTTATGTGAGCCAGGGCACTCCTGAAAACAAGATTATAAACCTCAAGTGGCTACAGCAGAGAAATATTTATTTTGTTTAAAATAAATGGAGCAACTCTTGGATTATAACTGGAGTCATATGTTATAAATCAGCTTATTGAATAACACAGCCATGGAACAATCACTGTTCTGGGACACAGCCTTCTACTACGCAGTGAAACTTCCACAAAAACAGCTAGAGTCTATGTTGCTAATAATAAACATTGAAAAACTAGAAATGCTTTTCCTTCCTTCTTGCTGGCCCTTTTTAAATGGCTTTAGGCCTAACCCTTAGGAATTACACAGGCCAGACATAAACTAAAAGCTACCTTGAAGGCTAAACCAATAGGAATTTCTTTTATGCCCTTTCCTGAACTGGTGCTTTCTCTGCTATCATTAACGTATTATATCCCATTAGCGGAGCTTATGCTTTTCATGCTGTGAGAACCTAAACTCCAGACAGAAACGCTAAGAAGCTACATCTGCAGGATAGGAGTCTCCTGTGCTTGTTAATAGCATAAAGAAAAAAGCAGTACCAAATCTCATTATCATCAGAAGGGTGAGAGAGTCTCAGGAATTAAAAATAAAAATAAAAAAATGGAGGGTCCTTACTGTCAAAACAGGAGCAGTTAGATACCCTGAATTTTCCACCACTCCAGACATGTCAATCAAATATAACACAATGCAAGACTATCTGAGTGACACTTCAAGCTGCATTCATAAGCAACCTGCCTCATTCAAAGTCAATGAAGAGACAGGACTTACAAGCCCACACTGGAAAGTTATTGAAATGTGACTGACATCTCAAAGGAAAAGTGTCAACGGGATAGCATGACCCTGTGCTGAAACACTGCAAGGTTAATCAAAGTTATGGCAGTCGGGAGCTAGAAAGACCCTACCTTAGACTGAATTCTTGTAGTCACAGCAGTGATTGGGCCACTATCACTTTTTCACTTCCTTTCCAAATGACATTTGCACCCCAAGGTTGTATCATTTGTCCACTCTTCTTTTGGTTTCATTTTAGAAAGATACTGGTGGATGTCACCCGAGAGAAGGTTTTATACATCTGAGTAATGATAGGTCTCCCTTTTCCTCCTTTGGGACTCACTATGCTGTTAACAAATGATCTAAGATAGTAAATATACCATTGGGAGATTAAGAGAAAGTGCTACAAATTGTAGAGTTATTGCTCAAAAGACAGTCGGTGAAGTCTGAGTTCAAGGATCAGTAGAAGTCCTCTGAGCTTCGATGGAGCAATAAAGGGACTAGGTAAATGCTCAGACTGTTTCTTAAAGTTTCCTCTCTCCCTAAGTCTGGGGAGATCCTAACAATTAATTATTTACCAGTATCACATCAGGAAATACATTACATGGACATACCTCCTTCTCTCACCACCCCGACCACCCTCTAATTTTGTACGTCTATAAAGACAATTTTTTTTTTTCCCATTACTTTGTGTAAATATGTCAGTAACTATCAGTTTTATTCAGTGCTATTATGGTTAAAATGTAGACCAGAAGTATCTATTTAGCCTAAGCACACTCTGCAAAGTAACAAAGCTCATAATAGAGATAAATTAAAGAATACAGGATATGGCCAATGCGATAGTTATGTTCATATGCTCATGGTTACAAAATTCATTCCTTATGTAATTTAAGCAAGCATGACTTACTTTTATACCAAAAAAAAGGAATTCTCTGGTTTATTTTCTTCTTGGATGGCATATTTTTTCTTTCTTGAGTTTACTTCATATGTTTCTTGTTTTCTAATTCTGTCAGCCCATAGCAATATCTCACAGATACAAACAGCACCTTCTTGACACTGCATATCATTAGCTAAAAATGCTACTGGCCTTATTCTCCTGCTCCTCCTCCTTTTCTAGAAAGCAAACAGTCTAGAAAGTAAATATACTTCTTCACCAGAGCCTAAGGACCTAGAAACCTTTTTCCTTCCACAGACTCACTCTCTCATTTCTAAATCACTGCCTGCACTGGATGTCACACAACATTTCCATTATGGAATCAGTCCTCCAGTCAATTATTTAATTAAAGGAAGTTTTACTAAATAATACCCCTTTCTCCTCCAGTAAAAAGATAAGAGCAATATGATAACAAAATATTTATTCCTTTATTATTAATTATTTTTAAACCAATGATGGGGAAACTTCAGATGGGGGAAAGATCACCTTGGGAATATATTATATCAAACATGACCAGCAAAGACTTTTCTTTTAGGAAGAATAATGGTTTAATGTTTAATTAATCCTATCCATTTCTGCATTTATGGGAAGGCGGAGAAGAAGAGTCTGCTTTATAATGTGGAAAATTAAATATTAAAAACTTTGTGCCTATTTGACTTTACATTTTCTTGTTATGAATGGGTATTTTCACTTTATTATTTCACTTTCTTCAAACTACAAGAGACAGAAGCAATTACTGCAGCTCTGCTGAACAAAGGTATTCTCAATGTACCTCTGATACTGCCTTGCCAATCCCAAAACAAAACAAAACAAAAAATTAAAACCCATTTAAAGTATTAATGGAACCTTTAAGACACACATTCAAAGTGGCGCAGGTTACTCAAGATTAGAGAAGGCCAGGGAGAACATCAGAACAACTGAACAAAGTTATGTGTTTAAGAAACTCAACAGATAAAATTCAGTGTAGACAAGAGGCAATACACACTGGATGAAATAATGTGAATTGGCCCTATGTACAAATGGGTTCTAAATTAAGTGCACCTATTCAGAGAAAAAGATGTGGAAAGTATTTTGGACAGTTCAATAAAACCATTTGTTCCATGTACAACCGTAGTCAAAAAGCCCAACAGTATTATTAAGGCCTGAAGAATTCAGAGTACTGAAAGAGAGAACAATAATGAAAATAAAGCCTTTAAATACAGTGACCTTAAATCGTCTATATTCTTGCCTTGTCTCAGGAAGCGGAACTTAAAAAAAAAAGGTCCATCCAGAGGAAAGCAGCAAAATAATGAAGATGGTTAAAAATGTGACAGCTCCTGAACTGGGAGAAAGGACGAAGCAGAGGTATGAATGGCCTCTCTGAGTCACTCACCTAGCAGCCATTTCTGCTTCCTTTCCACTTCTGAATAGTACCTCTGAGAAGTGCCCTAGTATCCCACTGCTGCAAGAGCCCTGACTTGCTGCCGCTCCAGCACAGAGCCCACCCTGAGCCCCAGTCCCCACATGGTCCACAGCCCTGCGCTGCCCATGGCTGCATCCCCCTCACGCTGTGCCTGCAGCACACCACACCACGCCGGGAAGAGATGAGGTGCTGGGGAGCACTCACCTTCAGCCCCCTACTCACTGCATGGACGGTGTGCAGCAGGGCAGGCTCAAGCCCAGGTGCTACAAGTATGTACTTCCTCGTACATACTACTGAAAGTAGTATGAATAATGAGGTCTTTATTGCGGGCCTTAGAAACTGCTGGGTGGAAAACTTCTAAAAGGAAACTTCTTCCACCCTAGCACAAGATGGTGCCCTCTCTCTCTTGTGTCATCCTTCGTCCACTTCATCCTCTCTCATGTCCTAGTTGTTTTCTCCTGTATCCACTTTTGACTCAGTTATCCTTCCTTTCCCATTTCTTATTGTTCACTCCTTACTTTCTGCATCTCTTGTCTTCACAAAGGTCCTGAAGGTTAAATGGAGCCTAAATTGAATACAGTTTTAAGCCTCCCATAGTAAATCATCTCTCCCTTCCACTGCTGAGTGCTTGACCTTCCTCTCGAGAGATGCAGCCCAGCAGGCTGCCAGCAACTGGCTGCGAGCTGTGTTGTGCCCGAGAGTCTGCATCTGATTTGTTCAATTCACATTCAGACCCCAGTCTGACTACAATATTAAAATTCCCTGTCTTGTCCCATCAGCTAGTGGCCACTTCCTCACCGCCTGGTTTTGGGGTGGGGATGCCCTGATGTGCGCTCTTCTTGCTCTGTACAGTAAAATTATCATAACTGAACTTAAATTGAACTTTGATTTAGTTAGAATTTGCATGGAAAGCCTTTTAAATCTCAGTTTGATTTAAACCGGAGCGTCCATGTCAGTGTTCCATTCTGACTTCCTCCTTCTTGTTACTCAAATAATGCTGCAGTGTTAATGTACTTCCCCTTTCCCTGAGACCACTTAAACTTTGGACTTCCCTCACGCTCCCAAAGGTCTACTCACACTCTTCCAGAATTTCTGGTGATTGCTCTTTATCCTTATCAATTACTGCCATTTTTCTGCCTTCTTCCATGCTGGTTTTTTTCCCTCTTTCAATGGTTAAAGAAGCAGGAACAAGAGCTGGTCTGCCACCCAAATGTCTTTGCCATAAATCCTATTAATTTCTAGCCACTTCGCATTTGGTTTAGTGTTGCTGGTGTTACACTATGCACCTATTAAGAAATGTGGTGCCTGTGTGTAAATGTCAAAAGACACACACCTCTGTAAATACATGACACTAATAATAGTCCATCCAGATAGGCACTGAGACAACTTTCATCTTATATTATTGCCTGTAAGTGGGACCTAGCTTAGATGGCACTGACAGGCAGCCTGGAGGCCTGCATTTCTAATTGTAACTTTGCTATTGGTTTGTTCAGCAAAGTTAGGAGAGCTGCGACCTTCTCCTCCCATCTGTAAAACACAGTTAGTCAAGGTTACCTCTTCTAAAAAGCTTTTAAATCTACTCAAACAAATGCCAAGGTAAGAACTAAGTATTTAATATTTTTTAATCACTGAGAGGTTTTAAACAAGCCATTTTTACAGAGCCAACCCAAGGTTATACTTGAGTTCTGCTGATTAACTGCTATTTTATAGGTATGTACAGCCAGTATTTTGTGTAAATATATTGGTTTCTGTGTCTCTCAGGTGCTCTGGCTAAGATGCTAGATGTTTGGTTGCGACCCAAGAGGAGATTTGTGACCATAAAGCCCCCTAACTTTTCCCGAAAAAAAGGACATCATTGTAGAGAGGCTAACTCAGTATGAAATTTAGAAAATGGAGTTGTCTGGCAAGGAATTTATTATTACAGAAATCTTGAAAAAAAATAAAGGTTTCAGATCCAAACCGGATATTGTGGCCAATAAACTGAGGATCAGAAACAAGCAAGAAGTTGACCTCCTGTCTAATGAAAGTCCATTAGGGACACCGATAGACTGCGACTGCATTTCTTACTAACTTTATTAATTAGGACCCTCAGGAAATTCAGAAGTAAAAAAGAGGGTGAGAAGGAATGTTTGCCAGAATTGCTGCAGCGTGTGTCAAACCCCCTCACTTTTAAGACGTGTACACAAACCAGTAACATTTTATCTGTTCCAGCACAACTGAGCTCAGTGGGAAAATTCCACTGAGTTCAGTTCACATATCAATTTACACTTAAGAGTAAAGTGGTTAAGTGTCTTGTCTAATTGAATTGTTTTTATTACAGGTTCTGGTTTGTCGAAACAGTATGGCATTCAGTACATTAAGGATGCCATACACGGGTAGCTCAAACAACTTAATTCTGTTGGAAGTGATGAAAAAGAGAAAATAATTTAATACTTTTTTTTTCCTTCTTACTGCTTATTTTTACAGTTTCTAGAAGCAGATTAGGGTCTTCAAGACACTACTTCTAACAGGCATAAAGAGCAACACCTTGCATGCTAACTAGGTTTTTTTGTTTTTTTTTTTTTTTCTTTTGGAAAAAGTCTAAATAGTTAAAAGCAAAAGGGGGGTGAGGGGGAGAAAAAAAATCTAGGGCAGAGGCTATGCAATTCTTGATTTACATCTGCCCAACCCTGATAGCTCGATGATTACAGAATCAATTTTTAGACCAAGTAAGGGAGGTTCTTTAAAAAAATAAATATGCATTTCTGATCTGAAAAATTCAATCAGTTGTGACAAGAGCCAAAGGCAGCCAGACCTTTGAAGTACTCTTTTTGCTTATATTGAAATGGTACTCCCATTCAGTATAAGGAGTACCTGGAAAACTCCAACAGGTTCTTAATCATTAAAGCAAGTTTGTATTTGAACTAACCAAATATTTTTTAACAGAGAAAACTCAGCATCAGCTAAGCAAATTAACAGAAATAAAATGGATTTATAATGAACGTTTCCTTTAGTGTATCCCAAATCATATATTTGAAAGCAATTCCATCTCTCTAGGCTTGGTTTCAGACCAAATGACTCAATCTGGGTTGCAGAACACTCTGTGCAGTACCCTCTAGGTCCCTTAAAAGTTTTCTTTGCATCACCTCCACACTTGTGCAGCACATCTACTCCCTGCACTTTTCAGCAGCTCCCTGACCTCTGCCCATGCTACAGGCTCCTGCTTAGCTGCCACATGCTCTCTACCCTCTGCTCTGGGATCTCCCCTACACAAGAAAATAAAGCTACCTCCCTCCTATTCAGTCACTCCCTTTTTAGAGGAACAAAGAAATGAAAGTAAATGCCATCCATCACACACATACATTCAGGAACCACTGCTGTGTTCTGTTCTTCTCAGAAAACATCAATGCAGGCAAGAGAGCTTCATGACGATAATTGGGAGAACCACACTGGAACATATATGACTGTCTGCAACTGGTACTATTTCATTTGCTCCATGCAAGGATCTGAAAGGGTGACATTCCAGTGGACAAAGGGTGTTTCAAAATAATACTAATTTATTCTGCAGCCTTGTGCAATCTGCACTGAGAGCTAGTGGCAACAGATTGAACGGTACTACAGATATCTCTAGCACAGACTCTTCTCCTAGAAATGCAGAATTAAGTATTCATGAAGAGATTTCAAAGGTCTAAAATGACTGTAGAGCTTTCAAGATGCTACACTGAACTAAGACACTGTCAAATAATAAGTCATAACTGGAAAGGCAAAATTTATCTTCTGAATAGAACACATATTTATAATTATTTTTTCCCTATCTTTACTTTCACAAATTAACTGAACTAAATTTCCAAAAAGGTACAGAGGTAACTGACAAAAAAAGAATAACCAAAAGGTAACATAAGACTATATGATTGGCACCAAACAGAACAGTTCTCTCCCCTTTCAGCCTTTTTTTTTTTTTTTTTCAGTCTAAGCATAAACAAAATGGCTGCTAGTTACACTTTTCTGATCAAGAGAATAGAGGACTGTCTTAAAAAAAAGCGCTTTTGAAACTTTTGCAGCTCAGGTTGATCCTTTATAACAAATGTTTTATAGAGAATACAATTTTTGAGATCAATTTTTATTACATACTTTTTTTAGCAATGCCAATGACTGCAAACCCCACCCCGCCCCGAAATTGAAAGTAAATACTGTGTTTTACTCAACTTGCATGCACCAAATTCCACCAAAAGTTTCCTTAAACAGAGCGATATGGAAATGATCTAACTGAGGTAACCTAAAGCACTCCAGCACAGCTAGACAGTTCCCGTAAAGCACACCTGAAGAACCAGGCTGAATCCAGTTACGTATGTTCATTGGGGTAGCACTCATATGCATTCTCATACAGGAATAAAACAGATGGAAACTCAGTGTGGCAATACTGAGAAAGTCATAAACCATCTTTGCTTAAACTCCTCCATGCCAGGAATAATAAAGTCCAAGAGACAGATGGCCTAGACCAAGCACAGGGTGCTGTCAGTCCAGCGGTACAGTAATCTCCACTGTAGAGGATCATGTCAGAATGTAAAGCTGAATTTCTAGCTTTGCTGAACACTCGAGGAGTAATCTCTGCAGTGAGTACTCAGTGAATATGCCACTTGCTAGTGTGTGACTGCACCCTGTTGTATGGGATGCGCATACTGTGAAAACTCACATACACAGGTCACACACTGACCAGATTCGCTGTGCCTGATTTTTCATTACTTTGCATGTAAAATCAAAATAAACCATACCCACGTAAAAAACACCCCACTTAAAATCCTTCTTCTATAAGCTTAGATTTGACATTCCTGTATAAAGGAATGGATGGTAGTTTTTTTTACTGAATCAAATTACGGGACATTACTTCTTATTTGAGGGATTGCTGGGAGACGAAAAGTGAGTTTGACTTCAGTTTTGCTTATTATCTGGAGAGGGAAGGAGAAGGGGAGCATTTATTTGTTTCTTTGGCTGGAAGGGTGTTTTATTACACATAAGGCGGCAAATGCATTGATGTATTTATTTCCCAAGGGAAGTGACAAAGCAGTATATACCAGGAGAAACTTTGTCACTTCTCTTAAAACAATCCCCTCTGTTGCTCTGGGTGACTGCATATGCTCTGCCAACAATTATTTTTCTTTTTTTTTTTTTTGATATAGCTTTTATGATGTTTGCCATTAGGTTACCAACATCATAGATAAAACACCCTCCACACAGAGCCAACACACACAGACACACTCAGGAACTTGAGAGGGTTCTGGTTTCTTAGCTCAACTTAGAGAAGAATCAAAACTGCTTTATTTTTCTCTCCCTGGCATCTTCAGCATCTCTTTTTCACTCACAGTACTATGATGTATAAAATGCTTTTCATTCGACCATGGATTTGCAAATAAATGTTGGAAACAAAACAGTCTTAGTGTATTAGTTTATCAAATCTTTTTCATATATACCTTCTTATATATATCCCTGTTACTGTGCCATATGACACTAACACAGTGGCTGTGGATGCATCACTTTGCTACTATAAGCAAAAAACTTTCAAAAATGGGAACTCGAAGTTGTTCTACAAAGCCAAAGCTTCCAAAGACATTTTTTAGACACAGGAGATGATCATCTCTGTGTGTGTATTTAGGTAATTACACTTATTTTTCATTACTTGTAAATTTGCATTCAATTATAATTCTTTAATTTTATACCTATAAATATCCTTTTGTTTATCTTTCAGTTCAGTTTGATTTAAAACACATAATACTCTAACTGTATATAATGCTTTAAATACTGCATTCAGAGCCACATGCTCTGCCCTGAGAACGTGTCCTTTCCACTCTGAGGCAAAAAAGAAAATGTGTCATATTGGTCTCCTTAACTGTTTTACTGTTTTCGTCTTATGCTTTTTACATAGGTAAAATCCTGTATTGTGTTGGGTTTGTGGTGTCGGGGGTTTTTTGTTTTTTTTTTTTTCGAGTTAAGTTTCCACAATGTGCATGCAGGCACCTCTATGGAAACATTTTGCCTCAGAAAGTCAGTACGTGAAGTGGCTGATGAAATAAAATGGACCAAATTAGATCAATGGGTCAAATTCATATTGAAAGTAAAAGAACACAATTCTATTGCTTTCAATGAAATTCAATGAAATTCAGGATTAGAGCAAAGCACCATTATATAGAGATCTTATGTGATATACCATATCTGGCAACTATGGAACTGACAGAATAAATGACAAAATCTGCACAAAGTATATCTTTTTCAGTGAGCAGCTGCATTGATTATAAAAGCGGCTGGAACTTATAACTTGTTCCATATAAGTAACATACATGCAAGCAGCTGATGTGTGAGTAATTTACTTGAATCATGTCTCTTCATTGCTAGACTTCAGCTAATGATGAAAATGCAAAAGTTGTTTGGCAGAGCAGAAAGCTCCCTTAGGTGGAGAAAAGCTGTTGGATCCTGCTATTCACAGTATTTGATCTTATAACACTAGAGGGCTGCACACCTTGAAATGTCTGTACAGGTCCATCCTGTTATGCAAGCTGGCTTTCATAGTCTCTGCTGTGTAAAGAGATTTCAAATTTTGTTGTTCTGCAGTGTCGCCCCCTGCCACCCCCCCATTCTGCAATGGCAGGGTTAGCATTACTGCAACTCTCTCAGCTTCAGTTGTACCTGCAATAGGACAGTAAACAGTCTCAGTCTTTTTTCTATAATTTCTTCCACTTAAAATAAGCATATTGTTGTCCTCTATAACACTATCCTCACGCACACTGACTTTATTTATCTCAGGCTCAATTCTGAAGTCTTATAAGAGGAAAAAAGACTCATACAATGAGGATAAACAATGTCCGCACAGGGGAACAATTTCTGTTTTGTATATGAGACTGATTGAACTAAGTGAAGCTTCCTGTTGTAGCCACAGATTATTTGTTGTGATAAACAGTCATTTGTCTCACCTTTGCTGGAGCAGAAGTGAGAATAAAGTGACTGAGGAAAGGACTGCAAATATGCCCCCCTCTTTCTTTCTCCGTCCTCAATAAAGGGAAAGAATAGCCAGGCCAAGGGAAGTTGCACATTTCAAATTTGCTTTGGATTAGCTTTCAGGATTTATTATATATTTTGTAGCCTCTTCTGTGCTTTTTGGCTCTTAGTCATAAGAATGCATGAGCATTTTGAGGGAAGAAGGCCATGTGGCTTGTAAATAAAATATACATGCAGGTCCCTAGTTGCAGGGAAGAGTTTGAAAATATCACCCAGGTGGACTCAAAATGTTCTAAAACCAAAAGGCAAACAAAATAAATATGAACTTGGTTATTTTTATACACTGAATGCTCTCTGAGAAGTCTGGAGTGCTTGAGGTTGTCACTGTTTGTTTTTCTTGCCAGCAGACTACTGAATTGTGATCTCTGCTTTGCCCGAGGAAGGTAAAGACAAATTAAAGTCACTGAGTCTGTCTGCAGTGGGTCACCTTGAGAGGGGCAACCCTTAAAGAAACTAGCTCTTTCTTAGTTTGTGGAGATGGTTTCTGAGAAAGAAAAAATATATGTGGCTTAAGACTCAGGAAGACAAAACAAAAATATTTTTGAGAAGATAAGCATATAAAGCAGGTATTTTCTGGGTAAAGCAATATGTACAATCAGATAAATATGAGGAGGAGGCATGCAGTTACAAAGCTATCGACTTGGTGGAAGAAAGGCTCCAGCAGTTTATTTTATTTGTGCTGAACTGAAGTAAGTTAGTTATGCACACTCACTAAAACAAGCCCAAGAGCACAGTTTAGAGAGGACAGAGGTGGGGAAAAAACAGCTGTACAGCACTGAAACATTCAGTAATCCATCAAGGAGAGGTGCAAATGGATGCAACAAACCCAAACTTCCCTATAAAGCCAAGGGACTGGCCAATTACTTTTAGTTCTGGTGTTATGATACGTGTTCACGATATAATTTCAAAATTTAATTTTAGTATTCAAAATTATTTAAAACATTTGAAGAAGATCACAATCAAAATTAACATCTAACAAAATCTTAAAATTCTGTTGATCAGAAAAGATTTTTTTTTTTCATTTTTCTTACCAGGTATTTTAAATGGGTATTCAAAAACAAAGGATGCATTTAGTGCAAGTTCTAAGTATTTTAGTTCCATAGGAGTTCATAAATACTTTACAAAGTAACTCTGAGAAACTTCTATCTTTGTCTCTCAATTTTACTGTCAGCCAGCACTCATCTGCCCCTGATAAAAAAGAAGTGAAATGATTTTAAGGATTTAACTTCTTAAAAGTTTAAGTCCTTAAACTTTTGTTTTAAACTATGTACAATCACTAAGGCTCCCGAACCTTGCAAGCACATACAGTTAAATAATAAAAAAAGCAACTGTCAGTCTCCTTCATTTAAAGAGCATGACATGTTCAACTGGTTACTCTGACTAATTCACAAACAATGAGTGTAATAAGCCTAGTTTCTTTCCCACAGCACATACATCTATCCTCTAGTGACATATGTGATGTGGAGATGAGATTTTGGGAAGCAAAGTTATTATGTTCTTATTAACTAAAAACCTGTCCTCAGCAGTTAAAAATATGTCACAAATTAAGAATAATTAACCTTAAATCCATCCACTATGTTTCTGACAGACAGGACTGAGTTAATTTTTATCTTCTGGGTTTAGACAAGGCAGATGTATTTTGATGACAGATATTTGGTCTCTCTTGCCTTTCAGCTGTAAACCACAATAACCTCACCTGTTCCAAAGCTCATCTTTCAAACAAGGATGTTTAATGCAGCACTAAATATCTAGACTTGGAGAAGAACTACATTATGCTCATTATTTTTTCACAGCAGACCTCTAACTTATTCTCCTTCCCTTTTCTCTTCTGTCTCAGCAGAACAGTGGACAACCCACAGATGAGAGTTTACAGTGGAAGAATTTCAATACTGAATATTCAAAACCTAATCCTCCATCTTTTCATTCACAGATACCCAGAGAAGGAATGAGTGGAGCAATTATATGTCCCTAAAAATACCTGAACCTTTTTTTCACATCTGTCCTCATTTTTGTCATAATTTTTATAAATGTAGGCCACATGGGGCCTCCAGACAATCCCTCTTTCTTTGCCAGCATGCATTCATCCTCAAACCATTTCTGCCCTGCACACAAAGACATACACATAAAGTCACACGAAGAGGTAGATGTACTGCTTCGAAGAAAAGATGCAAGAGACCTTTTACTCTTCCTTCACTCTAGACACACAGGGGCTTGGCTGATCATAGTGAAATCTTAGGACAAATCTGAAAACAGAGTCATTCAAGTATTTTTAAGGAGATAAAGCTGTTAGGATCACTGCTTCTGTGGGAATTCTGTGAATGGAAGAGGTGTAGACACCTGTGAAAAGAGTCCAAACCTATTCAAACACAAATCTGAAAAATTTTGTCATCCATTTAGTAATTTTCACCAAGACAATGCAAGTAATCAGCCCCTCAGATTCTTATCTTTATGAAAAGAACAAAGACCTTAAACAAAATGCACTGGATAAAGAATCTATTTCACCAATAACCATTGTACTGCCTGAAAGAATGGCTTAGCAACAGTACTCAAGGTACCTTCAGAATCAGGAGTCATAACAATTTCATTATGAATTCTGCTAATTTACTTACGTTCTGACAGAATTAAGGATTCTAGGGTTTTAACACTAATTTTTAAAAAATTGATTTTTCAAAACTGGATGAAAGTGATAAACAACACAAATGGTAAATCACAGAGAGCTTACTTTTCTGATGTATAATGTAATGGGAAAACCGACAACTAACAGCTGACCTGTTTCCTCACTTTCTGTACTGCGATCATTGAGATGAAACTCTCAGACATATTCCTTTAATTTTTCAAAAGCAAGAAAATGAATAAAATACCCTTTCAGTGATCCTGGTATTTAAATAAATGACATTTATAATAGGAATGCACTTTTGCCTCCACTTTAGAACCCTTTTTTTTCCTTTCTGAACAGCAGTAGCCTATGACAAGGAATGACAGACCATTTCCATTTCTATCTCTGATTCCTGTAGCCATCAGGTCATACTGTCACATGCAGAGGGAGAGGGAGAGGGCAGCTCTTTCTGGCACCAAGGTCTTATCTGCACTAGCCAGCAAGCTGACAGACTGGCACCCGAGACCGAGCATCCAGGCCCACCTTGCCCACATGCAAGCATCCTACAGCAAGGCAATTCCATTAATAGCTGAGTCTTTTGTTTCCACACTCAGCTGTATTCAGTGAGGACAGAGCCCATGATTCTTTGTGCTAAGATGTTCCAGCATTTGCTCCTAGTCAATTATGAGCAAATTTGGCTGATCCTCAGGGATAATGTAGGAAGGCACCAGAGGACCATCAGCATTTGGGTGGCTTTACCTATGTTCTTCCCAGTGTGTGTGCAAGGAGACCCAGGAGAAGGCAGCCCTCAGCAGACTCCATCTCTCACCTTCAGTGTTTATCTAAAGACAAATGCCAGGCAGATAAGGCTAACTTTGAAATTAATTGTGCAATATATGCATATTTGTGAACTTATTATGCGACTCTCTTTACCATTTCAATGGGCTATTGATACTAGCTTAGATGAAGTTTAATAAATGAATACAGTCTTTGGACTAGTTTGCAGTTTGAGGCTGCTGGCAACTATATAAAAAAAACCTTACAACAAACCATACAATTCCTCAGCATTATGATCCTATACATCTAGGAACAGCTATTGTGAGTGGCAGTGGCTGTCTAAGAATATCTGCATGTTTATTGTTCCCCCCTGAGGCAACAAGCATTGTCTGAAAGGAAAGCTCTGTGTCTTGACTATCCCTTGAGAACTATAATTACAGCTATAGAGGAATATACCATACCGACTCTCAAGTAATTGAAAAAGACTGACAGGCAAATGCTTTCTATGTCCATTGCTCTGGGATCAGATCCTCTGAAAGTTAAAATGCAGAGGCAATGGGCCAATTTAGCCTCAGAGTTAGAGGATTGAATATACCAACATCAATAGAATTATAGCTTTTCATATTGTTCCTGATTTTGGCCTAACGCCTTCAAACAGAACCAAAATAAGTACTGAAAAAACCAAGTACTGCATTTCCAACATTGATAATTATAAATAATAACCGCAGCTTTTGGCATACAGCTGAGTGCTTTTTCTAACTAAACAGACCATATCTCCTGTTCATAGCTCCAGCAGAGAAACCAAATTCCATAGACTTGACAGAGAATCCAGGCTGAGGACATGACTGACTGAAATACACAGGCAAAGATAAATAGAAGAATTAAAGAAGCTAAATCATGCTTGAAATTTTACAGCAAGTTCATAATAAAACTCCTGGAGATTGTTAGGAAAATATCTCAAGCCACAAAGATCTACTACTAAAAACAAAGAGATTAACGGAAATGTCAAAGTACAAAATATGTATGTGAAGAAAATAATATGGACTACAAGATTACTTCAGATTAGGTTGTCATCACATGGTAAATGAATTAGAAGCATTTACATTCATAGTTCTCAGAAATTATTTCTGTAGGCAACCAGGATAAATTAGTGGTCACCTCTAAAGCCAAAGCAGCCTTATAATTTATTGCAATGGATTAGGATTTTACCCTTGGTTCAAGTTAAATTACTTTTATGCTCTAAGTGAATTCCATGAGAGACAAAAGATTTTTGACAAATCCAGTTTCATCTTCTGAGTCAATCTTCTCAAAGACAAATGCAAACACAGTCAAATGTTATATCATCCCACTTTTCCCATTTTTGTATTTTAAAAGACAAGTCATGAATTGTTGGTTTGTCATTTGTTGGTTCACATACATAATGGAGTTGATAAAGGATTTTACTAATTATCAGTTAAGGTAGTAACAGTTTAAGAATTTTAATTAAAACAGAACATTTTAGGTATTTTAGAATGGACTGTCATTGTTAATAAGAACAGTCCCCAGTATTTTGTAATGCAAATTAGTCTTACATATGGGTAGTATCAGGAATCTCATCATCAACCTTATGAATGACTTTAATGTAAACCCAACAGATTTCTTCAACGTGCTAGTAAGAAAATTCCCTAGCACAACATACAGATATTAATCTTATCTAAGTGTGAAGCATACAGTTGCACTTTCTAATCAGAAGTAAATGACATCATACTTGGGATGGTCTCCTCTGTAATTTATCAGTAACTGAACATGCAGCAACAGAACTGAAAATATGCATGGATATAGCATAACCATATTAGTAGTTAATTTACATGTTTTTAAGAACATCAAAATTGAGGAGGAACTGTAAATCAATGTAAAATTAAAATGTAGAAATGGTCTCAATGTAAAATTCTTCAAGTTTTCAATAGACTTCTTATTTCGCTTTTATTAGGATTTGCAGAACAATGCAGAGACATGGGTACCCTTCCATCTCTACTGTTCTAGTTTTGAAGTTCTTCATAGGAGGTGTTCTTCCATTTTGAAACAAGTAATAAAACAAGAGTCGCTAGAAGTAATGTCAGTGAAGGTGATACCAGCCATATCACCAAGATTTTTAGAACTTTTAAAAATTCTAGAGATTTTTAACACATCATCTGATATTGCCAAAATGGAGCTAAAAAAGCTACCTACCTTGCATTGAGATGCTCCATTAGCTTTTGCTCTGCTAAAAAAGTGTTAGTCAATTCTTCTGAAAGAGAAGACAAATCTAAAAAATTAAAACTGTGAGCACAAGAGCTAAATAATGAGCCAGACCCACATGAGAAACAGCTATTTGAGCTTAACCAGGCTAGAGTAAACCAAGAGAACTAATCTAATCATCTTGAAGGACTTCACTAAGAACAAGGATTAAGAATGAGAGGCTGGCAAAGGACATCAGCAGATATGAGTGATAAGAATTCAGAAAGAAGACAACAAAGGAACTCATTTGCTTAATTGGAACCCCCAAACCCTCCTAATCAACTTTTTCTGTACCACAAGGTGTCCAAACTCTTTTACCTCCCATTCTCTAGTGTATTTTCTCTGTTCCCTGGGTTAACTCAATGTTTAGGCTACTCACAATGTCTGACTGATTAACAGCCATACTTTTCAGATGCGCACAGAGAAGAAATTATCTTTTAAAAGGCAACCTAATATATCCTTCTTTGTAAAATCTCTGATCATTAAGGTCTGATCATGTTAAAAATTGTTTAGCATCATGCTTGTGTATGGCAATGAACACAGGGTTACATTTTGTAAACAACTAGAAATTCTTCATTTGTAATTTTGTTAAAGACTTATTATTTACTGGATTTCAGTGCTTTCAACATTTATTGTACTAATCACAGCTGCATTATATTTTGACAATGATAAACCACAAACTATATTCTGATACATTTATAATGCTCTGTAGGCATACAATAGATTGAAGACTGGCAGAACATAATATAATAGAACTGAAAAGACAAAATAATTGAGCATCATTTTATCATGCTAGCAAACCTTCACTACTCTCATGAAGACAGGAAGAGCAAAAGTTTTATAATAAAAACTTGAATGGCTTAATGACAGCACTTCTCAACTCCTTGTCCCTTCATATGATGTTCTAAAAGCAGACTGACCAACCAGCTCATCGGAGAAAAATCCTTTTGAGGACTGGTCCTTTTGAGAAAAAAACGTTTCATACTGTTCCAAAATGAGTCAGACCCAATTTTAGTAAAACTGTGTCTGGTATTCTATTCGTTGGTGACCTTATTTCAGATGAACACCTGCTCTTCCCTTCCATATTCAGTCTCTTCAAGAGATACCTGAAAAAGCTGTGATGTCAGCCTCTCATACAAGCATTTTTCTTTCTGACTGCTCTTTCTATCCTACTCTTAATACTTCGTAATTTAAAGTACTTAATGGGTAGAAATATTGGGGGGGGGGGGGGGAATAAAATCTGACACATACGACCAATATTTCCCAGGACACGATGTTTTTACATCTTCTTATTACCACAGAATGGTCTCAAATGGCATCATTCTACTGCAAATAGAGCTCTTAGTTAAAAAGGAATGATAAGGTTCAAATTCAAGCAATGGCTAGCTTCAGTTTCAGTTCTGTCTGTTTCTTATCCCTCTTAGGAACACTGTCTCTCCCCAGTTTTGCAATGTTTTTCATTCATGTGAAGTCTCTAATTTTAGCTTTCATTTTCACCTGGTTTGTTTTTTCTACCAGAAGAGGAATTAGCATGTTAGTTAGCACAGATATATCCTTTACACTTCTATTTGTACAAGCATAATTTCCACTGTACATAAAGTGTTATAAGACTAACTCTCACATTAGCATAAGGCAATCATTTATTTTCCTTGAGTTTGGAAAATGTCTTTTAGTAGATAAATTCAGATGGATACCTAACATAGCCCTCACATTTCGTATTTTTGCAAGAGTCCAGCACTGTAAAGCAAGCTCTGAACCTTCAAAAATTCACCAGTTGGCAGTCCTGTTTCACAGAATGTGAATGGGACTTCTGGAGGTCATCTGGTCCAACTCCCCTGCTGAAGCAGGGCCACCTAGAACTGGTTGCCCAGCACCATGTCCAGACAGCTTTGGATATCTCCAAGGATGGAGACTCTCAACCTCCCTGGGCAACCTGTGCCAGTGCTTGGTCATCCTCACAGTGAGAAAGTGTTTCACTATGTTTAGGAGGAACCTCTTGTCCTGTCCTGAGCACCACTGAAAAAAGCCTGGCTCCTTCTTCTTTGCACCCTTCCTTCAAGTATTTATACACATTAGTATGATCGCCCCTGAGCCTTCTTTTCTCCAGGATGAACAGTTCCAGCTGTCTCAGCCTTTCCTCACAGGAGAGATGCTCAAGTTCCTTCATCGTCTTAGAGGCCCTTCACTGCACTCTACATCCACGCCTCTCTTGTACTGGGGAGCTCAGAACTGGATACAGTACTTCAGGTGTGGCCTTAACAGTGCTTGGATAACATCTAATGCAACAGAATCCATCCCCAAGACTAAGGCTCTGAAATGGTATGGCAGACCAATAAAACAGTAAGTTAAGTATCCAAACACTCCAATGTCAATGTATTCCCACTTACTTAGGCTAGGAATCAGTCCTAGAACTTCACATTTACAGCACTTCTGCTGTATAAATTTATTTCAGTCATGCATCATGTTATACTCACAGCCCCATAACACTACAATATTGCAACCATGTTATTTTGTCATTTGGGAATTCTCAATATCAACCATCAAACCACAACTGTGTCAGTGGCGTAATGATGGTACACAAAGAAATATGCATCATCATCACCTGAAAGATGATAATAATCTGAAAGATAATGATGATATGTATTTGTTGGTACATATCTTTCTTGAATTTTTTGACTTTTTCTTTGTAGTGTCACTTTTATATCAGTAAGAGTAAGAAAACTCTTCAATGAAAGGCATTGGTTTTAGCTAACGTACACTTATACCAAAGAATTCCTCACAACATGCTGTTTTGGACAGCTTGGAAGCAGCTCACAGAAGTTATGAGTGGAGTCCTAAAATTAATCTTCCTTCTATTTCACTGTGAAATTTCTACTAAGTTACAAATTTATTATGAAACATTTAGCAGTCCTTCCTTTCCCATTTCGAAGGCTATATTTAACTATAAAAACATTTTTCTGTTACTTTTGAGTAGGTTTCCTCTCCATGCCCATTATAAATGCAAACATTTATCTAATTCCCTCTTCCTCTTCCCATCCATTAATATAAATATCTTAGCATAAAGATATACATATGCATAATATATGTGTGTATGTACGTGGGTTTTCTAGAAGACGGTATTTTGCAACCAGTAGCTTAATTGATGTCAGTGCAGCCATGATAACTCACATCAACTAAGAATCTGGTCCCCTTTTCCCAGACATGCTTTTGTTCATTCAGCACTGCTTTTGAATGTGCTAGGATTGAATTCCCTGAAAACAGCCAAATTTAGAACAGGCACAACATAGGAGCAATGAGCAAGCTTTCTTGTTTGTCCTTGCTTGCGCTTTCTTCACAATATCCTTGACCCAAAATAACCACTCCTAGGCATGAGATTGTAAAATAGTCTCAATGCTCATTCAGCTTTCCTTTTATTGTTGTCTGTAAGCTAATTAATGCACATAAGTTTTTACCTATACAGCAGAAATTGAGTTGATCCAATATTAAATTGGTAATATATGTATAGCAGAGACAGCTAAACAGACATTTGTTTTAAAAATCTTTTCAAAACAGTTTTCTTTACTGATTTATTCTGATGTATTTGCTTACACACTCTATTCATACTCAGTCATATTCACATTGAAATTCTAATTTGAATTAAGATTCTATGGGTTGTCTTCCAGCCGTCTATAAAAACTTAGAGAAGACAACCACAGATAAACTGAAGTAGTTGGTTTCCACGCCACACCTTAAATGATTTTTGTGTATATTATCCATCAGCATGGGGAGCATGGGGAGCAAATATTAAAGGCTTTTCTTTTTTTTTTTTGGTGGTGGTGGTGATGATGGGGAGATCATTAAAAGAGAGGGAGAAAAGCAGCCATATACAAGCAAGAGATACACAGCCCAAAGGAAATAACAAATCATCACTTTTTCAAACTACTTAAAGGTGTTTGCTAATATGGTAGCAATCTGCTGTGAAGTCAAGCTGTAAATAGATTCTTTTGTGTTAGATTTGCATGCACGAGATGTTAATCAGTTCAGAGGCTCAGACATTCATGTTCCTCAGAATTATAACAAAAAAGCTCTCTGACATCTCTATAAATGGAAATACTCTGAAAGAATTGTAGAGAGTACTTTGCCTCATTTTTATGTACAGAACATTACCTATCACATGTTAAAGATCAAAAATAAAAAGGAAAGCTTAAGTACTCGGCTAATTATACACCAGCACACAAACTATGCGGACATTGTTTTGTTACATTCCACCTACACATAGCTAAAATACAGCAGCTCAGGAGATGTGATCTACCTCTATGCATGCGGATTACCAAGCAGTGCACTTTCTGTCACAATGTTCCTGTTCAGCATTCATCAGGTATATGAATACTTCAGTGGACTCATTGTAAAAAGGGAAAAGAATAAGGATTTCAAAGCTGGTTTCCTTGACCACCCTTCATTTCTAGGAAAAGCCACTTCTTATGCCATTTACCATTGGATTATAAGCAAATCTTCTAGTGAGAACAGTTTCTATGTCCCAGACGTCAAATTATAGACTCAGATACATGGCATGCATCAATGAGTAGCTTAATCAACTTCTATGCTGCTATTTTTAATACACGCAGCTATTCAACAGGCAACTGAACTTAAGTTCAGCTCTCATGCTCTCAACTTGTTGAATTCCTAGTCTTGTTTCGTGTATGAACAAATCAAAGACCTTGTGCGTGGCTATTATGAGATAACTGATTCTTTCTTTGAGGTCTGTGCTTACCATGTACACGCAACTGTTTTTTTTAGCACCCCTTTTAGTGTATCTGTCATTCTTATTCACAGTTTTTACTTCAGAAGAAGTCCGTCCACTCTTACTTCAGAAGAAGGGAGCAAGAATCAGCTTGCTTATGAAGTCACAGTGATTGCTATGGTTTTTACTCACGTTTTTTTGAGCATTGGATGGGTGAATTTGGTAAGATACCCATAGAAAATCCCTGTTTTAAAGAACTTAATAACTAAGAAAATAGTAGCATAAAAAGATGCAGAAGGGATGAATAAAAAAAGTGCCTTGGAATGTCCTACCTCTCCAAGAATCATGAAGAAGTGAGAAAAGAACAAGGAGTTATCCCTTGCCAGGAGAAAGGGATGTGCAGCAACAAGTCAGGACAAAGGGTTTCTTTAACTCCAAAAGCACATGCTGGACAAAAAAAAAGTTCCTCTAAACAGTGTTAATTTTCATAGTATAGCTTTTCTGAATGTTTTTTATCTCTGCAAATCCTAATGCAAATCACCTTACCAATTGTCTCTTCATAGCATTGTCTCTGTCTTCTGGAGGTTGCAGACTATAGGGACCACCCAGGTCGGCAAATCATCCCAATGACCTGAGTGCAGCTGGAGGATAAATCAACTCACAGGTAAAGCCCAGATAATCTACAATTCTTCATCCAAATTTCCACAGGATTACATTGGTATGGGATCCCTTTTGTGCTCCTGTGTAATTCCTCAGTGGTGCTTCAGATTGTGCAAATAAAAAAAAATCTACCATAAACATGGGTACTTTATTTTTTGCTATAACTGAATCTAGGGCGGGCAGACCTTCCTTCCTCTCTGGAGCTACATACTCAGATATTTAATAGCAGGTCACCATGGTGCTGCAGGTCACAGAATCACAGAATCAAAGAATCATTAAGGTTGGAAAAGACCTGTAAGATCAAGTCCAACTATTAACCAACACCACCATGCCTATTAAACCATGTCCCACAATGCCATGTCCACATGTTCCTTGAACACCTCCAGTGATGGCGACTCCACCAGCTCCCTGGGCAGCCTGTTCCAGTGTCTCACCACTCTCCCCATAAAGCAGTTTTTCCTAATATCCAATCTAAACCTCCCCTGGCGCAACTTGAGGCCATTTCCTCTTGTCCTTTTGCTAGTCACTTGGGAGAAGAGACCAACACCCATCTCTCTGTAATCCCCTTTCAGATAATTGCAGAGAGCAACGAGGTCTCCCCTCAGCCTCCTCTTCTCCAGACTGAACAATCCCAGTTCCTTCAGCTGCTCCTCATAAGGCTTGTGCTCCAGACCCCTCACCAGCTTCATTGCCCTTCTCTGGACACGCTCCAGCTCCGCAATGTCCTTCTTGTAGTGAAGGGCCCAAAACTGAACACAGGATTTGAGGTGCAACATCATTGACAACATTGATGACAACATCATTGTATGACCAAATTTATGATGGAATTCGAAAAGACCCTAACAAGCTGAAAAAGACATACTCACTCCATGACAATTGAAGTATTACCTTCACTTTGCTTGTAGTAAAGGAAGCAAAGAAGGAAAAAGCTGGCATATAGCCTAAGGCACTCACAGAAGTAAATTCTCACCTGGCTGCCCCCTCACCTGTGCTAAATCCATGTTACATCTTAAGACAGGTCTGTTTTGATAAATGATGATGTAAACAATGATGGAATCAAGACAAAGACTTCAAGGTTTCCTAGTGTAGGCATCCTTAAAGAGTCAGATTGCAGCCGAATGTGTTGGCTGTCAGTTTGGAGACAGTGGACAGGTATGTGCCTCAGTCCTTGTTCAGTGACCTTGCTGTGAGAACACGGAGGTTCTGCCATAGTAGAAGATTAAGCATTCGAAGCAGGATAAAACTATCTTATCCTTAAACAAATGTCCCTTTCAAAAGCTTAATACAAAGCAGGTCTTGAAAGTCTGAAGCTATAATGATTTCATGTTTTGCTGATCCCAGCCTTTTCTACTGAAAGACTTTTTAGTGGTCCCTAGTGGAAAGTTGAGATCAGCATTTAAATGCAAGTCTATCTTTTTAACATAAGTCCTCAGCAGCCCAGTAGCTCTCAGTGATACTGAGAATTTATAAATAGTTATGCATGGATACAGATACATATATATATATGAAATGCATATCACACTTCTTTATGGATGATGACTGTACATTCAGACTATTTTTTTGCAAAAGAATCGTCATTTCTGCTGGTTTTTTTCTCCTTTTCTCTATTAATGAAATTGCAAAACCACCGCCTAACAAGATCATTTTCTTGTTTGAAACACCTCTTTTCGCAGACAGTTAGGGACCAATTATAGACATTTCCCATCTCCTTCTAATTTCTATACCTAACATACACACCTTCCTCTCCTAGGTAACAGGGATGCTACACATGTCGTGGGGAATACACTATGTTCTTTCTAGCTCTGTGTAAGTAATCCTTACCACCTATTTTAACATGATAGATAATTTTTACTGTAAAGTAAACTAGAACCCCCATGAAAGAAAAGCATAAATCTGAAACGTAATATATTAGTTTAGCTTGTGCAACTTGTATCTCCTATAGCTGTTATTTTCTTCCTCTTTCCCCTTCTGCAGAAACTCCAGACAGCAAAAGGCTAACGAAATCCTCTTCCTTGTGCTGTGCATCCTGCTGGTTACATCATTTAATACTAACGAAATTTTCTTTTTCATTGGGAGGCCTTCTAGAAACGCTGATCAGTGCAAAAGGTTTCATGTTCTAAGGTTAAAAGGGCCACTAGCCTGCTCATTCAGCTCCTTCTCTCACTTTGTCACCTAGAGAAACCTGGTTAAATCAAGCTCAGCCTCCCTAAACACAGTTTACTAGGCAGGCAGGCTCACTTGGTGCTTCTGTATCTGCACACTGCAATTTTACTTCCCACTGTGCCAGTGAAGCAGTGCATGACGTTGTCAAACCTCATCAAATAGCGAACATGAAGATCAGGATCCCCAGCCAGGGCTCCCACACCCTTAAAGTCCTGGCTTTGAAGAGATTCCTCCACGCCTTCATTAGGAACAGCACATACTGCAGTTTCAACACATGGAAATGTTTATCGGCCTTTTTTTAGCCCATGCTTTACTCAACCCACTAAGAATCTCAGTGCATTTCCCTGGCCCTTCAGTCAGTATATGTCTCCTTTCTCATCTGCTGCCTACTCTATCTGCCAAATTTCTGGAATATTCAGTTCAAAGTTGACCATCAAGAGCTCCCTGAGCCTCTTAGTTCTTCCATGTTCTTTACCTGTGGCTGAACACAAGGCATTTAACCTCTCAGCTTTGATTTTTGTCACTTGTAAAATGGGGAAAACAATCTTTAGTACCTGCCATGAAAGAAGTCAATATTTATCATTGATAACCAGAATGTACAATCCAAGATATCGCACTTGGGCCTTCATCTTGCTTCCCTCAAAATCGATGCAAAGCTCTCATTGACTCAAGGAGAGCAGCATGTAGCCTTTGGTTCTTTATGAACCTAGAAATTCTGTGATAACTGAGATATTAAAGCACTGGTAGTCTTTGGCTTTCAAATACGCTTTCAGTAACAGTCATGACTTATCACCACTACTGTCTCAGAAAAAAAACAGGAGAATTAATTCAATTTTGGTTTTATCAGAGAGGTAAACAATTTTTTTTTTAAAAAAAGCACTGTAGGAGTTGTACCTTATCGCATGCGTAGAAGCTGATCCTGTTCACACAGCAGTCACTGAGAGTGTGAACTCGATTCAATGCAATGAGGATAAGACTTTTATTAAATCTTGTGTTATCCCACAAATTAAAAGATTGGAAGGATTTCAATCTAGCATAATACCAGTCTGCCCAAATCTGGAGTGGCAGCAGGTTTTTTTTCCAAATCAGTGGATATTTTTATTTAGCATTGCTCACTGTAAGCTACTTTTTTTTTTTTTTTTTTTTACAGACAGCAACAGCAACAACAAAAACAGCTTTTTCACCCCAGCAGTTTCTAGTCTGGAAACACAACAGGAACAGGACAAGAAGGCAATAATGTACAACAGAAGTGGAGGAAGCACCACTTAGTTGCACAGGTTCCTGTTTTGACTTCATTTTAAAGGTTCTATAAGTATTTTTCTGAAGGACTTTACGGTAGTTCTGAAAAGTATCTCACTTCAGGAAGAGATCAGTCAGAAAAGAAGAAAGGCATGTGGAGGTCAATCATGGAGGTATTTCTAGGAGCTACACATTAGGATTGAGTTAGGTGACTTACGATATAGCCAGAGTATCATGTCACCCTACAGAAGCAGTTAGACCCTCTGTCTTTTCAACGAGGATATGAATGTAAAATGTTTGCTGGATAAAATCAAGCATGCTTATGTAAATATGATCTTAGATAAACTTAAGAGGCACACCATGTCACAGAACTTATAAAGCTCCTGAGCCTGCCTCATTTGACTCTATCACATTCAGAAGAAAAGGGAGCACACCAAATAATACACAAAAGGAATAAACACACTTTGCTTCCTTTGGGCTGAGAGTATCATCTCTCAGCTGGCTTCAAAGATGAAGTCCTGAGTATTTTCGAGGGGCTCCAAGCAGATGCAGAGGCCAGCCCCAGCTGAACTCTCTGATACAGTACCAAAAAGAAACAATGAATGTCAGGCCTGGTTCTCTCTGAGATGATGAAATTCACAATATACTTCTCATGGCTATGTATCCTCAGTATCTGAAGCCATGCTGTGCCATTCAAGCCCCTTTATTGATAAAAAAGCAAAACTGAAGGAATGTCTTTTTCACAAACATATGTATTTTTGCTTTTATTTTACAGTGACAACATAAGGGCAGTCAAATTCATAGACTCCATGGACAGGTAAAAGAAGTTTTCAAATCTCTGATTCAATCAAGCTTCTTTCAATATGAAAAGACCTGAGCATTTTCCTGAAAACGTCTTCAGCTTCAAAATAATTGCTATCCCTGCTGCATGGCAAGACAGGAGAGCAATCTGCAAGCAGTTTTGTCTGAAGAAAGAAAGGGACTAAGGTAGGAAGGAAGGAAGGAGGGAAGGAAGGAGGAAGATATATGGTGTGTTTGTATATCAACATGCATGTGCGTTCATGCACAATAATAACTTTTTTTAATAAGGATTTTAACAGACATTAATATTTTAGAAGCAGCCATGAGTACATAGGAATATTCAGCAATATATTTTGCTAATACTGGTGTCTTTTATAACATAAGATAGGAAAAGTGAGAAATAGGGGATACCTCTGAAAAAGAAATAGCACTCCACAAAAGAACACAATTATATTAGAGAAAACATTTCAATGTCTGAAACTGAATAATAAGTTCTCCTTTCAAAACTAAAAAAATATATACAGAAGATAGATAGCTATCTGATTGCTATTGACTATTTTTCACTCACTGAAGACTCCTACCAAGTTAATGTACCCAGGTTGCACGCATATATGTGGCTAAAGAAAAAAACCCTCTTTTTTTCACAGTGACTTTTGTATTACACCTGTCCATACATGCAGAATGATTAGACAGTGCATATTAGACATGTTAGCTTTAATTCTTTAGGTATGACCCCTTTTTCTCATAACAACTTTTCATGTGGTGTCCTAGGGTTGGTCATGCGTGTTTTACCCCAAAACCAAGTGTCCCTTTTGGGCCTGGTCCCCAACTGAGTTAGCATCCACAGACTTTGAGTTCTGGATATCCATGATTAATCACAGGGGTTCTTCGTCATACCAAGGGATTTATAATCCCTGGGTTTTATCATCCTCTGGGTTTATAGTCCCAAAATATCAACCACTATGGAAGTAGAATACTGCTGAGATTCAGTGTGACGGGCAGAAGACTATAATAATATATGTAGCTCATTTCTCAGTATGCAGTGTACCTTCTCACACTGTTGTTGAACCGTATAAAATGAAAGGTTCATCCAGCTTCATAAACTAAACAGGACTAGGGCACATTCAGTATGTTTAGTGGCACAGTCCTTGTCAGTTTTAAGGCAACTATTGATGTCATAGACAACACCGTGGCATAGTTCAGGAGTTACCTTGGAATGGGGACAGTTCCCAAACTGCAGGACAGTGGTCATCTTGATTTTGGGAAAGACAGTGCAGCTGCATGGATATGAGCTGCGACATACTGCTTGTCCTCAGAGCTAAAGAACAAGCTTTAGCTCTTTTATTTATTTTTATTTTGATTATTTATATTATATCTCTCTCTACAACTAGCTGAAAGGATGTCATAGCGTTGTGGGTGACAGTCTCTTCTCCCAGGTAACAAATGATAGGATGAGAGGAAATGGCCTCAAGTTGCACCAGGGGAGGTTTAAATTGGATATGAGCAAAAATTTCTTCAATGAAAGGGTTATCAAGCACAGGAACAGGCTGCCCAGGGAGGTGGTTGAGTTATCATCCCTGGAGGTATTTAACAGACATGTAGATGTGGTGCTTAGGGACATGGTCTAGTGGTGGACTTAGCAATGTTAGGTTAATGGTTGGACTGGATGGTCTTAAAGGTCTTTTCCAACCTAAATGATTCTATGATTCTATTTACTAGTCTTGAAACAGACATTGAGCAATTTTTTGCATTCTGTGTGGTTCTTTAAAATTACAGATGCATGTAAACATAGGCACATCTACTCAAGTCATTGATTAAATCCTCACTGTGTCAGTCAAGATGATGCTGTCCCTTGTTCAAATCTATAAAATCCATGATACTATATCCCTTATGAAATCTTCCAAAACAGGCTGATTCTCTAAAAAGTAGCATTTCTTCACAGTGAAAATAGATAAACGCATATTGCCAAAAGAAGAATGAGGAAAGAAATGGCATTTACCTTATTTATTTTTGAGAGCAAGATGGCTGACATTATTCTACCCCTAAGTGGAGGAAGAGGTTGAAGTGTAGCAATAAAACTTGTCAAGAATAATGGCAAAGGAATATTTGCTGAAATTTGCTACAGGAGTTACCACAATAAAATAGAGAAGAGCACCTTACAGATATACGTGGACATAGAAGATAGTGGCTGAATGGAAGGGAAGGAAAGGGAAGGGGCAATCAACCAATTCAATTTTATTCTAGAAATATTCCAACATTGCCACAATTCACAGGGGAAAGGAGAAAAAACTGCCCAAAACCCATTAGCATGCATTTTAATCAGAAAATCAACGAAGAACTGTCTTCTCAGTAAAGTTCATATATGATTGTGTCTCAGCTTCCTGACACACACCTTTCCAGATCATTGCTCTCAAAAGCCCAGTATCTCACAAAAACCTTTCCCAAACATACCATCTCATAGCTTGAAACTCTCTTTTCTGTAACAACACCAAGTCCTTAAATAAGGCTGGTGCACACATTTGTTAGGGCTCCCAATTTTCATGTCTCCTTCATTATAAGACAGTGGATTTTAAAGCTGTAACATTTTTCCTCTATAGCTCTACAGTTCTTATGTGTGAATCATGTCCATGAAAACACATGTCCATCTGTACTTGTATTGATGTGAAATTAATTAAAGAGACAATATTATTGCCGACCATATTTTCTCTCTGCACCTATTATTCATCATGTTCAGAGGCACAGAAACATGGTAAACTGCAGAGAGCTGTCACTCAGATACACATAATTGTACCTCTTTTATGCACAGCAAGCACAAATAACATTCTTTAAAACAAATGTAAAATAAAATATTTGCATAAAGGATGAAAACTGTCTAAATTGATCAGGCTTATCTGTACTGTAAGTGCATACCACACCATGTTCTAGGTATTTGTTCTGAGCATGCCTGCAACCTCTTATTTAAGCAGTCTTAGATACCTACTTTCCACAGGAATAATGAATAATAAACCTTTCATTTACCCCTAAAATTTAACTTGAGCATATTTTGGGGGGGTGGGGGTGGGGGTGGGATGGAATGAATTTCCATTATTCTTCCTTTCTTTTTTTTTACCTAACAACTCTCTAATATAAAATGCCTGAACAGTGAAATGAGCAGACCTCTAAGACTCCTGTGTCCCTGGGGAGTTGTTCAGCCACTAGGATATACAACCAAGCACCTTCAGGTTTGCTGTCCTAAATCCATGAATCTTGAATCCCTGGGTGCGCAAGTGGCCCAATTTCAATAGAATAAGAGAATCTTAGAACGGGGTTTTTTAGGTTAATTCTTTCTCTCTGTTTCTTGTTCAACATAAAGATTGATATACCATAGGCATTTTACCCTTCTTCACTTTTTGGTCTTTGATTACTAGAGAGGTGTCAGAGAGTAGCAAATGTTTGAGTGTTAAAGCACTGACTCACAAGATTGAAATTCAAGTCCTTGCTCTGAAACAGACTTCCACATGTTACCCTGAGCAAGCCATAGAAGCAGTGCATGCCTCAGTCCTTAACTGTAAAATGGAAAACAGAAAAATCTGTAAAACCATGCTACATAATATAGTACAGTATATGACATAGTACATTGCAGAATATGAAAGGCAATCATATCCTATGGCAACAGCCGCTATATTCACACTGTAAATATAAATTAAGGCTAGGTGATCCCAGAAAGAGGCACATATTTTACACAGAAGTGTCACAGACTCCAATCAGCTCTAATACCAATTGACTATAAGTCATTTGTGATCCTTCTGTTGGCATCAGTCTGCTTTAGGCTAGGGTCTTTCACAACCTTGTGATATTTGGGCTTCCAGTACTGAATGTATTTCAATTACTTTTAAAAGATCACTGGGATTTTTTTCAACAATAAATAATTCTATTCACTTCTGTAAAACCCTTTGTTTCCAACCCTTTATTTTTTGGCATAAAATACCTGCCAATCTCCCTTCTCAGTACTGAGTGAAATATAGAATGGAAAGTAAAATGGAATAGGAAAAAAGAAAATGGTGATGCCAGTGAGAGTTGCAAAAGTGAAGCACTGATGAAAACTCTTGGGATAAAAAGCCAGTGTGAAAGATGCGAAAAAAGGAAAAAAGACTGTTGCTACCTGGAGTGAAAGTTGGATAGTACTTGAGTAGCTGCTAATCAAATATTCACTGTTAAGCAAAAGAAGAAACTCAGAGAAAAAGAAAAGAGAAAACTGAAGGCACATGGGAGAGAGAAAGTGAGTGTGTTTGAAATAGGAAAAAGCCAAAGGAGGAGAACACTCTACATGCTAAAAGCCTCAGGGATTTGCCACATGACATATGGACATGTGGTGAGTAAGACATTCCTTTAATGCTCAGCTCCATCAGTTTTCACTGATTTCAACAAAACTTTGCATCATACCATGTCTCAGCCTGTCATAAGATCTTTAGTTGCACCTCCCATTATTTTTTGCCCTCTCTCAACTCAGCAAAGACATTCGAAGTTTTCTAGCTGCCTTGCCTCTTTGTCCATAGGTGCTTCCTTACAATCACGACAGTTATAATTCACTGTGAAGCTTCATGTTTGTCAGTGTATTACAGAGCACAGTTTTGAGCCCCACTAAGGCCTCTATTCTTTTCCAAACTAGCCCTGTTTCTCATAGGTAGAATAATACCTTAAGCTTCTTGAGCCAAGTTGTTCAGTGTAGCTGAAGTAGTTTTTAGGGCACAAATAGCATTATCATCTCAGGAAGCAATGTATGTTATAGAAAAATGCCACCATTCACTGTGTCACTAGGTCACAAGTGCTCCTCTTTCTGAAAAGCCCAATGAATTTAGGCATATTACTCAAGTCCTCCCCACGCTTCTCCTCCATGTTCATCACTAACCAGTGCTGAGAGGTCCCAGAACTGCCCTGTAGCAGAAACACACTCCTGTTCTTTGTTCACCTGCTACAAAAGCAGCTGAAAATATACAAGGCAGCCCCTGGAGACATCCAAGGCTGGTGGGATGCTCAGCACTGAGGTGTCAGTCCAGCAGGACACCTGGGTCCAGGCTCATCTCATCAGCATTCTGCTGCAGAGGACATGCTGGCAAGGGAGCATAAGCCACATTGTCAGATTGGTCTGTGATGCTCCCTACCTAGCGGGAGCCCTCTTTGTGGAATAGAAGATATATACATGTACAAGAATGTGTTTCACAATGAGTACGTTTTTACGTGTAATTATTTATTAAATATTTTCATTTCTAGAGAAAGAAAAGATACATTCAGCTGGCCCCAAAATACATTCTGTTCTCACATTGCTCTAAAACTTAATGACCAAGGCCAAGATTAAAGGTGTAAGCATTCATATAGTTTGGCAGCAAAAATAGATTGAAAACACAGAATATGATTTATATTTTAATTCTATATGTGAATTTATATTTGAGTTTCTGTGTAAATAATGATATAATTACTTTTACTGAAGATAAAAATCAGTACTGGCAACTTTGTTCTTTATCCATATATTTTTAAAAGCCTCTACAATACCACCATGACAAGATTCTTTTCTCACATGGCCTAATTCCTCTTACAGCTCTGAATATTGCCATCTCAGGATCTAGAAGGCTGAGAGACATGTTTTTCTGCAGATGGCATGAGAGAAAAATTAAGACGTGACGTAGAGAAAGATGTTAAGTAGCAACAGACTAATGGAGAACATTTTGTGCTACTTTCGAGGAGCACATCAGGAACAGCTTGCTTTTATAGTGGATCCAAAGTGTAATCACTGGCACTATATGATTGCTGTAAGCATTGCTCTGCACTAATCACTACCATATTATTGCGAGTTTTGCTGCAGACTTTGTAAAAGATACATTGCATTCCTTTTTTTCAGCACTTATCTTGAAAATGAATCAGACATACCAAAAGTTCTAGACAATAAATAATGATTAAGTTGTACCTTTTAACATTCTTGATAAGTTTCAGAGATTTACTGCTTTTCATTTTAACGAGTTACCAAGAATCAAAACACTGACTAAATCTGCCAAGAATCAAAACACTGACTAAATTTATGCATGGATTTCTTCTAGGTAAATCACAATAACTAAATAGTAGAAGTAAGGGATGTCTTTGATGCAAAAGCATCAAAGCCTTGAAACACCTATTTGTAAATCTGCAGCGTTCATCTATTTTTTCAATAGTAAAGGCCAAGCATTTGGAAGAATTGTTCTGTAAAATTATATTCACAAATTTCTCTTCAGATATTGATCCAATATCCATACATAATCACCACAAATGCAGACCATGAGGAATCTATTTAAAACCTTTTCTTCCAAGTACACCACTTTTCTTCAGTCTTGCATCTCAGTTTCAACAAGCAAAACAAAAAATCTACAACACCAAATTATTAACTGCCCATCTAATTCTCCTCCTGGCAAGAGAAGGAAAGAGAGAGAAAAACAAACCAACAAACCTGCAGCTAACACTTGCTAGTCACATCACTGAATATTCTACTGAGCAGTG
Source organism: Gavia stellata (assembly GCF_030936135.1). Classification (NCBI taxonomy): domain Eukaryota; kingdom Metazoa; phylum Chordata; class Aves; order Gaviiformes; family Gaviidae; genus Gavia; species Gavia stellata. Next base: position 41,963,743 of record NC_082594.1, read on the forward strand.
CTCATTTGGTGTTTAGAGAGTTAAAAAACCCCAAGCTATGCAAAATCAGTTTGCATACATCAAACAGTGATATGCTATGAATGTATGACTGCTGGGTTGGGGGATCGTGTAATCTGCTAAGCTTCTGGACCCGCTAAATGTGAACTGGCTCTTCCAAAATCTGAGCAGAAGCAAATATTTATGAAAGAAATATTTATGTATCTAATCACTGTTTGCCACCTGAGAAAACTGGCCATTAGGAGTCAGCCCTGACTCTCTTGAAATCATTGAGAGGGCAGCCATTTGCTTCAACAGTTCAGTATCTTACTGTGGATTAATCCTGGTATAAAATGAATTTTATTTCCAGCAAGTTGGTTTTCAAAATGGGGAAAGAAACCTGATTATTCTTTTAGTAAAACATTCAGGGTCACTTGTGCTCTGCTTATAGTCTTTTTTGCTATTTACGGATTTGGACATGCAAAGAGAGGTAAGGAAAGGGTTTCCTCCAGGATACAAACAGTTTATTTTTTTTCAACCTCCAGTGCTGTTCAGAATTTGGCACAGGATCCCCGACAAGCTCAACATTTGAGAGAAAGCTCACAATAGCCACTTGGGATCTTCTCAATACTCTTTCTAGACAATCGAGATTTTGTCATGATGCCTTTTTCATCTATAATAGATTTCCATTAAACAAACAAACAAAAAAAATCAGAAAAATATTTCTGGTTTATTTCTTCGCTTCTCCTCTCCTTAAGTGAGGAAAATATCCTTCACTGTTTCAGAAAAGAGTCTAAAAATGAAATATCCCGCAATGCTCCAGCACAAATCTGAAAGCATAAATAATGGAATATATCTATATTTGTATACACTTCTATCTATACCCTATGTAGATTTTCAATTGTCTATATATAGATATGCATGCGCATATATATATATATCTCTCTATATATATTTGTTTCCAAGCATGTGAGGAACAGGATTTCATTTCATTGTTCAAATAACATGTACTAGTTGCAGCAGCCATCAAGTTTCTCTGGCCTTTAGCCAACTACAGGCGAAAGTTTATTTGTATCAGCAAATGCAGCAGCCTAAGTAAAGGGCACCCTTGGGGTTTGGCTTGTGTAAGTGGGGCTGTCCGTGATCATGGCACAGCGGGGCTGGCTCTCACAGCAGAGGATGCTTCTGGGTCCTTTCCCACAGGCTCCTGTGGCAATGAAGGGTGGCAGGTCCGTGTAATGAAGGAGTCGCTTTCCCAGTGGTGTTACGGTAAAGGCAAAGCTGCTTGTACTCCCTTAAGAAATGTTTTTGATCACTTCAGAAACACTAGCTGTGGGAAGATCGTTCCTCCCACAAATGAAGTTAGCTCTCCCTCCCCAAACTGGGAGTGTTAGGGATAAATGCTGAGTATGTGTGTGCGTGTGTGTGTGTGTGTGTATAACATCCAGCCTCTTAAATTTTAATCGAGCTCATACATAAGTTAATCTGGTGACGGTGTAAGTGTCGGAAATACAAAGCATGCACACACACCTCCCAGCAAATGAAATGTGTCAGCAAGTGCTGTAATCAATAACGATATAATATTCTTTCCTAAATAATGGTACAACAGCAGAAGTGTGTAAGACAGTGATGAATTATTCAGCCGGTCTGCTTTGCTGCTACATTGCTCCTTCCATGCTTTAAGCTTTTCTACAGCTGAAACACCTGGCACAGTATTCTCTGACTTCATCTTTTTCCGAATACCTAAATTTCTTTTTTCCCTCATATAAAAATTAAGAAGTTACCTAAGTGCCTAAATCTTTAAACTGTCTTCAATGGCACAATTGTGTGATGTTTCAAAGTTTTTTTTTTAAGAAGTGTCTTATTTCTACTTGATAGCTTCACATGGAGATTTGCTATGTACGTTAGCAGGCAGCTGCATATTAAATGTTTTGAAAAGTAAATGTTTCAGACTATGAAAAATTTAATTCACTACAGGGTGTATGACATTCTGGACAAAGTATTCATTAAAAGACACAAGACAGATGCACTCAACTGGTTAAAATGAAAGCCCAGGTTATGAAATGCTTATTTAGACTGAACAGTATGCTACTCCCACGGAGCTAGAGTTGGTGTAAGATACTGTTTGGCATTAGCTAGAACACACCACATATAAATTTAGTTTTGTAAAATAAAATTATGTAAGATATTTTCAGTCACCTAGTGCTCTAAAAATGCATCTATATTTTAAGTACATGTCTTGTAGCATTGAATAAAGCTTATTATATGACCTTTATAACACTGAACAAGTGTTATAAAAGTTAAGATTTACATGCAAAACCACGGTTCACAGAAGGAAGCTAATTTCTGCAAGACAAACAGGAAAAAAGAAGCTGAAACTTTTTTTTAAGATCTCAAAGAAAAATTAATGCATTTTGTTTCTGTTGTGTTTATTTAAGCTATTCTGGAAATTATTAAAATCTTTTTCTGGGTAGTGACACATTTGTATCTAGAGATGTTCATCTACTCTGTAATTCTGCTAAAGATGGTGAGATACCTCTTAACATATTTCATGTGCTGTGCGCAGCTCACTTTTAAATGCCACAAGCAATACAAATCCATCATCTCTCCTTGGGAAGCTGCCTGATTCTGTAATACAGTTTACCACTAAGTAGTTTCTCTGATACTCAAGCTATATTTCTCTTGCTTGATTCATGTTCTACTTCCCATTACTTCACGTTAACTCCCTCTGCCCCTGCTATCAAATGAAGGAGGTCAGATCCCTACCTGTACTAACTGCTAACTGCTCTGAATGGAGCAGCAAGAAATAAGTAACCCCCACCTCAGAAGGTCACCTCTGTGATCTCCCTGCCATCACGCCATTCCTTCGACACTCGCTGCTGTCCACTGCCAGAAGCAGGACCTTTGCTGTGACCCCAGAAAGCTTTTTTCCTCTTCTAGGAGACACAGCTGGATCACTACTGAAATACCTGAGGACTCATGGATGAATATCATGTTTTTAAACAGGCAGCACATTAACTCTCGAGCTTTTGCAGAAGAAAGGTTTATAACAACAGTTTCATGTGCAACCAAAACCGTTCAGTGTCATGTGCCTCTCAGCGCCTGTTCTACAAGCTCGCTGTGCAGCCATGGAACATCACTGCTGCCAAGGAGCAGAAAGAATGCACATGGAGTAAGGTCACAAGGTTTTGACCTAGATTTCAGTCAGCAGGAGACTGCATCAGAAAATAAAAATTGGACATACTTCAGTGCCCTTGACAAAAAGGCTACAGGCCTGAGTGAATGAGGAAAATAAGGTGCAACCTTGCCTTTGTGCCACTCTGTGCATAGCAGGAGGATGGAAAGTGACTGTGTGTTCGTTTGTCTGCAGCGCTCTCTGTGACCATGCGCTCAGAAAAAAAGATCTCCTGTGTCAAACAAACTGCTGCTTGGAGCAGAGAAAATAGCTATCTGAATCATGACGACTAAAACAGAAAATCTTTGTTAAACAAGCCATTAAATTTTAATGGCAAATTTTGGAAAAGTTGGTTGGGAAATCTATGCAAAAATACTTACGCAAAAATACTTATGCACAAACTATACTTTCCTACCGGAATCGTTCCTTGTCTTCCTCTGATTCCAGAAGTTAAGAGATGTGACCATCTAGTCACTGTAATCATTAGAATAGGTTGACAAAGAAGCAATTTTCTTAAAGCGGTTTTATTAACTATGGCAAATGGAAATTAAATTAACTGCAAGTTTCACAAATGCAGTTACTCTAGCAACTCCAGAACATAGATAAACGAAATGCACTAAATATAAATAAGTGCATGAAGATCATAACTGTGCCTCCCTGGATCAAAGTGAATGAGCAAATATCAGTTCTTCTACATAGAAAATAACTATTTTCCATAAATCTTACATGTCCTCAGGACAAAATAAAACTCTTGTTTTCGTTATATGGAGGAGCATAATTTACTAAGGGAAACAATGACAAGACCATATGTGAAAATACATTGTAACCTGTTATCTGCAATTCTTCAGTGAAATTATAAATTAGGTTATATAATCTCAGGTGACAATTCAAATCTATTACAACTATCATCTGTGTTTATTCAAACACTTCTAATCTTAAATCATCACAACTATTACTTCACTGCTTCAAGTTCCAGTGGAATTTGTATATTAAATAGGCTTCATAAAACAAAGTTACAATTTGCAAACTGAAAATGGTACAACATTGAAATAATCTAATCTTATTTTAAAGGGCTTTTGACAATGGCTGCAATAGCTTATTGTAACTATCCTATTTGCACTACAGCATCTTCACAGAAAAGACCTAATTTCTTTTAATTTCTTATGTTATTGAATTTATTTGAAGCCCTGAATTGAAAGTTTCCCTATGTCAAATTTACCAGTGACAGTTTTTCCTGTGAAGCTTTTACACGAATTTTCATTAGTACATATGTAACTAAAGCAACAGAGGTTAACATCCAAAATGTTTCCTGAATACTAATGGATGGCCACTACTGCTGATGAACAGAAGCCAAACTTCAAATTACCTACTTCAGATGGACAACCAGAGTCAAATCTAGTTCCCATTCCCACCCTTGACACAGGCAGAGCCTGTTCACACCAGCAAGAATTTGCTTAAAAAACAAAAAGCATTTGCAGGAAAAAAAGCCCTTGTGTACATAGACAGATGAGGGAACAGATCATTTGCAATACATCCTACCACATGAAGGAGACCTTGTAATGGGTGTTCAGACAGAGAGCATGTTGAGATGGGAATGTGTTGGGCAGGAAGCTTTGTTAGGAGCAGAGAAGCCAACCAGGATTTGAAATCATGTTTTTAAAACTGATGTACAAAACCAGCTTCAAATAGCAAAAAAAGGAAAAAAAAGAAACCATGAGAAAAAGATGAAGATATCTTCTTCCACCTAGATTATCCATAAGGGTTTTCAGTGTGGAGGCCCTGTAGTTCATGCTCCTCTTTCCAGTTCTTTGGTAGTTAGGCAAGACTTCCTTTGCACAGATATCACATCAAGTAGAAACATTCCTCCTAAATTAACCAGTCTCATAAAATTATAGCTTTGCTACTGGGTTCTAGGAATTATGTGACATATAACCCCAACTTCAGCAGAGTTCAGAGCTTTTCTCTATGCACACTACTGGGACACCTGTCCTAATGAAACACAAATAAAATGGGAGTGGGGGGTGGGGTTTTTTATGGTCTTATTTGATAAGTAACTGAATAGGCTTAAGGAGGCATGTGTTCATTTTCTACTATAGCTACAGATTTCTTATGTCATCTTGGCCAAATCACTTAATCCGGCATGTTTGCCAGCTCAGAGGAAAGGACAACAACTTCCTATTTCACAGAAGATAGCAAGGGTAGCTAAATTCAAACTGTCAGGCTGCGATAGTACAGTGATAAGGGCAACAACAGCTTCCAAACACATTTCTGATGCCACCAAGATGGCACATCCATTCCTCACCATCATGTAGTAGCTCAGCCTCTGGAGAGTCCTTTCTTGAGATACAGATCTAGGTGATACAGGCTCTTTCTTACACAGTAGTATGTAAACCCAGAAGTCCAGTGCTGCATAAGAAACTACTTTGTCCCAAGGTTAATTTTAAAAACAATAAAACAATTAAATATGAAAATTTTAATTTCCCTCAGCAAATCTTTTTGTCTTGAGGAAGGAAAGAATAAAATCTGAAAATCTGTGTAAAAATGTGGGTTTGCCCTTGTATATACTTTGAAATAGATTCTTTCCACATACATTAAATTCTTGTTTAGCTACAAGTACTCACTCATAGACACTCTCAGGCTGTTTAGAGCACATTTCAAAAACAGACATTTGTAGATATTAAGTCTGTATACACCAGTTCTAAAGTGGGAATACTCATTAAAAAAAAATCAGTTAAATCAGTTTTAAAAATAATTTTCTTTTTCAGTATCATTTTTTCATGATAAATATGTAATTTTAATTGTGTGTTTCATCTGATATGGCATACAAATACATTTAATGTAATTTGTTTTGCAGCAGTTCACATTACCTACATTCCCAAACAGAAAAGCAGTTCCTGAAATTTATACCATTAAATGGAGAAGAAACAAGGTCTATGAACATCTTTGGACACAATTCAGCCCACTTAGAAACATTTCAAAAGGTCTTTGTGGTTCACCTCATAAAGCTCCTGCCTCTGGTCCACAAAACTCCTGCTTCAGAAGTCTCCAAGTAAGATGCATGATGCATGCACAGAAAGATACATCACTCTTTGTATAAAGGGTTGTATTTTACAGCACCTGCACAACAAGATGTTAATACAGTGTGGAGCCAGTTGGTAGAACTGAAGTAAAAATCTAGATTCACCATCCAACTATTGGTAAGATTCATCTTGCATAATGTTATGACAAGATGTTTATGCTATAAGTTGGGGGAGTCACTAAACTGCCTTGTATAGCAAAAAAACCAGGAATCCCTGAAAAATTATTAATCTCATTTACTTTGCCTGCCTGGTTTAGGATGGATGATGCTTTGGAGGTGCCTCTGTCCATTGACTGCATAGTGAATCAGTGACTATTATGTTATTAATGTAGGCAGCTCCAGGATGGTTCCAGGATGGTTCCAGGATGGTTCTAGGCCAGCATCTGTACATCATATCTCCCAAAGCACATAGGAAAAATTATCATATAACTTCTCCCCATCTCACATCTTCACAGTCTCCCTTGCCTTAACAACTGCGATCTTGACACACTAGCAATCGTACAAAATACTTAGGCAAAAGATAACTGACTTGGTCTGATGCTTTAATCATATCCCTATCCCTTGCTTTATGCTCCTTATAAAGCTTGTCTCATCTGTATTATTTACTTTGCCATAGAAATTATTAATTTTTTTTAATGTTCAAGGACTTTCACAGCTGACCTTCCATCTTTCCCTTAATTTTTCTTCCATACTGAGAGTTTACCCTCTGTCTCCCACGAGCCCGTGAGCCTAACTTCTCTCTTCTATCCACTCTCAAAAAAATACCTCTCTATATGTGTATCAGGCTTGGTGAAATGCCTCCCAGCTACCCGCTTAGAAAACTAGTCCATTCTTCTTTTTTAAATTTTCACTTATAATTGTCCTTTACCATAAAATAACTCCTCATTTTTCTGTTTTCCACTGTCTCTTTGGTTTTATACAGATTTTAATTCTGTGTTATATGTAAGTGTTGGGGGCAGGACACATCTTTTTGATCTCTGTACAGAACCCAGTCAATGGATTCTTGTTTCTAGGTGTTATATAGTAAAAAAACCAAACAATAGAAACACCATCTTGAAAAATTAGCATTCTTTCCTGAGTCTCATGTCTTCCATTGCAAATGGAAAGCATACTGCTCTTTTTTTAAATTTGCCTAGCCTTCCCTTTTTACCACAATTTAACACTGGAGAGCTCTATGAATTGTTTTTGATAGGTACATAAATTTACTGCATTACAGATTGAAAAAAAGGTGTCCAGCTTTGTCAAATATAATTGAATAAAAGCATCCTAATTTTGGTTCTTGCACTGGTGTCTCAGCAGAATGTTATTCTTGTTCCCTGTTACAACAATAAATATAGAACAAGGAGTTTAATGGTATTCTTTTTTAGACCAAACTGATGGGGTGAAGTAATTGCTTTTGGTGCTTACAATATCTGTAGCTAGATGAATTTACAAGGAAAGCACTTTAGCCTTAGAGCAAAATTATGAATATGTATCAGGCTCCCGCATTACATTTATTGTCTCCAGTACACAAAAATCAACTTTGGCATAATATGAAGAGAGAATAACCAACAAACTATGTCCTGAAGTAGTAAACTATTCTTTAAAGTGATAGTCTCACCCCTCTTTTCCTTTAAATAAAGGACAAAGGTCTAAGAAAATCATCTATCCTTTTTCACCTCTCTCTTTAGTCTGTTCACAAGGAGACTGCCATTAGGCATAGCACTGCTGACACCAACACTTTTATATGATACTTCTGATGACAGCTATTAATGCACCATCAATAAGAGAGTTACAATAGTAAATATGCATTAAGGAGCTACTACTTTCTAGCTGTCTGGAGTTTCTCTAAAACAATCAAGGGAACTGGCAGAAGTCCTAGTTTGCCATCACGTACAAACCAAAACAATTTGCATTCATCTAAAGCAGCAAGGAATAAGGCTTTCTTGATGCTAATCGGGGGAAAAGTACTCTTTAAAAGCAGATTAATCTTCAGATTAATAAATGGTTTAAGATCATACATTCAGAGAGAAGATGACTGAAACCTAAATAAGTGGATGAATGTACAGCAACTGGTAATAAACCTTCAAATGAAAAAAATATAACTGAAAGGACTGCCAACCGATAAACTAAATATGATGGACTTTCACTATGGATATCACTTACTGTCTGACAGTATTGGGCAAGTCTCTCACACATTAGTTACAAGCCATGACAGAAATTTTACTCCCCCAGATTTTTCTTAACGTGGAATATATGATTTATGAATCATTTCAATACATAATGCCTCTACTTAACTTCCAGATGATATCACTTTATGGCACTGCTCTAGTATAGCAACATAGATTCAGAAGGCTGATATAAAATGCTTAGAACCAAAGGGAAGGAAACAGAAACAAAGAAAAGGAAGAAGCAGAAACAGATAAAAAGAGTTGCGTGTACCTTTTGGAAAAACACACAATGGCAACTAATGCAAAATAATACAAAATATATATACAGAGAACCACAGAACAGACATGCTAAGCCATATCAAAGCTATGCTTTTATGCAGTGTACTCAGAAAGGGTACTATATTCAAACTGCATGCCAAAAAATAAAAATACCAAGCATAATGAGACATAATGAGGCAACTCTTGTCAAAGTCTATTCCTCAAAATACAAGGTTGTCATATTCTAAAAAATATTGTTATCATCTGTGTGGGTTTCTTCTTTATTTTGTTCCAAATTTTCCAAAGTTTGGGAAAGGGTTGTTTCCATACATAAGACTCTTTGTGTTCATATCTGGAAGCAGAGCCTAATTAGCAAAATTAAAAGGCTGATATTTTCAGGTGAATCTAAATACCTCTCATAAAATCCTGTCTGAATTTTATTTTCATTTGAAAAGGAAAGAGCTTAGGCTGTTGCTGGGAAATTAATCCTTGCTTTCACTCCTTGTTTTGGCCCCTCAAACAGAAACTTAGCTCCTGAAAGGTTAATTTTTACTATAATTGTTATAAAGAGGGTGCCCTGTAAAAGAGCCTTGTTTCCTAGTCAGACAATGGCTTTATCAGAGCGCTTACTGTCCGGCCATTGAAATGTTCATGTCAATGTCAAGTTGAAATACCATCATACTCATGCCAAGTTAATGAGAAAGAGTGTTCAGGCACTTACTGGAGCTAAGAGTCTTACTTTTCTCTCTTTTATAAGTTGTTTCTGAGCCAGCTTCACGTTTAATACATGCCAAAATTGTTGGGAAACAAAATGTGTGATGGCTTTGCTGCCGTACAAGGAGAAGCACTGCAAGCAACCATTTTTAATTCCCACTGGATAGCAGGAAAATCTGCAGGGATCTTTCAGATCTTTCATAATGACCGTTATTCACATAACAGCATGTATTCTCTTTCCTTTACCAACCAGTGAGGACAACAGATCTTGTCAGACTTCAAAAGAGTCAGCTTTGTCACCATCACGCTCCTTCCTTTCTAGGCTGGACAGGGGACAGAGAGAACCTGGGCATTTTGTAGGACAGTCTTTCCCTCTTAGGAAGTAGAGACCTCACAGTGACAGTCCAGAGCAGTAGATGTGACCTCTTATCCATTGAGATGCAGTGACGTGACGCCATCAGGTCTGTTTTGGAAACACAGCTGTTGTCTTGGGGGTAGGGTACTGTCTTTGGAGGCTCAGGTTTTTGAGGAGAGGACTGGAAGATGAGTGTGCTTTGGAGAGTTCTAGAATGGGAAAAATCCTAATTCATTATGCATGAGATCACTGCAAGGCCATCGCTCCCAGGTGCTAGTATTTGCAGACACTGCAGTAATTTTGACTTTGCAGGAGCCAACCTATGCCATCTTATGAAATCAGTCTACAGAATGATAAATTACCTTCCTCCGTACTGAACTGGATCCAGGATGGAGCAGACTGTACAGGAAACTATCACTTTAAGAAAAAAAAAAATCCATCCAAGATACATTTTTAGGATTATATCAACTAAGAGATACTACACTATCTGGAGAATGTCTTAGAGAGACAGCAGGAGTCATATAGCTACTGCTTTTCATCCAAGAGTTCTGGCCATTAAATTCTCATGCTAAAGAGTTATGTGGATGGTGGGCTGGATGCAGGTATGACAGTAGGAATGACATTATAAGCTGTTTCTTCTATATGTTGTCCAAGATAAACGGAGAACTGGCTGGAGTTTTTGAAATCGATTGACATCAGAAAGTTTTAGAGCTCCTGTGAGACTCCTTTGAAAAATGCCATATATTCTTCCTGTCATCACAAACTAAAAAACTGTCTTTTAAACAACTTTTAAAGAAAAAAAACAAAGAGGATGAAAGTTCCATTTTTCATAAGTTATAAAGAATCTATTACACCAGTGGTCAGCTAGGTCTACAGAGAGAAAACATTCTGTTACTAGGAATTTCTGGTATTTATTACATAGAGAAGAAAGGGAATCTTTTTCAGTCATGTTCATCTCAAAGTTTGCAGACCTCTGTTTACAAGGACTATGATGTTCAGGAGCAAAGTAGTCAGAATGGAGAGGCTAACAACTCGTGCTTCGGGTAGGATTCTTAGCCCTGTCATCCTTCTCACTGAGGAGGAAAAAAGATTTGTGTAAGTCACTTGCCCTGGACAAAGCATGGGGCATCTAACCCATACATTTCTAGCATATTTGCCATTAAAATGTAAAGAATTTCATCCACACTTGAAGGAAAGCAACCCTGCAATGCTTAAGTGTATGTGGACTGAGCTGTATAACTATTTTTCACATTATATGTTTTAAAAATTGAAATGGCTTTATTAAATGAATAAAGGTTTACTCTTTCTACCTGAACTAAAAGTTCAACTCAAGAGAAAGTACTCTACTATGGTGGAACAGATTAAATGGAGAATTACTTTTCTCTTTTTTTTTTTTTTTTAGAAAAAGTCTTTCCTGGTAAAAAAAAAAAAAAACAAGAGAAATCTTTGTGGAATAAAAAAGGGCAAAACAAGTAACTTGCATGCAGTTTGCACAATAAAGACTTGCCCTACTAAACTGCATAAATAAAGCAATCAGTTTTAAGAAAGAAAACTTGCTTACCAATGAGACAGATAATTTTCACCCCGAGAGAATTAATTTGCCCCAAACTGTACTGCATGCCTGTCATCAGCCAACACCACTTTTCAGTAAAGTGAGAGAAGTTTCCACATGTTTAAAATATGCATACAACTGTATTCTTCTGAAAATGTGTCAGGTATTTCTAAGTTTACAGTTTATATAAAGTGATGATTTTTTCATTTCACATAGCTAATTTCCAGTCATTCTTAAAGCACAGCTGCAGTGTTAAATTTTATCAGAAATGTATGTATGCATACAAATATACATTAAATGTACACACTGACACAAATACCATTTCTTTGTGCAATACTATGTATTCTGAGCATCAGAAGAAGCAACAGATGCTGCGGTGTCAAGTGACACAACTGGAAGCACACACAGTGCTTTGTACTGTGGCTGATACATACCCAGTTTAGACTTCCAGATCACTCCTTCGTATAAGTCTCTATATATGAATGACAGCATGGAGTAGGTGGTCTGCTGGCGGAAGCACTCATTCTAATATGTTTTAAGAGAAGACCAGCTATTTCATAGGAATCTGACTCTCTAAGGAGCTATGATTCATTTAGATTGCTGTGTACATGGTATGCTGTATTGGAAGTAATGAGGAAAGAAGAGAGATGCTGTGGTCGTGACACTCCAGGTACTAAATGTGACCTATATGTCCTTTAGTTTAAAGTTCAGATTTCAGGTGAACTGTGAATGTCAGATTACTATGTGAATTTATGATCATCACTCCTTTTGCTCCAGGGATCCTACTTCCCCTGAGGACCTCATAAAAATATTTGCCCTGTCTCAACCTTTCATTTTGTTCAGCAAAGATCCATTGAAAAGGTATCTGTATCACAGCTGCAGTCCAATGTCAGCCAAAAAAAAAGTACAAAAGTTCTGCTGAGCTGCAACTCACTGCACTGAGCTGAACAAAAGCTTCCTTCCTGAAGAACTGCAAAGGCTCTACTTCTGACAAAAGCTTGCTTTCTTTCCTAGCTCTTTAGGATTCAGCATCATGACTTCAGGGCTAGCTGTAGACATGCAGAGGTTATGTGGAGATTTCTGAGTCCTGAGATTCAGTTCACGTTATATTTCATAAATCATTGCGCTACTGTTCTATGATACTTTTATTTTCAGGTAGAGAAGTCAGCCTGCTGAGACAAACCTTTCTGGAGACAGTCATCTTTAGAACTGGCATGTTGCTTGGAAGTTGTCTTCATCAAGTGCACTATCACTTTCCTCAGAGATTCATAAATTAATCTCAGGTATTGTACAGATGCAATTTTAAACATGAGTTTAACAATGGCTATCATTTGATCTGGCCTCTGCAAACACTGTGGGTTCATTCCTGACAAATGCTGGTGCTGAATTTCTAGCCAAAATCTAAGCAAAGTTTAAATGTCTTGAAAGCTCCTTCCTTGATCTCTTTGTAGTAAACATAGCGGGAAGAATTTCCTACAATTTTCAAGACCAATAAGTGCTACTGTTAGGAAGGATTTTTTTGCTTCAGTTTAAATGCTGGGGATATCCCTCACTGTAATGTTGATTCATGAAAAAGAATAAACTGAGCGCATCTACTTGTTCTTTTTTCAGCACCTTAAGTAATGGAAAGTAAAATAATTTGAAATACTTGTTCATTTTAAACTTGTGTCAAGAGGCTAAACTATACTAGCTGCAATTTTAATCACAGAATATACTCACATTTGTCTGACTTCATGAGGTACATGAAGTATAGGGCCTTTTTGAAAGAAAAAGGCCATAAAAATGGGTCATAAGAAACTGAATGTTGTTCAAATGTGGCAAGCTGGCTCAGGTTTTCACAGAATTATTTGGAGGAAACAATATTGAGCACTCATACTAGAAACGAAATGTGCAAGATAGAAAGAGAGTTCTGATGTAATGATTAATGCGGTGCAAATAAAAGATTATTTTTTAAGTTAAGCAAATCTATCTTAGCTTCAACTCATAAATAGCCTCACATTTACTCTATCTAGCATCCAATTTTCTTTCCCATCATGACAATTTCAAAGTTAAAAAATGCAGTTCAAAATTTACAGCACAGAAGACAGAGGAGTTATTCTTCAAACCCATTAGTGCGGAATCAGACTTAAAGCAGCTCACATTTAGGACATATTGTATTTTTCCTCACTGAGTTTGTCAATTTATTTTCTTAAGTGCACATGATCTGTTGAAGTGTCCTGCAAGTACTTCCACCACATTAAAAAAATGCCAAGGAGACCATGTATGTATGTAACTGAAGCCTGTCATATTTGACTTCTTTTTTTGTATCTGAACAACTACCAGGAGAAAGCATTATCTATTCCTTATCTTGTGAGAAGGCCAGCGAAGTGCGATTACAGCTGGTGGATCGCTAGTAACAACCCTGACACTTGAACCTCTGGGGAAAGGATGCACATGCAGATGTAGCTGAAGTGGTAAGATCAAGGGTAAGGCAGCTTTGCCTAACAGCATTACGCTGCCAGTAACTCATCCAGCCCCTGGGTGGCAAAAGGTGCATGCAAGCTCTGTAGCTCTAACTGCTGTAGCAGTGCAAAGGAAGTTTTGCTCTCCAGTAAACAGTAAGATATTTTCTGAGATGTTTAAAGTATTTAAATGCTTGCTCACTGGGGTTTGTGCTAGGAACACTGATACAATACCAGATGCATGAAACAATTTGTCATGCTCACATAAAAGGTTGGACATTATATTTACCATTCCATTATTGAGTTTTCAGCTTGAAAATTACAGGACTTGCACCAGTATAGTCATACTGTTTTGAAGAGGGAAATGTTGTTTAAAATATTTTGGGCAAGTTATTTCTATGAAGTAGAAGAGATAAAACGAACAAATAAACCATCTCTTTAAACCATACCAAACATGAAAAGAAACAAAATGTTAGAATTAAACTGTCACTGGATGACTGCTTTTAAAGTTCACTGTCTTCATTAAATTCCCCATGAAGGGGTCCAAAGGTAGAACTTACCTAAGTATACATAATTGGCAACACAGAACTTTATTTTTAAGATCTGTATTTGCTTTCTACAAAAAAGCATAATCTAACCATGTCATATCTAATGTAAGATTGACAAAAGAACAATAGTTTTCTCCATCTCCAAATTATTGCGTTAGCTAAAATGTTCTCTGTGTGGGAAAGTTATAAAGAATTTATGGAAGGGCAATATCTAATTAGTACCTGAAGTTGTACTGGGCTGCTGATTCTAATTAATAACACTTCCTAAATGTGTTCAGAGGCATTTAAGTAAAATGAAAGCCTTCAAAAATGCATTGAAGCATTTAATGCCTAGATACTGTAGTGATAAGCCTGCTATAAAAGCCTAAAATAGGTTAGACAGATTAGACTGGCAGATAAAACGGAGAGAAAGAAACCATAGGCAAATAAAATATACAGTCAGGTGTGAAAGAGACAAATATGCTTGAAAAGAAATAAATACAGAGAGACAAAAAAGGGATTGAATTTGAGGAAAAGCTTGTGCTTGGTTATAAAAACACTGCTTGTAGTAGCATAGCTTTAAATATCATGAATGCTATAAAGGAAAATGTATCCATATAACATAGCTGCTCTAGATTACAAACACCTTTTTTTTAAACTTTAAACCTTTTTTTTATAAAAGCAATTAATATTCCTTGGGGGAATGTGTTATGACGTACATGTGTGATACTGAACCAGCTCCTTCTCTGATCAAACATATCAAATCCAAATAACCCGATCCTGCAAGAAATATTAGTACACTACAGCATTACTCTGCTTAGTCAGTGGAGCAAAGTAAGGAATTGTAAGGCATCTTGTGCTGTTAAAAATGCCAAATGGCTTGTGATACTCTATTCCCTGTTTCTTTATAACTATATATGGAGCTCAGATGTAATATCTGATTTGTAGACAATTAGATTCAGGTGAGATGAACCCCACCCTGAATATGGTTCTTGTCTTTCAGGGCTTACAGTCTCCGAGTAGAACTTCACATGCTTACATAAATTAGGATATTGGAGAAAAAAATGCAAATATACTATGCACTTAATATTTGGTAATCTGAAGAAGCAAAAAGGCCAAACTGCAGCTGAAGCATCCATGAGATCACACACAGCGTTTCTCTCTTCCTTGCACACCCACGGCCGTAATCAGGGTGTTGCAGGGGAGCAAAGAGATTGCTGTTTATTTACGCTGCCAGGTGTCCAGGAGGGATGATAAGAGCCCACTGAAGTTGCTGAGTGACTAAGGAGAAGTGAATTATACCTTTCTGAAGAGTGACACAGCGTGTGCCACCCAGCCTCCGGGGATGTGTATTCAAATGTGTGCCACTCCGAGGGAACTGAAGTGTGCGGTCTGAAGGCTGCACGCTAGCAATCACTGCAAAATCTGTAGCGACCATCAGGTACAAAGAAAGAGGAGCTCCAGAAGGGCTCGGGGACTTTTTTTTGCCTTTTTGGCAGCCTGAACACCAATAGAGAAATGACTCTGAGGCGACACTTCTGAAGGGGGGAGTGACTGCAGCTGAGCAGCAGTGAGCCCCCATGGCCCACACTGAGCAGAAAGCTCATCAGCTACCCACTGGGCCACAGGCCTGGCCTATTTTAACACTTCACCAGATTCCCAGGGGCCGGCCACCTGATCAGCTTGGCTTCAGCTAATGAAAATTCAAGGGAGCTGGAGGGAGGTGGAGAATCCCTCGCTCTGCAAGGCAGAAAGACAGTGAGGCGGAGGTTAAGAAAGTTCCCCGTTAGACAACAAGCAATCCTCCCTTTTAACATTTTTTATATGTCTCTTAATAGCAGTTCCTCCTGCATAAACTTCAAGCAGGCTGGGTCTGTGTAAACATCCTCCCCTCCCCTCTGCTGCACTGGGCCTCTCGCTTATCCCCCGCCGGCAGCTGTGGCTCAGGAGGCAAACAGTGGTCATGCTGTTCTGTGCACAATGACAGACAAATAAAAGAACAAACAAGCTTGGGAGATTTAAAATCTAGAGCTTAGGGACTTCTCTGAGTTTCACTGTGCCTCTGTGATCCTCCCACTAAATGCGAGAGCTGTTTTCTTCAATAAATGAAGCCCATAATAAACATCTCTCCTCATGTCTCTCCAGAGCCCTCAGGGAGCTCTGC
Organism: Gavia stellata; assembly: GCF_030936135.1. NCBI lineage: Eukaryota > Metazoa > Chordata > Aves > Gaviiformes > Gaviidae > Gavia > Gavia stellata. The sequence continues at coordinate 41,980,134 of NC_082594.1, forward strand.
AACGGCGGAGCGCAGAAATTTGCAGAAAGGTGTCCTCTGATGGATTTGACTTACATGGCATCAGTTGGTATAAACTGCCAAGAAATGGGAAATGGGATGTCTCATGACACCCATGGACTCTAGCCATTAAAAATCGTTGTATCAAATGCATATTTGAGCTTTATTTCAAAGAAGTGTTTGATTCCATCAAACTATTTTTGAAGCATAAAGGTTTATTTATAAGGGCTTTTTTGCCTTTCATACCTCCCTTGTTCCTTTCCTTAAGGGCATGAAAAAAACTTGTGTGCTAATTAGAAAATTTAGATTTCAAAAAGCATTTTCTCACAGAATAATGAAATTGGAATATATTAAGTTGAAAATATGATGAAGATGTTTCTAAAGTTGAAAAAGGCAAGACCAGGTGGTAACTGGACCTCACATCTGCATAGTCAGAATAAGCACGACAGAGGACAGGTTCGAAATGTCTGGTCTCAGCAGGGTATTATCATGATACGTATTGTACATGCAGAACCTTACAAACTCTCATAAATGTACTTACAAGAACTGAGAAGTGCATGCTTTATAATCTGTAATCATCCCAACATTCAAAGTGTGCTGAAATCAGAGGGGATCTTCTTTTCAGTAGGCTTAAGGTCAGGTCTTTTACATTCAGCATTTGAAAGTGAACTCAGGGAAGTCGCTGTCTGACCAATTCTTGCCCTTCCTCATAGGATCTATCTGCCCAGTCATTCTAAAAATCGTGCAAGTCTCAATTAACAATAAACACCAAGTTTTTACTACTGTTAGAATTACACATCATTTAAAAGTGAGCTGAATTTCTGTTCTATTTTATGCATCATCAGCAAAATTATTTATCTAAATCTGAACTGCAGAAATTTTATTAGTAAGCTAACTATGAAAGTCAGAAACATGGATTTTCAGATACTATATTCACGGAGCTGGCAATTAGAAAAGCCATCTTTGACTTCCTACCTACACTGACAGGAAAGTCATTGAGAGCAAGTACAGAACTTTACAGGCTTTTCAGAGTAATTTTTCTGATCATATTTCCAGCAATCTTATCTCTCTAAAATATTTATGTGCAACTTGGAGTAATAGAAATGAAAACCACTATCAAGAAGGATGTAAAATATCCCAAACACAGTAATTCTAATGCTTATTTACAAAGATATGTTAGCTCTTTGAACACTTATCAGCTCAATGCTCCACAAAGTTAGTGATTCCAGTGTAGTTAGTTATATCTGATTGCACTGTGTAATTTGGATTGGACATGGATCCAACAAACTCTGGGAGGATTCTGAATGCCGTTTGGATGATCTAGACAGATGTGTTACACCAGTATGCCAGCTCCCACAGCAATCATTCACAAAATCTCTATTATTATCAGTGGGAACATGATAGTTGTTGCTTCATTATGAAAATAAAAACAACAAAAAAGTGGTTTTAAAGTCTTCAGTATTTATATGACAGACATAATGCCTGCACAACAAAAACTGCAATATCATTGAGATGAGCTGGAACCTTATGGGAGGAAGTCACACAAAACCATGTAACAATTTTCTGAAACAAAAAGGTTTGTAAATTACTTACCTGAACAGAGAAATGTAAGCCACACCAAATATATCATCTTACTTAAATTATAAGATACATGCACACACACCCACATAGATTTTAAAAGGGTGTTCGATACAAGTTTATTATACATAAGGAAATATAATATAAATATAAGATAGGGATTACTAATTTCCTACATGTTTAGTCACTTTGCCAGTAATGCCATAACTGTAAAATCTTGCAAATAAATGCATTATTACAAGAATATAAAGGACAAAAAGACTTTCCAAAAAACTCTCAAAGTGGAAATAAGGACTAAGATTAGGGGATACCCCACAAAAAACCCTTCTGAATTGTTCTTATTCTGCTTATTAAATAGTAAAGGAAGAATTAAACTATACCAAACCTAAAATAAAAGAAATCCTGTGCATGACCATCACTTCTTTTTTTGTTTTCTTTATGCCTTCCACTCAAAAATATCGATAAACTTCTGTGCTTCAAGCCAAATCTTCTCTGATCTCCGCATCAATTATAGAACTTTTGACATACATATGATACAATACAGACTGAGGACAGCTTTTAGTTTAAAATTCTCTGCCAGCTGCATCTTCCTACCATTTTGTTTACCGCCTGAGATGATAGATACTCAAAATTCTGTCTCTGGTTTCCTGAGTTACTTCTCAACTGGGGACTTGATCTTGAAACACATATACACACAACTTTCTTTAATTTGCTAAAAGTGATTGTCTGTAGAATTGTCACCAATGCTGTAAGATGTTCTGCAAATGCAGAGAGCAAGGCACATGGGATCTGGCTGTGACAGTATGCTCTTGAACTTGTTGTCTGTACAGTGTGTGTAATCAAAATACTAAATCAGGCAATAACAATAATGGGTGATGGTGTATTTCATCTCTTTTACTGATAAATTGATAATTAAAATGAATATTCTTCTGACATTATAGCTTATATTCTCCTGAAAATTTGAAATTATGGATAATTTATCTTTTGATGCTTTTTATAAAGCTTCTTCACTCCTTGCATCTCTTCATACAATCTTTATCATCCCTCTTTTCATATAATACTCAAAAATGTCATCTCAAGAGAACCTTTTTGTTTGACCTTTCAGCAGATAAATATCCTCTAAAGAAAGCAAAGTTACATTTTCCAATTTCCCACTTTCAAATCATCAAAAGGAGGAAATAATACACAAAGAAATACTGTTCTGGTTCTTGTTCTTGAGCTCAAAACACCAAATTACCATTTGACCCATTTTAATAATTTAAAACTATTTTTCTTTTCTTTTAATCTGAAAAATGTCAATTAAACACTGTCAGTTATAATGATATCAAATGACATATCCTACTTTCTGTGATGAAAATGATTAGTTTAGAAATGCAGACCCATTTTTATGTATTTATTAATCATATCCTTTAAAAAATGAATAAACAAAGGAACAGATCTAGTACTTTCAAATACCAAAGGTGAAAAGTACATCGTAGGATCAGTATTGTCACTGAGAAAATCTGCAGAAGATTTGGATTGGGTCCATGAGGTTAGACCAAACGGGTCTGGTCCTGTTTCATTCCTTATTTTAATGGCTGGAAAATATGGAAGAATGCTACTTAAAATACTACCTTTACACCAGTGAAAATGGTAAAAGTCAGGGGAGGCTTGGACCAACTGACCATTGCTAGCAGGTGACTCACTGTACTAAATTTAGTCTTCTAAAAACCTAGCTGGGGAAAAAAAAAAGATGGGGGGAGTGGGGAAGGTTCAAAGTAGCCAAATTGTGATTTAGAAATAGTCATAATTTACACAAAATAAGAAAGTCATCTACATATTTTAAAGCTGGCTCATGGGAAGACACAAAGGAAATCCTATACGAATGCTCATTGATGTGTCTCTTCCCATCTCCTCCTTCCCAATTGACTTCAAAGCTATTTTTCATATGCAACAACTATGAACTGAAATTCTATAACTGCAATATTTGCCTTAGGATTGATTCATGTAATTGGAAACAAATACTACTTTCTGATATTTCTAGCTGTATACAAATGAAATGAGTTTCTTCCAAAGCCTATTGAAACTTCTCTAAGTCTTCCCTTGACTTGCTCTGGATCTGGCCAAATGTGAAGAAAACATACTAGATAACTAGAATTCCTTGGCAACAGTAGATGGTTAAATAAAATAAATAAATTAAAAAGTATAGATGTACTTTCTCTTGAAAGTAGTTCAGAACTTTCCTGCCAAAATAATTATAACTTTGAATATAACTTCCCAGTGGGGAAGACTGGAGAAGTGAGACTTAAGACAAAAGATATGGGCCAGAAAAGACACACTGATTTTTACTTGCTGTTGACTTAATTCTTAAAATATTTTGGTTTGATTTCCAGAGAATCTGTAGAGCAGGACATTTTCTGATAAATGCCATAGGATTGTAGTGACAACTCAAATAATTAAAAAATGAAAGGAGACTTCTGTATCATACATGAAACTAAGACAAGTGAATAAAGATGGGATGTGAGTAGAACTTTTTGAAATATCCCAACCTAAATGTCACTCAGCAGAGAGATGGTGGTGGTCTCATGTGAAAAGAATCTTCTGCTATCAAGATCTGTATCTTTGCTCAGCAGAGGAGATTACCAGCAGTGAGGAAAGAATAAAAAAACCCACTATTCCAATGTTTAGCACCCTCCTTCAGTCAATCAAGGAGCAAAGTGGACTTTCTACATAACAGCATCCACACCTCTTCAACTGGCCAATCTGGGACTGGCCAAAAAAAATGAGATAGCCTGGAAAGTATCACTGAACTAAATTAATATAAATTAAATACATGCTCTGAGTGAGTTCAAGTATTTGCTTTCCCAGATGGAGAGAATTACATACGTGCATACAATGACAAAAAAATTTGAACAGTGTTCTATGCATTTAGAGTATTTAATGACACCAGCTCGTTCTTGGCAAAACCTTGCATTGCAATTGCCTCACTGAATATTACTTTAAAAAAATGCAAATGTTTCGATTGAAAAATCTCCAGTTTCAAAGTCTAAAGTGCATGGCTGCACTATAGTTTGTGACAAACTGTATGATGACTCCGACGAAGGCTGTCCCCTTTACATGACAAAAAATACAGAAAACTCACAATGTTTTCATTTATCTCTTTCAGCTTAACTGCACCTTGAAAGTCACGATGATGTCAAATCACAAAAACATTCATAATGATCCATGCATCAAATCAGTACATCACTTCTTCCTTCCCACTTGTAAATTGTAAAAAACTTCTGATAAACAACTTAAATTGATTTTCAGTTAAAGCAGATGCTAGCACATACTATTTTCAGCAAGAACTCCCTGTCCTAGACTCCTAGACTCTTAGACTGAAGTCAGGCCCAAGCTTTTTCAAAATGAGTACTGATAAACCTTCATTGAATTAGTGGAAACTCAGAAATGCTGGCCTTAACACTTTTGATCCTTAACTCCCTCAAACATAGAAAGATAAAAGGATTAACATTTGGAAAGCATTTTGAAATCCTGACAGGAAGGAAATTATGGACAGTATCCAGAGCCTCTTCCAGAAAAGTGCAGCCACAGCCCTATAACTACTGTTATTTCTGAGATAAAGGGTGATTCAGATGGCCCTCCCAGGCTGCAGCACCGGGCTTCCTCTGTAATCGAGTAACTGCATAGTCAGACTGGGGAAGACGTTTAAGTGACTGCTCCAATGATTTTAATGGGGCATAGACTCCTAAATACTTCTGTGGGCAGGACCTGTAGTGCAGAGTCTGCCTAACCTTAGATATCACTAACTCTTCCCATTGACTTCACAGGCAGCCCTGGGGAGTAGGATGTCTGAAAGCTTACTGCTGTTTCAAATCTAAAGCAGGTATGTAAAGTAGATGCCCTGACTTTTGCTTCAGTGATTCTGATGAGATAAGAGAAAAATAAAGTAGTCTGGCTCCAACCTTCATTATGATTTTATGTAAATTATTTTAAGCAAGAATTCTTACCCTCCAGTGCACGAGGATCCTGAAGTTGAATTACTTTTTAAAGCTAGTTTAGCAAACTTTCGAAGATTTCACAAAAAAACTTCATATTTGCTTGGAAATCCACACTGAAGGCAGGTGTATGTGTGCTCCAGTATGATAAAAATACCTTTAACTACCTTAGTGTTCTTCTTTTTCCATCTACCTCTCCATACTTGCATTATAGAAACAGTAAATTCCCTCTCATTATGAAAAAATCACACTGGAAAAATATTTATTCAGATAAGATATTTTTACAACATCTATAGGCTGATTGTCTATTTAGTTGTTATGAAATGTTATTTAAAAGTCTCTAAAAAGGACTGCCTACAGGACTGTCTAAAGAAAAATCTAAAAAGATTGTGGTGATGGACGATAAGGAACAAAAATAAAGGTAAATTAGCTTGTGCAGGTTTTCACAGACATTTCTACAGAACCCTGCTCTTTGATAGAATTTCTTCATAAAGGTAGATCCTTGCAAATTGTCTGATCAGTGTGCCTGAATGAGCTGTCAAATTAAAAAAAAAAAAAAAAAAAAAGTTGGGTCACAACAACCCCATGCAACACTACAGGCTTGGGGAAGAGTGGCTGGAAAGCTCCCCAGCAGAAAAGGACCTGGGGGTGTTGATTGACAGCCGGCTGAAGATGAGCCAGCAGTGTGCCCAGGTGGCCAAGAAGGCCAACGGCATCCTGGCCTGGATCAGAAATAGTGTGGCCAGCAGGAGCAAGGAGGTGATCGTGCCCCTGTACTCGGCGCTGGTGAGGCTGCACCTCAAATACTGTGTTTTGGGCCCCTCACTACAAGAAGGGCATAGAGGTGCTGGAGCGTGTCCAGAGAAGGGCAATCAAGCTGGTGAGGGGTCTGGAGCACAAGCCTTATGAGGAGCGGCTGAGGGAACTGGGGTTGTTCAGCCTGGAGAAGAGGAGGCTGAGGGGAGACCTTATCGCTCTCTACAACTACCTGAAAGGAGGTTGCAGAGAGGTGGGTGCTGGTCTCTTCTCCCAAGTGACTAGCGACAGGACAAGAGGAAATGGCCTCAAGTTGCGCCAGGGGAGGTTTAGATTGGATATTAGGAAAAACTTCTTCACTGACAGGGTTGTCAGGCATTGGAACAGGCTGCCCAGAGAGGTGGTTGAGTCACCATTCCTGGAGGTATTTAAAAGATGGGTGGATGAGACGCTTAAGGGACATGGTTTAGTGGTGGACTTAGCAGTGTTATGTTAGCGGTTGGACTTGATGATCTTAAAGGTCTTTTCCAACCTAAACAATTCTATGATTCTACATACTAGAAAGCATTTTCCTGAGGTTGAAGTTCTGGCATCAGGCTTAGACAGGAAAGGAAGCTATGGAAAACAGAAACCTCAGTCCCGACTCCTAAAAGGTTACTGTTCTCAGTAAAAAAGCTCAGCTATTTACAATAGGAGGCACAAAGATTCCAAACAGCTTCCCCATAGCCAAAATGAGTAACACATCTGGCTTTGATATTCATTCCCTTTCCAGCAAATGGCTGTACTAAGTTAGAATTTTCAAAATGTCTATCACTTTACATATATAGATTTAAATTAATTGAAAACAAGGCTCATTGTATAAATGCATTGCAGCTTCAAAGCCAGACTTCTTCAAAATTATAGTATGAGAGCTTCCCATGGTTTCCATGGAAATGACCTTTCACTATTTCCATGGTAATGGATCTAGTTTTATATATTTCTCTTTTATGAGAATTTATTATACCAACAAAGCTAACATCCAGAATACAGTCCTTAACTTATGGATGTGAACTCACTGAGAGAAATAATCTGACTCCCAAGCCCCATGGGCACGCTAAGCTTTTGTATGTCTTTTTAATACTGTGTGAATAACAGAGTTTTGAAAAAGATCACCTACTGCATATTGTCAGTAGAGAAATGCTGATCTATTTTGCTCATTGCTATGTTCCTAAAGGAGTCTCTGGATTCATCTGCTGCAGTCTTTTGCAGACTGCTCCACTGCTCCCAAAGGCAGAACAGCTGGAAAAAAAGAATGGACTGAGAGCTCAGAGTCTTTTATAAATTCCAGGCTGTTGATCATATCCCACTGTGAAATAAATAATTTGCTAGTGCATTTATTGAAAATCTATAGGTTTTTGAAATTACATATCCATAGGTTTGTTGATCTCTCTTTCAAAATTCATGCTTGAAATTGTTTTTCTCTTCCCTTATTCATTTTTTTATCATTATGGTTATTGTTGCTGTCATCGAAAGCTAAAATCCTTTTCTTCACCCTGGAGACAAAAAGAATGGAAGCAGTGGATTCAAAGCTGTAATACTGAAAGCAACAGAGCAACCAAGGTAGCCCTGTCCCCAGCATCCTTGACACCTAAAGAAACACAGCTAGATCTAAGGTGTTAAGTGCCGCAAGTTGTTATAGAGATGGGGCTTGGACAGGACTGCGCTGCCACTGAGGTTCACAGATAAAAATCCATACCCTCCAGAGTGATGTTCCAGTAAGGTGAAATTTGGAAGAAAATTCCAGAAGTATTTCAATAAAGCTTCTTCCATCCCAGTCACAAAATCTAGGGTTTAATAATGAAGCAAATCCTGCCCATTCAGAAAAAGTAAACAAAAGAAATCTGTGAGGAAGCCCTTACAGAGGCACAAATTCCTCAGAGAACAAGAAAAACACATAAACCTGATTGAGCAATTTAGTCTGACTCATATGTAATTGGTGATGATGCATAAGAAAGAAAGAATTCTAGCCTGTCATTCAGATTTGAGTTTTCTGGGCTAGCCATTAGAAAAATACTGATTTCTAGAGTAAGGTAGACATGAGTCAGACACAGGTGGCTGCAAGACAATGATTGCAGGCAACAAAGGTAAAAAAGCCACTTATCAGCATAAAATTTAATTTTAATGCTTTTTTTTTTAACTACAAAATAGGTCAAAGTAGTTGGTGATTAGAGGGCTTGCTCTTAGAAATGTCCTAAGAATTAACTCCTTCACCTGCTTCAAAGGAGATAATGACCAACATATAAATTACTTGTCATTAAGTGGCCAACTGGTATAAAAATAGATATATCACTTTACATTACTGTTAAAGAATAAGTGAAATTCTAGGATCACAACTTATGCTTTTTTTAAGGTACTGCAATCACAATGACTAGCAAAGCTTCAGCCTGCCATCACTGAAAACTTTCAGCTTCATTTAATTCTATTCCTTACACATTTCTAAATGAAGCGCATTGCAAGTAATGAATTTTATTCTATATATTGAACGCGCAGCCTTGGACAGAGAAATATTGAGGCTGGAAATACTTAGGCAGAACACTCAAAGAAACAGGAGGTCTGAAAAAACTGACCTCATCTAGCTTTAAATCTCTACAGGGTCCATGTCCATAAGTTACTTAACATTTAGAGTTAAATTCACAGGACTGATTTCAGGCACCTACTTCGGAATGAAATTATATCAGTCAAACCCCCAAATTGTTTGTTTCTCTCCACTAACTATAAAGGGTGTCTAGGTGATTAGATATTCAGTCAGATGAATTTAATCCAAGATAATTGCAGAAGCAGGCAGCTGATAATACCAGAGGACAGCATCTATTTCTCAGAAACTATTCCTTTTACATACCATCTTGTGTCACCAGTTCTTTAGATAAAATATTTAAGAGGGGTTTGAATACAATTTTTCTTAATAAAGTTAATATTTTTATTGATAATTCTAAATTTTTTATTTTTTTTTTCCTTAAAATCCTTAAAAGAAGTCTGTTTAAAGAAGGCTAGAAGCCTTTACTTAAGTGAAATATTTGCTTTTGGCAACCAGCTATTTTTGGATATGAGACTGAATTACTTTTTCTCTTAAATAATGCTGATTTCCCATTTATTTCTACTGTAGCTTGACATTCTTGTCACACTTATAAAGACAGACTACCTAATTTCTTGTCATGGTCTATAGCAAAGATGTTTACAATGGTATTTGTATAGTGATTTGGATCAGAACAGTAATATACTATTTCCATTTTAAAAGGTATAATTCTAGGTGATGTCAACATTTGCCTCCAACAAGATAATACTGTGTCATCCTGAAAAAGAGCTATAACAGCAAAAGAGACGATCTAAGAAAGAATATTAATTCAAAAGAAAAAAAAATCAATAATTTTGCAAGCCTGGAAAGACTAGGCCAGCATAAGAGAAGAGAAAAAAACACAACAAAACAAACCCACAAAAAAGCCATGTCAAAATACTTTTTTAAATAAAGCATAAAAACCACAAAGAAGCACAAAGACTTAACACTGTTGAAGCTTTCTTACTATATCCCTGCGTTATGCAGATATGTCACCACAGAGCTGTAAGTCTCCTATCAGAGACTTCTATAAAAAGAAGCATATCAATTGCAAAAATAATTGTTTTACAACCATGGTTTAAAAGTACACATGGAGATAAATACTGTATTAAGCGTACTGGTTGTAAAATTATGTGTCCTAGTCCTGTCATTAAAGCATACAGAACTCCAGCTCCTTCCACTGCTATCTCCCACAAAGGACAGGGCAGTGATATTCCTGTTTGCAAAGAAAAAATACCCTAGGATATGTTCGGCAACTGGCCTCTGTGGTCACCCTCTCTTTCTAAGGAACGTATGATTTTCTGGCAAGAAATGAGACTTGTCTCTGTGATCTCTCAACATGCCTTTGGAAAGGCTAGTTTGAAGAAGCTGGAGCAAAAAGAGCTTTCCAAACCACTGATAATGCTATTGTAAGGTATATTGCTGTGTACTATCAGACTGAAAAAGTAATGTTTCTGACAGCAAAATGAGCTCTTACGCTATTTTGTAATTAACATATGTTCCAAATGATAGATTGTGTTTCAAGTATTTAACATTAAAATAAGAAACTAAAAGCAAAAGGAGGGATGATGTGACACTTCTGGAATTGGATTCACTGGTATAATCTTTCTACACTATATTTTCTGATCCATCTAAATAGCTTTGTAACTGGTTGAAGCATGCGCCATGCCTCCCAACTGTAGGAACTGTCATAGCCATTTGGATTCAGAAAAGGATTATGTTCTCCACTGTTTTTAATTAACATATTTCTGGCCATAGTCGAAGCAGTACTGAGCAATTTCCATTTAACATTTCTCAAGTATCTGAATTCTAATCCACCCACTCCTTTTGATAAGACATTGAGTAGTGACCTGAAAATAGTGCTGCAAAGAAGTTTGAGAAAGAACTTGGGGGGAGAAAAATTGTAGTGTTAAAAATCTGATAACCATTGGTTACTAATTTAAACTGCTAATGATCTAATGGAGCTGGAGCTAAGACTCCTATTGATTAGCTAAGGTTGGCAAAACATTCACTCCCAAATATAGCTCACTGTATATAGTTACATTTACAAGGGAAACAAGCTATAAAAAGAAGAAAGAACAACTCTGCCACACACTAGTGGCAATGAATGCAATAGCTGTGAAGCTCTGTGATCGGATATGACAGGCGTTTCTCCATACATTTACATTTTAAAGTTTTAATGAAAGCATATTGTCAGGGAATGCCAAGCCCACTATGTATTTTCCCTTTGCAGTGCTGTGACAAGATCCTGCTTCATGTTGCAAGCAAGAAAACATTTTGTATTAAATGCAAAGTGAATATGCAAGAATGAAATTGAACAAGTTCCGCCAGCAAATCTGCTTCCCATCAAAAAATCTAGGGGAAGCCTTTTTCAAAGACAAAAAACATTTTACTCCATTTCTTATGAAGCAAGTTCTTATCAGATATTTAGACACTGGCTGTTGGAAAATCTCCTCTTTCTTCAAGAAAGCTGCAAAGATGCTGGAGCACTTCCTGAAACTTTATCAGCAAAATAATTTCTTCTATTAAGAAAATAAAATTGAAATAAATACATGCATATAGAAATAACTGATGGAGTCTGACTGTTACATGCCTTTTAACATCTAACTTCATGGATTGATGATATCACTTGATATACAAAAACTTGCAACAACTAAAAAAATGTAACATTCAGAAGATCAAAATAAGATTTAGTTTAGAGGTCTTTCTGTAGGGTATTGTTTTTGAGTTTATCTATGTTCATAAACTAAATTAAATTGTTCCTCTGGGTTCATAATAAGCTATGTTTTTCTTTTTCCCTTTGATGATGGCTATCAGTGAAGAGATTTTAGTTCATCCTTCCCCACCTCCTGCTACAGCTGGCTCCCATCTATCTCTTTTTTTTTTTTTTTTTTAATGGCCAGAATCTGGCTCTTATTAAGCTAGACAAGGTTTATGTTGGTGTATGGTATTCAGTATGAAAAAATGGCATAGAAACCGGTGCTCAGTCTCACGTGTCACTCTTAAAAAAAAAATCCTGATACAAGAAGTCTGTCCTCCTTGAGGAAAGTTACCATACCCTAATTTGACTACACCTTTGTTTTTACCACCATTTTACTAAGATATTGAAGTATTCTAAAACTTTATAAAATGAAACTCATGATGGGACTTGTGCTTATGGACACCAGGGATCATTTTTCTGTCACTGAGATCAAATAATTTGAAAATGTATGCAGCCTTGGCCAAAGTCAGATTCTGAACAGGGGAATCCACCTATTCAGCACTGGATGACATAACCCCTGGCATGCCAGTGAGCACTTTCAAGTGCACCATGCGATATTGAAACTAATGGGGACCCTGGCAGATTTGGCTGCCAGCTAACATGAGCCTGGGTTACACAATCAGGTTCTAAATTAGGCTAATCCCTTAACTTTGGCAGTAATATTACAATAAAAAGATTCATAATTCATAATGGAGAAGGTGAAGATGTGAACCATAGCAAAAAGACACAAAGTCATACATCAGGAGACAGTTATGGGTCTCAAATACCAGGAAGCCGAGCAGACAATGACTAGCGTCAAACCAGGCAACAGACAATGCACCGACTTTCATTCCTGATGACAGTGAGTGTTTTGTTTATTCTGTTGTGCGGTAATGCTGGTGTACTATTTCTGGTCTCTGGCTATATTTGCAAGGAAAGTATATGATCCTACCTCCTTTTGGTCATCAGTGTTTCCTCACATGAGAATACTTGAACATCCATTCCCATTTCCAGAATTAAAAGTGAAAATGGTTCTCTCATTTGGAGTATCAGTGCTTCACCGTAATTGAGCGTTGAGTTAGCTCTATAGCAGATCTTTAATGAGATAAATGTTACTAAAGACTGAAAAAAATAACTGAGGATGGTGAAACTATCTATCTCTTTAGAGATCTAAGGGCTCTCTTTAGAGCCTGAATTTCAGATTCTTTTTCGAAGACAATTCAAAACTGTTCTTCCGTCTTTTATGAAGGAGTCACTTGAAAAGAAAGATCTGATGTTCTGTAGGAATAGCACCATTAAATTTAAGGCATTTCTTAAGTACAGTATTCAGCTGAGTATTATCTGCCATTAAGATAATTAGGTCTAATTTTGCCTTGGACCTTAGTTGAAGCTTTGCAGTGGGAAATAATTTCTGGAAGAGTTTTACCTATTTAAATAGACAAGTTAAATAGGGGATTTTGAAAGACATATAGATTTCTACCTCATTCTCAAATCAGATTTACTTCACATCAGAATTGCATTTTCAATGTCCAAAAATCTAGCTAACCATAGTTAAGGAGCTATATTGGGATTTCTAAATGGGAACTATCATGCTATATAAGTTTTCAGATATGCAGATCTACAGTGGAAGCATCTTGAAAAATTACAATTTCATGATAATACAGGTGTGCCATACGGTGTTGTCAAACATGTACACCAATGACCTAAAACTGTGCCATCAGCAATTTTCATAGTGACATCAATGGGACAATGCTGAATGTTTTTTAAAATTTCATCCATAAAATAAGTTAAGTAAACAGCTAAATAGTAGTAAATTTCTCTTGGTTAAGTAAACAGCTAAATAGTAGTAAATTTCACCGGGAATAGACTATTTTATCCTCAAAAGAAAAATTATACCATCCTCTTGCTTAACCTTTTCAGTCACTGCGAAACATATAACTAAATAGAAACTTCTATTTCTGAGCAAAACAATTGTCACTTTTTTTCCAGATGGGGAAGGACAGAAATGAAAAGTAATCATTATTTCAAGCTCTACAGAGCTTAATTACCTCTTTACTCAGGCAAATTCCCCATTGAGGCCACCATCATTTTTACCTCAATAACTACTATATCATCTAATAATAAAATAGCATGAAAAACAGAAGACATAGAGAATAAAAATGAAAGCTTGCAATAGATTTGACTGTGTACTGTACCACTGCATCTTTTTCAAATATTGGCATATTTATTTTTTGTTTCCATTGGGAGCTATAAAGCAGATTTTTAGATATTCAAAATAAACATATGTTTTTCTCAGTGGTTACCCCACTGTTTCATCCAACTCACTCCATATTGTCTCCTGGATTGAGCTGATCCACAAAATACAGTATACATTTTATCTCACCCTTCAAATCCAATACCGAGATTTTCTTGAAAAAATTACAGAAGTGCCAGGAGATGCTGTGTTCAACAGAGCAGCAATCCCTAATTTAATGAAGACTGTATTTTGTGATATGGCACACCTGATTTAAATCATGATGATGTTAAGTACAAATTTACACATACTTGAGGAATGTGGAACTTAGTCAAGGTACCAGTTTAAAAAGATTTCAACAAGAAAATTCAACACAAAGCCTCAACATTGTACAAAACAACTTCTGAAACTTTATTGTGAATTTTAAAGTACATTTAGAAAGGATCTTATCCTTAATATCATTAATTAAAAATAAATTTGAAAGAAATCCACATACTAGTAGTTTAAGCAAAGTTCAGTACAGACTTTTTGAAGTCACAATATATACATTGCATGAGAGTGCAATAAGCTTCCAATTACATTAGGTATATATTTTTAAAATAAAGAGTTTTGATTTGACATGTGTGAGAGGCATACTGTTTACAATGAAAATGCTTTACAAAATATAGCAAAGGAAAAATGGAATTTAATACATTTTGAATGTACAACTACTTTATATCCTTTTTAGGTAGTTCTTTACGCAAAGTGTACAAAGGTCCATTTTTTAAAGGACACCTGTTTGCACTGTCCAACACTGATTAGAAATTATAGTTTTAAAGATTCATTACTATACATATCAGTGAATTCTTATTCAACTCAATGGCCACTACAATGAAGAAAATATTACAGAATCATTGACAGCATCTTCTTCTCTCCTAAACTATGCATAGATAAATACATAGCAATGGTGCCTATTACTACAATAAAAGTGAAACACTTCACCTGATTTTTGCAGCTATTCTTTGCATAAATATAATGCATTATATATATATTAGTTTATTTAACAATCAATTGATTGCTTATTTTAACACTCAGTAATATATAGAAGTACATACACTGCTATCCTTAAATATTTTCCACTCTGTAGTGGCTCATAAGATTCAAAAAATCAACACTGTAAATTCATAATTCTCAACCTGGGGGAAGAGTATCCCTCAGATGGACTGATACTACTTATACAAGTTAAACCATATTATGAATCCATAGCGTCCACCTCCAAAATACATAACAGGAGTAATATAGTATACTGTGGCTACTAACTACTGCATAATCATTATATAGGAAATTGTCACATCAAGTGTTTTACATTTATGATTACTCATTACATTATATCACACACAGAGGGAAACTTTTCCCAACAGATGGACCTCCTTTTCCACAGTTTTTCATGTTTTAGAGAAAAATCATCACACAGGGACAGAGTTATGTCTTGAGAAGTATGCAAAATGTGGGGGTTTTTTTTCATGATCGAAGAGTGAGCAGCAAACTATTAATTATTTTACAATCAGTATGTAAAATTACATCTTTAAAGAGAAAGGCAAGTTTTTGGCACCAGAATTAAACAAACCATGTATTGGGGGTGTGGGACTGTCACTCAAAACTGTGGGAAAAGCATACCAGAAAATTAGCTAGCCAATAATGAATTAAAAGTTGTACTTTCCTTTCAAACAGAGCACAGTAGGGTTATGTGATTTGTGTCCAACCACTCTGCAATGTGTTATCTGAGCAGCTCAAAGCACTGCAAAGGACAAGACAGCTTTGCATTCATTATTGCCAAAGTAAAAGGAATATGCTGAAATGTGTAATAACCGACAGTTGATTTTTAACACCACCAAGGATGTCCGGGACATTAAGATCTGCAGAAGAGAGCACACGATTTCTTTTAAGCACGCAGGTAGGGTGGACAAAAATCTACCCTACGTAGATTTATTTGCCTACTTTTCCTGGGCTGCTTCACCGTAGTTAAAACGAAGCTTCTTGCACCAAAGAGCCTCACTGTCTTTTCAATGTAACTGTCTCTTCTATGGAGAAAAAGTTTACTCTTTCTCTCTGCAAAACACTACCTAATAGCAGTGATCACTTAAAGGGCAGACATTCTAATTCAGATGTAATCCCCTTTTGGCTGGGCTACAAATCCTGGAACCTCTCTTTGCTTTTTCACGTTAATGCAGTAGACTAGGCTTTCAGCTGTCATCCCTGTTAACAGCAGGGAGAAATGCTAATAATTTTGCAGATCCACCTGATGGTTTTCACTTTTGCTCTCCACTAACCCAGCAGAAACTTCATGGTGAAAAGCTATAAAAATATGCACCCTGATTTTGCCTAATGTCCATGCAAGAAGGGTGCAGCATGCCCACCAACTTTAATCGTGCTACACTCGCCTGTCCACCGCATGCAGCAGCACACAGGGTGAGACCCATGAATTGCCTTGGGAACCCAAAGGGAAGGAAATGAGAAGTCCCTGGCATGGCTTCTGGAGACAAGACAGGTTTAGAGACAACACTAATGGCATGCTGACAGGCTGTACTTTAAGACTTCTTTAAAAAAAAAAAAAAAAAATAACCAGAAGCTTTACCAGCCAGAAACCTGCCCAGTGTTTCTGTATTAGAGTGTCACTTTAGGTTAAAAAGAAATCTTTTAGCTTACACTATGTGGCACATTTTTTCCCTCTGTCTGTTTTAAAGACACAAAATAGCCCACCCCTTCCTTTGATATCTTCAAAGAGGATAACTGAAGCCTTCCAGAATCCTTGACAGCTTAAGTATACAGTAGGAATAGTTGACAATTACATTTGCTTTTCTGAGTGTGCAGAAAGGATGGCTAATGGAATTAATGAATCGTTTGCTGTTCCACTAGTAAAAAGTCTAAATAACAACATGACCTTCAGTCAACGCTGCTGAAGAAACGTTTCCTTAAACAATTCACAGTACATGAGAGATGACCTCAGACAGCAACTTACAAATGTGTTTGTGATTTTTCTTCTTTAATTTTCTCTCTCTTGTGTAGATCTACATAAATAAAAGTTTTATTGTTTGCACCACTTGCTATTTTCCCTAATGACTAAGTGTTTATACCAAACTGGGAAGAAAGGAAAAGTATCTTGCTCTAAAGGCTAGGTTCAGCTATCATGAACACAAAATAAATCTAAAACTTCCACTTAAGTAAAAAAAAATACTCCCAAATTCACATTTTTCTTAGAGAGGTAATAAACACTGTTTGATAGATAAGTTCTTTTCCAAAGAAAAGTTAGCATTTTAAAAATAAAGCTAAATAGCTCTGTTCTTGCTCCTCCTTGATCCTATTTAGTGTAAATCCACTGCCATCAGCGGTGGCATTCTTGGTTGAAACTTAAACTAGTGTGAAAAGAAACTAACTATCTCTTAACAAACTTCTGATATTTCATACTGCTAAACAGTTTATTAAAAACACATTAATATCCCATAACAACTTGGGGCTAAGATTGTTGTTGTTTTGAAATGGATATTTATCAAAGGGATAGAGAGGGTTTATTTAACATCAGGTCAGCACATGAATGCAGACTGCAAACCAGTTTATATATATATATAAAGTTCTAAAGCTGGAAACACTCTTCCTAAACAGGAACTGTATTCCTTAATTATCTTTGAAGAGAAGGGTTGGACTAACCCTACGTTTTTAATCTTTTTTAGGATTTAGTTTAGCAGGATAAGAGGTTATAGCAGAGTAAAAAAATGATTTAGTACAGTGCCTACAATCCACTGATGCTTAATATAGTTGATCATCGAAATACTTAAAATGATAGTATTAAGTGATTTATGCAGTTGATGACATAAACGTTTATGACAGCCTTAGCCACATAGTTGCATTCGCTTGACTTTCACACACTTTCTTTGAAGACATGCATGTGTAAAGATCAGTAGCAATTGCCAATTTGCCTGATCTACCACATCACCATACAAAAAACTGCTACAGAGTTTCCCCCTCAGGTGCAATTTTGTCATACTCCATTAATCCTTTCAATCCTCCCCCAGTCCTGTGGACTTGTTATTTAGTAATCCCTGATTGTTGTGGTGAAGGAACATTGGAAAGTCTCTGCTGTCTGCAAGGCAGAAAATTACAATGGTCGTCTATTAAATTTGGCTCTTACAGTGCCCGCTTGGATCAAACCCGCTTGTCACAATCACAAGCAATAGCCATAACATCAGAACAAATTATCACTGACATCCAAAATGTCAATTTTAAACTAATTTTGTGTCTCACAAAGTGTTGTCTCTCCAGTACCCAGACAAAGGCGGAAGCCCAGCTGTATTTTCAAGGAGGGGGAAAAAAGTCTTAAATCAACACATCACGTAGGGTAGCTTCATTCACTTATGCATGTCAGGTTTTCAGTTTTCAACTCCCAACTGGGAACTCTCCCACATGATAGCAACCTATTGTGCAACTGAACAACTTGGCTTTCTTCCACTTGAGTCTGTTAAAGAGAGATTACTGGGAGCATTCCTTTCCTGGGCTGCTCTTGTTAAATATGAGATTCTCTGTAAATACCAGCATTTCTCTTTTTAATTCAACATTTTTACACTGCAAAGTAATCTGTCTGGATCTTCCCTTTCTCTCATACGCATAGGCACGCACACGCACACGCACAAAGCCACAGGGTTTCTATCCCAAATCAAGCATGTGTATCCTTCCCCCCCCCCACCATAAACTAAAGTAAAATTCATCTATTTTTTAGGAAAACAAACAAACAAACAAAAAAACAGCCTTTCATCAGCTCGATTAATTTAAACCTGTAAACCTTGGGTTTTAATATGACTGACATGAAAAAGTAACAGCTACAAGCTCCTAGCCAGGATTTGTGATTGATTATCTAGTGAAGCCTTTACAGAAAAGCTTGTTTGCTTATCAGTTGTACTAAGGTCTGTATTCAGTGACATATCCAACCACAATCTTTAATTAAAAAAAAACCTGACTAAATATTTAGATATTTTAATTCTGAAATAAAATAAATAGGGAAATAAATAAGCAAATAAATCACAAAAAAACAATGAAACAGCCAAAGCTTCACAATCAACCACAAAATAGAGGAAATCTTAAAATAAACCTTCTCTTAGTTATCACAGACAGTTGAAGTTGTAACATTTTATTTCTAAGAGCTGACTTGTCTTTTGGAAGTGTTGTACTTGCACTACTATGTCCTCCTTCAGAAGTCCAGCAAGATCTTATCTTTCTGCTAGAATAGCAGTCATGAGTGTGATTACATGATTTACATGCTCACCACACACAAGTTTCTTAGCATACTGTTGCATGAATCAATCTTACTCACCCATGGGTGTAGTGAATACTACCTCCAGATCACTGAGCTAGTTTTGTTTATTTTGATGTACACAGAGCGTAACAGGTGGAAAAATCTGTGCAGAAGAATCATATTTAAGGTTGATGTGACTACTGAAGCCTAACCCAAACTTAACACATTCTTTACCGAAAGGCAAACTGGAATTATTTTCTATGACTAGTTTAAAAAATAGTTGATATTTCACTGTCAAATTTTAACATTTATAATACTAAATAAAATCAGAAATTATCTACCAGTAATACTGGCCATGTGCCCTTGTTTAAAACAGCGGTATACTCTTACGGTAAAACACTTAGCAAAATGCAATTTCTTATACGGAAATAAAAAGCTCAAATGCAATTAGTTTAAGGGATCTTAATGCATGCTGAGCAACAATACACATTCAAGATCTGATAGAGAAATTTGACTGGAAAATAAGGTTTGGGTGTCCAATTCTGACCCTAGCAGCTCTCTAAAAGTCATACAAGTAATAGCAGATACCATATCTTTCAAAATAAGTAACGCCAGTCTGCACTGCTGCTTACATTAGCCCAAACTACATTTACACGTGGACTTTGCCTAAGGAGATGCTCAGGACAGGCCTTCTCATCAGCATGGGCAGGAACCAACCATGCCACGACCAACCGCACAAGCCATGCTCCTGACAAGGAGGGAGTTTATCTTCTAGCACAATGCAATAGTGCTACACCCCTACACATGGAAATCATGGTACCTGACAGCTCACTTTTGGTACCAGGACGGTGTTTCCCTGACTGAAAGATTGAAGAAAATACCTGGCCAGCCCCTACAAGAGCAAAGATTCATGTGGTTCCAATCCTGAAGACTTTCACATCAAGAAACAAATACTAAAATGCAAGTAAACCCAAACGGAATAAGAAATACTCATGTGGAGGTACCTTGTGATCTCTTCCAGTTAGAAATTCTCTCTCTTCACATGCTACTCGATGCCTGAATGACATCCCTAGCTGTTTTAATTCTC
This sequence comes from Gavia stellata, assembly GCF_030936135.1. NCBI lineage: Eukaryota > Metazoa > Chordata > Aves > Gaviiformes > Gaviidae > Gavia > Gavia stellata. Next base: position 42,000,352 of record NC_082594.1, read on the forward strand.
ATTTAGACTGTAAGCAGCAATCAGGGAACTGTCTGCTAAGGAGACTGGCAGTTTAAAACTGTTCATTCCTTCTGCCTTCTATTAGTGCTTTTGCCTAAAGGCATTCCTAAAGCATATATTCACCTCTGATGTATATATGCCATAGGTCTCTGTGGGATAAGCTTCACACTGACTAGGACTGCAATTGCACTAGATTTTCAGACCCTGTAAAATAAATCTTGAAATGTCATTAAATTAGATCCTCAGCTGTTTTCATAAACAAAGAGATTGTCCAGCACTACCTGAGGACTTTGTTCACTTCTCAGTTTAAAAACGTAAAGCAGTTTTTGGTTAGTTATAAGATAAGTAATCTTGGTCTTTCTGAAAGTGTTGAAAATTACTTCAAAATTCCTTCCTATGACTCTTTATCTATTAACTATATACTAGTGTATGTTCTTTAGGCAACATGAATAATGTACCTTTGGCCAGTGTTGTGTCTTTTCTTTAAGGTAGATTCCTCAGTACACTTCAGTAAGTCTATATAATCCTATACATATGTGCACATGTATATATCTGTACACATATCTACATATGCACATGCATAGTGACAAGGGGATGTGATGAGTGATATCATATTCTCCTTGCTTGATTTATTTTTATGCCTAACTAAACCAATATAGCTAAAATAACTAAAACTAAAAAAAAAAATAATAGAACTGAAGTAAGGAGTTAAAAATGTGAGGTACAGTCACTATTACACACTAAAAGAATTACAACTTGGAGATGATGATGTAGTATGAAACTTGATCAAAGTAGCCAGTTCATGGAGAGTTTCTACTTGTGCAGAACAGCACTTAACTGTTATAGTTTTAAGACAGTGTGGCTGATGTCTTGCTATTTTCTTTTTAGACAAACTACTGTCATCACTAATGTTTCCATTTAAAATTTTTTAACCTCCATATTAGATGACCTTTCAGGTAAAATAGAAGACAACACCCTTAGGACTTAGTTCTGTGATCCTCATGAGTTTAACATGAGGCAAAAATGTAGGCTTTTCAAAAGCACTTAGTATCAACTGTAAAATTCCCACAGATTTTAACGGAAGTCTTTTGCTAACCCTAAACTGTTCTGATAAAAATTTCATCCACCTATAAACTTAGGATGCAGTCACCTTGTGCACAGAAGCCACTGAAGCTACTTGTAGATCAAATGCTATCTATAGTCAGTTTTCAAAAAAAAAAAAAGCCCAAACAGGTAATGCTATCGCTGTTACTTTAGCAAATGAGAGAGTCATTGCAAAATAATGATGATCATCTTAAAACAAATAAAGGGAAAGGTAAATCAAGGAGCAGTTTACTATTCACTGTTGACAAGAGGAACATGTTCATTTCCAGCTGTTTCCATTTTTAATTGATGATGTTTTACGTAGTGAGTGAAAGCCAACCAATTTTCTTCAGAGAAGTGCTCCTATTCTCTTAACTCAGTAAGAACTATATGCAACTTACTGGTCTACTGCACCATGGGGATGGGATAAGAAAACGAAAGCACGGATTTCTTTATTCTAACCTGGAAAACTAACTGTTAAGCTCAGTGGGGGCAGAAACGAAGGTGGCATTTAGATATAACTAATTTAGCATCAAACCAAAGCAGAGGGCCTTCTCAGAGAAGAAAGAGACCAAAGGCAACACAAAATTGTACCTGAATTATTTCTGAATCAATTCCTATAAAAGCAGAAGAACTCGCTTTTATGCTCAAATGGATTACATATTTCCCTTTATAATATGCACATTGTTCACAGTTTTTAAAGCTAATGTAATGAACAACAACTACTGAGAAAGAAAGATTTTTTTTTTTTTCAATACATTAAAGTGCAAGGGTTATTTGAAGATGAGGCCTGGGCTGTTTTTTAAAAAGCAGATTGTGAGATAGATCCTCAGTTGATATGAAATCACATAGCTCTGTTAAGTTTATCATTCAATTAGAATGCAATGTAACTATGATTACAATTTGCTTACATTACCATATGTTAATAAAATAGCAAACGCAACTTGTAAATTTTGTTCTTTGCTTTATTTTGGCTGCTTTTAATTGCTTGGATTTTCTTTAATTGTAAAGAGTGTATGTTTTGAGGGGATAAATTCTCACTTGTGCTGTCAGACCCGGCTAATCATTCCCTACTTATCCACATTTCTAAAGACCTAAGATTTTGCTTGAAAAGAGGCTTAGAAGCAATTGTCTTGTGTTCATTAATCCATAAACATTTGATTTCAAATCAGATTGCCAGCAGACATAACCTCTTTGCATTGCTACAACAGAGACTTGATTTGATTAATCAAACAGCTCTGATTCACCAAATTGTCTCCAGAATAGTTGTCTCTGACTATACTATGCAAATAAATGTTGATGTTGTGCTGGCATTCTCAGCTTTCTAAAACTGTTACATTTTCCTCCATGAAAACATCAAAATTTTGTATCTAATTCAATAACTATTCTACATCAAGGCCACTGCATCTAATGTACAGTCTTTAATCCACGTTCTATTCTTGGGTTTGAAAATAAATGTCACCTTTAAGATGTTGTTTCTATGTACCTCAGTTTACCCTCCACTGAAATAGCAATAATAGTATTTCTGTATTCTAAAACACTTTAAAAATTATATAAATTATATAAACAAACTTTTGAAGTTATTATCTTTAGGAGCTGTGCAACATTATATCCCATATAAGTATTTTTGCCTGTTCTGTTTGAAATAGCTCTCATTTATACAGAATTCAATTGATTGGTTTAGGAAACAGGAAAGCTTTATAGTTTAAGATTCCGAAACCAAATATGCTAATTAAGTCTACATACTTAATACTAACTGTTGCTAAAACAGCACAAGCCAGTAACATGCAACAGGTGTATGATTCACTTCATAACAAATAATGGTCGTTCTGTGGTAGTATTTGCTCATTCTCCTGTGAAATAAAGCAAAGGTGAAAAACAGTAAGTCTACAGTCAGGCAAGAGAGAGGAAATGGTAAGAATATTCTTGTTACCCTTGGTTAGACAATAGGAAGAGAAGCCAAAGCACCTTAAGGAGATGGAAAAACTAAGTCTGCAGCCTCAGCAAAAAGAGTAGGAGTCACAAAACTTCCATCAGTAGATGTCTAAAAAGTGACAGTTCCCAAGGCCCAGAAAAAAACTGCATGGACTTCAAAGACCAACAGGAATCATGGACAGAAAGCTTCAGGGGAAGCAATAAAAACTGGGAAGGAAGGAAATACCTATTTTTTTCCTGGGCTCTCTTAAATACTGCAGTTCCCAAACGAAGGTTGGTGCAAGTACTGATGCAATCAACTGGTTCACCCTGCTGGTTGACCCTGAGGAGCACTGTGTGACTAGCCCACTGATAGAGACTCCTCTGAGACTACCAAGACTTTTGCCTTCCGGGAAAACATATTCACAATTAAAATGGTCACCTCTTCAGTACTGTGTCAAATACCTACATTAACTGACAATAGGCAAGAAACCTCAGCCAGCCTACAACAACTCTGCCAAAGTGCAGATTGGTTAGATTACGTTATTTCTCACTTTCCATTTGACACAATCTGTTTCTTCTTTGGATTCAGAGAACTGAAGGATGGACCTTCTGGTATGATCTTAGTCTAAGCCCACCATATTGTTTTAGTAAGATTCTTAACAATTCTTCTGTATATTAAACTAAGTATTTTCAGTATTCCTGGGAGATAAATTAGGTTACAAGCATTCAGTGTACATGCAGCCTCATCTCATTCACGATGTGATAAGACAATACACTAAATCATTCATGGGATTACTGACAATGTACTTATATTTCATAATTTATATGTATTAACATCAAAAATATGTATGTTAGTACTTGCATCAGTTACTTGTTTATGATTTGTGCTAGATTTTCCTTGCTGAAGTTTTATGTATTTATTGCATTTTGAACCATACTGTGTGTATTCAATGGTAATTGCTTAAAGAGTTACAGAACAGTTGGTGATTTCTTTTCAGATTTTTGGCAGAGATTGAAGTCTCAGTACAAGTGAAAAAAAAAGCTCGTTTGTTTTAGAAATAAAAAGTGCAGCTCTCTTGGTTATTTCATTGGTAAAAATATGAATAATTTCCCCAGAGGAAAGGAAGTAAAATGAGAGGAGAAAAGGATGCCCGAGTTTTAAGGAAGAGGTGCAAGACCCTCTCCACACCTCTAGAGGTAGTAAACCTTTCTACATTAGCAATCTTGGTTCACAACAGGGATGTGGTCAAAAGTGAAACTTCTTTTAGACTTCCAGCTACTCTCAACTGGGCTGTTGCCCAGCATGCAGATTAGCATAATACGCTGTCTGTGTTAAAAGAAAGGTCCATGACTCAAAACAGCAGGAGTGCTGCAAGTCAGAACGGAGTTGCTTAAACAAACTGAATAAGGAAGTCTGAACGTTGCATTTATTTATTTTTGTTTTTATTAAAAGGAAAAATGTGTTCCATCATACACTTGTATTCAGTACAAGCATCTATTGCCTGACTTTGTAAATGATGTTACATTGCTTGGAGACAATTCTCACAGCCTAAGCTTAAAATAAGAAGTTTCAACTCAATTGAAATGCAAAGACAAAATACTGCATTCCTTTCCCAGCTGAGTTTTTATTTAATGTGCCAGATTAAGAAGCTTGCTCTACTTTACTGGATCAGAGTCAACACAGTTTGTCCAAGAAACTCAGAGATAAGGGGAAAACAGGTCTTAATCAGGCAAAATTCTCAATAAAACAAATGGGCATTTTGTCTGAGTGTGTTCTGCAGAATTTATCACTATATTTTTGCCTCAGCTAAGTCTGCAAAAGTAGACTGGTGCTTTCATACCTATATTTTGGGAGAGCTACCCCAATCCTGATGAGAGTAAAAACAAACTTGTCCCTTTCTGATGTTTGCTTTTATCAAGCTTCAATCAACTAGGAATCCCCTAAACAAAATTCACACAGCAAGCTCCAGTGGGTTTGGATTAAGTATAATGCATCTCACCATTGTGTTAAACTACCTCAAAATACAACAGATCCATGGATTAAAAATGTGATTCTTTTGTCCCCTGTGCTCAGAAAACAGTGACATCTGTTTTATTACTGTACAAGTTCCTGTTATGGGCACAGATGATCCTAACAACTCTACACTCAGAAGTACTTTATTCCTTAAAATAGTGGATGTAGCCCAATTTGCATATTCAACTGTTTTCATCAGTATACTCCTCAATTTTTTTTCTATGAATTTCATGCTTTCCTGCTGTTCTTAAGATGTTAAATTATTACAAATATTAAAAACTGAAACTTAATTTACATAGCTTGGAAACTGTGTTCTGGAAATGTTTCTCTTTAGACAATACCTAAAAAATGCTCTCTACACCCGTAAGTAGCTCAAAAGTGGGCCATGTCAGAAAGTGTCCATGTAGTATCAGAAATTATTTCAATGTGGTTAAAACTGCTCACTGCAGGTCACCCTGCAAACAAACTAAACGAAGAGGTCAGAGCTACATATTAGGTACACAGCTATAGCAGAGCTACGCTTATAAAAGCATCAGATAGGCAACTTGATGGTTAAACTTGTAATTGTGGAGAGGGACTGAGCCCCAGTTTCCCTAATTCTTGCTATTTAAAGTGAATTAATGCTTCATATTAAAAAACAGAGATTACCCAAGAAGCTGCAAGAGAAAGATGGGTGCCGCAGGAAAGAAAGAGAGTCTTAGAGATCTCTGAGTCTCCTGCAGACTGTTGGTTGTGGGAGGAAGAAAGAGGGATTATCGCACAGACATGAGGAGACAGATTCAACTCTTGATTACACACAAACGTGTCAGTAAAATAGCTGTAATTTCACAAATATAAAATTAATGGATGTGAAATCAGAATTGGGCTCAGATAGCCTTTACATAGAGATTACTACATGCAGCTCTAACCTCAGCAAAAAAAACACCCTTAACTTGGGAGTAAATGATATTAGCATTTTCTTGGCCTTTTTCCATGACTATAAAATGTCATTAGTGTAAATGTGACTCAGACTTGGGAACCCTGGTGACTGTCGCAGCCAAGAGCCTAAGTATATGAAATCTCCTTGGCTCTGCTAAAACACTAGTGCTAAATTCTGGGAAATGGTAACACTGATTCATCTCAAAACAGTCTATATATAACAGCAAGACTAGGCACACATAAAATTATGCACTATCTTGCCTCAAGGTTAGCAACATATTCCTAGTAGAAGGAAAAATGTTATTTTCATTCCCTGCAATCATGTGATAAATAGCTGTAGGGCAGATTCAGCAAGAACTCGACGACTGTGATTTTACAATGTAATGAATGTCTGTCTAGCTTTTTGCCACCTGAAAAAGCAGCAAAACAAAGCAGGACTTGTCAGTATTTTGCTTATGGCAGAAATCAGACAATGTCCAGAACCCTTTATGAGACACACTGCTACCTTCTTAACTACTTTGATTATAACATTGCCTCCAATACTTAACAGCCCGGCTTTCCAGCATATCGCATAATTGGAAGCAGCAGCCAGCAGGTATCACATGTGAATGGGAAATGTCTCCCACTGAGTAACTACTGACTGTGAACCAAACACGTGGTCTTGTAGGTAGGTTTGTGGGAAAAAAAAAAAGAAGAAGAAGAAACCAATATATTGAAAAGATGATCCTTAGACGGGTAGAGCACCTGTGCAGGATATGAGGCAAGAAAATTACCTAGAAAGTTCAGAAATAGAAAATACAAAAAAAAGTCATTGAGTTGAGATAAAAAATGAAGAGATGAGACAACAGTAAAGGAACATTTTAAGAGGTATAAAACAAGTGTTTATCCAAATTGCTTACCTAAAATAAACAGGAAATCTTAAACATGGTTTTAAAGGAATGGTAACCCTTTGGCTGATAACAATCCAAACCTATAGACAATTTCAGGAGACACTTTAACAAAGTTGGGAGGCATACAGTGAGAAGTGCATTCTTAGGAGCAGCACAAAAAAATTGGAGAAGGCAACTCATGCTCAGGACTGCTCACCCCGCTTTCAAAGGAACTGGTGTTTGTTCCTATTCTACTTATTTATTGTCAAGATGAAGTAGACCGTGGATGAAATGTTTTATTCTGATCATGCTTCCTATAAAGCACTGTGTTTTACTGAAGTAAAAATTGAATACAGGCACATCTATACCATCACCATCACGACTTAATGGCCTGTGTTAAATTAATGTTTGATTTTGATACTCCATATTACTCCACTTTGGGGGGATGACTGAGTTATAACCATTGTATGCAGCTGCAATCATTGATGTAATTGTGCATAGTTTGCAAAACAGTAGCACCAACATTGAAGAAGGTGTGAAAATGCATTGGAATTATACCAGATAGTAATGCAAGCCTGGCAGGAAGTTTTAGGGGTACTGCTGCTAATGTCACCAGGGAAAAATGTGAAACTCCAACAAGGACTTTACTTAAGCCACGGGGCCAAATTGTATGGCTTTGCCAGGCAGTAGGGCAGAGATTCACTTTGCATCACTTCAGAAGTGTAAAAGGACCTAGAACAAGTACACATGTAATTCATACCCTCAAAGGCACCTTTACATTGCAAGATAGTGTAATATGATTTTACACTGAAGTAGGTAATGCAGTATAAAATCCTGCTAATGATGAAGTATTGTAGTTTCACCTGTACATAGCCAGTTGAGATCAACCCCAGGTGTATTGCTCTGGGCTGACCTCGACCAGCTACATCAAGGTACAAAATACCTGTTTCTTGTCTCCGCTAGGATTTTACATTTAGACAGATACCTCACAATAGCAATCTTGATGTAAAACACACCTTTTTCTTTCAGTGAAGATAAAGCCTTAACAAAAATGCGAAAAAGGTGCATCGTGTTTAAAGAGTAATGAGTGTACAGCACAATCCAAATGTAAATAAGATCAAGTCTATCTCAGTCAAGTGAGTTGTGCAGAATAACACAAAACCTAAATTTCTCCCTTTGTATTTTAAAAGATTTCTAAAAGCAGCAAAATGTACAGGAGAAAATGTCAAACAAATTTGCTTTACAGATATAAAAAGTCATATGAATTTTTTGTGTTTAGAAGATTGTATCTTCTGGTGCAAGAGTTAATGCACTTTGTGAAAGTTATTATGCCATGGCTTATAAGCTTCAGCTGGATGTGGTGGTAGTTCAAATTTCATGACAGAATGCTAACTTTGCTATTGAAAAAACTAATGAGGTGGTAAATAGTTGCAGAGCAATGTTACATGCAGTGATATGCAGGTTTTGCGGGTTTCTCATTATCTGTGTAACTGTATACACGTAAAAGTAATGAAAATCCAAAACAGGCAGCAAAAGCTTAAGGCTTTAAAACTGGAATAGAATCATGTTAGTGTTTTCTACTGGAAATATGATAAATTTAAGCAATCTCAAAAAAAGCCCCTCAATGTTTCAGCTAGGGTTTTCTGCTAGGTCTAAGGTCTCATGGGCAGTGCTTAGGTGAAGATCACAATTAAGCTAACATAGCCAATTTATTCTCATGCTGGTTTTATTCTAGTCGAGGCAATGGCATAATGTTAAGCAGTCTTAAGGCTTCTCTTTGTTATGCTTATTGCCTATGGCTTTTAATTGAAGGCGCTATCACAGCATCCCTATCAGACTCCAAATGTCATGAGCAGTAGCAAGCAACAGCACACAGTGGAGAGGGCTCTCCTGGCCCCCAACTGTCTTTACTGAGGACAGCAGGAGGTAGGACATAACACTCGAGTAGCTAGAGGCTTCCTGAAATGAACTTCAACAATACCGAATACAAGCTAGGCTTCTATTTAGCACTAGGACGAAAAATACCAAGTGTGAGATAGTGAATGCAGAATGTTTTTTAATGTGGTCACCACTGATCCGAAGAATGAAAGTTCTGAAATTGGGAATTACTTCTGTGACATATTTATAACAGATAAAAATCATAAATGGCAACAAGAAGCACTTTGTCTGGAGCTGATCTGCACCATCTATAAAGCGTCTTAGTAGGCATTGCATGAAACTGCTCTGCTGAAAAGTGCTCAGCATGCTGCTTTAAACAAGCAGACTCAAGGATCACTGACATTCTGTATATCACAGCAGCACTGGCAGCTTTCTTATTAAAAGACTAAGTTTTCCTACAAGTCCAGACATCCACACTGAGCTTTTAACCTTTTTGAAATGTAAAGATACATAAATATTTTCATCTCTCATCCAAATCTCCCTTTCAAAGTGTTGAATTCAAGAAGCACTACCCAGTTACTGAGTTGCAACCTCCAGAGTTCTGCCTTGTGATTTACATTTTTTGCTGTTGTTTTCAGAATCAATTTTCTATCGTAAGTCTCAGTGAGATTGCACACCTATTACAAATTGTGAATGCATTATGCCATCTGTGAGAAAAGTATGAACAATTGTAAAAAAAAGGGCAAGCAAGCAAAACATGTATTAAAGAATTATTTTGTCTGCTTGTTTTAACTATGACAGATACAGGATGGCTACAAAAATAGCTGGTGAAATCCAGCAGGCTAGCTGGTACTACGGTATTGCACAGTACTCTGGCAGCTGTAGGTGAAGGTAGATACAGAGGATTTTGACTGTGTATGTCTCTAGTACAGATGTTAACTGCTCTGAAGGAAAATTATTCATACAAGCCATTATACCATATGAAACTAATTTCACTCCTCCGTAATGCACATCTAGGATGCCTATATAATATCAGGTACAAATGAATCAGATTTGGTCAGTATTAAAATGCAGGTGCATAACCCTACAAAAACAGACATCTCTGTTCATCTTATGCCTGCTTTTAGTACTTACAAGTCCACTAAATTAAACATACTTCAGATCTTGTCATGCAACTTAGGGCCAGATACATTTACTCCCTCAGTTCCAATTATAACCAGAAGGAGCTGTCCCAGCTAACATCTCTGCAAATCCATGGTTATGAAGTTAGGCCCTAGTTTCTCCTCTGCCAAACCTTCAGCTCAGTTTTGCAATCCAAATGTAGGATGCCACCGAGCTACAGAGGGAAAATGTGTGATACATATTGCAAGAATGGATTTTCTTCTCACAGTTGTATTAATAACTGTAATTCATTCTAATTTGATCCTTTTAAATCTACTGGAACAAGTCAAAGCAAATATCTATCTAGTTTAGAAAGTGTTTTACTTCTCATATTATGCTTCTATCCAGATATGCTTCCAAATGCTTCAAATCTTTGAATCTTAATGAAACCAGTCAGTTCATTAAAAGTCCTTACCTACAGCAACGTGTGGTTATGAGTTGGGTGTGCTACAACAGATTGTACACAAAATGTGTCACTTCTCTACTGTGATCGTATTCATTTCAGGGGAAAACTCAGATTTCTAATATGTGCATACATATGTTTTATGACAATTAAGTGTACTCAGAGAATGAAAGGGGAGATTAAAAAGAGAAGCAAGAAAGGACAGTGACAATATCTCATAAAAGAGATGTATTTAAGCATCAGCCAAATGACATTATTTTTCATATCATTTATAGTGGGAGCTTGAAGACTAAAACACTCCACAACCCATTAGTTTCTTGGTACTCTGACAGATTAGAATATTTCTTAATCAACTGCTAAAGCACAGAAGAAGGTCAAAGCCCAGATTTGAGCAAAGCTGACTAATAGTGAAATCCAGAGATGTTCAGCAGGGATGCTATCAATAGACACATCACAGAACCACAGAAGTTCATCAGTTTGATGAACTCTGCTCTTGAAAAGCACCTACCATTTTGACAATTACTTAGTCCAGAATTTGAAAAATCACATTAAGAAACAAAAGTTCCTATTTGTAATCAGGGAAATGGATTAAAAAACCAAAAATGTTATGACATTCAAATTACTTGGTGAAGGTTCTGGACCACTCCTTTGCCTGGAGGCACTTTGAAAGCCTACACAGCCCACCCAGAAGTGGCCCTGCTCTACTGGTTAAATATTATGGACTGCATGATGTTTGTTGCAATGCATTAATTCTATAACAAAAATGAAGAAAAATAAAAGCATATTTAAATCTCATTCATACAATATATTTTCATCTAATTCACACGAGATTGACTTCACACAATTCATAGCGATAGTCATCTACAGCTTCATTGTCCACCTGGACTGTACCAGTACTCTCAAAACAATGGCCATCAAAAGTCCAGACAAACAGGATCAGGGCAAACCAAGGGTGGCTTCCCTTCACTATATCCATGTTTCTTATCTGTTTCCATCGTATAGACAAGCATTGCCATTTTTAAGTCATTGCAGTTTGAGGAAGAAAAAAGGGGTTGTAAAATAAAAATAAAATGCCAATCATAGTAGCGGATCACCTATCTTGTCTCATTTTGTATTTCTTCTGATTGACAACCTGGTGCTCTTGTAGCATACAAAGGCAAAAAAAATCAGGCGTTCATTTCAACCTGCAATGTTTGACAGATGTAACAGCTTTCTGGAATGAAACCGATGAAATCTCAAATAGGAAAGTCCATCTCCTGTACAGGGGAGAGATTAAATTTCAACAGGCAAGGTTTATTGTCCTTAGACAGATGCAGATTTCATTTATTTTTTTATTTATCTGGCAGTTGTTAAAAATATGGGAGATGACTAGGGCTTTGCTATTGGTGCATAGTCTACCTCCTGCTGCTCTGGATGCTTCAGACTTCAGTGCGATCCATGTTTCAGGGTACTGTTGTCACAAACTGAAGGCAATTTCAAATTCTCTTAGTGGCAACACTAGCACTTCACTGATATTTTGACCTGTATTTTTGAAATGGTGAAAGGGAAACAATCTGAGAAGTGATGGAAAATTCATACTGCTATAGACACATACCTAAACCAGAGAGGTAAAAGAAGCATTTTTACATTATAATGCGAATGGCCAGATATGACCGAGGGTAGAGATCACAAGTTTACAACTTCCTTTTTTGCTACTCACATACACAGAACGAGGTATCAAGGAACATGCAGCGCTGAGGAAAAACAGAAATACTTGGCACAGCACCAAAACAAAATAACTGGTGTTTCATTGCACCATCTTCCTAAAATAGACAGCTGTATGAATGGCCAGTTAACAATTTAATAAAAAGTCAGTAAGAGTCTTTCCGTTGACTGGGAAGCCTTTGAATTTGAGCCATAATCTAAAGAAGACTTCCCTAAAGGCAAATGTGCACATTACACATTTTTGTGTGCATATACACTATTCAAATAATACCTTTACTTAAAGAAATACATACCCTTAAAACCCTTCTCTCGACTTCAGTGAGAAAACTGGAATGGATCATGCTCTTCACTGGTAAAGTGAAGAGTATGGATCACACTGGATCGTACTCTTCACTGATGTGGGACACACCTCACCCAACTGTATCCATCAGCTTCAGCAACTAGTTTAAGCCAGCATATTTTCTTTAGGGTGGAGTAAATCACAAACCCAGTGAAGCAGATTAGATCTGATGTACAATTAGAAGTTAGACAAGATGAATCCCACCATAATGTCAACAGAAGCAAAATCAGGTACTGCGTGCACAGGCGCTACCAGCTAAGTATACTGCTGAAAACTAAACAAATTACACTTTTTGTGAACATCATTTACAGAAATTAGGCTAGATCCATGATCAGAAGTTGGGCACCAGAAGCAACCCTATTGTTCAGATATATTCATTACATGCGGCAAAATTACAAATAAAAGTAGTTGTATCTAACACTTAATTTGGCTGGAAGGAATGAGGAAAAATGGATGAATTTCAGTTTGAGGCTACTAAATGTTTTACAAATCAATATCAATAGCTATCCTTTTTCAGCTATCAACCAGTGAGAATATCTGATTTAAATTTTTTGGAGTGGGGAGAGGTTGCTATTTTAAAATGCTACCTAGATCTTGTTCTGGCAAACCTGAGGGAGGAAACAAAGGAAGGAAGACAAATCTGACAGTTGATCCTCCACATTTTATCGACTTCAGCTCAAAATAAAATCATCTTTAATTCACTTGACTCCTGATTAATTTAACATATTTTTTTAGATTTTGGAAATATTATCTCAAAACCATCCTATTGCTTTTATAAAGAAGTTAACATTAGGAAGAGATGCAGACGGCATAAATCTGCAGATTTACCCCAGTTTGGATTTAGCTTCAAATGTTGAACTGTTACTCTAAGAAAGGGCTACTTATATTCCTCTTGTAGCAAGAAGTATGTATATTCCAGAACAACTTTCAAGTACTAATACTAATATTTGTCCACAAAAAATTCAGTGTGGCATTTCACAAAAGAAATGGCAAAACTACAACATCAGCTCATAGGAAACTATAGGCACTCCACACCAACAAATCCTGACAAATGCTGAATTACTCCATTTTCCCTCTGTGCAACAGAAGATGCAGGACAACCCATGTCAAGACTTTAAAACAAATCTCCCCGCAACTCACTAGCTGCAAAAGAAACAACAAGAAGAAACAAAGAATGGGTAACTTTTGAGACTGGTACCATTCGGACGCTTCAGTATGACTACAAATCAGATTTTTAAGCACCTTTCTCTGTATTATCACATATAATTCATGGTACTCACAAAACTGAAAACTAAATTGAGAACACAGGCCAAATCTTTCCAAGATTTGAAATTCCAGAATTTTTTAGTAAGGTCAATATGAATTTAATATCAAAATTATAGTGGCCCCAATGCTTCCCTGAATCCTTAGGTCATAGGAATACTCTGCACATGGTTTTGTATGGCTACAACAATGTTGCTATACAAAACAATTTCATTTTTTTATTTTTCTGAAATTTTCATAATTGCACGACCAATGTAATAGTGCAGTAATAATAATTTAAGGTGTTGTCTGTCAGTAATGGCTATTTTTGTTTCCAGAGAGAGTTTATAGCTCACTAGAACACAATCCACTACAATAAAATTATTGCAACTACATTAGAAGGAACTCTTTTATATGATATTTTAATTATAAAGGAACAGTTAAGATGATATGCATTTTGCGTCTAGACAAGCACTTAAAATCTCACTTAGGTAAGATGCTAAAGCCCCTTATGTTGCAAATGCCTTGCTAAAAGACACCAATGGAAATGAACAAAAGATGCCCCCCTCCCCCCATACTTCAGTAAAATATGATAGCATCCATTCATTTCTTATCTACAGCCTGAGAAATCTTTTTCCAGTCAATGGAATGTTATCTCATGTAAACCAGAAATGAACTGATTAAATGCCCACACCAATCTATTGGGATAAATCATTTTACATACATTCCACCACAGGCTGGAAAGTCAAAGCGGTAATAAAAGGAGAAGAAAGTAATACGCGATTTTGTGTGTGTGTGTTTTTCCTTCAGCAAAGACATGGACATTACAGAATGCATGTGAGATGGCTGTACTTGAGTAGCAACTGAGGAAATTTCTGAGTATAGATTTTACAGACCACCATGATATTTTGTGGGATAAGTGATACCAAAAATTCAGGTATCACCTGTAATTCCTGTTAGATCTTTCAGAACATGGTATGTCCATTTTGTCAGTTATATTCTGTATGTTCAGTCAAATTAAATGCTAGTGTAAGAAGATACAGCATCTCCTGAAACAAATGAAACTTGAATTCAACTATTCTTGAACTGAATTTGCCTAGATGAGGATTGGTCCATTAGGTATTATGTATCTGCCCTTGTATAGAATATGCATAGATGAACAGTTCTACTGCAAAAATAAGAATACTAGAACTGATGAAGAAATCTTACTTAGGACTTGAAACCTGCACTTCAGACAGGTAGACTGTGCCTGTAAAGAGTTGCTGAATGTAAATGGGTCACAGTTTTCATATCTTTAACATCTGTTGTTTATACCCAAGAAAGCACATCAGGGGCAAGAAAATTAATTCCCCAATTGCTGTCAACCGAGTTAGGGAACAGCAATAAACAGCTTACTGTAAGCCTCTAGCTACAATAAAATTGCTGTCAATAAAGTGTGGCTGATACGGTTTTGCTGTGCTAGAAGAATAGATTCTTTGGAAGTGAAAATCTGAAATGGAAACTAAAAAGATCCTTCCTTGTTCCTATATACAAAAGAACATTATCACAAAATTCCAATAGCATTAAACTCTCAGGATCTGGTTCTCACTCCAGTGTGTGGCATACATTTATTAGCGTTTGTGAAACTTTGGCTTTGCACATTCAGGACAGATGAGACCTCAGTGATTCCGATAAAAATCTTTTGCATGGGAAACATTTAAAGAGAAATGAAGCTTGCTAAGCTTTTACTGTCTATATCTGTGTACACAAAATGTTCCCTACTCTAGTTTAGCATTTCTACTGTCACTATTGAAAATGGTATTATAGCTTAGGGTTATGTTCAGATTTCCATTATAAACCCCAGTTTTCACATGCTCTTAACTTTCTGAAAAATTCTTCTTTTCAGCTGAAATTTTCCATGCTTGGTCTCAGCTCAAAGATGAATTTCTTTAGACAGTTGAGCAAAATCCGTTAACCTATTTTTCAGTTATACAAAGATAGAAAAAATACAGTGTACATTTTAACCATTTCTAATATTTTAGTGCAGATATAGATATATAAATATGTAGAACTAAAAACCAATTAATTTTACACACAGACATTTTTCCAGGTGACTCACCTTCACCCAAGACTAATACCCATGCTAACACATAAACCAAATCAAGCATAAAAAAGAAACAATGGAATTGTATCTTTTTTATACTAAGCAGTAAAACAAGGCCACTAAAAATAATACCGCGCACAGAATTATGGAATGCTATGGTTACAGAATTTTAATATTTGCAGGCGATGTAGACTCTGCACTGCTGTTCCAATGCAGATTTCCATCAACTTATGCACCTTGAAATTGCCACTCTCGGCATATCAAATTAAGAGTCATTAATGTTTTCAACTTTTCTTTTCTCTTACATAAACCCTAAAGTTACAAATACAAACACTCCAGACTAAAATAACATCAATTACATTTGCCACAGAAAGCTTAAGTGATGTGCATTGATCAGTGGGAGCCTGGCTACTCATTCCTTGATCAGGCAAAAAGTCCATTGACTGAAAAAGGAGAAAAGCAAGCTCCACAGAGCTTATATTATTGATGGTATGATTAAAAATTATTACCTTAGTATGGAATGCGTTTAATGTGTCAGTCAAGCCCCAAATCCTTATTTTCTGCCATCAGAGCACAGAAATAAAAGGACAGTGTTAACATATATTTAGCTTTCCTGAATCTACTAGAACTGTGTACATTTCCAAAATTTACAAATTATCATCTTGATTCAGAAAAGTGCTTAGAGTGTGCTTACGGCTGTCTTTCTTGAAGACAACATCTGAAGTAATTTGGACTTTAAGGATCTGCTTCAGTCCCACCACTTTAAATGAAAGTTAAGCACATGCCTAAATGCTATTTGATTAGGAATGAAGACTGAAGGTTTTGCTCATAACCCATACTGATATGTATTTTTAAACCTGTGTTATTTGTCACTGTAGTACTTTAAATCTGATTAAATGAAGTTGTTATAATTTAAAACTGGGATAACCACGGTAAATTGGCCCTAATTTCTTTTATTATTTAATCTATTGCTAATCTAATGACACTGAGTAGGAGTTTTTTGTCTGTTTATTTGCTTTTTTATGAGAGGTCTTTCACATAGAAGAATACAACATGTCGTCTTTTACTGTATTTCTACGTAGCTGTTTGGTGTAGTGACTTACTAATTTGGAGTGCATTTTAAAGTTCAATCAAATACTGAAAAGAACACTGATTGAGAAGCCTGCATAGATTTCAGTATTCTTTATGAGTCATGACACTGATTTTGGAAGCTTAGCTATATAAGCTGGTGGTGTGCAACATCCTTTCCATACTCCTAATTACGTGAATTAGCATTTAGAACAATCCCAAGTTCAAGTATTCAAAAATGCTCTTTTCAGAGCATCCACCAGGTTTACTGCAAGATAGGCACTTGAAGAAGGCTTTGGTTTTTATACTGGGTACTTCTGAAACATCAGCCTGTACAATTCAAAGTGGCATGTGAATACTTAACAACAGAATTT
The DNA here is from genome assembly GCF_030936135.1 of Gavia stellata. Lineage (NCBI taxonomy): Eukaryota > Metazoa > Chordata > Aves > Gaviiformes > Gaviidae > Gavia > Gavia stellata. The sequence continues at coordinate 42,017,406 of NC_082594.1, forward strand.
CCACTAAATTTATTGATGATTGCACAGAAATTTCCCAGCAAAAAAATACTAAGAAATTTGTATTGAACAATCTATTTTTGAATGTTAAAAGCTTTCTGACTTAGGACCCAGTTCTAACAGATTTCTAGGGCCAAGCTCCCATTAAAAGTAATGGGATTTTGCTTGAATGAAGTCCAAGCATGGACTTCGGTCTCAGCTCTCTATTAATATTAATGTATCTGCAAGATACATTGCATGTGTATTTACCTTGGACTGAAAGAAACTGTAAGTAAAAATGGAGGGTGCTAGTATTTCTCAGATATATATTAATCCTATATTTCTTCTTTCCCTATCTTAACATCCTCCACAACAATTCCCGTACCCTTTGTAAACCACATAAAGAAAACTTGCAAATATATAGGTAACTTAATACTTGTAACATTAGATATAGAGAAATTAATTATGTTAAACCTCAAGAAAACAGTACAGTGGGACATAACTAAGTATCTCTTCCTAAAGGAATTTTAAAAAATGTTTTTCAGATACTGTGGCATTAGCACACACCACTATTCAGTAAGATTTTTAAGTCAGAATACTTTGCTTAAAGGCCATACTTTATCAGAAATCTAAAAAAAGACCTATAAAAGTGTATTTAACTCCTGTGCCAATGAATATTAGCTAAAATGCAACCTAATTTCAGGAATTGCAGACAGAATAGGAAGGCTGCTAATGATTACTACCATTGCTGGCTGTACTTCGTCAGCCAAAAGTGACAAGGGGGAATAAAGAGGGTACGTCCTGTAACACTCATCATCAGCAAAATAAAAAAGACACTCTCTCCTTCCCCACAGAATAAAAATACACAAGCTCAGTTTAGATAACTGTCTACCTAAGGAAGAGTTATATTTTCAGTTACATATAATATTACAGCTTTTGCAGGGAGCGATCCAAATCATATGATCTGCTGACTTCAGAAAGGATTCAATAAGACTTCAGTGGAATTTGAATCAGGTCCATATACAGGTATAACAACTGATATTATTATTAAACTGGAACCAGTATATTTAATGTAATGAACACAGGTAACTCTGAAAATACTGCCAGTAGTTTTTGTTTGGATTTTTTTTTCCTCATACTCAATTTCACTGTGCAGAGCTTATACATTCTGTCAGGTAAGTAATTTTTTGGGTCTTAACTGCCTCTAGATGCTGTGGGGGATTAAGTCTGAGTTTCCTCATAGAGTTTGGAAAGCTAATTTAAGCTAAATTAACAACATCTCAGAACAGAAAAGGAATGTGTGGGTTGGGGGTGTTACATTTTGTAACTAAAACTGGCGAGAAAAGTTCAGCTGAATAACCACAGATTATTCAGAGTTCTTCCATAAATTTGTCGGGTTTTTTTTTCATTGGTTCTTTTTTTAACTTATGCTGACAGTATGTATATGGTGCTGTGTAAAAGCCTGAAGATGGCTCTGGGAGTATACCCTTCTTTAAAGTCCTTAGAAAGGTTAAGGTTTTGTGAGAACCTTCTGCGATGTTTTCAGTGTCTCGTTGTAAGTACAAGTTGTTTTAGAGCAGTTACTTTAGCAGAACTGCCTCAAAAGTGCTTGTTTTATTCTTAGCATCTGGTCAGTGTGACACCTTACAGACACCCAAAGTCAAGACACAGTTCTGGAAACGTCACATTCATCTCAGATAAGGCTAATGCACAGCAAGAGGATGACTTTATCCTAAGCTTGGCTCCTGTCAAAATCTTTTTGCAAAGACAAGCCTAAATGTGTCTCACTTGATTCTCTAAGATTCATATCCCTAACAAACTCAGACAAATCACCATCGCTTGGAGGGTACAGCGCCAGCAGGAATATGAACGGGACCCCCACCACCTACAAAGCCAGTGCAGCGAAGGCGAAGCGCTAGGGAAGCTGCCTTGCAAACACGCAAACTTAACTACTGACCACTCCAGTGCAACTATCATTAAATAAAAGGTTCTTTGGCTGTAATATCAGCTTGATGCTTCCCTCCCCCCCTTCTCCGAGCTACTGCAGGGCTGGCACCGGGCCAGCCAAAGCGGCATGGTGCCTTAGCGCCATCTACAGGCTGCGCTGACACGCTGATTCAGTGGCAAAAGGCAAGCACCAATAAAATAAATTAGACAGCGCCGCATTTAAATCTTTATTAGCAAGGAATTATTAGACCTAAGAAAAACTAATGCTGGATTTGGTTGAAATATGAGTTTCTCAGCCTCCTAATCCCTCTTCATATGGCATATTTCACAGTTTAAAATGAGTTATGACAGATCACTTATGCATTACTAAGATGAGAAAATATTTACAATGGGCTGACTTTTTTTTTTCTGCATAATTCAGATGTATTCAGAGAATGCATTCCTTTCAAAAGTATGCTTTGGCCATTTTTTTTCAAATATGCAACAAACTGTCTATGTGATACCAACTTTAATATATTAAAACAAAATAATTTTGAACTCAAAACAGAGAAGGACTTCCGTATGACTTAGTTACATCCTACCAACAAACCACATGCTTCACAGATGAAGGAGCTTGAAAATTCGTCTGTCTTTGTTAGGGAAAAAGATTAACCCCTTTAGTAACACTAACTTAACAAGGTTCTGTATCAGCTTGAACTATAAAAGAAACTCAACCCAAGTCAGCTCAAAATTTTAAACTGAATGTACATATCCCTTCAATCTTGAAACAGTCAAATTTGCTGACTGAAATTTGGCATATAAGGAAACAGCTTTTCCTTCTTCAATAACTTTTACATTTGGACAGTCAAATACTGGGGAGAAAAAAAAAAAGTCTTTTATTTTTTCAGTTTTGTTTACGCACGTGTATGTGCACATGCATGGATGCATAACAGTCCTTTAACACAATCAGTATTCTTCAAAATCCAAAGTATCAGATGCATTTCGCAAATGCATGGTTAAGCCCCAGGTAAATAATAAAGGGGACAATTTTTTTTGGTTTTGTTTTTTTTTTTTTGTTCCCCCCGCAATATAACTCAATTAAATCAGACTGAAACAAAAAAACCCCACAACATAGTGGCACTTTTAATACTGGTTGATCGGGCACTTGTATGCAGTACTTATAGACCAGTAAAAGTGCTCGTTTACCTGTCTGGTGTGTAAGGGGCCCTTTGTCTTGAAGCCTCCTTGGGAACTGCACTCTGAGGCACTGAAGTGATCTGAACTAGTGGAAGAGCGTTTGGAAAGGGTGTCACAACCACCAACAAAGGTGTTGTCCAACGGGAGTTCCTGAATCACGTGGTGCTTTTTCACTGAAACTGGAGTGTCAGGTTTGAGATGAAAAGCAGACTGCGGAGAGGCAGATTTGTAATGCTTGGCAAGATCAGGACTGTTAGGCTTAAAGGTTGTTGGTGGTGCTGTGCCCCAATCAAATCTTCCTATACTTTGCTCCTCCAGCTCCGCTGGAAGGCTTATTGTCCCGTTGATAGGTTCATGAACTGCATCATCAGGTTTGGACTCCTCAATGGTCACAAAGTTCAAAAGAGAGCTCTTCGGAGATTTCCTTTTCTTCCTTTTCTTTTTCTTGTTTTGCTTGTTCTCCTGATTGGGAGACATCCACTCAGCACCTTGCTTGCTCCTCTGGGCAGCTTTGAATCTAGATGCATGTCGACAGCGAACAAGAACCGTGACAAATATCACCACTATGACAACCATGGCGCCTGCCACAATGGCAATCATGATCGTGAGATAGTCCTCATTTTGGTAGGGTTGGCTACTGTCCCCTATGTTCCGGTCCAAAGGCGTTTCCATAGTCCTGCGTATCAAGTCATAAATGTAAGAGGCATTTCCAGCAGTATCATTTACATACAAAAAAACAAGCACAAGAGTATGCAGGGATTTGGGATAACCCAAATCACTGATGTTGACAACCAAGCGATGCAGCCCCACATCATTAGGAGTTGGTTTTTCTTCCAGCGTGATATTACCTGTCACTGGATCAATCCGAAACAAACCCTTGTTATTTCCACTTACAATTGTGTACTTAAGCTCGGCATTCATTCCAGTGTCTATATCCACAGCAAAGACTTCGGCTACCACCGATCCTGGAATTGCTGAGAGTGGCACTAGCTTAAAAGAAGTATTAGAAGGTGGGTAGATGACAACAGGGCTGTTATCATTAACATCCATGACATTTATGGTTACTTTTGCTGTAGAAGAGCGAGGAGGCTGCCCTCCATCCACTGCCTTAACATCAAAGGTGTAGGAGCTCTGCTGTTCTCGATCAAAAGAGACATTGGACTTTATAACTCCAGAGTACGGATCCAGCACAAAGTTTTCATTGTCATTCAGGATGGAAAGGGTCACCGCTTTATTTTCCCCAGCATCCGCATCGGTCACCGTGATCACCCCCACCGTGCTATACTTTGGTAAGTTCTCTGATACGAAAAACTGGAAGTGATTATGAGTAAATTTGGGACTGTTGTCATTTTCGTCCAACACAGTAACAATTACAGCTGCTTGACTCTGCAAAGGAGGGGTGCCATTGTCTCGGGCTGTAACAGTGAAAATGAAACGTTCCTGCTCTTCTCTGTCAAAAACTCTGGAGGCAGTCAGAACTCCTGTCTTTCGATCCAGATCGAAAAAGGAGGCATTAGGGCCAAGCTGATAAACAATGTCTGCATTTTTCCCACTGTCTTCATCTGTGGCACTAATAGTTGTTAAGTATAGACCACGCCGGTTGTTTTCAGAAACTGACAGCTCAATTACAGGCTGGCTGAAAATTGGAGGGTTGTCATTTTCATCCTCCAGTTTAACTCTTACCAGGGCAGTCTGGTTCAAACTGGGCTTGCCAGAATCAGAAGCAACAATTTTAAAGCTGAATTCTTTGGTCCCCTCATAGTCCAATAAGGAAGAGGTCTCTAACAAATACTGGTTGTCGTAAACGGCCTTCAAGTGGAAGGGGACCTCTCTCTCAATGAAACAGATCACTTTGCCATTCACATCAGTGTCCTTATCTGAAACCGTAATTAGGGCAATCTTTGTATTGACAGGATCTTTCTCAGATAAGTACACTGTGCCATTGATGGGACTTATTATGTACCTGAGGTCTATGTTAGGAGGGTTATCATTTACATCAGTGACATTGATGGTAACAGTTGCCCGAGCCGGCGTAGAGCTACCATCACTAGCCAGCACTGTCACTTTGTGAATAGCAGTCTCTTCTCGATCTAAGGACCTCTGAACTGTAATCAGCCCTGTGGTGTTGTTTAAAGCAAAAAATCTTTTGGTTGCAGGGGCGACTTGGGCACCGAAAATATATCTGATTTCTGCATTGCTTCCTATATCTGCATCTGTAGCATGAAGCTGAATTACAGAAGTGCCTACAGGGGCATTCTCTGGTATATGAACCTCTACTTGACTCTCTTTAAACACCGGCCTGTTATCATTGACATCACTTACTGTGACTTGCAGGATGGCTGTGCTGGATTTCTGGGGGGTACCTCCATCCTCCACTTTTATTTTCATCACGTAGGTGTCCTTTTGCTCTCTGTCCAAGTTCTGCTGCACGATCAGCTGAGGCCATTTCTCTCCTTCTGGAGTTTCTACAATATCCAGTCCAAAGACACTCTGCCCGTTTAACAACTCGTAGTGCTGCACGCCGTTGAAACCTGTGTCAGGATCTGTTGCCGATGGGATTGGAAAGCGACTGTTGATCAGAGTGTTTTCTGGGATGGAGATATTGATGACAGGGGATGGAAACATAGGTGCATTGTCATTAGTATCCTTTACAATAATTTTTATTTTGATCAGCCTAAAAAAGTCATTGGGGAGAATCACCACTTCAAGTTCAAAGAAACACTCGTTTTCTTCTGCATAGGAAGCTCCAGCACAGAGTTTTTCTCTGTCTATTCTGTTAGATGTTGTAAAGATTTCCCCAGTGGTACTGGACACTTTGACCAGAGGGGCATCCCCTGCTTTAGACACCAGTCTGTAGACAAGGCTGGCACTGGTTCCCGTGGCAGCATTGATGTGAGAAATGTTCAGGTCCTTTGGTATGTTCCCTATGGGTACATTCTCAGGCAGCTCCTCTCTAATAGTGTAAATAAGTTCTTGAGCTATAGCAGAATCCAGCCTTAAACAGGCAATCAAAGCAGCCAACAGGTAAAAATCCCTTAGGTCCATGATAATGTTTTTATTCTCTTTTCCTGGATTTTAGGACTTAAAGGTTTCCACAGAGGAATGATGCGTGATTTGCAAGAGGAGGCATGCATGGACTGCAGGATGCATTACATCTCATTTCTTATTTGGAGACAGCACTGTCAACACAATCACACAGAACAGCATTATTGGTTTTTTAGGCGTGACAAATCCACAATCTCCAACTACTACTTGTTTTTGCAATGCACACTTGCAGCAGTACGTTTTCCTACTGCCCCTTTTTACAAGCAATCCTTCCGGACAAATGCACCAATACCCCGTTGGCTGCATTTGCACAAAGCGAGAATGAAAATAACTACTTGCAGGATTAAGGGTAGCTACAGTTTCGACACGTACTTTCTGAATAATTTCTTGGTACACCATATAATCCGTAACGTACATTCCCCCTCTACCCTCCTCCCCCCAGTCGTTTGGTGCAAGTAAAAAATCTTCCCGCACTACTTCTGGATTCTAACTGCTATGTCAGCTGCCAAATGTAATTTGTTGTTTGCTTCCATACGTATTTTTTAGCTCTTGCAAACCAGATTTTTCTCTGCTCCTTGTGCCTCGCATCCCCCTCTATAGCTATCGTACTGGGAAATAACCACCCGGACATGCTGCTGCTGCAGCAGTCGTCACCGGCTACTTCACATCCCTGTTAACTGAAGAGACAATGACAGGACTTACAGTTTCTTACACTCTTAGCTCAATGTTTCCTCTCCAGATGTTGGATACTTCTCCTTCTGTTTAATAACCGTAAACTTTAGTTGCTTGTTTTTAAACACAGTCTAGATCAGGAGGCTGGAAATTCCAAATGCAACTTAGAAGCAGCCAGCTTGTTTACAGATTGGGGGGGGGGGGGGGGGAGGAATATATTTTCTGATGACGAGAGGAGGAAAAAAGCTACTGCCTTTCCCCATTGACACTGATCTCCCTTCAGGATGTTATTAGCAGCTGCCACACATGAATACTGCAGACTAATAATGCAGGTGAAAAAAAAAAAGCAACAGACAGACTTCTGTTTGCACGCTCTGCTAACCGCGAATTATCCGGGTGCAAGGCTGCCAACACCTACAGTTTGGCAGAACCCGGCAGACCCTAAGCACTAATCTTAGCTGCATTAAGCTGCACGGTAGCTGATGCCCGTGATTACTTCCAGCAGAGTGATGCAGGTAGGGATGCAGAGGCAGTGAGTAGGTGAGCCTTTGCCACCAACATCAACTGAGTCCAATACACTGATTCTTTCCCTAGATAAATATACTGCGTGTTGGCTTTTTTTTTCCTTTAAATGAAATGCATCACAGTGTACGGGTAACTTTGCACTTACGTTGGTTGTCTACCTTTGACGATCTGCTGCAGCTAAGCAATGATCTGTTCCAGCAGATACAGCACAATGCATCTGGTAAACCACCAGTTTGGGAAAAATCAGCAGCAGCCAAACGCTTCCTCCTTGAGATATGTGTTGCTTCGGGATGGCAAATGAGCAACTCCAGGGAACAAATTCACAGTTCTGTCGTTAGTCATCCTCTCCACGTTTCATTTCTATTAAGCGGCGATCCTTCAGGTGTTTAACGTGCATGCAACAAGCCAAACAAACAGCAAGCAAAAATCCGGTGCACTTCTTTAGACCGGGGGTATTTTCCACTCAGCACTGCACACAATTTCCATCCCTCTCTCAGCAGAGCAGAGACAGCTACATGAAGTCTGCAACTTCTTACTGGAAATGACAAGAGTTGGTCTGTCGGAGCTTCTCTCTCCCTCTTTATCTCTGGGGTGATAGCTGCCCACAAAAAAAAAAAAAAATCCTAATAGGTTATTGCTTTAGTGACGGGAGGAAGCGACGGCGCTTTTCCTCCTCCCTCCCAGCCTCTCTCCCTCACACACGCTCTCTCCTTCTCTCTCTCCCTCTCTGAACTGAAATTCTTGATATAACTCTCAATAAGCCCAGAGGGAGGGTGTGAGCGCCGCTAAGCCACCCCTCCCGCCGCACCGCATTGGCCCGCGCCGGCGGGGGCGGGGGATGGCGGAGCGCGGCCCTGGCATTGGCCGCCGGGCACGTCGCTCCCCGGGCCGCTCGGGCGGTGGGGGCGGCCGGGCGGCGCAGCGGTGCCGCGCCGCGCGGAAGGGTTAGGCGGGATGCGCGGCGTTGCGCCGCGGCAGGGGGCAGGGAGCGGGGTACGCGGGCGCGGAGGCAGGCGCGGCGCGGGGGTCGCGGCGGCCCGGCGGGCGCAGCTCCCCGGGGCGGGGGGGGGAGCGCAGCAGGGGTCGGGGCCGCCCCGGGGGGCGCGGAGGGGGACAGAAAGGATCGTCGGGCTTGCGAGTAGCCCCGCGGTAATCCGGGAAAAGAAGGATTTGATGTGCGTTTGGGTTGGTGGTGGGTTTTGGTTTTTTTGGGGGGTGGTGCCTCAGAGCGCGCTCGGTCCCCCTTGCGCGGGGGAGCGGGAAGCGCCGGCGCCCGCCGTGCCGTTGCGGGTCCGGCCCGGTGCGCTAGTGGCCGCGCAACCTCCGCGGCCGGCCGCGGGGCCGCCGCCCGGCGCCGCGCAGCGCCGGAGGAAACACCCTGCCCCGGCCCTCCTCCGCGCGGTTCGACTTTATATTTAATACATGCCTTTTCATCTATAATTCACGCTGCTCTGGCTCCAGCCCTGTCTCGGCTCCCATTTACGCCTGCACACCTTTCTCCTTCCCCTTCCCGAAGGGTCAGCCGAGATACTCGCCGAAGGAAGGAGAGAGCTGCTCTGTTGGTTGGGGTTTTGTCTGCTTAAACATTGAACTGGAAAACATTCCTCTCTGTGGTTTGATAAATAGTAAAAGTCATCATTTTGCTTTCCCCATAAATGACACAGGTAAATTATCCAGCTAGCCACAAAGAAGCATCACATGCCTGGAAGACAGCGTAATAAAATGCCACTGTATTACGATAGGAGTGACCTCAAAAGTGTGACAAGAAGATGATTATAGTGCATTATATATAGTGCATTATATGTAGTGCCTTTTTCAACGTTTTCTGAAGCATGAATGAACCTTCATTTGACTGTGCTTTTATTGCTAGCTTTTCTCAGCTTGAACTTGCAAGCTGTGTGACACAGTATCTATCCAATTTAGTATGCCTGGGTACGTGGCCACGCTTGCTGCTGTTTCTGGTTAAGCCTTTCAAATACATACGCATACAAAAAACAAAGATAACATCGGCATTTGACTTTTTCTGTACGCGGTACTATATCTAGATAATTTACATATTTTCAATTGATAGCATTGGCCAGCTAAAGATCTGAGTTCCTACCTTGAAGATTTTACATTTTCAGATGCAGGCTCCTACCTTTAGACTCCCGTATGTGTGTGCACATACCACGTGCAGTTAACTAATGGTGGAAGCTGCTTGTATCTGTCAGAGGTCAGTAATTTACATGGCTTGGTTTTGCGTGGTACATGCTGATAAATGTACATATCCTTGCTAGTCACACGGATGCAGACACTGTGTATGTGAACATTGCACATCCTGTAATCCCATGATGTGTAAAGATTGAACGCTCTTGGTTTTGCTGTGCTTTGTATTTGTGTCCAAAAGACTCCTGTTACAGACACACACAGGAAAAAAAAATTGTCCTGGTTTTGATGACATCAAGTAATGGTTGCAAACGGAACTGAATCTAATAATAGTTTAAGGAAAATGTTCATTATGTAATACAGGAAGGATGGCTAGAGCTCCAGCGTTGGAAGTCAAGCAAGTGACATGAAGGAGTAACCTTCCTGCCAAACCACTTAGAAAGAGAGTTCTGTGAACGAGTTAAGTATGCAATTCTTTCATCTTTTAAAATACAAAGCAGAACAGCCATTAATAAAGAAGATAATTAGAACTACTAGCATTCTGTGTAATGCAGTCTGCTTCTGAAATACGGCGTGTTTATGTATGCGTTAATAATGCACACATTTTTCCTGACACTAGTCATATCACAGCAGTATGGCATCACGGACGTTTTATAGCCTCATTCTAGTAACATCACAGGCATATAACATTCTTATTCTAATCACACCATAGTCATTTCAATGTCACATTGTAGTCACATCACATAGCCTGGTAATAATTATTTAACTTTATTGCTAAGCTGAATAGTTTTCTGTTTGCTCAGGGATGACTTTAACTTGTAGTCAGAACTGATTAGCACATGCTCATAAATGAGCTCTTCTCATGTACACAGGGTTAGCCTCATGAAAAGTTAGGAAGAGAAAAAAAGTCAAGTTTCAATGAACTAGTGGCTGCTGGAATTAAACCCAACACGATCACAAATCACAGTAATAGAATATTTTTGCTGTTTTCTGAAGTTATTTCAGAAAGCCGAAGATGATTACGTGTGGTTCTGTCATGTTAATGTTTATGTGCTCGCTTTAAAATGCTGTAGTTCTTTAACTAATCATACATTATTAATGTCATGGAAGAGGCAAGTCTTCAGACCGTAGTGTTGGCACAACAGATTGTGAAATTGAGGCCCAGAGTACCAAAGGGGCTAGAAGTGTCACAAATGCTTCTAATAAGGGGAGAAAATGAATAGAAAGGGCTGAGGTCCTGAGCAGGAGTCAGAATCGCCCAGTGCAGCACTACACCGTCTCTGAAATGTGAGGAACTGCTCTGAAACATTTCCCTTGTTCACTTGAGTAGCCATGTTTCATCCTCCAGTAAATGTTTACTTGCTCGCTCGCATATTTGAGAAAACTACAGTATTTGATCCTATGCTGTCCTCAAATGCAGCTATGTACTATTAGTTATACTGTTCCTTAATAGTCTTTCTTTACTGTGATGTATTAGGCTTTTGTCTGCATATAAGAACACTGGACTCCTAATCACATCACAACCTATTAAAATGACTTCTGTATTATAGCATATTAACTAGTCATCCACATCATTGCTTGTTATCTTTGCCTCCATGTTATTATGTATCAAATTCTTTTCCATATCATATTTGACTCAAATTCTAGCATGCTAGAAACTGACTCCAATTATTCTGTACTAGCTATAGCCAAATTGCACTAAATGGAATTGCTTACATTGTATCATACTGGCTACAGGCTCACACAATACATTATACATGAAACTGATTCACATTATGCTTAGCTAACCAAAGACTTTAATCTTGAAGTGTTGAGCGTAAAATGCTATCATTCTTCACTGAACTGGCTCTGGTCACTTGATCATTTTGTACCTGGGATTGCCTCTTACAGGCTGTTATTATTAAAGCAAAATGGGTTTTCCTCTCCTGCAGTTCTACCATTTTCTATGGAGAGCCGATTCATATGCTAATGAACGAGCTCTTTTACTTCATGCCATCACACTGCAACACTGGAACCTGACCTATGGTGCACCTATAGCATGTCCCCTTCAGTCCAGCATAGTGAAAAAATGCATTATAAACATTCGCTTGTGTGTTCAAATAGCAGGTTATGTGCTGGCTGTTTAGCAATCCTTAATATTATTCCTGGAGTTCTTGTTTCTTAAATGTTGCTTAAATCATTAGCAAATACAACCTTGGTCTCATCTGCAATAGGAATTGTTCAAGGCCAAGTTGCCAGTTCTGCCAAGATCTTTCCCAGACATTTGCTCTGCTCAAACTAGCACTGGCATTGCTCTGTCCTTGACTCCAGCTTCTGCCACAATTTGGTCTCAGGGTAACCTCAGGAAATCTAGTTCTTACAAGAAGTACCAGTGCCAGAAAGTGATGCTGATCTTCCCGACCCCAAAAAACTTCAGGGAATCTATGAAGACAAGAGAGGAGAATGCCACAAAGGTGGGAGCAGCATACGGAGAGGATTGTGGAGCCTGTGTTTTCTGCATATCCTTACAAGCATGTTTCTCTGCTTTTGTCCAGACTTTATACACATGATGGTTTGGATTTCAGGACCTTGCTTCAGAGTTTCCTTCTCTTCTTGGGTGTAGGGAATGAACCTGGAGTCTTTATTTACGTAAGTAGTTCAAATGAAGTCAATAAAAATATTTTGTGCAATGTAAACCATACATAACTATAGCATTTCAAAAAGCCAGGTAATTGAATTATAAATTGTTTTTATTTATTATGCTCATTTTTATAATTTAAAAATGTATTTAATTGTTTTTCAGACTGGTTGTGAGAGCTCTAGGAAAAGAAAAACACTTAAGGAAACAGTTCAGGACTATATATTAATCTGTACTCTTAAATAAACAACAATAGCTAAGTCAGTTAATGATGAATAATTTAAGGCAATCGAGTTGCTGAGATGCGGCAATAGTTGCAGAATCGGGCCCTTTTAATGTGTCTTTCTTCAGGAAAATAAACTCAGTCCCTGGATAATCAAATCATGAAAGGGGCAGGTGATGACCTTTATTCCATTTGAATGGCAGAACTAAATTTAACTGAATTTGCCATTTTTTTTTGACTGACAAAGATTGCAAATGTCAGTTCATGGCTCTGAAGGGTCTACAAATGCACAAGCTGAAAACTGGCATTTTGCAGTGCCAGTGTTTAATCCCTGTCACTGTACAATACAGCAAGGTGCCGAACTCGCATTAATTATTGCTGTTTATTTAAAGGTACAGATTAATGTACAGACTTGAATTGTTCGCTTGAAAGTGTTGGGTTTTTTTCTCCTTCACAGGGCTTTAGTAACTATTTAGCAAGACAATAAAAATCAATTTGGATATAGCAAAAAGAATAATAAACAAGTGCCATTTAAAATGCAATTATTGGACCACTTAAAAGAGATGTAATAGCATGTGGCACAAAAACAAAAAAAAATGTTTTATTCTTCACTACCCTCTTGTTATTTATTATGATGAAAGTAGCTGATGAATCAGAATACAGAATCAGATTCCAACCAGTGTGCTTTTGTGTAAGGTGAAAATATTCCAAGACCTGCAAATAACCTGATGTCTTATTGATGCTTTATTGTTTAAAAATGGGAGAAGGAAAAAGACAGGAAAAGAAAGGGAGTCTAAAGGTTTTCAGACAAAACAATATCTCAAGAAAGCTTTACTAAAGCATTTTCATTTCCATCAAAACAGTAATGTAAATCTGATTGATGGAGTTATGCTGATGCAATGTTGACAGGATCAGAATGAGACCCAAAGCATGGAATGAGCCCTCCTTCAGGCATTTACTTTGTTTTTCTGCTTTCAACTTCTGACCTGCTCCTTGGTTGCACAGAAAATAGAAAATAGTCAATTTAAATCAATATATATACTCACACTAACTTGCGTTAGTGAGATTGGCATCTTTACATCCAGATTTGAACATAAATATCTTCTGTTTTTCAGTCCTACTCTGATGTCAGTCATGCCTCACCATTTACAAAAGGTTACTAAGGTAGTGAAGCTTGATTAAACGCTATGTCCTCTGGGGGAAAAAATACTTCTTTGACATAGACTTGGCTTCATTCTTTAAATTACAGATAGGCAGGCAGACAGATGACTAATTTCTGTTTAAAAGCATCGTGCTGTTATGATCGCTTCTTATTTCTAACACTTTTGCTTTTCTTAACATTCTGGTTAAACCAAGGGACCTGAATTTTTGAGGTTTTATCTTTTGGGGGCAGTATGTTTTGCAATATGATGGTAGAAATATTGCAACAGCTACACCCTTTCATTGAGAGGATTATGCCCATCTACTTACCATGCATATGCACTGAAGGGAAGAAGGCAGATGCCTGAACCGCATCCCTTTTCCGTGCCCCAGTGGCATGGCTGTGACTCTCAAAGAACCTTTGTTCTTCAGGGCTCGAGAGCCAAAAAAGAGAAGATGTGTGTCTTCCTCCTATGGGCAGCAGTACTCTGACTTTGTACGTGCCACCATGTTCTGGGGAAGTACTTTGATGTAATCTTGGCTTTCTGGAAGCTAATTCCTTCAGGAGCTCCTCTTGATGTGGAAGCCAGAATTCTGCGGAGTGCACATGCAGAACTGAGCCCGAAAGAAAGGAATAATCCAAATGAAATTACTCTCAGTAAAACAATGGGGCAAAATTACAGGTCTGTGTTTGGTATGCATTCAGGAAATAGGAAATGTCACCAAATATCTTCGTATTCATTTACATTCTGTTCAGTATCCTAAAAATATTTAGATTCTGGGCAAGAGAAAAAAGATATAAAAGACACTAAATCCACAATTTGACTTCTCCATAGATTTTCACTGTTCCATTCAGTGGCTTATTGGCCAGGTTCCCTCATAGGCCAAAGTTATTCAAAGTCTTAAAGTAAATAAGTAAGTTATAATGTAAGGAAAGTAAAAATATACAGGTAATGGGGCAATACTTTCTCTTCATGGGAACTTACTGGGCATTCATAGTCAGAAAATAGTTTAGGGGAAGAATAAGACAGAGAGTTTCATTGGTTTTCCTTTTTTACTACTAATAAATCACTGCTTCTGCCTCCCATGTTGACAAGCAGCACATGTTTCACCACAAACTCCGTCAAAGTTAGTCATTTTGTCCTCTTCCTTATCAATGTTTCTGTCGCTCTGAGGACGACATGCCTCAGGAAATAAGTAAGCACCTATCTATAGGGGCATCACTCAGTCATGCTTAGACAATTATCACAGCAAAACACACCTCAGACTGATCAATAATTGCTTTCCTTGTCAAATTTCTGGATGTCACAAGCAACACCAAAGAGAGGGATCAGACCAGAGCAAAGCCTTGTCTAGACAGGTAGATTAGATTGCCTTTGGTTGTAACAGAGGCAGGAGGGTGCTGCAGTGGTCCACAGCAAAGCCTAACAGGGCACTGGTCTCCGTCTGCCCAGCAACTGGGCTTGGGCAGATTTGGGTTGTGTGAGCAAGGAAAATCCCCCCTCCCGGGGAGAACACCTTAGAATCAGAAAAAAAGCATATTAGGAATCGCTTGGAAGTGTCATAGTTTTTCTTCTGGCAAAGTTTGTTCTGACATATGCCAGAAAGTTGTTATTTTCACATGTATTTACAGGGATCAGTGCCTAGATTCCCTTTCATATCTCTGTCTTTCCCCTTTATCTTTCTAAAGCTTGGATAGACTGAAGGCCTTCTGGCTGATTAGCTTATACCCTTGCTTGCAAACCTCAGGCCTGCAATAAGGAGAGGATACTTGTTTCCAAGATACGACATTTTGGAATACAGTAACTCAAGTTTATTCAGAGACCTATTTAGGCATTCTTTTTCTGCTCAGATGAAATGCATGTGATGCTAGGAGAAGACACATGAAGGCGTAATACAAAATGGTAAGTTTATCTCATGTCTGTAATTGGGAGGTCTTTTACTTTCAGGCATTACGAAGTATGTCAGTCACTGTAAAACCAGATCCACCATGCCTATGCTATTATCATACCAGTGAGGAATAGTAATTGCAAAGCCCTTTTATTCCCACTGCTGCACTGCTGTCAATCCCCCCAAAATACCTGCGCAATTTAGTAAATTTTATATACGGAACACCAGTCATTTCAAAGGTGAACTTCAGCTATTGCTTGGCTTACATTACTGTTCAGCTGACTCTTGACTGAGAAATGGAGGGAATCTTATTGAAGAGGATTTTTTTCTTACAACGT
This sequence comes from Gavia stellata, assembly GCF_030936135.1. Taxonomy (NCBI): domain Eukaryota; kingdom Metazoa; phylum Chordata; class Aves; order Gaviiformes; family Gaviidae; genus Gavia; species Gavia stellata. The sequence goes on from NC_082594.1 coordinate 42,033,100, forward strand.
GAATGCCAGAGGACTTCAGGGTATATGATGAGAGTAGCCAGTTGTATTCAGCACAATAATACGCTGTTCATTATTGACAGAAATAAGAATTTTTTTAATCCAGAAACTATGAAAGTCTTATTAACATGATTACATTTAAGTGAATGAACAGACTGTCCCTGCTAGCCCTAGAAACACATATTTTTTACAGATGATATAGCAGGAATCTTTCTCTGTGCACATACCTACACTACTACAAGAGAACCAGCGGAGTTGTGAGCCTTCAATTTTTTTCCCCATTAAGTATTTGGCCTTGAATCTAAGTCTTTGAACAAGAGTGAAAATCTCCATTCCTTTGATAAAAGTGTTTGTTACCTCACTTTGGTCTGTAATGGGTCAGTGCCGTATACTTTCTCTATGCAACAGCTACCAGGTATTCCTCAGCTAGCCCCATCCATCACTTGGAAGCATTTAATCTCATATATTGGGTTTGCATGGCAAGGTTTTCGTAGCGAGGGAGCTACAGGCATGACTTCTGTAGGAAGCTGCTAGAAGCTTCCCCTGTGTCTGATAGAGCCAATGCCAGCTGGCTCCAAGACAGACCTGCCGCTGGCCAAGGCTGAGCCAGTCAGCGACAGTGGTAGCACCTCTGGGATAACATAGTTAAGAAGGGGGAAAAGATGCTGTGCAACAGCAATTGCAGCCAGAGAGAGGAGCGAGAATATGTGAGAGAAACAACTCTGCAGACACCAAGGTCAGTGAAGAAGAAGGAGGGGGAGGAGGTGCTCCAGGCACCGGAGCAGAGATTCCCCTGCAGCCCGTGGTGAAGACCATGGTGAGGCAGGCTGTCCCCCTGCAGCCCATGGAGGTCCACGGTGGAGCAGATATCCACCTGCAGCCCGTGGAGAACCCCATGCCAGAGCAGGTGGATGTCTGAAGGAGGCTGCAACTCCGTGGGAAGCTCATGCTGGAGCAGGTTCCTGGCAGGACCTGTGGACCCATGCAGAAAGAGGAGCCCATGCTGGAGCAGGTTTTCTGGCAGGACTTGTGACCCTGTGGGGGATTCATGCTGGAGCAGTCTGTTCCTGAAGGACTGCACCCCGTGGAAAGGACCCACGTTGGAGCAGTTTGTGAAGAACTGTAGCCCATGGGAAGGACCCGCGTTGGAGAAGTTTGTGGAGGACTGTTTCCCGTGGGAGGGATCCCATGCTGGAGCAGGGGAAGACTGTGATGAGTCCTCCCACTGAGGAGGAAAGAGCGGCAGAGACAACATGTGATGAACTGACTGCAACCCCCATTCTCCATCCCCCTGTGCCACTGGGGAGGAGGTAGAGAAATGGGGAGTAAAGTTAAGCCCAGGAAGAAGGGACGGGTGAGGGGAAGGTGTTTTTAAGATTTGGTTTTATTTCTCATTATCCTACTCTGATTTGATTCGTATTAAATTAAACTAATTTGCCAAAGTTGAGTCTGTTTTGCCCGTGACGGTAATTAGTGAGTGATCTCTCCCTGTCCTTATCTCAACCCACAAGCCTTTCATTATATTTTCTCTCCCCTGTCCAGCTGAGGAGGGGAGTGATAAGAGTGGCTTGGTGGGCACCTGGCATCCAGCCAGGGTCAACCGACCACATCTACAGTGTCATAATGTAAAAGCCAAAGCTTTTGCCAGTTTGGCATTCTTTGAAAGCGACACGTCTATGACTGAAGAGTAATCACTCTTTTTTTTTTATATTAAATGGATGTAAGCTTCCAATCAGGCTACAGAAGCTGAGCCTAATTGGTTCTCAGAAGCTCATATGTTTCAGTTTTCCTAAAAATGGGGGAAAAATGTAAATTGGTCTTGAATCTGAAATATGCTCTTCCTGAATATAAGCTTTAAGACACTTGGAACTCATTTCATAATCAGGAGCTGCATGTCTTAGTAGTATTAAGAGGAAGTAATGCTGAAAACCCAGATTGTCCCCACAAAATACAGACATGAGCCTCATTTTCATAATTCTTTCTTTAATTGTATGAAGCTAGCATTAAAAATGATTTATGTCAGTGTTCCCACATAGCCTAAGACAGCTCTGGTTTAAAGTATACTGTCACAAACTCTGTTCTCATTAACACTGATACTGCTTGGTCTGATGTGAAGTAGATCTTACATAATACTGTACGACCACTGAGAAGATACGTGGTTAAAAAACCCAAAGCTTCAAAACACAGATCTAAAAAGATCTGAGTTGTCTAAAGTAAGATAGGAACAGAATATAGGCATCTGCCTTGTAATGCAGTCCTGAAAGCCTAAACTTAAATGTCGTCAAACTGGAGGAAGTTTCTCCCCAGCTTGCTTCAATTTACATAGTTAAAATGTCTGAGAAGCTGAACTTGTACTTTTGTGGCTATTCAGCAGCCTCTTAGTCTTGGCCTGTCTGAGCAATGCATATATCAAGCCCTAGCAGGATCTACAAATAAAATGCTTTTCCTCTTCTCACTGGATAAAACAGTGCATGCCTACAAAATCAAAATTTGTTTAAAACATAGTGCATTTTGGTTTACCTTATTTTTAAGCACAACCATGAAATTTGTGTTTAAATATTTTTAATATTCCTTTAGCCCAGAAGGCACTTACTCAGTTTTTGTCTTTATAGACTCAAAATCACAGCTCCTAATTTCCAGAAGAACATCTTAACTGTGTCTCATGATGGTGCTGTTCACTTTGATAATACGGTTAAAGTCCTGCTGGGATTGGTTTTGTGTGTGTGTGTGCTGACTCCCAAGCATAGTGGATAAGATTGGAGGGAGAGTCTTGGCTTACATCCCCTACTCCATGAACTGTGTGCATCCCTTGCATGAAATAGTCATTGAAGAAAATCCTGCATAGTGTCAGTAAGCCTGATCCTCCAGGAATAACGAACGAGTTGCAGGTTAAGTTACTCTGTTAATGGAAGGGTGGTACATGCTCGAATCACACGGGACAGAGGGAAAAAACCTCTCACCTCTCCTGCTTCCTTGGAGAACTGTCAGGAGTTTCCAGCCTGTGATTCAAGTGCTCTTGGTGGTTCATTTACCACTTCTAAGAGGTCTGTAACAGGTAATTCAAAAGCATTCCTACTAAGAGTTACTTTCAGTTTCCTAAACAGGACTCTCTCCCTCTTTAAGAGAATCTGTAGGGAGGTGCAGATTGAACAGTTGTTCAAAATATTGCTGCAACATGTACAGCAACATGCTCTACATGTGCTTGTGGGTAAATCACCATGGTAGTTGCAGTTCCTTCTTCTCTGACTGGTTTAAAGGAAAGAGTGGCCTCTCATTCATTTTTGAAGGAGAGCACTCTGGAATTTTTCACTCTTCCCATGTGTTCTAGAGGCAATGAAGGTGCCCTTGCGGGGGACAGACAATTTCAGCATGGACATTTCAACCACTAACTGGCTTCCTGGAGCTCAACCTAACCTAATTTACTAACTCAAGTCCTATAAAAATTACCCAGACACTTTCCAAAATTTTATCTACTGTGAACTGTGTTACAAGGAGACATAAGAAGAGTTTCTGGGTTTTTTTGTCAAACAAATGTCAGAGAATATCTTCATTATCCTGACTAAAAAAAAATCTGAATTAGAGAGTAATTAATCCTCCTTGAAGACATTTACATCTAAATAGCAGTAACTGATCTAATGAACTCAAATTTACTGTGCTACAATGAATGTAGATTGTGGAACAAAGAATAGTTGGAAAAAAAGATTAATATTTATACAATGTCATTTTTAAACAAAACCATCCAGAATAATTAAGTATGTGTGTGTATGTAAGAAGCAGTTTCAGTAATTAGGAAGCATTCCTATGGTACCTTTTACAGCTTCGGGTGCAATGAAAACTATTTTAATTATATTTTGAAGAGTGGTCCTTTCTGTTGAAAGAAAAGTACAAGATTTTTGTTTGGTTTTATAGATAAGTATAGAGCTCTTCTTGTTTTCACTGAGACTGCTGAAATCTTGGCCACTGACGTCAAGAGAGCAGGCTTAGGCTCAAACACTACTTGTCAAATGTATTTCGTTCAATTTACAGCTATTTCTTATAAATGCCTGCACATCTTCTAAATGCAGTAAACAGTGTCATCTAGAGGATATTTTTAAGTACTGCAGGTCATTGACAAACCAACATCTTTTCTACAAAGATTTTGACAAGCAAAGTGAAAGCATGAAGCTAGACAGTTGCCATAGTAATTATCCTTTTTTTTTAAATAAAAAAAATATTGAATACAGTCTGCTTTCAGGACATCAGAAAGCCTAATACACTGTCACAACAAAATACTTGGATGCCTCAAAGCTGTTAATTTAATCACAGGCATTTAAAGAAATTAAGCTAACATCCACTATTACCATGAATCTTTGTTTTAGTTCAGTTGAGGTGACAAAATATTATGTAAAATTGCCATAATAGAAAATAAGGGAATAGTTTGTAATATCATGTAGTTTTGACCAGTGGATATTTAAATAATTGCCTTTAGTTATTTGTGCTGAATATAATGTAATTCAAATTGCACTAAGAAATTTATAAAAAATATCTTTAAAATCTAACTAAATCCAGCAGGTAATGATTGTTAACTCATCAAACAATAGACCTATGGTAGGAAATGAACTCTTTGAAAGAACTTAAAAGAGAAGCATGTTTTGAATGTCATCTTACATTGACAACTTGACATTACCTAGAGGTTTCTATTTCCAAACTTAGATGCAGTGAGTGGCAACAATTAACAAAACCTCAACAAAAAACTCAACAGGTGATGAGTTATACAGGTCCTCCTCCCCCTTTTTTATAATTCAGTTCTGCCATTTTCTGGGCTGAAATCTTTATCAGACATTTTTTATTAAAAAAAAAAACAACTAACCAACCAACCTATATGTAAATAACAAATTGCTAGGAAAAGTGTTATTGTTTGCCTTAACCGAAGCTGCATTTTTTTCTGCCTAGACCACAAATGTCTTCACATCCTGCAACACTCTGCTATCCCTGCTTTGTCAAAGAAGGACTTATAAATTTCATGTGTTATCCCACTCCTGCTTGTCACAGTTTCGTATTATTGTGCAGGAATTTAAATATCTAAGTCTGTGTCTAATTTCAGTCATGGGTCAGGCAAGAGTGCAATCTGTATAGAACTTGAGTGCAAAGGGTCCATTAGGATGTAACTTAATATCTGTTTTACAAATGAGCTACATTAAAAACACACCATTGCTTAATGAGTCTATAATGTTAATTGAATTAATTAAAAACTGTAATAAGAAATAAAATCAAACAAGGCAGTTACATGATACAGGAATTTAATTATAACAAAGTTTTAGTAAAGCTGTCAAGTAGTTACAGATAAAATCTTTGACAGGATAATACTGGCTAAAAAGCATTTTTCCTTTTACAGTTCTGTTATAATTAAAGTGACCATCCATTTTGAAGGTTGACATCACTTGCATTCAACATTAAGTTTACATTTATATGGGCAGATATTATGGGAGTAATGTTAGTATTAGAATGGTGACTGAGGTAATTAAAAATGCTACTGCATCCAGTGCATTATTGCCTGACAAAAAAAGTTGCAAACACTTGCATGAATGAAGCTAAAGGAAAGAGGATGCTAGTCAGATGATGCTTTTCCTATTCTAGTGACTCTCTCATAGAGTTTGGTCACAAGGATGATAGGACCATAATCTTCTTTGTGATCAAGTAACAGTAGTAAGAAAAATTAAAATAATAAAAAATGCTATTTCAAATGCATTTGCATAATCAAAAGACCTCGCTTTCTCAGGTAAGGAAGAGACCACAGAACTGATAGCGTACCCAGTTATGAGGGACAAAGGTGGAGGGGATGGGGGAAGCGCCCAGCATCTAGAGCTTCTTCCTGAAGAGACAGTAACCACGGCCCTGCACGGACAGGTGCTTCATCAGGCAGAACTCTGCTGGATTTGGATGTTTGCCTGGTAAATGCATGTATAAGGAGAAAACAAATGGGTTCCTGCAGTTGCACAGAACATTTCTTATTTCATCCACTCTCTTCTATTTTCAGACAGAGGAGCACTGCGAGACTTACTGCTCCCTGTGCAGAACTTGAGAGGCAGCATACGCAATACAGGGTAAGTTTCTGCACAGTAATACTTGTAACATGATCACTAATGTTTCTGCATCTCCAGAGGGTTTTGGTGTAGGAAGACAAGTTGCTCTAGCAGGGTATCTGGGGGTAAAGTGTGAACTCTAATGAAAGAAGTGAAAAAAGCAAACAGCTGGGCTTCCTATCTCAAGATATCTGGAGAAATGGAAACGGTCCATGGGAGTATCAAATAGGAAAATGCGATCCCTCGCAGTAGAATTTTTTTTTTTTATGGTAGCAAAGTAATGCTTTATGCAATTTTACTGTAGAGATGATAGACATTTAGGAAGCACTAGGTAGCAAAAGATGTGGGAGTATTCTGACAAGAAAGGGCTGTAGTCAGGAAGGCCAAGAATGAAGCAGAAACAAAAGCAACAGCAAGAGAGGGGATATAAATTAGAAAACAAAAATATAAAGAGAGCAGTATCTATGTAAGTTTGGTATAACCGAGACAAGATTTTTGATTGGTGGTGATGCAACCATACTTTCAAGCTTAATTACTAGTTCGATTTTCACATTCTGATATTTGATAGAATCATAGAATCATAGTATCATTTAGGTTGGAAAAGACCTTTAAGATCATCAAGTCCAACCATAAATGTGACACTGCCGAAAGTCCATGACTAAACCATGTCCCTAAGCGTCTTATCCACACATCTTTTAAATACCTCCAGGGATGGTGACTCAACCACTTCCCTGGGCAGCCTGTTCCAGTGTCTGACAACCCTTTCCATGATAGTATGACAGTGAAGTTGTACAGTCATCAAGTTGTCAGTGGCCTAATGCCTTGACCTTAGGTGTGCTTAGAGGATGTTATAGTTCAGTGTTAAAGGGACTGCCACAGTGTCTCAGACTGTCCCTACCAAATACTTTCAGTGCTTGCAAAAATAGTTTCTGTGGTCAGTGGAAAAGATCACACAAATACAATTCCCCAAGTGTGAAACTTCAAAGTAAAATTTTTGATGTAACTACTTCCCAAAATGTAACTTTTGCCCAAAATGAGTTTTGTTAGCTCATTACAAATGAATATTTGCATCAAAATGGGTAGGGATGTCCATGAATTATTGCCATGCCTAAATGTCCTATAATCATCTGCACTGCTGCCCTGTTATATGCAATAGTGAGGGGTTGTTTCTGTTCATAGAGAGTTTATTTTTTTGGAGGGAAGCCAGGCATTTCCATTTCCACAAATAGAGATCACTGGTAAAAATACCATAGTCTGCATGAGTTCATTTTCGGGAGAGACATGGTGCAATTTAAAAACCTTGGGAAGGAACAACCCTGCCAAGTAACATTTTTCTCTGCTACACTTCAACAACAAACACTTCTTGCTCCTGTTTTTACTTTCTCAGTAATAGCTAATTACATGCTGTATTGAAAATCCTCCATTGCACCGACAAACAGTTGAGAAACAGCAGGAGTTTATGAAGAAAATACCTGCCCTTACATACCAGTTTATGGAACTGGGAAGCTCTGTTACAGACAGCAATAAAGATGAGGGTAAAGTAGATAGCAAGAACAAGCTTTAGCTGATGGTGTCAGAGGATTGCTGCTGGAACCATCTATTAAATGTGGATTCCTGGTATTGGACTAGATAATCACACTGAATTGATAGGATAGCACAGTCAGCAATGGCAGGAATATGTTTTCTGAAAATTTATGTCAAGGTTGCCTTGGAGCTGTCGGTATCATACCAATATAAGATTTCCTTGTCTGTAGAGATGCATTTTGTCATAAACATCTGGAAACTTACCATTTCTGACTGCTACTGGTCAGTTGTAAACCCATTTGAAACAACTGTCATGTCATACCTAGCACTGGCATCAAGAAAAATGCAGGTCTCAGTAGAAGAGCAAGGAAGGAAGATTTGAGGAGCTGAAAAGCTTCAAATTCTCAAATGGCAGCTTCAGAAGCAGCTTGCACCTTTTTTGTTAACCTATTTTTCTTTTTTTCTTTTTTTTTTAAGGAAAATGCCAGAAAGTTTGGTTTTGTGTTCTTATCTTTTGTCAGGCTATTCTGTATTGGGAACACTTTGGACCGCCACAGATTTATGAACATAAGATGCTTGCATTTCTGCTGTTTGGGTTGGCAATTTTAGAGCATGTTTGCCCATTAATAATTTTCAAACTTTTTAAGTATGGAGATACATTTCAGACCTTCAGGCTTATGCTTGCTTTTCAATGATATGAGGAGCTCTGTTGTATGTGTGTTCTGTCTTCAGTTAGGTGAGACTTAGACAAGCTGAGGCTGTCAACAGTTGGTTGAAAACTGCATACTCCCGCATGTCTTCAAGTCCTCACTGCTGATCACCTAGTTAAGGGAACTTGCTGGAGTACGCTGTGGCTCCCATCTTGTCTATGTGCTCAGATTTCTTTTACAAAAAATACAAAGTGCGGAAGAAGGAAAAAAGTGGAAAAGTTCATCATTTTCTGCTGTGGAGTTGAGCCTGCAGCAGACCCATGCACCCAGAGAGTTATGGTAATCTACAGTGGAAATACTCTGGATTTGTATTCCCACATTCCAGTGGGATTCTTCTTCTGAACATCAGATTCAAAGTTATTTAATAAATGTCATGATCTTCTGCATGGGCCATCTGAAATCTGAAGTCTTTACATAGTTGCATGCAGATTATTTGCAGAAAGAGGCCCTCATGGAACTTTCCTCTGTGTTCATATGGTAAGAAAGCAAACGACAAAAAGAATTCTGAGAGAGAACAAAAGGACAAAACCAAAGCAAACTCAAAAAATGCTGCTTACCAATGCATCCTGTATCACTCCAGGGGGATGGTCTTTGTCACATATATTTACATGTTACAAGTAGAGTTTATTGAAAAGCGGAGAAACATTTGTGCAAAGCCAAAAACATAAATAAATGGTATATTGCAGGGTTTTTTCAGTGCTGCAATGATCAAATTAGAAGAAAAGACGGAAGCAAAACCTACATGTATACATGTAGTTTTAAAAGCAGCTAATTTGGAAAAAGGTTGTTTTTTTTTTTTATTTATTTATTTATTTCCCTTACTCGTCCTTTCTCTTCCTACCCTATTTTTGGCATTGGTTCAATGCACTGAGTGATAGCTCTGTTAGGGTTTATTTTTATATTTGTAACTTTGCACCTATGAAAGCTGGGGAAAGAAGGAATCCTGTAACTTTAAAAAACTGAGTGTTGGAAGAGTGGCAGACTAGAAAAATTACAGGGCTTAATATTTCTCTTGGTGCTTTCACGACTGTTTAAGGAACTGAGGGTCTGGAAGGATGCAAAAGGTGGAAAAAATCCTTCAACATTGCTCATATTATTGTATTAAATTTCAAGGAGCAAGAAAATAAACGAAGGCAAATTGAGGACATTTCAACATTTACATTAGTTACTATCTCCAGATCTTTTAAGGTTTATAATTGAAAAAATTTGTAGGAAAAAAAAAATCTACAGCAATTGTCTTCATTTTTCCAGGTGTTTTTTTGTAGAAAGCCTTGCCTATTTAGACATCTCCCTTTCTCCCATTTATGGTCCGCTTCCTTTCTGGCAGACTGCTGCAGACCTCATTCCAAATTGGTGACGGTGTATTTTTTATCCTTTCCCTTCTGGTGCAGCACATTCAGATGATAAAAAGCCTTATCATGTGAATATGCTCACTGAGTACACGAAACCTAGACATCATACATACAGTTCTCCCCATAGACTGATTGGTGCCATGCTTTAGGTTACAGGTTTCATAGTTTCCTGTGAGGTACATTTTCTAGTGCAGCATCATATGCTGTCCGAGGTGTATTTCACAGCTTTTTGTAATTCCATTTTATCTCAGCATTTTATCAGGTATAATGCATAGCATTTTTAACAGCAAACTCTTGCTGGGAACATTTTACAGCATAAACTTGCATATGTATGAAAATATATACAAATGGCAGGGCACGGATGAGGCAGGAGGTAGAGAATATTTTTAACCTCTAACATTCTCGACACTTGGTGCAAAACTCTATTTATTTTATAATGGAATTTGTACATGTCTCCCGAGGATAAAAAAGAATGGAATTTAAGGCACAGAAAGTGTCATATTTTGGCTCTAATATTACAAGGCAGAGACACCTTGCTGTTTGTGCCAGTACAGATAACTACGTTCTTTTATCACCTTAGAAGGAATCCTTCTGAGTAATGAAAATCCTCAGTACCTTCCTGATCTGTTCTTCTTAAACAAGCAAGTTCTCTGTTTCCTGGCTACACGGGTGAATGGCATTTTACGATGTAAGAATTGTAGGAGAAATTCGCATAGGATTAGTTGCTTGTCCTCCAATAATCTCTTAAATTCTTTTAGCCTTTCCTACCGTTCACCACCCTGTCACTGTGACATGTTAAACAGCCTGAGTTATTTGTTTGTTCACAGTTTCTGTGCGCAGTGTGTTTTGTTGAAAGGCTGCGCCGGACAGCAAGGTCAAAAGCTGCTGCATTGTTTTGTCCTGGATTTTGCACTCTCTGAAGGGAGAGAGGGAGGTGGTGTTTTCTCTGAGAGCACGCTTAGACGCTTTGCTGGAAAACCTTTGGCAAGCGCAGGGTGGAGCGGGCAGGGACCCTGCAGCTGGCATGCGAGCCAGGGAGAAAACAGAGAGCACAGACACAGAGGTGACAGGAAGGAAACTTTCTCAGACAGTCAAAGGGCGTCTGCTGCAATCCACGGTGAAAACTGCTGGGTGGAGAACAAGGTCAGAAGGAAGGACGGACACAGTGGATGGGGAGAGATTTGTTTTCAAATGGTTTAAGCTGTTTCCCCCACAAAATCTTATTTTTCTCTATTGTAAAAGTTACCTTGTCCTACCCTGTGACCTAATGAACGATTATTTTTAACACTCAAAGCCCTATTTTGTGGTTTGATGTAAGGAATAATGTCAGTACAACTACGTCATGGCTCTGGCTGACTCAGTGTCACATCACACTCACCAGCAATTTGCACAACGAACAGCCTCTCAGCTACAGGACAAGAAGAAAAACTTATTGCATTGCCAGTCTACATCCAGAAGAACTGAGGTGGAAAAAGACTTAGTGTCGGTACGGTTTCCCAAAACAGGGAAGGGGATATGAAGGTAACATTTCTGAACTGAATGTAGGGGAGAGTATTTCTTCTCTAGTGCCAAGTCAGCTGCTGCTAGGAGCTTATTAACCTCTGTGTATGACCATTGAGGAATGAATTCCTATCAGTTTACAAGGCATAGAAAATGTTATAAGGCAGAAGATGGAAAAAGACATGATAGGACAAACTGAGAGCAGTCTGAAGGGCACATCTTTTTATTAAGTCTGCTGAACATTGCCTTCTGTAATAGCAGGATGCAGAACTTTTCAGGTTTTGTAAATAACTCAGTGTTTCCCCCACTACAGTAAATATACAGCATATGTTTAAGACTGGGCCTTAGACTTTAAAAACCTTACCCCGCATTCCCTGGTTTCCTACAGGTGTGTGCTCTCAAGCACAAACACCTTTACTAATTATATACTAATAACATGACACTGACATAAATTTTGTCCAACCATTCCTAATTGCCATTGGAAAGTTAGAAATGTGAATAAAAGTGCAAATACCCTTGTAAAAGCAAAAGGAAGTCAGTCAGTTGCTGGTCACAAAAATGCGGCTGATAGGAAAGAAAAGTACTGCCTTTCAGTAACTTTGCCCTCCCAAAGTTAAGTATAACCAGTTAGATAATGACTATGCTAACATTATTCTAATTTGAATGTGATTTTTGTAAATGTTGGAGGAAACCACATGGGAAATAACTGCAGAAACTTAGACAAAAGAGAATGAGGTCCATGTTGATACATCCTTCTGAAAAGTCCAAAACAGATGGATAAGATAATCTATTCCATTGCAGTTCTGGTCTGAGATAAAGTATCTATGCATCATCTTACTGTGTGCATCTAGTAATGTTGTCTTCTTTCCTGACTTCAACATATTTTTTTTCTACAGCCCCCTCTTTACCACTCTTATTGTGGAGATGTGTGTGTTTGTAAGGGATTCCTCAAGGAAACAAGTCAGATGATTGATAACTCAAAGCATGAAGGATTTCTTCTGCTTGAGTATGATAAGTGATGGTCTCAAAAGGACTTTTCTACTGACTGCCAGACGACTGAATAGACCCTTGCCATGATCTTGGGGGCTGCAGAGAAGAACAGGTAGGTGCAACCTGCACAGGTTTTTCCTTCCACTGGGTATACCAAAAAATAATATTTTCTTGTAGCCAACCTTTGGACCTTGAATTCAAGAAGAAACATACCAAAGTCTTACAGGTTTCCAAGAAAGGAGTTAGGAAGAAAGTCCATAGGTTGACTAGACTGTAAACTGAATTGATGTGCGTGTATGTACTTCGGTGACTTGTGTGCATCCCATTTGTCATAACTTTAGTTCTTCTTTGCACAGGTTTAACTTTTTCAGTGTCTAGTTATCTCAGATGATTTTCATTTTTTTGCAGAAATTATTATACATTTCCATTTTTTGTACTTTGGAAAGAACGCCTTTTAAAAATATTTTGCTGGTACATTAAAAATAAATCACTTTTCACAAAGTATTATTACATAAAACTTAAGTAAAATAGTGCAAGTTCAGTTTGATAAAAATGAAGATAAAAACAAGAGAAAGAAGCTCTTTTCTTCAGTATCAAAAAAACAGGATAGCCTATGTGATAGTTTCGTAGTGTTCTGGAGATGTCTCTCACCTCTGTCAACTGAGCCATGGTGATGTTTTCACAGATAACATGAAAACATGTTATCACTGAGTAATTTCTGACCTTATTCAAAGATATCTCTTTCTTTACTTTAGTCATCAAAAAGCTCTGTGCGCTGTTGTGCAACGCCCTTGGTGCAGACAAAACTTTGTTGCTGGTGAGCTGAATCTCCAGCACAACAGTAGGTAGCTACTGATCAATAGCAACTGAAGGTGACACGTTTCCAGAAGACGCCAGCTGTGAGCTTCTGAACTCTCTGGAGAACACAGAGTTTGGCATGAGAGACACCCAGAATCTTAAACAGCCTTTTTTATCCCCTGATTCCGTAGTTATTACTGATCCATGCAGCTCTGAAAGCGCTCTCTTTTTCCACCAAGCAGTGCTTGCTTTATGAACGTCAAAATGACAGTTTAAAAGGTGGATATGATCCAAGCAGCAATCACATTCTCCTCCACAGTTCCCAGCTCTTGTGCCAAAGCTATTGTTTCTATCATTAGCCTTATTAGTAGTCTAACTTAATTAGCTAAATGACATTATTTAATGGCAAGTTCTCCAGCACATCTCTGCTAACCATTGCATATTTAATATGGATTTTATTCATGTAGATAGGCTGGCAGGAGGACAGAAAAGGAAGTCCAACAGAGGGGCCCTTCCTACCCAAAATATTTAACCAATGGGAATGCAAAATGAAAGGAGAAGGACTGTTTCCTATGGTGGATTTCATTATAGTCTTTATTCTTGAGGCACAAGACTTAATTGCTGTCAAGAAAAGCATTAAGATGGCAGATAGGCAACAGGTGATGTATTGAGTGAAACATGGTTTCCAAGTGTTCTTGCCTACACACAGAGGGAGCATCTGTCAGCTACCTCTTTCCGTTCCCTTACTTATTCCATAGAAGAGCAACTCCCCAGTATTGTCTAGACAGTTTTAGGAGCGGCTTCTTTCACATGCTCCCCCTAGAAATCTTTTTCATAGGGGAAATAAGAAGAACAAGGCTCCAGAGAGAAAATTAATTGATTCTCCTAAGAATAGCACAGCATGCAAAGTACCATTTAGTATGAGATTGCCCAACATATGGCAGTGGCTGACCACTACAGGATTTTATTGTATTTAGTGCCAGTGCCATTGCAGTAGCATCCAATGCTTGATAGCTATCAAAGGGCTGTTTATATACTTCGCTACAGTACTTTGATGGATATTGTGCCTTGGCTTTCATTTCCCTGCACTGCTTTTTAATATAACTTGTAATCCTGTGAGATCGACTCAGAGGAGCTTTATGTAAAAGCATCTTCAAGTTCCTTCACTGCGTATTTAACTGTTGCTTCCTTATGCAGAGGGTAACTTTCCTAGATTTTTCTATCCGGATGTGCCTCAAAAACCAGAGTAATGGCCCTTTAATAGTTTCCTCAGAAAAAAATCTAACCCCCTTGCTGCCAAAAGATACAGGGATTTTTTTAAAGTCCTGTTAAGCATAAACTGTGTGTAGATCATCCCTGGCATATTGGTAGGGGTGTGACCAGATGTATATATCCCACTGCAGAAATGGAAGAGAAACTGAATTTCAGAAAAGAAACTAGGAGGAAACACACCTGGCTATGGACCACCGGGAATTGTCACATAGGTCACAGTCCACTTTCTCATGGTTGTGGTATCCACAGAAAAGAAGGGGTCAGAAACCACAACTCAGATGAATTGTTTTAGACATCTGTGGTTTGTGGCCTGGTCATCCTGTGAAAGGACTTGCTATTTCATTGCATCAAACTTTTTGCAGGCATATAAGAATTCAATTCACAATATCCAGTCAAGGCCTCTCACATGCTGAATGCCCGCCCAATGTGCTAAAACAATCAACTGAAGGACCAGAAGCATCTAAAACTATAATGCAGGACAGTGACTGTGCAGGAAAGACTGAGGATGCTTCTAAAGTCCCTTTGGTGGGACTCTGTTGGACTCAGATGAGACTGTTTTAATAGGAAACCCTTAATGGTCAGATCTCAAATGTTCTAATGCTTTGTCTCCACGCTTTGTCTTCGTACCTCATAAATAGTTGAAGAATTCTTCATTTTTGCAGCTGTTATTGTAATTAGCAAGCTAAATTACTTCTGCTTTTAAAACCGTGAATCACAGTCAACTGCTTAACGTTACTGCTGTAAACATGTGTTTTATTGACACCTTAAACCCTTTCATTGTGAGACTGCCTTTTCTTTCCTTGCATATAGCTCTGTTAATAACAGTCCTGTGTCCCTACCCAAATAAGTGGCTCATCAAGCATCTCTCAACCTAGCTGACACAGTTAGTGATCAGTGGTTTTGAAAGTAATTTTCCTCATACATTTGTTCATGTGTTAAGGGCCTAATTTAGCCTGCCTGCTTTCTAAAACTGTGGCGGTAGTTCACCCTGAAACTTCACAATATGTTTTGCTGTGTTCAGGGGAGTAAAAAAAATAAATCAGTTGCCAACAATTTCTCTCATCTCAGAGATTCTTTTCCACTACTAGTGCTGAACAGTTATGTAAATTTTTTTTACAAAAAGAGGAAATCTGCTGCATTTCACCTATGGGTGATTGCATTTCATTAGTATCTGGACTCATTCCTTTGTTTATAAAGGAGTTTGGGTTCTTTGATATGAATGAAACATAGATAAAAGTAATGGTGGTTGTTGTTACTGAATCAAATACATTCCTGGTGAAACTCCACTGGTTTTATCACATTTCAACAGGGTGAATTTAATCTAATACTTTGAAAACTATTATTACCTAGAGAAGGATTGGAAATAAAGTGGTTTAGTATTTACAAATATTGTGTATTGGTCACTGATAAAAAGGAAGCATATTGTGCACAGCTATGACATTTCACTTACCTCTCCATGTGCATGTGAGATCATCAGAAATGGATACCTTGAATCTGTACCTAACTGTAATTATAGTATAGTAATGTGTTGAAATTCAGATGCTGTG
Source organism: Gavia stellata (assembly GCF_030936135.1). Lineage (NCBI taxonomy): Eukaryota > Metazoa > Chordata > Aves > Gaviiformes > Gaviidae > Gavia > Gavia stellata. The sequence goes on from NC_082594.1 coordinate 42,048,852, forward strand.
TTGGATATACACGCAGCATGATTTTCTTCTTTCCCAGGTCACCAGGGAGATTGATAGGGATCCAGAGAAGAATTTAAGTGCTGCAATATCTAACTTCTAAGAGCTCTGCAAACTGTATCTTGTCCTTTTTCAATGCATGAGGAAAGTGAGGTGTCACAGAAACTTGCAAGCTGAACAGGGATTCACATGAAATAGTCAAGCTCTTTGAAAATACTGAGGATAGAGAAGGGTAGGACCTCAACCCCTTCCTCAAGAAGACATAATTATTTCTCTGACACAAGAATTCTCTTATATAAGAGCTTGAGACACTTCTTTTACACACTGCTACCCAAAACCTGACAAATAAATACTGAACAACAAGAAAGCCTGACAAGTCTGAGCCACTCTCAATATAGTAATAGAGTACTCATCTCAAAGGAGGCTGAGGTTAGAGGTGAGGATTCAGTTCTCAGAATCTCTGTCCTAGGAGACTACTAAGATATGAGATAAAAGCATTTTGTGTGATGCTGTTCAAACATATAAGAAAGTTGACCACACTGGAAGTCCCTGGTGAGATCAGCCATTTAACAGCCTTACCAGGACATAGGCACAAAGCAGTGTATTATGGAGATCATTGGACAGGGAATAAAGTGTCTTCAGTTGCCTATAGATGTAGGTGGCAGTCCAGCAAGGCTTCTGAGCAACGTAGTAAAGCCACAATGTTGGCGCTTGGTGTGCAAGGTCCTTTGAAGATGTAGCCTAGTGTGACAGTAACATAGTCACAGTACTTCCAGCACTAAAATATGTTTATGGTAGATCACTAGTATACAGTCTAAATCTGTTGTGAATTCTTCAGCACTGCAGGCTACATTTTTTCTTAAAGTTTTCAGATTACAGAAGCGTCCAGTGTAAGCTGTTGTCCTGTCATTAACGTTACACATCAGGGTATGGACAGCCTCAGTTTAAGACTTCTTGTTTACTAAAAAGATGAAAAGGTGCTTGTCATAACTGTAAGTAGCTGACTGTGATCCAAGCAGCACTGACAATAAGAATTTCTTATTCTCTTCCTATTTTATCTGCATTTAAGCAGAATGAAGAAGAAATTTAAAGAGTGTACGAGACTCTCAGAAGTCCATGTAGCTTGTTGAAAGATTAAGAAGAAATATGTAGCAATATTTGAGAAATGGCTCATACCTCCTGGAACAAAGCTTTCCCTTTTGGTAAAAACCGTTTCTGTTTTCCTATTGGATTCCTACTGGAGCTGTCAGAAACATGAATTAAAAATATAGACATATTTTAGAATAAAAGGCATATTCTTAGTAAGGTTTATGCTGCTCTTAGATCCCTCTGTCTTCTCAAAGATATTTAGTTTCTTTCTTCACCTGAAAAATATCAGAATGAACAGCAACAAAAATGGTAACAAGAAAGAAATAAATACATAACAAAATATGAGCAAGAAAGAATTGCAATGCCTCTGCAAAGGCTAGTATTTCAATTACTTTTTGGAGTGTTTTGGGATCCCTGTAAAATTCTGCAGTTTCTGAAAGAAAGAGTTATCATTGCTGAAAGTTGCAACACAATTTCTAAATGCCTAAAGAAAAAACCAACATGGAAATCTCATTAAGGAATAAAACTGTTTAAATATTCGGTCTGCACAAATTGTCCCCGCTCATTCCGTTATTGGTCAAGCTCTATATGGAGGAAATGTCAGTGCTGAAGGTGTCAAATAATCTACATTTATGCAGATATTTCATTTATCACTACACAAATATTCAGACATTTAAATGGCAAAGAACTATAGGAAACAATGTACCAAATTTGTGTGTCGTAAAATGGTGCTGTTGAGCTCAGTGAAACTTCCAGGTGTAAATAGTGTTAGAATTTCCATACCTTTGTCTTTGGATGTCACCAGCAGGGAAATTGATTTCTTTTTTAATTCTTAGGGGACCCTTCCAGCCATTAGACAGAACTGCTAGACAGATCAAGAAGAAGCTGCAAATGGGATTTTTCTGTAGCTTTGGTGTTACTGAAAATGGGACATAACTGCCAAAACTATTGCTTGTGTTGTGGAACAAATTCTCTCCTGATGTAAAATGACACAATTCCATTGACTCCAATGATGTTACACCCAGTTTATGCCAGGAGAATATTTAGCTCTTTATCCATTTATCTATAAGCTGGTTGCTGTGACTTAATTTCAAATGAATTATGTTACTGTTCTTGGTCTGTGCTGCCCTTGCAGCACTTTATTACTTAGAAGGCTAGTTCAGCAGAAATAAATAAATATGTGATTTGCAGTCTCAGCAAACGTCCTAGCCAGGAACAATGGCCTCTCTGCAGTGTTCCAGACTAATTGCCCCCAATTTTCTGTTCTAACCTTCATACCCAATTCATTCCCTTCTTGCACTATTCTCCTTACTCTTTTTCTACCCGATCCTCACATTCAGATTTTCTCCAGTGTCAGCAAGTCTTTAACCACCAGCTCTTATGTATTCAAATTCCTTTAAAGAATAACTTCCTCTACAGTTATCGTAAGAGACGTGTATTACATTTAAGAAAGTACATTATTTAAGAAAAGAATATACTTTAAATCTTTCCCTTTTAAGCTCTCGCCCTGAATTTTTGTGTTTGATAGTATACCCTAGCATTTATGGTAACAAATACTGTAATTATAATTGTGTCCTGTGCTTACTAGTACATCATCATCCAATGTTTTTCTAATTTCATAGTCAAAACCTGCCATCAAATATTATAAGCAGTTTAACTGACATTCATAGAAGTAGGAAGATTTTTAAGCTTATTTTAAGGCTGATTGGCAGCAACTTTCTGTTCAAAAACTGAATGCAGTAGCAATAAGTTAATGACAAGCATTAATAAAATCGTGCTTGAGGTCATTGCTTAGATACTAAGGACCTTTTGATGATTAGAGAACGTATCTGAAAATTGTTCTGGGCACCTACTTAACAGCCTGTGACTTTGGAAGGCATTAATCCAGAACATTGGCTTCATTTTCTCATTAAGCCTTCTCCATTATAGGAGGTTGTTTGTGAGGCCTGTTGGAATCAGTGGTGCACAGGAAGGATGAAATTAAAGAAACTGGCCTGAGTGAAATAAGTAGTTCCCAGCTACTTACTTTGGGGGACACCTGCTGAATTTAATAGAATTGGTTTCCACAGTCCAGCTGCATTTCTGCTGAGTAGTTCAGCCAGGTGTGGAGCCTGAGTCTATGACCTTTGTGTGCTTATCCGCTATGAAAGACCATGGATCATTCTGTTGAATACAGTGTGTAGATAAAAAGTAAAAGAAAGATTCATGAAAGCCATGATATCTGTAAAATGGAAATGTTATGTTGTTGAATTCTTTTATTAAGTCTGGTGAAGAAAAAAGCACATTTTACATATTAGTGCATGTTTTCAGTTGGGTAAATATTCCTGACTGGACTTGTCTCTATCTGTGCTATGCTGAAAGTTAAAAGCTAAGCTATCTAATGTTGATATGTTTTCCAAATATATCCTTTATCCTTCTTTCCCTTCAGGTTTCTCCATCTTACTGTTCAGCTTCTGCAACAGTCTGGACTGGGGGAATTGTATGCTCAGTTCCTACCTTTTAGATCATATCTCTGTCTTTATTATTGCACCATTAAAATAACTATACTATATCCCACTTGTGACTTATCTGACCTGGCGTTGTGCTTCTAGTGTCCCCTGTGGACACTTAAAAAGAACCATTACGAAACAAGATTATCGCTGTGGAAAATTTTACTCCTAGTCTCATTTAGTTAGCATTAATATAACTTCTGATAAACTCCAGCATAAAAAAATAGAACCTTGCATCATGTCTTTCATATTTTACATAGTTCCTGTGTCCCTGTAGTGCTCCCAAACACAGAATCATAGTATAATGCTGACTTTCCTTTAGTCTATATATTCAAGGTTTTGATGAAGTCTTTTCGTTCTGTCCTTTGTCAATGCATCAGGCCATATACACTGGGTAACATTTTGCAAGCATAATTATGTTCACCAGGGTTTAAAAACAAATTATTAGATAGCTTGACTTTGCTGGGGAAAAAAAATCTGTAGATGTTGTTCCTATCTAATACAGTTTAAAAAAGATGGCTTAATGAGATTTCCAAGAACTTCTTGGAGTATTAACTTTACACCAGAGAAATGTGTTTGTAAAGTCAAACAGACTAAAAAAAATTTTTTTTTCAGTGTAGGTTGTTGATACTGCATTTATATCATGATTCTAAATGTAGTCAAATGTACTTTAAAACCAAATGATATTGAAGTTTTTGAGATGTCGAGGTATTCATGATACTAGTCTTGTACTTCAGTTGGTGTTACTTTGCATAGCCTGGTCTGTCTTTGTCTTTACCCCAATGCTCTCCCACTCCCTAGTGCTCATGCATGTGTCCCTTCTTTGCTGCCCCATGCCCCATGCCTGACCAACGCAAGTCCTGTCTCTTTTCAGTAAAATATCAGACACACTATTTGCGTTGTGCAAATGAGAGTCAGTATAATGAACAGAATCAGTCAGGGAGGAGAGCACCTATAGTGCAATAGTCTGGGTAGAAAACACAGTCTCTATACACCCACAACCATTTGAAAGCCTGACCCTACCCAATTTTTTTGAAATATTCCAACTGACTTCGGGACAGCTATGTTATATGTTTGCTCTACAGAAAGTCACGCACATTTATGAAAATATTTACTTATCATAGTATCACAGAATAGTTCGGATTGGAAGGGACCTTTAAAAGTCATCTAGTCCAACCCCCCCTGCAATGAGTAGGGACATCTTCAACTAGATCAGATTGCTCAGAGCCTCGTCCAACCTGACCTTATGCAATATATAGCTGAAGGAGGTAAGGAATCTTCCTTCTCTTTCCTCCATACATTATCCTTTATTATAGATTTTTAAATAATATCATATGAGGAGTGTTTTGTTTGTTTTTCCGGTTAAAAAAAAAAATTTAGAATGCTTTTGTTTCGTTTGGACTTTGTGTGAAGGTGTGATGTTTATATTTTAAGCTAGTATTACCAAAAAAAAAACCAACCACAAAACCCTGGCAAAAAGCTTTAAATCATTTTATGCCCAATTTGGCAAGTTAGAGCAATGGAAAGTCAAGATAGGACAAAATAAATTTCCCTACTTTATAAGCAATTTCCATGTTTTAATAACAATTTCAATTGCAAGTTTTAAATATACATTTAATTGATATAGGACAGTTCTTGAAAATTAATTGAGCAATAAATTGTTATTCCTCTTATATTCCAGTCAGTTTCTTCCAAACCTACCATTTCTCTCCACCCAAACCAGACTAGCTTCCAAAGATGCATTCACTGTAGGTCAGGTTCTGCATTTGGCTTTAAGCCTGTGCTTACTTATTGAAAGTCTCTACATATAGGGAGGGTGTTGACTTTAATCTTTTCTATGGGTATGACGCCAGTATCAGAAGGGTTAATTTATTACTCTAGAAGTGCAGGTAAATTTAGTTTATCAGTTTTTTTTAAGTCTGAACTCCTAAAAAAATTCTTAGCATTAAATATGAAATATGTGTCTGCTTTGGAACAGATACTTTCGTTCTGTGTTTGATCAGAAAGTCCTTTTTGTTTACAGTTTTCCTGAGTTTTCTTGAGTGGCCAATTATACTGACTATATATCTGGTCTAGTATATGTTAAGAAATTCACCAAATTCTCTGCTGTTGCCCTGTTTTGAACAGAGTTCCATTTGGCCCCTGTTACATTCTTATAAGCTTTCCGTACAAAGTAGCCTAACGTTTTTACTTCTAGGGTAAGATTAATCTACCCTAGTATAGGCATGAAAAAAATATTAAATCTCTCTAACTCACCCTATTCTTTCTTTATAGTCAACGAAGAGAAATGGGCAACTCAAGGGAATGATTCATCTCATCCTAAGATCGGTATCTAGGATAGGTTAGATGGATTGCCCTTTGGAGGTGCCAATTTCTTGCCAGTGACTATCAGTGGAACTTAGGGTGACTTGCTCAGTCTTATATCTGTAACTTTTAGATGTCTGAAGTTAAGTCACATAAGCTGTTCTTCCTTATCATAACATTTTCTGAGGATATGAATAATTAATTCTCTTCAGAAAATATTACCTTGAAGACAATAGTGTTTTGACTGAGACCCAAAACGTTAAAGACAATTTTTGGAATATTATATGCTGCTCTGGCAGAATCTTGGGAGATTTGATGAAGCAAGCAGAGTGAGTACTGGTGCTCACAGGAGCATTACCTGTACTTTTGGACACATGTAACTAGGATATTATACAGAAAAATAAAGATTTAAAATGTATTATTTGGATTAATCTCACTTAACTTTAGAAATCTACAGTGGAGACATCTACATGTGAAGTAGCCTTTGTAGGCTCCTTTTCTAATCAAGGGATAGAAATAAGACCTTTTGAGGTGCAATACTTCAGACCTATTTTCGACGCTTACTTTAAAATGAGATGAACGATGGTCCAAAAGTTTCTGGTTTTCTCCACTGATTTTAAAGCAAGACTAGTGAGTGTGATTAACTGAGGTGCAGATACCAAATGTATTTCTCTGTTATTCATGGATGGATCAGGAGGAGAAAATAGTATCAAATGGCTGCAAGTGCCCAAAAAGTTGTGCTGTAAATATAAAGTCTCAAAACTGTTTGTTGACCTTAAGCTCTTTAGTGTTGCATAATGCTAATATGTTGCTGTGACATCATTTAACAGCTGTGACATCGTACAAATATTTATGGCTCAGATGTGACATTGATTGATGATAAAGTCAATCTCAGTTGTGTAGAGACAATTATTCCACACACAGTTACCTATGATATCATTTTTTTTAAAAAGAGCTTAGAACTAATTTACAATTTCTACCATCATGGTAGAAAATTAACAACACTAAGATGCTGAGAACATTTTTGTTAACATCTCAAGATTTTGAATATAGCCTCACATTGTCAAGAATATTTTATTTATAAACTGATTTTTACAATTTTTACAGCCTGCTCTGTCATTTTGCAGACTGGAAATACTTCCTCTATGAAAGATTTTTTTTCAGTGCTATATGCTTCTCCTTATTCTGTCTGGGTTGTTACGTTATAATTCTTCTTCCTAAATTTGAGGAACATATTACTTTTATTGTTCTGAAGTCCTTCATCAGCCTGAAATGGATAAGAACATTGGCACAGTATTAATTTGTGTTGTTTACATGGAGGTTATGTAAAAATGTAAATACATTTATGAAAAAAATGTGTGGGTTTTTTATCTCTTGCAAGGATATTGCTTTGTAAGCCTTTAATTAATTTTACCTTCCATTTCCAGATATCTTTCCTTTTACTTCTGTATACCTTTCCCACAACCAATTGCCCAGTCTCTTCAGGTCACCTTATAGTCTTCTCCTTCACAATGCCTTTATTCCTACACTTTTTTAGTCATCAACAATTTTAATCTGTGGTGGGTTGACCCTGACTGGATGCCAGGTGCCCACCAAAGCTGCTCTATCACTGCCCCTCCTCAGCTGGACAGGGGAGAGAAAATAGAACGAAAGGCTATTGGGTCGAGATAAGGACAGGGAGATCACTCAACAATTTCCATCATGGGCAACACACACTCGACTTGGGCAAATTAACTTAACTTATTGCCAAATAAATCAGCGTAGGGTAATGAGAAATAAAACCAAATCTTAAAACCCCTTCCCCTCACCCCTCCCTTCTTCCTGGGCTTAACTTTACTCCCCATTTCTCTACCTCCTCCCCCTGAGTGGAGCAGGGGGACAGGGAATGGTGGTTGCAGTCAGTTCATCACACATCATTTCTGCTGCTCCTTCCTCCTCAGGGGGAGGACTCCTCACACTCTTCCCCTGCTCCAGCATGGGGGTCCCTCCCACAGGAGACAGTTCTCCACGAACTTCTCCAATGTAGGTCCATCCCATGGGCTACAGTTCTTCACAAACTGCTCCAGCATGGGTCCCTTCCATGGGGTGCAGTCCTCGAGTGTGGGTCCCCCACAGGGTCACAAGTCTTGCCAGAAAACCTGCTCTAGTGTGCTCCTCTTTCTCCATGGGTCCACAGGTCCTGTCAGGAGCTTGCTTCCAATGTGGGCTTCCCACAGGATCACTGCCTCCTTCGGGCACATCCACCTGCTCTGGCATGGGGTCCTCCATGGGCTGCAGGGGAATCTCTGCTCTGGCACCTGAAGCACCTCTTCCCCCTCCTTCTTCACTGACATTGGTGTCTGCAGAGTCGTTTCTCTCCCATATTCTCACTCCTCTCTTCTCCAGCTGCTGTTGTGCAGTAACTTTTTCCCCTTCTTAACTATGTTATCTCAGAGGTGCTACCACTATCACTGATTGACTCAGCCTCGGCCAGCGGCGGGTCCGTCTTGGAGCCGGCTGGCATTGGCTCTATCAGATATAGGGGAAGCTTTTAGCAGCTTCTCACAGAAGCCATCCCTGTAGCCCTCTAGCTACCAAAACTTTGCCATGCAAACCCAATACATAATCATGTCTGTATTTATGTGTGCTAAGAAAACTCTGCCGGGACAGAAAAACATTATGAGAAAAATAAATAATAAATAAAGCAGTTATTTTCTTTCTCCTTTTTACAATAGGACTTGTATATCTTTTTTGTGTTTGACTATTAATTTATGAATATTATATTATTTTGTTTTGCTCAGCTGAGAAGTGCCAAGCAGCCTTGCCTTTCATACTCTACAAATTGCTGGGTGCAGGCTCTAGCGACACAATAAATAACAATAAAGTGACAGTAAGAGAGAATATGATCTGGGATCATTTGTGAGGTCCAATGTCATTCACTAAATGAAAGTGAGCAAGAGTCTGTTAGAGAGGCTGACATGTGACAGCCCAACCTTTCTCCACTTTACTAATTTTCAGTAAAAAAATGCCAAGAGACAAGAAAAGATTTTCAATGATACAAAACAACGTGGAGAGGATTATATCAACCACTGAATGATTTTCATTTTTACTTTCTCCTTGTTATTTATATTGCTCCACCGGTGCTTTACAGACAGGTTACAAAAAATTACATGACCAGTGATCTGTGGATAATACAATCAAATCTTTTCCTATTTTTGCTAGGAAGAGCATTAGGCCACTGGGTAGAAAAAGATTGAAGGATGGGAGAGCTGTTTTTTATCCGTTTGGATTTATTATATTTTTTTGTATGCCTGGAGATTAAGAACCTACTGATGTGGTACAAACCAGGAAGACTGAGCACCAAAAAAAAATCTCCACCATATGTAGAAATGTATCCAAAAAGCACATAATTAATCTCTTGTTTACTCTAGTTTGATGCCTTAATTTTGGGTGGTAAAGTTTCATAGGTGTCCACATGTGTACAGGAGAAGTGGCCCTGAGGGAGTGAGGTGACCAGCACTCACCTGTGCTCCATCGTGACGTGGGCTGGTGGCAGATGGGCACCTTGGGCAAGCCATGCTCACAGCATTCCTGAAGCACACCCAGGGTATGCGCCTTCTCTGAAGAGCAGCAGCTGTGGACACTTCCACTGAAATGCAGGGACAGAGGAAAGGTATCCCTTCGGCGGTACTCAGCCAGGTAGCTCCCAGTTCAAACAACTTGCAGTTTAGGGAGGAAATGAGAAACATAGTGCCATGGTGCTTTTTCTCTGCTTAGCATTTAAACCCATGCCTTCATCTTCTGAGAGAATTCTCCAGTTTTCAGGTAAGAGAAAAGCCATCACAGCTTGAATTGTCACAAATGTATCCCACTGTTGAACCTGCACCAATGTGCAAAAAGACAGGTGAGATTCCTGGGATGAGATGGAGGGAATTTAGGAAACTGAGCTTTGCAGTCGAGTGGATGGGACGTGTTGCTGATAAAAAGAGACTTCCACTGGGATCCTTGTGCCCTGAACTGTTTATGTATTTTTACACTAAATGGTAACTGGATTAGAAAATCAGAAGCAGACTGACAATGACCTTCTTCAAGAAGGAAATCTTAAAGGCGCAAGAGCAGGCAGTCCCCATGTGCTGTAAGAAGAGCTGGCAGGGAAGACGACCGGCCTGGCTGAACGGGGAGCTTTTGCTGGGCCTCAGGAAAAAAAGGAGAGTTTATCACCTTTGGAAGAAAGGGCAGGCAACTGAAGAGGAGTACAAGGATCTCGTTAGGTCATGCAGAGAGGGAATTAGAAAGGCAAAAGCCCAGCTAGAGCTCAATCTGGCTACGGTCGTAAGGGATAACAGAAAATGTTTCTATAAATATATTAACAACAAGAAGAGAGCAAAGGAGAATCTCCATCCTTTAGTGGATGTGAGGGGTGGGGAACATTGTCACCAAGGATGAGGAAAAGGCTGAGGTACTTAATACCTTCTTTGCCTCAGTCTTTAATAGCCACACCAGGCATCCTCAGGGTATTCAGCTCCCTGACCTGGAAGACAAGGATGGAGAGCAAAATAAACTCCCCAGGATCCAGGAGGAAGCAGTTAATGACCTGCTGTTCCACCTGGACACTCACAAGTCTATGGGGCCTGATGGCACCCACCCAAGGGTATTGAGGGAGCTGGCGGAGGAGCTTGCCAAGCCGCTCTCCATCATTTATCAACAGACCTAGTTAACAGGCAAGGTCCCGGACAACTGGAGGCTTGCCAACGTGACGTCCATCTAGAAGAAGGGCCAGAAGGAGTATCCAGGGAACTACAGGCCTGTCAGCCTGACCTCAGTGCCGGGGAACATTATGGAGAGGTTCATCTTGAGGGCACTCACAGGGCATGTGCAGGACAACCAAGGGATCAGGCCCAGCCAGCACGGGTTCATGAAAGGCAGGTCCTGCTTGACCAACGTGCTCTCCTTCTATGACCAGGTCACCCGCCGAGTGGATGAGGGAAAGGCTGTCGATGTTGTCTACCTGGACTTTAGTAAAGCCTTTGACACTGTCTCCCACAGTATTCTCCTGGAGAAGCTGGCGGCTCGTGGTTTAGACAGGTGCACTCTTCTCTGGGTAAAAAACTGGCTGGATGGCCGAGCCCAGAGAGTCGTGGTGAATGGAGTCAAATGCAGTTGGTGGCTGGTCACAAGCAGCGTCTCCCAGGGCTCAGTTTTGGGACCGGTCTTGTTCAAGATACATTTATTGATGATCTGGAGGAGGGGATTGAGTGCTCCCTCAGCAAGTTTGCAGATGACAGCAAGTTGGGCGGGAGTGTTGATCTGCTCGAGGGTAGGAAGGCTCTGCAGAGGGATCTGGACAGGCTGGATCGATGGCCTGAGGCCAATTGTATGAGGTTCAACAAGGCCAAGAGCCGGGTCCTGCACTTGAGTCACAACAACCCCAGGCAACGCTACAGGCTTGGGGACGAGTGGCTGGAAAGTTGCCCTGCAGAAAAGGACCTGGGGGTGTTGATTGACAGCCGGCTGAAGATGAGCCAGCAGTGTGCCCAGGTGGCCCAGAAGGCCCATGGCATCCTGGCTTGTGTCAGAAATAGTGTGGCCAGCAGGAGTAGGGAGGTGATTGTGCCCCTGTGTTTGGCTCTGGTGAGGCCACAGCTCGAATCCTGTGTTCAGTTTTGGGCCCCTCACTACAAGAAGGACATTTGATTCTGTTGAGGGGAGACCTCATCACTCTCTACAATTACCTGAAAGGAGGTTGTAGAGGGGTGGGTGTTGATCTCTTCTCCCAAATGACTAGTGATAGAATGAGAGAAAATGGCATCAAGTTGCACCAGGGGAGGTTTAGACTGGGTATTAGGAAAAATTTCTTTATTGAGGGAGTCGTGAAACACTGGAACAGGCTGCCCAGGGAGGTGGTGGAGTCACCCTCCCTGGAGGCGTTCAAGGAATGTGTGGATGAGGCATTGTGGGACATGGTTTAGTGGGCATGGTGGTGTTGGTTGATGGTTGGACTTGATGATCGTACAGGTCTTTTCCAACCATAGTAATTCTGTGATTCTGTCACCAGAACCCAATTTCCTCCACATCCAAGCAGTGCACTCTGAAAACTGCACTGCCGGGTTATCCTTCTCTCCCATTCTCCACCTGCTACCACAGGTCTTGCATTCCTTTTCATATAGTCATCCAGCTACACATGAAAGCCAAACATTGCACTCACCCAGACTAAAATGCAGATGTGCGTTTCCTCAGGGTGAGTTGCAAACTCAACACAGGTCCCTGACTTTTTGGGCAAGTGCACTTAACCACTAGGGTAGTGTATGCAGTCAGAGAGCACTGCTGACATCTACTCTTTAATGAACATAAGGGTGCTCTGTTAACCCTCCAGACTTTCAGGAATGGGCCTAGCCTCTGATCCTAGATTGATAGAGGCTTCTTGTCTCTGAGAAGGGAGGTCTGCATCCAGAAATACATATGGAGTGTTTTCTATTGACTAGCTTTATGCAGCTCCTTAACAAATGCAAAACAGTTTTGTAGATTATCTTTCTCAGGCTGTCTCTAGTCATTGCAAAACAGTCTGTGAGTATGCTTAAGTCAGTATCTGTAAGCTACTCTGTTAGGGTCAGTTGACTGTATCTGGGATAGGATGAGACCGGTAGGGTCAGGGCATCATGTTGTATAGGCACTAACCAGCACTGCAATGGTAAGTGCTTTAGATTCCTCTAAACAACTGTAATCTTCTTTCACTCTTTGCATCATAGAGAACAGAAGGGATAAAAGTACAATTCCCCTGAAGGGAGTAAACACTCAAATCATATTGTGATTCATGCTAATCATAATTATTTCATGTATAGATATATTTGTGTATATGTATGCTTCCTAGAGCTATGGACATAAGTCCAGTGATTCCTGAATCTCCCGATTCTGATTGCAGTACAGTTCTAGTACTCAGTATAATCTGCCTGCACTATCCATAAATGAGTTAAAGGAAAATAAAATCGACCTCTCTGCAGCAGAATTTCTAATTCTGAAATAAAAAGTGAAAAGTCAGGGATCTTAAATTTTGTGTTAATAGATCTTAATGAATCACCCTGAAATAGCTGGCTCAAACAAGTCAGAACACTGTCAGCCAGCTCAGTTTGCCAAGAATCCATTTCTGTCCTAAGAGATAGATGAGGTTCCTCATTGTGGAGAATGCAGAGTGCTAGTCTTATGCCCTTTTATTTTAGAGTTGATTTATTCTAGTTGTGATGAAAGGTCACAAATTTCAGTGTTCCTTTTTTGCTTCCTTCAATTCTTGCAAATTAAACTCTCTAGAGTAGGGCTAATAAGACATCTGAGAGTACACTATGTGTCAGTCAGTTCTTCTACCATTATCTTTATGATTCAAATGGCCATTATGAAGATATATTTTAATTTTTGGCATTTGTAATGTCTATATTGTAAAGTCCAATCTACTGTCCTGCAAGTTAGTATAAAACTTCTGGATCACTACAGTGGATTCTGAATCAATCCCTGTATCACCTATCATCCTTAATCTTCTTCAACATACCCCCTGTATGTTGACCTTGGCATGCCAATGAATTCCTAAGGAAAAAGTGTACTAGTTCAAGTGTCTATCTGCCAACTAAGTGACATTGGCTAATATGACACCATTCTGCAAATGGCAGTTGGTCTTAATTCAGTACAAAACTAAATTCAAATGCTTGTCATTGATCATTAAAACCTTCAATGACTTATGTTTGGATGACATTTGAAATACTGAATCTAGTTGTACTCTTTATCCTGAAAAATGGAATTATAGATGATGATAATGAAGCTGATTGATAGAAGGTAGGATATAAAACCAGTTTCACAGCTATCCAATGGAGATCAAAAGTATCATGTAAAATTATTCTACATTATGTTCTTATTTAACTTAATAGTGATGAGTAGAGGAAAGCGCTGGGGGAAGGAAAACCTAGAAGATTCTTACTGGGTTTTATTAGGGAGTGTCAGGGTTTCAAAAAGACTGTTTATTATAATACAAAATTCTGGACTGAGGCTTAGTGTGAGACCAAACATGTGAAAAATAATAGTCCTTAAAATTATGGGACAAAAGAAGATGCTGTAAGAAACAAAGTAAGGTGGAAATTTTCCACTTCCATCTTAAATGTTTCAGAAAGGGTTATCTAAAGAACAGAATCCCATGCTAAGGCATTGTCTACGGCATACCTAGATTCATTCTTATCTGTGCTTCTGGATATTCTGAGGTGAATTATTTCCTGAGCTTTTGTTCCAAGGTCTGTAGAACAGGAGTAACGGAAATCGCAATCACAATATTTTTAAGCATTGTATGGTTAAGAAATGAGAACACCACCATAAAAAGTTAGCAGCCACAGAGGTGAAAATGCGGCTGAGAGAGTGGTGAAACACTGGAATAGGCTGCCCAGGGAGGTGGTAGAGTCACCCTCCCTGGAGGTATTCAAGGAGCGTGTGGATGTGGCATTGTGGGATGTAGCTTGATGGACATGGTGCTGTGTGGTGTTGGGTGGGTTGTGGCTTGTTATTGTTGTTGTGTGGCGTGGGTTTTGTGGTTTTTTTTTGGTTTTTTTTTTTTCTTTTCTTTTGTGGGTTTTTTGATGTTGTGTGTTTTTTTTCTTTTTTTTTTTTTTTTGTTTTTTTTCTTTTTTTTTCTTTTCCCCCCAGGTTGGACTCGATGATCTTACAGGTCTTTTCCAACCGTACTGATTCTGTGATTCTGTGATTCTGTGATTTTGCTGCACAGGTTACAGGTCTAGTGAATTTAAGAGAGATAATCAAATGGCAGAGATATCTTAAGTACAGTGATAGTACTTCTGAGAACAATTGGCCAAATTAATGCAAACAATCCATTCATAGGCCACTACTTAAAATTTTGAATATTTGAAATAACAGTCAGTCCTATTGTGCTGCTCTGGAGAAAAGACTACCAAAAAGTCCCAGGGCTGGGAAAATCTCCAGGAGTTGACTGAGCCACTCTATTGCTTCCGAGTCTGCTCAGCCTCTGTAATTCCTGACAGCTGATTAACTAGCTTCAAGGCCTCCAATAATGGAGACTTTACAGTCTTCCCAGAAAAACTACTGAGTAAGTTTGCTATGTTTATCATTAGAAATACATTCTACTGCCTAACCTCAACATTTCTTTCTTCAGCTGAAGATGATTCTTCATGTTCAGTTCACTAACTTTACTCAATTCGAATCTTGCTCAATTCTACTTAACTTCTGACTAGAAGACTGTCATGTTCCTCCTCAGTTTTTTTCTTCTTTAGGCTAAACAAATGCATTTCTGTCATAGGTTTATACCGTTTAGCCATTTGATCATTGTTATTTTTCTCTTTCATACTATCACCAATTAGTCCACCTTTTTGAGGTATCGCATTGAAGTTTTATTG
Organism: Gavia stellata; assembly: GCF_030936135.1. Lineage (NCBI taxonomy): Eukaryota > Metazoa > Chordata > Aves > Gaviiformes > Gaviidae > Gavia > Gavia stellata. The sequence continues at coordinate 42,064,108 of NC_082594.1, forward strand.
CTCTAGCCAAGATCTTGCCAGGGCTGTATTTGTCCATGTGTTTGTTCAATATCAAGGCAGTTCTTGTTGCTAGACCAGAGAAAGGAAAAGTGATAATACAATCTACTAAGATCACCATTGGTGAAACTTAGGCAAATCTTGATGAAAGAGTTTTTCTCTTTCTAAACTCTTGCTAATAACCCTATAGAGTACACATAGATTTATTAATTTCTTCTTATTTTATGGTATTTGTAGTTCATTCATGCATTTCCTGAAATAAGCCCCAAATTCTATCAAACCATTTTCTATTAGAACAAGGAAGGCCTTACAGCCACTTTTGTTCACAGTATGCAGAAATCCAGAATCTGTTTGATGTAAGTGAAGTCAAAATCCAGCACTTTAAACTGTAAATGTGCCTTTACTATGATATTCATAGCTTTTATTTTTTTTAATAGTGTACTTTTTGCTAGAATTTGGCTCAAAAATGTAAGTTATTTAACAGATATAATTAGGTTGCTAAGCATTAACAGTTAATTATCATATTAATAAACAGTTATTACTCTCGTTCTATACTGAACCGTGCCAAAGCAGCATTATTATGCATGCATTGCTTTTAGGCAATGTAATTGTCCTTAAAGGCAATCATTACAATTTAAATGAAATTGGGAGCTACTGGTTATGGAAGGCTGTAGGGCATGTACAATACATACTAAGCAAGGAACTGTAATTTCCCCAAATCACGTCTTTTCAGTAATTTCACATCACAGAGCTATCTCTTTTTAGTTAAGAGGAAAACAGTTTATTTTTGCCTTGCAATTTTACAAGGGCATTATTTAACCAAGGACAAGCCAGTCCCCAGACTGGAAGGCAATGCAGAGTCACTACATCATATTATTTAATATGGGTTAGTAAACTATGACCATAATTTAAAATTTGTTTTATTTCAGGCTGTAAGCTAAGGAATGGATTTGCTGTGGCACTGGCACATGCTGCCCAAGCAATGTGAATCATAGACTGAAGGCTACAAGTACCCTGAATGACATCCAATGTAAAATATATTTCTGTATAGAAATAACTGCATCTCTTTTTGCTGATTAGATTTTTGCTTGCTTTTGCATGCTCTTTCTCTGTGTTTAACAGATACACTAAAGACTTGTTCTCCTCTACGACATTTTTTTGTCATACGAAGGTTAATTATTTGACTTAATCTCTTTGTCGTCTGTTAAAAAACAAGGAATTTGAACATTCATTCCTGGAATCTTCTTCGACTGATAACTAATTAATGTTCTACACTGCCATAAACATTTCCTTAGTTTAAATGAATGACTCACATTTATGAAAAGGTTATATCATGTGTGGGTGCTAAGGAATTTTCAGATGAATTAGCCAATAGCTCAAGATTAACTTTATTAAGTATTATTTGACAAATGTGACACATGGCAAATTATATGGCTCATAAAGTACTGTAACAGAAAACAATCTGTAGCCTGTCTTCCTCTTTTCAACAGCAAAATATATTAAAATATTTTTTGCAAAAAAGGTGCCAAAATAGTTAAGATAATTCCTCTAACCCATACTAGCAACAGAAGTCTGCCTTACATTTCTTTTTTCATATTATTTGAACATTTCTTCTTTAATATATGCTAGGCTAAATTAATAGCGGCTCATCAGTATATGGTTGAATTGTGTCAATTAAAGAACAGACCAGTGATAGACATCAAGCCAAATACAGAATAGGTACATCAAAAATCTATCTGTGCCTCTTTTATCATGCTGAAAAAACCCCATTAATTACACATGGTGTGTAATAAAGCTAAAGTAAGTCATAGCAGAGTTCAGAAGAGTGATATATTTACGTCTACCATCCAGAACTATGGTAAAAAGCCCAGCTAGAGCTCAATCTGGCCACGGTCGTAAGGGATAACAGAAAATGTTCTTTTCAAATACATTAACAACAAGAAGAGAGTGAAGGAGAATCTCCATCCTTTAGTGGATGCGGGGGGAACATTGTCACCAAGGATGAGGAAAATGCTGAGGTACTTAATGCCTTCTTTGCCTCAGTCTTTAATAGCCACACCAGGTATCCTCAGGGTATTCAGCTCCCTGACCTGGAAGACAAGGATGGAGAGCAAAATAAACTCCCCAGGATCCAGGAGGAAGCAGTTAATGACCTGCTGTTCCACCTGGACACTCACAAGTCTATGGGGCCTGATGGCACCCACCCAAGGGTATTGAGGGAGCTGGCGGAGGAGCTTGCCAAACCACTCTCCATCATTTATCAACAGACCTGGTTAACAGGCAAGGTCCCGGACGACTGGAGTCTTGCCAACGTGACGTCCATCTGCAAGAAGGGCTGGAAGGAGTATCCGGGGAAATACAGGCCTGTCAGCCTGACCCCGGTGCCGGGGAACATTATGGACAGGTTCATCGGTTCATCTTGAGGGCACTCACAGGGCATGTGCAGGACAACCAAGGGATCAGGCCCAGCCAGCACGGGTTCATGAAAGGCAGGTCCTGCTTGACCAACATGCTCTCCTTCTATGACCAGGTCACCCGCCAAGTGGATGAGGGAAAGGCTGTCGATGTTGTCTACCTGGACTTTAGTAAAGCCTTTGACACTGTCTCCCACAGTATTCACCTGGAGAAGCTGGTGGCTCGTGGCTTAGACAGGTGCACTCTTCTCTGGGTAAAAAACTGGCTGGATGGCCGAGCCCAGAGAGTCGTGGTGAATGGAGTCAAATGCAGTTGGTGGCCGGTCACAAGTGGAGCCCCCCCTGGTTTCAGTTTTGGGTCTGGTCTTGTTCAAGATATATTTATCGATGATCTGCATAAGGGGATTGAGTGCTCCCTCAGCAAGTTTGCAGATGACAGCAAGTTGGGCGGGGGTGTTGATCTGCTCGAGGGTAGGAAGGCTCTGCAGAGGGATCTGGACAGGCTGGATCGATGGGCTGAGGCCAATTGTATGAGGTTCAACAAGGCCAAGAGCCCAGTCCTGCACTTGGGTCACAACAACCCCAGGCAACGCTACAGGTTTGAGGAAGAGTGGCTGGAAAGCTGCCCTGCAGAAAAGGACCTGGGGGTGTTGGTTGACAGCCGGCTGAATATGAGCCAACAGTGTGCCCAGGTGGCCAAGAAGGCCAACAGCATCCTGGCCTGGATCAGAAATAGTGTGGCCAGCAGGAGTAGGGAAGTGATCGTGCCCCTGTACTCGGCACTGGTGAGGCCGCATCTCAAATCCTGTGTTCAGTTTTGGGCCCCTCACTACAAGAAGGACATAGAGGTGCTGGAGCGTGTCCAGAGAAGGGCGATGAAGCTGGTGAGGGGTCTGGAGCACAAGTCTTCTGAGGAGCGGCTGAGGGAACTGGGGTTGTTCAATCTGCAGAAGAGGAGGCTGAGGGGAGACCTCATCGCTCTCTCTACATCTACCTGAAAGGAGGTTGCAGAGAGGTGGGTGTTGGTCGCTTCTCCCAAATGACTTGCAACAGGACAGGAGGAAATGGCCTCAAGTTGTGCCAGGGGAGTTTTAGGCTGGATATTGGGAAAAAATTCTTTACTGAGAGAGTGGTGAAACACTGGAACAGGCTGCCCAGGGAGGTGGTGGAGTCACCCTCACTGGAGGTGTTCAAGGAACGTGTGGATGAGGCATTGTGGGACATGGTTTAATGGGCATGGTGGTGTTAGTTGATGGTTGGACTTGATGATCTTACAGGTCTTTTCCAACCTTTGTGATTCTGTGATTCTGTGAGAATATAGGCTAATCCACACACAAATTGAAACCAAGAGTCTTTGACAAGAAACTCCTTGTTCCGTCTTTCATACAAGTTTTTAAGGTTCAGAGTCTTCTTTCCTTGTCCCCAGTATCAACCTGGAATACTGTTTTGAGTCCATGACATAAACCAGAATAGAATCTAACTTCCTTGCTGCAGAGGCTGATACTATCTGCACCACCGGCATAAGCTTGTTTGACTTTCTAAAGCCACACCTACCCTTTTTTAAAAAACATTAAAAATAACTTTTTCATATTGAGAACTGCTATCAGTGGCATTCATTATTTCTAGCTTTATTGTCATTTGAAGCCTATGATTTACTGCTAATACCTGTATTTGTGACCTTACACAATGTTCTTGTCATTCTTGTTTTTTACCTTGTGCAGTTGGACTGCCGATAAAGGAAGGTCATCAAGTCTGTCGGTGATGGGTTATGGCATTACCATAGTTGGCATGAGCTGGGGAGCGAGCAAGTCTGATTAGATGTGCACCACTGCCAAAAATGCCAGCTGAACAGAGTTCAGATTACTGCTCTGAAATAGGTAATAGGCTCCTGACTGTAGAGTTGTGATTACTATAACACTCATATTGTGCTACCAAAATGCTTTAGTGTTAGGGACTTATGGAGAATATGTGCAGTTTACAGCACGTGTTCTAAGGCATTTCTGGTGCAGAGTCAGGCCACCACATTCACATTTAATTAAAAAAATTAAGGTTTGGAAACTAATTCCAAAATTGTTTCTCGCATCAAACTTGAAGATAAATCAAAGAGCTGGGCAATAGAATCTAGTCATGTAACTGATACCACTAGAGCTACTTGATGGGATTTGATTCGAAGCTTTATTCCACAAGGAATGAGAAATGTTTATCTCATTAGTTAGGAGCATGTATGACTCGTGTGTTTATTTACAGTCTCCCACTTGGTATTATAGTAATGGCTTTAGACCTGAGTAAGATGGCTGTATTATAAGGCAATATTCAGGTAAGTTGGGACTGCTTCACTTGAAGCCAGAAAACTCTCTATAGGCAATCTTGACAAATAGAGAGCAATAATAATTTTGTTTGATCCCCGCATGTGTTGGAAGGACAAGAGGTGGTCCTGTCCAAAATGTGGATTATCAATATTGAACAATAAGCTGTGGGAGATACAAGGAAGGATAGTTGATGGATAATGGTTGAATAGCAACAGCTCTTCACGATCTTGAGACACTATCTGTTGTCAAAACATCCTGAGGTGGGAACTTTCACAAATAATATTGTTCTGTTATTTGCCAGTCTGCTATGGATCAACCTTCCCCTCCCATTATCTTAACTTCTAGGTTAATTTTTGCATTCCCTATTACCTGTTCTTTTTAAAGCCAGAATTATTACTAAAGAATCAGGAATTATTACTTATCAAACATAGGCAGTTAATATAATCTTCCCCCAATTTTCCACGTGAGAGCTTGACCTACTGTTTGTTTGATTTACAGCAAATACAGCTAACTAAATAATCCTACCAGAACTATTTTACAAGCAACAGCCCCTGACAAAAGGTAGTATCAGTAAAAGGGAAGTATTTGTATGGAATACCATATTCTTGTTTTCTTTGGGGGAATATTGCAGTGCTGCTCATTTCCTGTAATAGTGCAGCATATAATAGTAACTGGGACAGTATTACCGGCCTTGCATAGGAATAGCTGCATGAAGATTGTACATAATCAATTATCCTTGTTTTTGATATTGCTAACATGTTTTTGTCTTCTCTACAAAAATATGAGTATAAGGATCACCTCAGTAATGACTGTTAGTGGACCTCAGTGCTCCCTGATGTTAGCCAATAGTTCCCAAAGAAACTTAGTGTGAATAGGCTTATTAACTGCTTCTAGTGAATCTTGGAGTGTAAGTTTGGAGTAAGCTGTACCAGTCAAAAATCTGTACAGATATATTTCTTTTAGACCCGAGAGTTACTGAAGAAAGATGCTATTAGCAATAAAACTATTTAACATTTCATCAAATAAATGCTGTGTGACACTGTATGCACAAATCACTATCTGTGACATTTTTAAAGACGTATAAAGTAGCAGTATGGGTATTATCTCTGAACCCTAATGATGACTGACTGCAAATATAAAGGATTTTGTTCCTTTAAATTTTATCAGGAACACTTCATTACTTTGGGAAGTACAAATTCATAGTACTAAGTTTAAGCAATAAATCTCTTAAGTTTTTTCCACATTTACATAACTTTCTTAAAAGACATCAGAATGATATTGATAATATTTCTTTAATACTAATTGAATGTTTAAATGATTTTATTTTGCAAAGGAATGCTTTCTTTTGCATTTAAGATTTAATTTTTTTTTTTTTGTAAGGCTAATACTACAGTACTTTGTAGTTTATGCTGCAACAAAATTTCCATACAAAGTCTGATTTTTCCATCTCTTGAATTTTAAAATCATAAAAACTATTCTTCTTTTTAGGTACTTGGATTTCTACCATATTTGAAATGACCTGAATAGTGGGTTCCTGTTTCAATCCTAAACATCAAAACACTTAGTAGACTTCTAAAAAAAGTCTTTCAATTTTTCCTTCTAAGAGGTGAGAAAGCAGGAAAAGAGGAGAGAAAAAACTTTGTATACCAATGTAGTTGAGATCCATTCACAGGATCAGAGAGCAGCTGATTGAAATCTAGTTTCAAACTCCACTAGGGATTAACTGTGAGAGACAGAACAATGCGCCTGCTGAGGGCAAGGATGAATTTTGGGGGGGCTTGCTTCTGTTACCTGGTAGAAAGGGTCCTCAGACAAAAACTTACGGCCAAAAAGGCTTTTCTGTGGAGAACTGATTATATACAATAATCAGTTGTATTGTAGAACCGATTATATACAATACAGCAACACATTAAATGTCATAATTAAAATACATCACACTCTGGATGAAAACAGTGGAGCATTTTGAATTTGAAAATTGAATGCACTAGTTTAGTTAATAATTAGACATGTCTTTGTTGGCCAATGAATACTGTATGCTTTGTAACTCCTGTATAGCTCCTAGTTTCTTAGCAGGCTTGGAGGATGTGGGGTGTGTTCTGGTAAAAGTATAGGCCATGAAAGCAGTGGAGAAAAAGCAAGGAGAATGCAGCAAAGGGAAGGAGACAGGTTTAAAAAAATGAGTGGAATGGTGGAGCAGTGAGAAACTAAGAAGGGAACCTGAGAAATGGGAAAGTAAAGGGGTATTCCAACACATCCGTGCTATAAAAAATGCAGGGCAAAACCTTCAAAGTGAAATTTTACATTTCAGAAGCTTGCTTTCTTCCCTTCCTTCCTTCCTTCCTTCCTTTGGTACTTAGGTTATAAACTTTTTAGAGCAGCTGGAGGAAATCAACCCTCTGTATGCTTGAACGACTCTCTGGGCAATACAAATGAGTCATCAATGAGTTTAGTGTGCAGCAGGAGAAAGATGATACTGGAACAAAATGTTCCGGTGCGTATTTGTGTAGCATCTAGCATAATGGGCTTCTGCTCCAGAGTGAGGCCTCTGGGCATTCCAGTGATGTAAATATTAACTAATAATAATAAAAGGACAAGCACTTTATTTGCATCCATGTTGCCATCTGTTGTGTAGACTGACTCAATATCAAGTACACGTTTAGCTTTGTTTGCTTTTCTCTAAGCAGTACACTTCATTTGCTGCAAAGAACCTGACAGTTTTAAAAGCTTCCAGTAATTTTTTAGCATTGAAAGACATTGTCAATGTTTTTTAAATCTCCTTGCTAATAAGCAGTAGCTGTAGACTGGAATTAGAAGTAACATATGGACACAGTTGCTGATTTTGCTGCAATTGAAAATATATGTAATGATAATCTTGGTCTTAATAGATATTCTTTCAAAAGAAGGTGCCAGGCTACTTACATGGCAAATAGAAATATTTTTCTTGGATCATGTACCATAACTAATGAAGATTTTGCTTCTTTTTCACAATATATTAATAAAGTACAATGCCCAATAATTACTAGTATGTTTGGAAGGACAGAAGAGACTATCAAGCTGGGTGTGGCTGTTGACTAGGCCATTGCCCTTCTCAAGGAACTGTGCAATGTTTCTTTAGTTCAGAAGGGTACACTGGCAATCTACTGTATGCAACATGAGACACAAGAATGCTCAACAAAACTTTTGAGCTGTGTAAGATCTTAAATATATAAAACCAAAAGCTGCTATGTCTAATTAAGGAAAAGAAGAAAAGATCAAAAACATCTGTGTCTTAAGTCTCTGCAACTTTCAGGAATTTCTTAAATAAATGTCCAGTTTATTTTGTGAATTGAACCACATCTCTTGTTTCAGGGGAAGGCAGAGATATTACTTGTTGTCACTGACAGCCCGAACTAGGGGAAATTTATGTGCAAATCTGGTGAGTGGTTTAACCTGAGCATATTGGCAAAGACATCAATGAAATTATGTATAGAAGCATCAGCACATTATTTATAATTTTTCTTTACACACAGACACACAAGTAAACAAGAATTCTGCTAAGTGATAAATTAATAAATAAGGTTGAATTTTGCCTGAAGTAAACAGAGACACAAAATAAAACATTGACAAAAACAAGACATCACAAATAAACTGTGATTTTATATTTGACAGTTGTAGCTTAATTTTAATTATTCATGGTAATACTTCAAAAACCACTAGCAGACACAGTGCCAATGTTTAAAAACCATAATAACCTACAATACTATAGGTCTGTTGGCCTGACATTTATCCTAAGAAAAAAAATTGCTGAACTGCTAATATGAGATGCAAATATTAAACAAAACAAAACAAAACAAAACCACCACCCAACTTAAATAGACTGATAATTAACACCAATCAACATAGATTTAGAGTTAATAGAGTCTGCCAAGCTAGTCTGTTACCTGCGTTTGGTGATTCTGGATGTTCAGTTGATAAAGGTAAGAGTGTAACATCATTTGTTTAGGGGTTTTTGTGAGGTATTTTTCTTGTTAGCACATGAGGTCTTTTAGTTAAGAGATTAGAAAGGGTAATTGTACTGATTTTGGCTGGGATAGAGTTAATTTTCTTCATAGCAGCCCATACAGTGCTGTGTTTTGGATTTGTGACCAAAACAGTGTTGATAACACAGCGATGTTTTAGCTATTGCTAAGCAGTGCTTACACACAGCATCAAGAACTTCTCTTTCTCACACTGCCCTACCAGTGAGTAGGGTGGGAAGTTGGGAGGGGACACAGCTGGCACAGCTGACCCCAACTGACCAAAGGGCTATTCCATACCATATGACTTCATGCTCAGCAAAATAAGCTGGGGGAATAAGAAGGAAGGGGGGACGTTCAGAGTGATGGTGCTTCTCTTCCCAAGTCACTGTTACATGTGATGGAGCCCTGCTTGCCTGGAGATGGCTGAACACCTGCCTGCCCATGGGAAGTAGTGAATGAATTCCTTGTTTTGCTTTGCTTGCACATGCAGCTTTGCTTCACTTACTAAACCATCTTTATCTCGACCCATGACTTTTCCTGCTTTTCCCCTTCCAATTCTCTTCCCCATCCCACTGGGTGGGAGTGAGCCAGTGGTTGTGTGGGGCTTAGCTGGGGTTAAACCACAACATATAACATGTTATACATTAAATGTAACAAAAATCTGTTAGGACGTAGAAAGTGATTTTAAGGAATGATTTTAAGTAATGAATCACCATCATAAAGACACAGTGTTACTACTGCTCATCAACCACTGATTCTGTTTTTGAACACTTGAAATGGTTTTCTCAAAGACAGTGTCTGGGGATGGTGAGAGAGATGGTTCTCTTCGAGGGTCCATTATAAAAAAGGCTATATGAATGGGACTGAACCTAGTCCTGGTGCTGTCCTCATTCCTCCAAAAGTATCAGCTAGATTTACACTCTCAAATACTTGCGTTTGTCCTCAGGTTACACTCAAGGCATTCAGCACATACTACAAAATGTTTCATGGTATAAAATCACCATTCTCACTGGCTGCAAAACAGTCCTCACACTACCTCAGACACTTGACCTGATTTTTTCTCTAAGTAGTCATGATGGTTATGCCTTCGGGTCAGAGGGATACCATAGACTGTGAATGTAGCCAATCTGCTCTATAAGGGGCTAGATTTAAACAATCTTGGCATTAGTCAGCCCATAAAACATGGCTTGGGGAACAGAGATCTGCCCTTGACTACCTTATGTGTAGATATGGTCTTGGATTTTTGCACCCATCTATTTCACATTACTATTATAATATGGTATAAAACATTGTGGAATTTGGATAATGAGGTGGGATTCCTGTGCACAAAGAACCGTTAAAACTGCCCTTGCTATCTCTTGTGCGACCCGGGGGAGTGGAGACTCGCCTGGCCAACGCAGGGTGCAGATAAGGAGGGGGCCCTGTGGAGGCAGGACAGCCCTGCTTGTGGTCAGCAAAGACAGTAAAATAACAGGAATCTGAAGGGTCTTTTGTTTCTTCGAAAGGCTTCATGTCCGATAACTGACCTTTGCCTCATTACTGGTGAAATGCATATTACAACTCACAACCCTGCATATGCTAATGAAGATTATTGACATCATGCTAAACTTATATGACTATAGCACTCGTCTCTCCACCCAAACCATGCTACACGTCACATAATGGGGGGGGGGGGCGGACCTCGTAGTTTTGGGGATAAAAGATAGAGAAAATGATTGTTAAGGTGGGAGAGAAGAACCTCGATACCTGACGGACCAGTCAACGGGCTGTGTTCTCTTCCTCCACCCCAGGCAGGGACGCCTCTCTGGGTAAGCGCTGCGCCTCTCACCCTGTGGGTGAAAGTTATCCCCGGGTTGTTGTATTACTATCAAGTTTGCTAGCAATATTAACCTTAATTAGTAGAACTATTGTAGTTAGTGAATATATCAACGGCAATCTCGAATCTGTTTCTGTCACTTTCAATAAAATAACTAATTTCGATTTTGTGCATCTGCTCAGTGCAAGTCTTTTTGCTGGGGCTCTAATAAATGAATCAGTGAAAGTCCTGGGACTCTGACAGACATATTTCGAAACTGCATTCCTTTTAACGCGACAAACATGACTGATAAAAACTGGAAAATTTTAAATAGTGGAAAGAATTATATGTTGCTAGAAAGTTATATGGATGCTTTTAAACTAGAAACAAGCAAAGAAACTTGTGTTTTAGTATGTCCGAACATGTGGTCACACACTGAATAAACTGGAAGATAAGAAATTATATTCCAGGGCTATGTGACTAGGGAAAAATAAATTCAGTTATCAGAGGGTTCATCAGCTGTATGTAAACTCCCATTAAGACACTGGAACCAAAAGAACTGATGTGAATATTGCACATACAAGCAGGACAATACTGAGTTGGTGTTGGGACTGCACTCTGCATTCAGCAATGGTGGAGTAGCTAGTACAGTGCAGTCTCTTCCTAGTCTCCACGTTTCAGAGGATAGATGATCACAGTGGCCACTACTTGCTTTATAAAATAACATTTTCTAAAATATTGTAAAAGTAAAAAGATCTTAGTAATATTCTGTAAGTGAAATCACTGTGGCAGCTGGCTGTTAGAAAATTAGAAATGGGTGGAAATGGCTGTATTTTGTGTGCAATCTCTGTTATGAATGGTATAGCAGAATTAGACACATTAGAAGGGTTTCTATTGCTATGTATACTTCATTCCTGAATGGCAAATTACTTTTGAGTCATGTGTCTAAATTAATCTGTTACATGTTTCCCCTTCTACATGGTCAGAAATTCTTCCCAAATCATTGGCCAAGTAGGTGCTTTCTAAGACAGCTTCTCATTACTTTCTTATCTAAGATTGACCCACGTAAAGCCAGGGTAGATTTATTGTACTGTAGGGGACAGAATAGGTGAATTAATGGACATTCCACACCATTAATTTCTATGGGGAATGTCCAAAAATTATTCATGAGGTCATCTAAATTAAAGCCCTTCCTATTAAACTCACTTGGAATCTTTTTTACTTGCTTTCATTCTGCTGATGTCTAAAGGACTGTAAAGTGGTGCAATCATTATGCCAAGAGGCAAGAAGAAGGTATAAGTTAAAAGTAAGTTGGGAGCCTGTCTGACCTGTATTGTCTTCAGGGTCCTTGGTGTGTAAACTCATGCAAATCAACTTTCTCCTCTCTACTTTAAAGGAAATTCACAACTGTGTATCAGAACAAGGCTTAAACTGGCATAACTTTCCAACATATCACATATAAGTCATTTCATAGGTTCATACCTTCTACGGCCAGAAAATATCATCTTAATCATCTTGCCAGATTTAACACAGGCCATGGGACTATTTGAACTAATTTTTAATTCAGCTGCAATAGATATAACTGAAGGAATAAAGTGACAGTAATTTTTTATGATTTTCAGCCCCTTCCACACTTTCACAATGAAAATACGAAGTCCAGAATTAAACTCTCTGACAATATAGCTTTCTTCCCTTAGCTAGCTTTCCTGAATTTGCAAGTTTCTGTAAGCTATATGTGCTGAAAAGTACTTAACTGGAACATAGATTGTAAGAGAAAAGTATACAATTATATTCTAAAATTCCTACTCAGAAAAGAAAGTATCGAACATAAAGCATGGGAAAAATTAATAATTAAACCAGCACTGATTTCCACAGTACCAGCAGAACCTAAGAACAGGTCAGTAAGACCAGATGTAAGAGAATTTCATGTATCTTCACATGCCTTTTTAAAGCTTGACCTATAATTAACAAATACAGCCTCTTGAATTTTGCTGGTGAAAGATGGAAAACTGCTTTTCTTATGTTGCAGGATTTTTTCTTCTTTTTCTGTTCATGACCAAAACAATTCTGGGATGAATGAAAGGAGGAAAGTTAGCTCAATGGTAAAAGGGTATACTTTGCTTTCTACTGTTCTTTTGCATTGCTATTGGTATGAATCTTACCCACTGACTACGTGTATGATTGTGTTTTGGTGGAGCATAATTCATTAAATGAGTTATTTTGCCAGAATTACAAGTGTTCTGGGAACTCTGTTTCTTTAAACACAGAGAAAAGGGAGAAGAGCTGGAATCATGTTCACACCTCCAGCCAGAGCAGTTAGCACTGAAAAGCATGACCTATAGTCCAGACTTCGGAATGGTGGATTTTATATTTGTTTGTTGCCAAGGTAGCCTATTCTGATGCTACATCTTGACAGCAATTGTTTAAGATGAACAAGGGGCACAGAGCATCTGTTGTTTATAAAACACAGTAACTGCAATAGAGAATGACTTTGGGGACAGCATGAGAAGCAGAGTAACATCCCCTCACTACAGAGATAGTGGAAGATGGGACCTTGCTTCAGAGTAGGTATTCAACAGGATAATACTGAAGATGATACTTTGGGAAAAGAGTACAGAATATAGCTATGAATCAGACAAAAGACAGACCCAAAACAAATGCAACACCTGCAGTGTTTGACTTGTGAATAAGAATATGTTATGAAAAAGATGTGTTCTAGAGAAAGTTCACACTTTTCTTTCTCATTGTAGCTACCACAGGGTACGGCTAGATGTGTGATAAGAAAAAAAAGAGATGGTCTATTGGGTCAAGTTATTTGTTTGGATATCCCACTTGATTAGCATAGGTGCTGATGATTGTAATTTGAGTAAATCTCAAATGAACAAAAAGTTTAGTGAAACAAGGGTAAATACAGCATACTGTAGACTTGAATTTCTGTTGTGATCTCAGTCCTGCCTCAACACTGTAGACCTGTCCAAAAATTGCTCGGCTATGTCTGATCCTGCTTGGTCTCTCCAGACCTGATCCTGACCCTGGCATGCTGATGACTTCCCAGCTTGACCTTGGATGTTCCCCATCCCTACAGACTTGTCTGGGGATCTGGACTCTTGGTTGATCCTGTTTATCACCACAGACCTGTTCTGCTAGTCTAAAAACAGGCATTTCCAATTTTCAAACACAGAATCACATAGAGAATCACTAAGGTTGGAAAAGACCTGTAAGATCATCAAGTCCAACCATCAACCAACACCACCATGCCCATTAAACCGTGTCCCACAATGCCTCATCCACACGTTCCTTGAGCACCTCCAGTGATGGTGACTCCACCACCTCCTTGGGCAGCCTGTTCCAGTGTTTCACCACTCTCTCAGTAAAGAATTTTTTCCCAATATCCAGCCTAAAACTCTCCTGGCACAACTTGAGGCCATTTCCTCCTGTCCTGTTGCAAGTCACTTGGGAGAAGCGACCAACACCCACCTGTCTGCAACCTCCTTTCAGGTAGATGTAGAGAGAGCGATGAGGTCTCCCCTCAGCCTCCTCTTCTGCAGATTGAACAACCCCAGTTCCCTCAGCCGCTCCTCAGAAGACTTGTGCTCCAGACCCCTCACCAGCTTCATCGCCCTTCTCTGGACACGCTCCAGCACCTCTATGTCCTTCTTGTAGTGAGGGGCCCAAAACTGAACACAGGATTCGAGGTGCGGCCTCATCAGCGCCGAGTACAGGGGCACAATCACCTCCCTACTCCTGCTGGCCACACTATTTCTGATCCAGGCCAGGATGCTGTTGGCCTTCTTGGCCACCTGGGCACACTGCTGGCTCATCTTCAGCCGGCTGTCAATCAACACCCCCAGGTCCTTTTCTGCAGGACAGCTTTCCAGCCACTCGTCCCCAAGCCTGTAGCGTTGCCTGGGGTTGTTGTGACCCAAGTGCAGGACCCGGCTCTTGGCCTTGTTGAACCTCATACAATTGGCCTCAGCCCATCGATCCAGCCTGTCCAGATCCCTCTGCAGAGCCTTCCTACCCTCGAGCAGATCAACACCCCCGCCCAACTTGCTGTCATCTGCAAACTTGCTGAGGGAGCACTCAATCCCCTCCTCCAGATCATCGATAAATATATCTTGAACAAGACCAGACCCAAAACTGAAACCAGGGGGGGCTCCACTTGTGACCAGCCACCAACTGCATTTGACTCCATTCACCACGACTCTCTGGGCTCGGCCATCCAGCCAGTTTTTTACCCAGAGAAGAGTGCACCTGTCTAAGCCACGAGCTGCCAGCTTCTCCAGGAGAATACTGTGGGAGACAGTGTCAAAGGCTTTACTAAAGTCCAGGTAGACAACATCGACAGCCTTTCCCTCATCCACTCGGCGGGTGACCTGGTCATAGAAGGAGAGCACGTTGGTCAAGCAGGACCTGCCTTTCATGAACCTGTGGTCGCTGGGCCTGATCCCTTGGTTGTCCTGCACATGCCCCTTGAGCGCCCTCAAGATGAACCTGTCCATAATGTTCCCCGGCACCGAGGTCAGGCTGACAGGCCTGTATTTCCCCGGATACTCCTTCCAGCCCTTCTTGTAGATGGGCATCACGTTGGCAAGCCTCAAGTC
Source organism: Gavia stellata (assembly GCF_030936135.1). Taxonomy (NCBI): domain Eukaryota; kingdom Metazoa; phylum Chordata; class Aves; order Gaviiformes; family Gaviidae; genus Gavia; species Gavia stellata. The sequence continues at coordinate 42,079,225 of NC_082594.1, forward strand.
ATCAGGGACCTCTCCTGTTAACCAGGACTGTTGATAAGATTGCATGATAAGAGCAAAAAGATGTTGAGAATTCTGCTGCAGTGATAACCTGCCTGCAAATCTCTCAAGAAGTGATATTGAAGTGATAAGGATAAAGTAAAAGGCAAAAAAGGAAAGGAGAACCAAGTCTTAGCAACTTTAAAGTTGTGAATTGTCACGAAGGATGAGGAAAAGGCTGAGGTAGTTAATGCCTTCTTTGCCTCAGTCTTTGCCTCAGCCACACCAGGTATCCTCAGGGAATCCAGCTCCATGAGCTGGATGACAGGGATGGAGCGCAAAATAGGCTCCCCATGATCCAGGAGGAAGCAGTTAACGACCTGCTATGCCACCTGGACACTCATAAGTCTATGGGGACTGATGGCATCCACCCAAGGGTGCTGAGGGAGCTGGCGGAGGAGCTTGCCAAGCCGCTCTCCATCATTTATCAACAGTCCTGGTTAACAGGGGAGGTCCCGGACGACTGGAGGCTTGCCAACAGGACACCCATCTACAAGAAGGGCCGGAAGGAGGATCCGGGGAAATACAGGCCTGTTAGCCTGACCTCGGTGCCGGGGAAGGTTATGGAGAGGCTCATCTTGAGGGTGCTCACGGGACAAGTGCAGGATAACCAAGGGATCAGGCCCAGCCAGCACGGGTTCATGAAAGGCAGGTCCTGCTTGACCAACCTGATCTCCTTCTATGACCAGGTGACCTGCCTAGTGGATGAGGGGAAGGCTGTCGATGTTGTCTACCTGGACTTTAGTAAAGCCTTTGACACTGTTCCCCACAGTATTCTCCTGGAGAAGCTGGCGGCTCGTGGTTTAGACAGGTACACTCTTCGCTGGGTAAAAAACTTGCTGGATGGCCGAGCCCAGAGAATTGTGGTGAATGGGGTGAAATCCAGCTGGTGGCCGGTCACAAGCGGAGTCCCCCAGGGCTCAGTTTTGGGACCGGTCTTCTTTAATGTCTTTATTGATGATCTGCATGAGGGGATAGAGTGCACCCTCAGCAAGTTTGCAGATGACACCAAGTTGGGAGGGAGTGTTGATCTGCTTGAGGGTCGGAAGGCTCTGCAGAGGGACCTGGACAGGCTGGATCGATGGGCTGAGGCCAACCGGAAGAAGTTCAATAAGGCCAAGTGCCGGATTCTACACTTGGGTCACAACAACCCCAGGCAACGCTACAGGCTTGGGGACGAGTGGCTGGAAAGCTGCCCTGCAGAAAAGGACCTGGGGGTGTTGATTGACAGCCAGCTGAAGATGAGCCAGCTGTGTGCCCAGGTGGCCAAGAAGGCCAATGGCATCCTGGCCTGTATCAGAAATGGTGTGGCCAGCAGGACCAGGGAGGTGATCATGCCTCTGTACTCGCCTCTGGTGAGGCTGCACCTCGAATCCTGTGTTCAGTTTTGGGCCCCTCACTACAAGAAGGACATAGAGGTGTTGGAGCGTGTCCAGAGAAGGGCGACGAAGCTGGTGAGGGGTCTGGAACACAAGTCTTATTAGGAGCGGCTGAGGGAGCTGGGGTTGTTTAGCCTGGAGAAGAGGAGGCTGAGGGGAGACCTTATCGCTCTCTACAACTACCTGAAAGGAGGTTGCAGAGAGGTGGGTGTTGGTCTCTTCTCCCAAGTGACTAGTGACAGGACAGGAGGAAATGGCCTCAAGTTGCACCAGGGGAGGTTCAGGCTAGATATTAGGAAAAAGTTCTTTACTGAGAGAGTAGTGAAACATTGGAATAGGCTGCCCAGGGAGGTGGTAGAGTCACCCTCCCTGGAGGTATTCAAGGAGCGTGTGGATGTGGCCTTGTGGCATGTGGCTTGATGGGCATGGTGGTGTGTGGTGTTGGGTGGGTTGGTTTTTGGTGTGTTGTTGTTTTTTTGGTTTTGGGGTTTTTTTTTTTTTAGGTTGGACTTGATGATCTTACAGGTCTTTTCCAACCTTAGTGATTCTGTGATTCTGTGATTCTGTGAATATAGCTACAAAGGAAACTGAGCAACAGTTAGAGTCTTTGTCAGGGTATCAGGTGGCAGCAGTAACTGCCTTCTGTCTCCACGATGGCTTTCAATGAATGACCTGACTCAATCTCTCAGCCTTTTACTAACCTTGTGTCCATCAGCTGCAGAAATCCATATCTAGCTTTACAGTGAATTTGGCATTTTGGCTGAAATAAACTTTGGGTCCTCTTTACAGATGATATTAAAGAAAAATAATGCCACAGGCATCAGAATTACAAAAAGGGGGGGGTCATGCATGAGCTGTTTCTCCTTTATGGTCAAGCACAGTAGTAACAGCTGGAGGAATTAAACCTTGTGTATGCTTGAATGAGTCCATGCGCAATATAAATGAGTGATCAATGAGTTGAGCATGCTGCAAAAGAGCAATAGGATTGAAAAGCAGTAGGTACTAGTAAACACTGTAACATCTCAGTAGTCTTCTATGGAAAGCCTCGTTACCATCATGAAATACTGCAAGGAGCACAGAACAGGTAAACAGCTTTAATATCTGTTTTGATCATTCCTGCTGAACTAGCTTTTAGAGAAAGAATATGCAACATGTAGTAAAGCACTTTGAAATGACAGGGGACAGAGCTTATGAGAGCTCTGCCAAAGGGCTGTCACATTTGCTAGTAAAAAAAAGGCCAGATTACACTTCTAAAACTACTGTTCCAAGGACTCCTGGCCAACGGGTAAGGCTGACCTCTATGCTGCTATAAATAGCTTTTCACAGATAAGGTCGCTCAGTGTTTAACTGAGTGCTTTAGAGAAAGAAAGGGAAACTAAAGAGACATCAGAACTTATCCTAGAGCTTAAAGAGTACCCAGAAGAAACTGGTTTATGAGAGAAATTAATACCAGACCAGTTTCTTTTAATATTGGCATGATTTTGCTTTGGGGTTGTTGGGGGGGGGGGGGGGGGAGAATTGGTTAATCTTTTTTTTGTTGGTTTGGTTTCCCATTCTGGGAGACTACCTTAACGAACAGAATATAGCTATTAAATGTCTTCTAGTTGTACTCACAATTTTTGCAGGCATTCTAGTGAAACCCTGCTATTAGAAATATGTTTACTGCTCACATAGCAAACATTTGAGAGAGTAAATTATGAAGTTTTAATCTAAGATATTTACACCAGATACCTGATTTCACTTGCATTTATCCATTCATTGAACAAAATTTGTATGTCAAGAAAAATAATATTGTATTTGCATAAACAGTTCAAATGAACAATTTAAAATCCATGTTATTGAGAGAAAATATGTGGTGAATAGTCACAGGTAATGAATATAGTTGAGAAAGTATTAAGTTACTTGTGGGCACTTGACACACAGAAAAAAGGCTAAATGTTGTTAAATTATTCACTGTGAATCATTTGCTCTTCTACATTCCTCCAAGTCACTCTTATTTTGATCTGATCATATGGTGCCAACAGAGGCTACAGTGCCAAAGTAGTGTGTCATCCTTAAAAAAGAAGGGGTTTTTGTTATTATTGTCTCATTTTAGTGATAAACATAGAGGTAGCAGGGATGTCTACTGACAAACAGGAATTTTGCATTGTTCAGGGCACTGTCAGTAACAAGAGGCTATCTCTATTTAGCAATAATATGTAGAGACTGTACTTCATAAAAAAAAGAGCAAAAGATCTTTTTAATTTTGAAGGTCATCTTCTACCTAAATGCTTAATAGATGGGTGAAGAGAGAAGGTTTGAATATACGGTGACAAGGTAGGGAGAGAAAATACAGTTACTATATCATGAAACTTCGCAAGGTACAAAAAAAAAAGAAGAAAAAAAATCCAGAAAGGTCTTGTATGTTGGTATAGAACATTATAAGTTATAATAATCACTATTTCCTTGAATTCCTATTCCCCTCTAAAGTTTAGTACCTGCCCTGGTGGGATTAAACTTTGCCTCCATATCATTATGGAAAAGAAATCACTCAGTATTAATTAAGACTAAATTCAAAAGAAAAGGATACATGTTGAAAGGATAATTAGCTATTACCTATCCCAGGTACATTTTCCCCAGATACACAGGGGAATATGTACTCCTAAACTTCTCTTAGCTTGAATACGTTTCCTCACTGCCTGCTGTGAGTACATCTCTGGTGTTAATCAGTTTCAGTTCTAAATTCCCTCCAGTGTGCAGGTCCCCTGCCGCTCCAGATTGCATGAACGGTAATTCATGCTGAAGCTCACAATGCATCAAGCAGCTAACCTCCAAACATATCCAGAAAATTTTTTTAAAAGATGTGGTAGACAAGAGTGAAGCAGGTTTGTTTCCTCCCTTCGATATTATCCCAACCTCATGCATGCTCTAACTACACAACCCTAGGCATGCAATACACAGCCTCACTTTCATGCCGTAAAAAGATTACTTTGGTGAGCTGCAGCAGAGCCCTCAGATTATTCACTTTGTCCTGGAGAGAAAGAAAAAAAAAAAAAATAGATCATTACACCTTGCCTACATGAGTCTCAGAAAAGATCCAGCCCTGATTTCTATGTATTGTGGATATAGCCAGTCTGCTTTAGTGAACTAGTGCTCAGCAGTGTGGAGCACTATTCTCTACCTCTTGGTCTGTAGGCAAAGAGCAATCCCTGGGGTGGGTGATTTAGCAGTGTAGATACAACCTCTGGCATCCTTTCAGGGACATGTCCCTCTCTCTGTTACTGCTTCTCATAAGCAGGATGCAACATTGCTTGGTCTCATTGCTCCTGCTCAGCCTCTACTGTCTTTTAAACACCTTTTCCCACAAAAACATAACATTACATTCTGGATTTACAGTCAATCTTCAGAGACACATATAAATGTGTCATGGTCTGCTACTGGAAGACCAGATCACTTAAAAGAATAAATACTTGTACATGCTTCTCTGTTTTTGTTTTATCATGGCTGGTGAGCATCCTTAGGTTTTGGGAAAAAGCTTGTAAAAGAGCCCAAAACCCTTCTTTGTGTTTCTTCTGGCATACAATATTTCCTCCGGGTGATGAAATATCCTTGCATTTCTGCAGCTGACTTTCTCCTTTCAGTCTCTCTCACTCCAGTCATACAAGACTGTATGTGAACTGACTAACTCAGGAGAGATTCTCATGTACATAATGGAAAGAGACCTGAATGACCTTGTAACACTGATGAAAGTTAAATTGATGGCTAGAGAAAGCTCTTGTGCTCTTCATCAGGTCCCTGTCCTATGGATAACTGGTGGACAAGGACTATGAGGTTTATTATGGCGTGCACCCATCCTGGAGAGGAGTCTCAGCAAACCTTTCTGTTATAATTGTGAACCAACTTTTTCAGATACTTCTCAGACAAGATACCAAAGCCTTTACAGGGTAATCTGTTACCAAGTAATGATATCTTTCACAGTCAAACTTAAAAGAAAAATATTCTGGGTTGCATGCATCTATTTGTTGAACATTATCCCATTTAAATCATCAAAGTTTAATGACTCTTGTTGTCTGCTCTGTGATAAAAGCAAGAATTTCTCATAACACCACCTGTGGGGTTTAGCTCAATGCTGAGCTGAAAGTCAGCAGAAAAGACATGCAAGGCCCAGGTTCAAAGTGATGGTTGCAACCTGACACTTAGTACTAGCACTATGTACTAGCACTGAATATGAAACATAGCCCACAAACTGTAAATAGACTGACTTCTTAACATCGTCGTATATTCACTGGTAAAGCTATTTAATGTGCACGTAATGCTTTCTGTTGGAGCATATATGCTTTTATTTTGAAAATTGGCTGTATAAAATTAACTTCTGAAACTCAGGAATGGGTCACTCACTTCTGAACACTTTGAATTCTCTGAACATTTGTAGATGGATTTTTTTCTTTATAATTCTTATAAAAAATCTGTAACTAGCTATTATGTTCTAGTATTTGAAGTTTGGGGTTCAATCTGTCACCTGTTGAAGTAGGCAAGTATGTCTACGGTAACAAAAGGTATCTCATTAAGGAGATTAAATGAAAAATTAGAATAACCTTTAAAGCAAGAAAGACAAGTTTAACATCTTCCTTTCCCTCTGCTCCCCTTGACTATAATTCACGCTAATTTCCTTAAGGTACCAGTCAATATTTCATGAGAAGTGCCTTGACAGAGAGAAAGTTATCATGTATCAGGTAGCCTTCGTATTCTTGCTGTGGCACTTCCTTTTCACCCACTCTCTGCTATGTATGGCTCAATTATAATTTCTGAGACTAAACTGTATCAGGAGATGGCAAACTAAAAACAACTTTCATTTGTAATTTCTGTAAGACAAAATGTCTTCTGAAAACTGTAAGTGGAAGTGTGTGCTGCTGAGAAGATTTGCCCTCTATTTAAAGAGCATGGCAAGTGTCCTCTCAGGAGCTAGGTCAGACAATCACTCGAATAAATGGAAATGTTATTTTTTATTTAACCAATTACATGTTCAGAGTTCAGCAATGAAATGCAGAGCAGCACGGTTCTGTGTCTGTAAAAATGCTTTTTAATCACCACCAATAGCCAGCTATCTCCTCGTCCTTCTTCAGACATGGAATTTCACATTCCTCAGTATCAGTGCCAGATTCTCTTCTCAGATTCAGCTCTAGTTCAAGCACTTCATCAAAGCTTCAACCCTTTGAATTTACAGTTTTCTTCAGAAGCATGGTGCAGGTGCAATGATAGGACTGAAAACTTGGACAAAGCTATTTTCTGAGTATTAGAGACAAAATGTATAAACTTTAGAAATCATCTTACATGCTATCATCTGGAGGTCAAGTAGTAGGGTCATAGGATGGAAAAAGACCTGGAAATAATCCAGTTCAAACCCTATGAATTGTAGTTGATTCTCCCATACAGAGTCTATAGAACATCTACTTTATATGACCTTGTATATCACAGACCACATAGCACTTTCTAGCATCCTGTTACGAAGTGAAATTTTACAGTAAAAGATCAAAACTCTCAACCATACAGTACTTCAGAAAGAAAGCAGAATCTCTATCTGTGTCCAAGATTCCTGCAGTCAGAAGAAATTTGAGAGGCAGAATTTTCACCATGGGCTTTTACCCACATATAACCCGCATGTAGCACTTCCATTACACAAGCTCGTCAGCTTACACTTTTCTTAAAGTGGCTTGTTATTTAGATGCTATACCAGGAAAGCACTTCCTTTGGATAGGGAAAGAAGTCCCCTTCATAGGAAAAATGCTTAATGCCTTCCAGATGTGTAAGAAAAGTGAAAAACGATAGCTCATTTGAGTCAGGGTTTACGGCCTAGTGAGATTATTAGTTCTCTGAATGAAGAGTTGTCTGCCCTGCATTTCTTCAGTTTCATTTAATGTACAGACAAAAAAAAAACATAGACTAAAATGAAATGTATTAGGCTGCTCATGCCAAATAGCAAAAGGAGAGGGATTTAATAATCTTTTTAATGTCTATCAAATATACGCTATTTTAAAGAATCACGGTTTCTTGTGCTGTATTTACTATTGTCCTATCTGATATTCAGTGCCAGTTGATTTGTTTGCAGGAGAGGATTTTAAAGCAAAAGTAGAGCTAATTTGCTGCATCAGCTTAACAAATAAAATCTGTGCGCTGTGGATAGCAATCATTAAAATGATCTGTCATTAAAAATCGATCTGAGATGGGTTGTCTTTGTTAGTCTTTTCATAGGAGATAGTAATTAGAATTGCTTGAAGAACGATGAGTGATACTATGGAACGAAATATGCCATAGTGATTTAGGAAACCATTGAAGAACACAGGGGCAATTGTTTTTTCTATTTTTCACACTTGTATGCAGTGCATCCCCTTAACTGAAAATATGATTGCCATGAGCTGATTACCAAGGAAGCTTACATATCACTCACTTGGTGTATAAATGACTAAACTACAAGAGTCAAAAGTTTATTGAATTAGAAGGGTAATTGTAAACAGGACTTCAAATCTCTGCACAAAGTTCTTCCATGGCACAAGGAACTTGCAGACTGAATCAGCTGGTTAGTACTGATTGCTCCAGCAGTCGATTAAGTGTAGACACTTCATAGAATCACAGAATCACACAGAATCACTATGGTTGGAAATCACCTGTAAGATCATCAAGTCCAACCATCATCAACCAACGCCACCATGCCCATTAAACCATGTCCCACAATACCTCGTCCACACGTTCCTTGAACACCTCCACTGAGAGTGACTCTACCATCTCCCTGGGCAGCTTATTCCACTGCTTCACCACTCTCTCAGAAAAGGAATTTTTCCTAATATCCAGCCTAAACCTCCCCTGGCGCAACTTGAGGCCATTTCCTCTTGTCCTGTCGCTAGTCACTTGGGAGAAGAGACCAGCACACACCTCTCTGTAACCCCCTTTCAGGTAATTGTAGAGAGCGAGAACGTCTCCCCTCAGCCTCCTCTTCTCCAGACTGAACAACCCCAGTTCCCTCAGCCACTCCTCATAAGACTTGTGCTTCAGACCCCTCACCAGCTTCATCGCCCTTCTCTGGACACCCTCCAGCACCTCAGTGTCCTTCTTGTAGTGAGGGGCCCAAAACTGAACACAGGATTTGAGGTGCAGCATCACCAGCGCCGAGTACAGGGGCACGATCACTTCCCTACTCCTGCTGGCCACACTGTTTCTCATACAAGCCAGGATACCATTGGTCTTTTTGGCCTCCTGGGCACACTGCTGGCTCATCTTCAGCTGGCTGTCAACCAACACCTCCAGGTCCTTTTCTGCAGGGCAGCTTTCCAGCCACTCGTCCCCAAGCCTGTAGCGTGCAGGACCCGGCACTTGGCCTTGTTGAACCTCATACAATTGGCGTCGGCCCATCCATCCAGCCTGTCCAGATCCCTCTGCAGAGCCTTCCTACCCTCGAGCAGATCAACACTCCCGCCCAACTTGGTGTCATCTGCAAACTTGCTGAGGGTGCACTCGATCCCCTCATGCAGATCATCGATAAATATATCTTGAACAAGACCAGACCCAAAACTGAGCCCTGGGGACTCCACTTTTGACCGGCTGCCAACTGAATTTGACTCCATTCACCACGGCTCTCTGGGCTCGGCCGTCCAGCCAGTTTTTTACCCAGAGAAGAGTGCACCTGTCTAAGCCACGAGCCACCAGCTTCTCCAGGAGAATACTGTGGGAGACAGTGTCGAAGGCTTTGCTGAAGTCCAGGTACACATCAACAGCCTTTCCCTCATCCACTCGGCGGGTGACCTGGTCATAGAAGGAGAGCACGTTGGTCAAGCAGGACCTGCCTTTCATGAACCTGTGGTGGCTGGGCCTGATCCCTTGGTTGTCCTGCACGTGTCCCGTGAGCGCCCTCAAGATGAACCTCTCCATAATCTTCCCCGGCACCGAGGTCAGGCTGACAGGCCTGTATTTCCCTGGATACTCCTTCCAGCCCTTCTTGTAGATGGGCGTCACGTTGGCAAGCCTCCAGTCATCTGGGACCTCCCCTGTTAACCAGGACTGTTGATAAATGATGAAGAGTGTCTTGGCAAGCTCCTCCACCAGCTCCCTCAGCACCCTTGGGTGGATGCCATCAGGCCCCGTAGACTTGTGAATGTCCAGGTGGCATAGCAGGTCGTTAACTGCTTATAACTATATTCAAATATTGATACAGCATCACTTGCACATGAAGAGGAAGAGTAAATTCGTAGAATTTGCTCAAAGCACCTCAGACTTCCCAAAAACCTGTAATTACAGGAGCCTTTCTAGACCTCAAGATTTGTATCTTCACAAGAAAAATAACATCTTAAATTGTTTTAAGGACTCCTTGCATATGATGCATAAAATAATATCAGTTCTGGTTAGAACACAACTATAAATACAGGGGAGAACTGCGAACTTATCCATGTAAAACTGGATTCATGCATTAGAGCTATTAGATTTTTCATGGCTTTTTCAAACATTAGAACTCTCATTAAAGTATCCTTGACTTAATTCTGTTTAAAAAAAAAAAGTTGCAATTGACACTCTAATGCTGCCTTACTTAATCTTCATGTATAATTTATTCATCATACACTGCCATTGCTAAATCATTTAAGAATAAATTTTCATTGTAAGAGGAGCTTCACTGTAGTTAGATCATTATGTATTTCCAAGAAAATATATTACTCTAGAGAGAAGAAAATATTTTTAGCTTTCTTCAATTTTTTTCCAGTGATCTCTTTTTATCTCTCCTGTGTTTATCCTTCATCTTTAAAGCTCTCATTCAGAAAAAGCTTGGCAATTGCTAAGTTTACTATATACTTAAAGTCGATGAGACTGAAAAACTTGTTTTTAGAATATGGTTAATTATTTTGCTAGATAGTGAATATTTTCACAACTTAAGGACCCAAGAGAACTGTCTATGCTTGCTCTCCTTGGTGTAAAAGTCACTCATTATACCTTTATTATTTCTCTGTTACACTATAACTGTACTGCAACTGCAATGTAGGTTGCAGACCTATACTAACTGTTTTCCAGGCAATGCAATTTAAAAAAAAAAAAAAATCACATGGCTAGCAAACCCACCTGTTAAGCTTATGTTTACAAAATAATAGAATCATAGAATGGTTTGGGTTGGAAGGGACCTTAAAGATCATCTAGTTCCTACCCCCCTGCCATGGGCAGGGACACCTTCCACTAGACCAGGCTGCTCAAAGCTCCGTCCAACCTGTCCTTGAACACATCCATGGATGGGGCATCCACAACTTCTCTGGGCAGCCTATTCCAGTGCCTCACCACCCTCATGGTGAAGAATTTCTTCCTAATATCGAATCTAAGTCTGCCCTTTTTCAGTTTAAAGCCATTACCCCTTGTCCTATCACTACCTGCCCTTGTAAAATGTCCCTCTCCAGCTTTCTTGTAGGCCCCCTTCAGGTACTGGAAGGCTGCTATCAGGTCTCCCTGGAGCCTTCTCTTCTCCACGCTGAACAACTCCAGCTCTCTCAGCCTGTCCTCATAGGAGAGGTGCTCTGGCCCTCTGATCATCTTCGTGGCCCTCCTCTGGACTGGGTCCAATAGGTCCATGTCCTTCTTATGCTGGGGGCCCCAGAGCTGGATGCAGTACTCAAGTCTGTGCATGTGGATGGCAATACTCTTACCTAATCTAAGTCACCAAGGAAGTTGTGTATTTAGTTTAAGCTTGACAGCTTGGTGGAATTCAGTTCCCAAAACATTTAATCTAGTGTCATTTTAAATATCTTGGTATACCTGGTGTCGCTTTCAGCAACAGTTCCAAAGGCGTCTCCAAAGGGGTCTCTTTTTCTCATGTTTGCCAAGCCCATCTTGATATCTCAGGTATCCTAGAACACTTGAAACAGAGCAGAATTACTATTTTGAGGCAACTGAACTTCATCTTTGACTCTTCAGCGGGGGTTTATTATTACCTTCTGGAGGTGCTCTCTTTTTTCATAGGATGAATAGAGTTTCGGACAACTAGTTTGGACATGGTGACTAAATTTTAGGTGACTGAAGTCAGGTGAAATAGTTTATTTTCCATGTCTTTCATATTAGCTGGATTAATCAGTCTCTGCTCTGTGACATAATTATATGTTCTATGAATAATACTGAAAAGTGTATGAAATACAGTACATTAAAACCTATGGTAAGGCATATAAAATATTAATATGAAGAATAGTGTGTATAATATTATAACCTTTGATCTGTATGCAAGTTGGAGGGCAATTTAGGTCTTCAACTTGTAATGGATATGTTTTGTTGCCCAGTTTACAGGCTTACAATATGGCACTTTCTCTAAATCTATGTTTCTTAGCTTCCTCCAAGTAAAGTGTGAAAAATGAAAGCATAAGATTTACATTAGAGAGTATATCAACTACCTGTGATAATAAAGATAAGCCTATGTATTTTTTATATAGATATGTGTTCTAAGAACTTTACAGAGAATACTTCATAAGCTAGGGAAAGAGGGATGGAACAGCATAAAAGTATGATTTATTTTTCCTTAAATTTGTAATATTTTTTCAGTACTTTATGGTACCTATATTTTAACATTATGTTTTTGCAGTTGTGTTTTATTACTTAGTAGATGATCATGACCTAAAAGTCTAGGTCAGTACATGGTATTTGAACTATACCTGAAAGTTAGATGATGATGATCAAGAGTAGGAAAAAGAAATAAGTGAGGTGCTGGTACTTTACATGCAAATGCTAAAGTTTCTGATTTTTAGGTTTTATTCATCTTCCTTTAGAATACTACAATTTCCTGGCTTTCAAATTTCTAATTTCTTGCAGAATGTTCTAATAAAGTTTTTTCCTAAACTAATGGAGAGACATATATGAAAACTGGTGTCAATGACTTTTAAGGGAATTTGGTTATTTTTAGTAAGAGAAAACTTAATCTAATATTTCTATTTATTCCTAATTCTGTCTTTTAAAGTATTCTCAGGCTGGAAGATGCTCCAAATGTCTGCTTTTGCTGAGTACCTGCTAAAAAAAAGCTCTGACAGCAGCCCAGCTCCTGAGAACCTTTTAAGCTCTGCTTCTTCCCTAGCCCTGGTAGTTCTGTCTAGTCCTGTAAAGCTCATAAACTCCTCACTCCTCAGTGAAGAGAGGAGAGTAAACCACATTTGCTGTTTTTACAACATGCTGTTTTGGGGATATGCTGTTCTAAAATACATTAGGATAATGTAACAAATGCAAATTACCACTGATTTCACAGCCTCTCAAATCTCACAAATGTGTTGTCCAATTACACTCAAACTTTCTAGGGGGGAAAAAAAAAATCACCTCCTTTTAGGACACCACACAACAGAAATTTCTAATAGAACAGTCTGATATCAAAATTAGATGGAAGGGCATAATTGAGCTTATAATGGAAGGTACTTACCACCTTAGCCATGGAATGACTAGCACAGCTCCATAATACCGTCTGTTTCAGAAAATCAGAAAGCTTTAGACAGACTGCCTGACAGACTATTAAGAAACGGGGCAAAAATACTAGCCAAGACAGGTCTGTGTTTATGACTATGCTGATATTGCCACTTATTGTATAGAAAGAAAAAAAAACACTGTTATGTTGACTAACTAAATATTGCCCACATTTGTGTTGAAAATCTATGAAAGCCAAGTACTTTGGGGACTGTGTTTACTAAAGCCATCTGAGTTTGCTGTGTTTTCAATTATATTACACATGACAAAATATGATAAGAATCTGTCCTTAATTCACCTATTAAAACAGTTATTTTTCAGCTTTTGGCTAAGGCATCACCACTTTTCTTAGCTTGGCCAGCTCCATATTTATACACATGAATGCACATTTGTTTTGTAACACATCTGAATGTCTTGGACAAAAATTTCGCCCATGGGAGTAAATAGCTTCCCTCCTACACCTTTATGCCTGAGGTTTGGCCTTGGGAGACCATTCTTCTGCAGGTAATCAGTCCTGCATTAATTTCTCTTAACTTTAGACACCTAATCTAAGTGGTTAAATTATGACCAGAGCTGCCATAGATGATTCAGATCTCCACTGTTTGAGGAGCTGATGGGAACAGTGCTTGGCTAGGTACCAAAACCTAGTGGGGATAAATGTTACTCAGTGTGCCTAGTCCTCCCAAGTCAGGTGAGATGTGAATAGGAAGAAAGGAGTGGTGAGTCCACTCCTCAATGCAGTGTCCAAGACAGTCTGTCTTGTAAAGGGAATTGCTGTTTGCTGCTGAATTAGACCAATAGAAATTTACTATTCCATTGAACAAGCTGAGGAGCACGGGTATGTGTCTCAAAGCATTTCTTTCTCACAGTGTCTTTCAGAGTTACTGACCGATGGACACACTGCTCTGTTCTCAATTCTGAATTGAATCTTTAATACGGTTTTAGTGCAATTTTCTGATTTAGTTTTGTTTTGTTTTCTCTTACATATTTTTAAGACAGATGTAACTGAGGAAAGATGCAGCCTGTGAAAGTTTAGGAACTTCTGGGGTGCATATGAAGGAGGCCGTGCATTTTGCTGTTTAAATATCTACACAGTGGTGACTGTGATGGTCTCTCTGTTGTAGCTGAACATTTCTAGTGGGTTCAATGTACTGCTTGTAGCTTGTGAACAACTGAACAAAATGAGACTTTGAGTTAGCTAGTTACTCAGTTTTACTGAGGCACTACACTGTTCCTATAACAGAGTAGTACATATCACAGAATCACACAGAATCACTAAGGTTGGAAAAGACCTGTAAGATCATCAAGTCCAACCATCAACCTAATGCCATCATGCCCACTAAACCATGTCCTGCAATGCCATGTCCACATGTTCCTTGAACACCTCCAGGGAGGGTGACTCTACCACTTCCCTGGGCAGTCTATTCCAATGCTTCACCACTCTCTCCATAAAGGAATTTTCCCTAATATCCAGCCTGAACCTCCCCTGGCACAACTTGAGGCCATTTCCTCTCGTTCTATCACTAGTCACTTGGGAGAAGCGAGCAACACCCACCTCTCTGCAATCCCCTTTCAGGTAATTGCAGAGAGCGAGAAGGTCTCCCCTCAGCCTCCTCTTCTCCAGACTGAACAACCCCAGCTCCCTCAGCCACTCCTCATAAGACTTGTGCCCCAGACCCCTCACCAGCTTCATCGCCCTTCTCTGGACACGCTCCAGCACCTCAATGTCCTTCTTGCAGTGAGGGGCCCAAAACTGAACACAGGATTCGAGGTGTGGCCTCACCAGCGCCGAGTACAGGGGCTGTACATGTTACTGCTTCTTGGATTTCATTAATTTTCTGGTTTAAATTTCAGTTTTGGGGTTTTTTGTTTTTTTTTTTTTGGCTAAATCCAAATCAGCTATAGGTAAATAGAGAATGTTTTTCACGGTAATACCAACCAATGGGTCTATTCAACAGTAAGATGACTTGTGTCTCGAAGAGTGCCCGTTTCTTTCATTGACTGTAAAGGGTGACAAATGTGTGCAGCTAAAGTGTAGAGCTATACTGTAGAGCTATAAAACTGGTTGAGGTGGGATCACACCTTTACAGAGGAACAACTTTTGATTCAGAAGTCCCGTGAGACATTTTGCTCTTCCCTCTGTTCGTTGCAGTGAGATGTGTGCGCTGCACTGTAGAGTCAGTGTCAGACAGAGGCTGAATGCAATTTTTGACACAAGTTCAGGCAAGCCCCATTCTGAAAGGCTGTTTTTCTATGAGGCCCTAACTGCGCTGAGGTACCAAGTGCTAGTTTGCTGACTCCGGGTTATAAACTAACCCGATTACTTTGTCTCCTTTCGCACGACTACGTTTTGTGTGTCTGCGTATAACAACAGGGAGAGTGTCAGTGATACACATCTAGTAGAGTTCAGATGGTGAAAATCCTTTTTTCCTGTTTGCAGCCTGTGTCTGTGCACCGGGTGCAGGTCCCAGCTGCTGGCAGCAGGGGGCTCAAGGGGCAACCTCTGTGAGGGGGCCCGGCCTCCTGACGGACACAGCCGGTTCCAGCCGGCTCCAACAGACCCACGGCAGGGCACGGCTGAGCCCCTCAGCCAAGATGGTGGCGTTTCGGGGAAAACGTATTGTGGCAGTGAGGAGTGAGGAAGAAACAGGAGAGAAACACCCTGCAGACACCAAGGTGAGAGAAGAAGGAGGGGGAGGAGGAGCGCCAGGTGTGGGATCAGAGGTTGCCCTGCAGCCTGAAGAGCACACCAGAGCAGGTTTATCCACACATCAGGAACAAAGGAGTGAAGTTGAGCTTGGAAAAAAGGGGGGAATGAGGGGAAGGTGTTGCTTTAAATTTTTTTTGTATTTGTTTCTCACCACCCAGCTCTGTTTTAGTTGGCAATAAATTAAATTAATTTTCCCCAAGTCAAGTCTGCTTTGCCTTTAGCAGTAGTTGGTAAGGGATCTCCCTGTCGTTCTGTTGACTCATGAGGTTTTTCATCTTAATTTTCTCTCCCTCAATGGCATCAATACATCAACTTTGTGTTAGAGGATGGCAGATCCTTCTGTTCTCTTCAATGACAAGAAAGATCCTTCCATTAAAAAATACAGTAGATTCCCAAATAGTGTAAGTCAGTATAGATCTTTATGTCGTGAAAATAATTTTTGACGTAAGTTCTGTCCATAAAGACATCATCTCTGAAGCCACATCAAATTTGAGGTGGTGACAAAGACAGATACGTAAAATATGTTTTCTCTTAAATATAGCACATTTATTTTTTAGAACTGGATATCTCTTCTTGTAAGGATACAAAGTACATAACTTTTGCACTTAATGGAAAGAAAAAAGAATGAACTGCCTGCTAAAATTTGAGACAATTTTAATAACTGGTACTTTAACTTGTCAGAAAACAGAAAAAGTCCAGAAATTTTAAGAAGAAACAGTTTTCATTTATATTGTTTGGACGGAAACTTCTGAGTCTCTTCAGCTGGAAGTACAGCATTTATTTTTGTTATGCTGATTACATTGTATATCTATCCGCGCCACGGCACTCTCAGCGTGGGTCTATTCTCAGCCTCATTGTTCTGCTCTTAGGTAATTCATTCCTTCTTTAATTTTGCTGTCTCCCATCTCTGAACACACCAACTAATTTATCTCTGGATATGGCACTACATGTTTTGTTATGACAAAAAAGAGGAATTACTGATGGTCACAGCTGGTAGATTTCTGTTGGAGGAAGATTGAGAGACTAATTCCAATCTACAAAGTAGCAAATAATTCTTTGAGATGTAATGAAGGCTATGGACCCGTACTAAGTAAACAGTACACACATTACTAATGTCTTTTCCATTTAGAATTTAACATGAAAGAGTTAAAATTAAGGCCATTCTATGCAGTGTTTGATAGACCTTTACTCTATTTTTTGCATATAAAAAATGTCTGTGCCTAGAGACATTTTAAGACATCTCTATTTCTTGCTGGCGTTCTCATATATTTTATTTCAGTTATATTCTATACTACATAGACTCCTGTCCACAAGTGGTGCCTTTGAGAATGTCAGACCTTGGCTTTGTGAATAATATGTGTGAAAATCATATTTTGTTTCTGAGGATTACAATTTAGAACCACCGAACATTGGTATGGGTTGCAAAAATGTTGAATTCTTGATCATTTGTATCATGATTGTGGTGCTTTTAATGCAATATAATTATTACTGTATAAGCTATATGATATATAGCTATATGATATGTTTACATGACTACATGATAATTTAAGCTGCAGTATAGGAAGTATTCACATTCAGGATGTCACTGAATTGTGGATTAGCTGCAAGCAACCTGAATAAGGAAGGATGTAAGAAAGGATTTTGTCAGTATCTGTAGCATGCACCATCCACCTTCTCTCTCCTTCAGCAAGGCTTAACTAGAATGACTCATAGAATAACGCAGTAGCCTATTCAGATAATTTACCTACACCCTGACACACTTATGTAAGACATGGGATTGTCAGTAATTTACCTGCCATGGTAATTAGTTTGCTGTATTAGCTATAAATATGGCTTATAGTGTATTCACTATAGCTCATTGTCTACTTAACTCTTCCACAGTCAGCTATTTTTGTGGTCTGACCCCTGAAGTTAGCAATACTGCTGATCTTAAACACCTGTCTTATAACAGACGCCTCTTTCTCTCTATCAACCAGACATCTGATTATAATATTAATAATATATTTTTTAAGTTAGTCCCCCTCTCACTGGCTTAAAATTTGAGACTTTCAGGTTGTAGTAAGATGCAGTGATTCTTAATGATGTGTTTAAAAAAAATAAACAAAATGACACAGTATGCTTGATAGCAAATGAGCTGTGATAATACTTTTCTTCATCTGTTTTTTACAGTCTTGTAAGTTACTGCTAAAACTCCTGTCTGCACCAGAATCATTCCTGGAAAGTTTCTACTTCCTCCCTCAAAAAGGCCACGATCTTTCTTCCTCCAACATTTGCCACTGCCAAAATGTATAGTGTATATCTACTTCCAGACAGACGGTGACTGAGCAGCACCTGTGAACCAACATACTGTGAACTGCAGAATGACAGGCAGTAACACTTGAAGGAACCTGCCCAGGAATTTGAACTCTGAACACATACTCTGTGTTTGTTGCCTGCAATCACCTATTCTCTGTGTGAGTATATATTTATACACACACATATATATCAGACCAAGAACAAATGGGCTAAGGAGCTCTTATAATTTTAATAATGGGGACAAATTCAGTCTCAGTAATTGTAGTATCACAAAGAAAGAAAAGTGGTTCTGTTTTTTCCTTCTACCCCTCTTATATTAGTGAAGAACCTTTGCAATATCCTAAAGATGACAGTTCAGTTTCCAAAATTTGGAACTCTGTTAGCACTGCAACTCTTTAATAATTTATACTCCATACGCATTCAGTCACAAACAGGAGAAAGAAAACAGCTTTTAGAAAGTCTTGGATACATTACCACAATAATTGTATCAGCAAGAACTTTGGAGCACAGACAAAAATACATGAAACAGAGGAACATTCACTGTTCACTCAAGAAGCACAAAGGCGAAGATCAATGTTTGCTCAATAAGGAAGGTCAAAATAGGCAGAAGGTAGAGGGAATTCACTGTCAAAACTGGGGTGCAGAAAATGGAAATTGTTTTTCTAAAGTGCTAGTTGGTATCTAAAAAATCTAGATTCTTTTACAGATGTGTTTTGCAGAATGCTGGTAATTAATAAACAGATGGCTACATAACAGATTTCAGCTGGAGAGTACCCATCAAGGGATGGAAGAGTGGAGATATGACCTTGTGTTTTGAGGCAGGAGTGGGAGAAAAAAACTGTGCATCTATGCTGAGTACCTTGCTGGAAGCCTGCAACATCAACTTGATTCAGTGAGCTTTGGAGAAGCAGGAGGTGGTCCAAGTAGCTGGTGACTAAACATAGAAGTTAACTTTATCAACCAAAAAAATCTGGGCTTGAATATAATTTTTAAGATTTTTTTTTTAAACGTAAAGCTCTTTACTTCATTAGTACAGCAAGCTGGGTTGTTATATTTCACAACTGTGCTGAGATTGACAGTAATATTGCAGCAAAGTGAATATAAGTTTGTATTTAGGAAGGCAGATACTTAAATCTCTGTAATTAGGCTTCAATAAGGAAAGTAGTTAGTGGTAGCTGTTTGCAACAGTGCTGTGCCAAGGGTTGTGCCTTTCTGAACCAAAAGGGTCAGATGCAATCACTTTTATTACTTTCAAAATGCTAATTAAAGATTCTTGAAATACTATTTCAGTAATTATGTCATATTATGAAGATGGCATTCACTAAAAGAATATGAGAAAAGATTTTTAAATCAATATAAGTAGTAGCAATAAAGACTGGCCAATATCACCCTTATAGGATAATACTGTATATCATATTAGTAGAAAGTAATTTACAGTATAAGACATCCTTCTTCTATATTCTAGCAACAAAGAAGAAGTTTTATGCTCCACTCACTGTTTTAGAAAGCCTTGGTTTTTTGTCTGATGAAAACATAGAAGCATGGCAGTTTAAAAGGTAAAGATGGTGACGCTTGGTCAGATACAGAAAGAAATAGGGCCTATTTCTCTTCAACAGCAATAGCTTTCACACTTTCCAAACGTTTCCCTGGGGAACTTCAGAGAAAATCAGATGTGGATGTGTACCATAATCAAGTAGAAATTTACAGGATTAAGGCTCAGTGTTTGTCATCTTTCTGAGGGCACACTGAAAAATTTATGCAAGTTTTTTCCAACTTAATAGTTGCAAGAAAAAAACAGAGTTTTGTAGTGATGGATTAGGTATTGATGATCAAAAAAGGGCTGATTTAAGCTATTCAAGCAGGAGTGTTCACCATCTGGAAGAGCTACATACTATATAACATCTGTTGATTTCACTCTCCAGAACATCACTAAAATACTTATAATTAAGAAAAGCAGTGACTATGTATAAACACAGTGACCATTACTGGAAGAAACACCCTATAACAGATGTAATTTTGATACTATGTTATTCAACAATGCTTCATGTAATATTAATGGCCCTTCATAACATACTCTAATTTTAAAATTCATTAATAAATTATTCAGCAGTCTATAAAACAGATGTATGGCACTGCAGCACCCAAGTTGCTGTATCCATTATAAAATTATATTTTTATAATCTGCATGTAATTTGTCCTTTAAGTCTTATACAGAATCAATGGATGTTTCCAGGTGCTATGACTCACCTTCAGTTTCCTCACTCCCCTGAAAGGTTTCACTTGTGTTCCCTTATTATCTGTTTCAACATTAAATGTCAAGCTTTTATGGTTAGTTTAATTGGTACTGTGGCTCAGAGCTTGATAGGCATATATTTTAGGAAAACAGAACACAGAGAAAATGTTTTATTTTTCTTGTAATATCTATTTGCATTTGCTGGAGGCTAAAAGTAACTTCTTTGTCCGAGCATACTTGGTCTTTCACTCAGAAAAGGTATGAACTAGGAACAAACCTTACACTTTTGAAAAACTAATTCCGATTCCTCCTATAGGTGACAATACACCCTTGGATGCTCTTTGCACCTTCATCTCCCATGAATGTTGCAGAAAATGTTCTGGAGGAAATTATTCGACCTGGGCTATAAGTCTGTATGACAGTTTCAGTAGCGGTAGAGAAGGAGCGGTGATTTTTTTTCCTCTGTTGTGTTTGAATTGATGACAGGATGTTATGACAGAAAGTTTGGTTGAGCTGTTTGCCATTTTACATGGAATAGCAAAAAGTGGAGAGAGATATATTTGTCTAATTATAGTAGCTGAAACATGAAAGCTGATGAGGTAAAACAGACAAAGCACAAGGGCAACAGGTTGTGCAAAGTAGAACATGTTATACCAGCAAAGAATGAAAAAGACAGCTAATTTTAAAATGCTACATCCATATCACTTACTTTAAACTCCAAGCTATGCACCACGTCCAATTACTAAAAAACCTGCATGAAAGTGTACATAAATGGTTCCAAACCGGCCCAGGTTGCAACTTTTCTCAGATTGTTCAGTAAACGTGTTTTCACGTGCATGTTTTGACTATTCTATTTGACTATTTGACCTTCTTTCAGGGTCTGGGGGAGAATGAGATCAGAGACTAAATATGCCTAGTGCAATCACAACAGTGATTCAAATCAATTTGCTGTTGATTTACCTGACTTAGGTTTGATCTCCAGATCGACTACTAAGATCAAAATCATACAAGGCTGGTATTCTGTAGTCTCTAAATGGAACAAGGAAGCAGGATAGTCTGCAACGGTTAGCCTGTTGTGAGTATCATTAGTAGAGATACTTTCAAGTTAGACACTTTGAACCTAGTCTGTTGTAAACTACTGTGAGGGCAGTATAGGCATAATTCTTTTTTACTCGTGTTAGAATGCTTTTATGTGACCATGTAAACATTTCCATTGTTATTCTCTAGAATAGAAGCAAGACATCTGCAGCATGGTAGCTAGGTAGAGGTCATTGTGATACACAGAACCTGTGCACTAAGTATACTGCACCAAAGATTTGACCCACTTGGCAGTGTGCACCTAGAGTAGAAATGTGCCTGATGAAGGATTTGTTCCGCATAACATCAGAGAACCATCAGTTGTATATCTAAATCTGAATGAATCATACTATCTCCCCCATAGTCATTAGACAGAAATGGGAACTCTCGGGAAGCTTATTTCCAGTTTATCTTAGATGCCTTTCATTAGGTGGGATGAATTACCTTTCGGAGCTGTTTGCAAAGGAACCTAGGTTGACTAGCACAGACATAGACTAAAGATGCCTAAACTAGTGCAAATGAATTCTGCTCCTGTTGCAAGCTCCTCTCCACACCCCCATAATCAGAATTATTCAAATATTTAAAATTCCTCCATGAAGTCTATATGAATCTTGGCATACTTCTATCATTTAGCCTTTAATTTTAAAATGTCTTGAGAAATGTTGCCTTCCTTTTCTAAATTGTTATTATTCTTATAGGAACCCTATGATCCCTGTGAGTGGTATGACATTAGAAATAACAATATCAAAGAACTTAAATTTTTCCACCTAGTACATTAGGAGTGAGACAGAATCCTCTGGAAAAAAAAAAAAAAACTATCCAAAAGGTTGCAGGGTGAGAACAATATAACATAATAGCTGCACAATCTGCCTGCCTTTTTTTTTTTTCCTTGAATAGGCAATATAGGGAAAATTGCTCAGCTGTAGAGTTAACTAGGAGTAATCCCAAATGGCAGGAAGAAGGGCACTTCGTAGTCACGTAATCAGCTGAAAGAGCATTTAGAAAGAACAGACAGCTGGCCCAGTCCAAACATCAGCAGCCAAGTGGGAGAGTTTGTCATTCTGTAAATGGCAGAATAACAAACACCTGACCTGAAGATAATAGGTTAATTGCTTTAATATTACATTTTGCATTGATGTTTGTTTTAATGTTGTGATGGATGAAAAGGGGTCATTTTTTTTTTAAATGCGGGCCTTCCAGAACTGCAAATGTCTGCCCAGTGGCCTGATGAAAAACATCTCTTAGGTGATAAAATGAGTTGCATGCAAATGACAAGTAGGCTTGATGTGCCCTGAAAACTTTCTGCTTGGAGTGACCTGTGATCATAAATTACTAGCATGCTGCATCAGATCCTAGACTTGTAATTTCATCAAGATCAACAAGATGCAATCTTGAAAACTGTTTGCATGATGTGAGGACAAATTGATGCCCTTGTCCTTCCAGACTGTTGGATCTGACGCTCAGGAGTCTGACTACTTTGTGTCTCTAAGTAGCAGTATAGGGCCATTGTAAATAATTAAGTAGAAATTTGTTACCCTTTTGTCAAATGTATTTCTAATGTTACTCTTCCTTCATCTCCATTAAGAAATCCCTTGATTAAATTTTAAAGTCTTAAACAATTTGAAGGGCTGAGAGCACAGGACACAAACTACAGTCTGAATGTTTTGCACAGGAAAGTCATATTCTCTCTGGGAGTAAAGAAAATAATGTCAAGTATTTAATATGCAATCCTGTGATTCTCTTTCAAGACATGATGCTATAGATTTGATTACCAACTCAGTGGCTGATACTTGCAGGTCATTTGTTTTCTCATCTACTTGCTTTTAGAGATTCAGAATTTCTTTCTCAATATATTTACAAATGTTTCTGTATAAATAGAATGTACAGCTGAAAACTTAATCCCATGCAGTTACATCAAGAGGATACATATAGAATAGTTCATACAAATGTGGAGTCTTCAGAATAAATGTTGCCATTCATAACTGAAAAGCCACAATTCTACCAATAAACCTATTCTAGGTTTTCTGAAGTGTATAAAAGCTTAAGAAAGAGACACAATATTTTTATGAATAAATGGGAGCTGAAAAATTAATTACCCTTATTCTGATTTCTGCATCTGGAGACATTATTAGCAATCATTCTTTTTATTATATACCTCTTTAAAAATATATATACATTTATAAAACACACTCATTATCATGCATGTCTTGAAGTAGACATACAATATTTATAGTGACAAAAGCCATTTACTGTGCATTGAAGAAAGAACACAATCTATATACTCAAGGAAGAAAAAAACAGTATCAGGGAGGAGCGTATATTCCCACAGCAGAGAACTTAATTCTGGAGCAGAGGACATATCATTAATGTTGACCTATTAATGCTAGCAAAAGTATTGCTTTGCAGGCCTAACTGCTCTCACACAAATACATCATTAAATGTTTTATTTTCTTTCTGATTTCCTTAACGTTTGTACACTCAGTTACAAATAACCTCCATCCCTTAAAGCTATATATAATTTTTCATCTCACTCCAGTGAAGCAGTAGAAAATAAAATCGTCCTAACATTTAAAAAACACTCCCATGAGTGACAGCGCCTCAGTCATCATACTACAGTTGTACTCCCTAACTAGCATGCTGTGAAAAATGACAACTCCCTGTTACAGTTTTATTTACTCCCCCAGTAATATCTGGACACCCATTTAGAAGATTATAGTCATTAATGTATATTGCAGACAGTGTATGCATTCCTTAGACTTTATGTTTGAAATATGCGTGCACTAATTATTTGCTTACAGAAAATGATGACTCACCCAGTTTTCACATCAGACAGATCTAATTACATTTCATAGAATCAGAATCATAGAATTGTTTTCCTAATTACATGCTCCCATTTCAAAATTTTACAATGTCGGGTTAGATACTTCACCCAGTTAAATTTTGTAAAACAAACTCTTTGTAAAACAAATCTCTCTGCTTCTCCTCTGCCAACATTTCATTATCCCTCAAGCTTGATCCACACTGTCCCTCCAGCTGAGAAGTGCATATAGTTTCTTCTGGAATAAAAATACACTGTTTCTAAGAAAACCTCAAAAAAACCTACATAGGTACTACTAGGTATATCTCCATCTTCTAACTAAATGAGCTGACTTCACAGACAGCATTTTCAATATCTGTCAGAGAGCAAGAAGGGCTCAAATACCAAACTTCAAAAACATGTTCAGCAACTGTTAGTGACTGCAGGCTGTGTAATGAGTAGCACAGAGAACATTATAAGCTGCAAACTGAGGAAAGCTACAGGCATGACGGACTACTTTATATTGTCCAATGCATGGTAGACATAATAGCACAGTAACAGAATAACATCTTATATATACTTGTCAGAGTTGTGGTCCAGCAGAAGATTTTTCTTTTTTAGTTCCTCCACTGGGGAGTCTGCAAATCTTCTGAGGTGCAATTGTCAAAAAATACTATTTTTTTAAATCATTCTAAAAAATTTTATGATATCTGATGTCCAGTTTCTACTCGGGACACTGCTGATCTAAATTTGGTGAGCTCAGTTGAAGTCAGTGATGATTTTTGGCAGAAGAGAACAAGTGGGCCTGTGTTATTCAATATTTCACTAGTTGTCAACTACACTTAAAAAATTCAAGGGAGAGGTGCCTCTTGAACAGGTGATGATATAGGAAAAGAAATTATTTTTGAGCATTTTGTATGCTCTTGGTTTAGAAACTTTAACTCACTTACAGTAATTTATATTGTAATGTTGAATGTACAAATAAACATTTCCCAGAAGAACTTTTAAAATAATCTTTTTGATCCACTTTCATAAAATTTTAATGTACTGATCTTCAAGTTGCTTTGCAATTTCAGCATTGGAATAGTCTGTAAAGTACCCACAAAAATTATAAGCAGATACTGTAATCCCAGTACAGCTCTGTGAATCGTAAGATGTAAGTTTGCCTGTTTGTGGCCGCAGAAGATCTATACTACTGTCACGTAACTGGGGCGTGGCTAAGCCGAATTCCAAATCAAGTAATAGCTTTCTGCCCCCTGAAGCTCATCTGCTGATTTTAACTGAGTAAAATATTAGTCTTCCTTTTCTGTCCAGACAGCAGGTTTGCTGAGTGCTTCCAAGTATGTCCCAGGATCCTTTTCAGAGATAGCTGGACCTTGCTTGTTTTGATTTGTTTATGTAAATATTGTTCTACCATGGCTAATTATTTCCTATTTAATATTGCCTCTGACTTTCTTTGAGCCACTGCATTTATTCAGCTATTTATAAAGGAAAGCCTTTAGTATTTGCCAGTTAATAGCATGCTGTGGTATGTGAACTACTCAAGGACAAGATGGAAACCTTGATGTCATCAGTGCTGATTACTGGCAAATTGTGACATAATTGATAACTAGTCTGCCTCTGTTGCCTAGTTACTCAAATGAAAGTTCTTTTGGGCAGAATGTGTTGTCCAGTGCTCATTTAGAAAAGAACGGGCAATATAAAACAGCTGTGAGAACATTATTTTTTGGTATATACTGTTGTGGAATTTCCTGGGTGGAATATATATAGTCACAGGAATATATATATATGGAATATATATAGTTAAAGGCATGTTGGCCTGTGACTGTGCCACTAGTTCATGGTGACTTCTGTTACCTCCATTGGTGGAACTATTCATTGAGAGTGATATTGAGAGTGTTTTTCAAGAGGTTCTCCCAGCAGCACAACTTCAGCTGATGCTGTGCTGTGAAAGGTTTTTTGCTTGCACTCAGTCCTTATCTCAGGGGTAGTTTCTCACACTGTGGTATAGGGATTCTCTGCTTATCAGGCATTCACTCCTATGGCTTTTTTCATATGAGTAGGTAACAGATGCATTTACTTTACTCTTCCCGGCTGGCCACACTACTTTCAAATGCATTATCATAAATCTCTGTATGTATATGTAAATAATATCTTAAAAGCAAGGGAAAGAAATATTCTACTGAGGAGACTTAGCTCTTTTAGACTCTGAGAAAGGCCATGTCTCAGTGCAATCTTACACTGTTTAGATCACTTGGTTGTATATATATAAATATATATTCTATTTGTAATTATACCTTTGTGAAAACCCTGTTGTTTGTTGAAATATTGTAAAAAAAAAAAAAAAAGTGTTTAAATTCTTGACTTGGTTTAATCTCAGAATCATCCCATTAGTTTATATAGCCTAGTTTGGAGCCCTGTTTCTCATCTAAATGGAAGAGCTTTTTTTCCTTTAAAAAAGCAAAACCAGAGAAGAACGTTTTGAAAGGTAGAATGAAGTAAGATTGTCATGTTGCTTGGTAGGTAATTTAACATTTGAGCCTCTGTTATTTGCATATCAAAATGAGACATAAAAGCAGCCTGAAAACAACAACTGCAAAACAGTAACAAGAAGCTACCTACCAAACTCATATATAGGACTGGGATAGACTGGTCTATTGTATATATTCATGTCATTCTTGAAAACACAGGGGAAAAAAATAGCATATGGAAACATCTGAGATTGTAGCTCATTGTAACTGCAATTGCTCATTACTGAAATTCTTTTTGCATGAATATTTCCGCTCTTGAGTTTTAGTCCTAGAGTTTCCTGTGCTCTCTCCCATAATCCTTTTTTTTTTTTTCTTTTCACTTGCCTTTTTAACTCAGTTGAAAACTGCTCCTCCTTCTCATGGGGGAGTAACAGTCCCTTTCTGGGTATTGTTTGGAAATGTGGCCTTTTTGACAAATACAAAGACAACATTAGGCTGTACATTTTATTTTTAAACCAAAAAAACATACACAGCTGACTCTAATTTTCTGTCATTAAAGAAGAATCAAGTAAGTGGAGCAAAGAACTCTGTATACAAATAACAAAATTTCACTTTCACCTAGACATGTAGTCACATGGACCAGCTGGCATAAATTGACATTGCCTTTAATAGAGCTATACCAGGTGACACCAGCTGAGCATCTGGCATCTATTTAGAAGATAAAATATAAAATCCGTTTGCTGTTTTGATATACGTCTGTACTTTCAATGAAGAGAGGGTTGTTTGAGTTGGAATATCAATCTGCATGTTATTAGTTAACAGATTAAAACTAATCTGAGAAGCACTGGTGATTACATACATATTTGGATTTTAACAAGTCCGTGTTTTTGCAGAACTGTGAGTAATTATACGCCTGACTGAGTAAAATGGGATAAAATAAATCAATAATTTATTATGGGAATTTACTGATCGATTTAGTGTGCAAATCATCAGTAATCATATGCGCTGTGCCAAAGAGTGAGTCGAGCTAAGCTCATTAAAAAGTTATATAAAACTCGACTCCTTAGGATAGTTCGGTCATATGATTGACAATACTTAAGATTCTTATAGCCCTTCATTTAGCTCAGCCTTAGTAACAGATTGTCCTTTTTGCTATGAAGTCAGAGCACTATTATCCATCCATTTGCTCAGAGACGCACTTCTCTGTTCCATTCTCACACTTATGGTAGTCTTTCAAACTCTGCTCTTCACTTTTTCTTCGTTGGATTTTAAAGTCTTTTAATTGACAAAAAGAATAGTTGACATTCTTTTAATTCGCAAGAAAAGTGGTGAGGGTTTGGGGTTATGATGCTGTCAGGGTATAATTCCCATTTGTGTTTTGTGAATACCCTGTTGTGTTTTACACTTCATTTTGAAGGTAACATTAAGTGCAGTTTAGAGCATTCATTTTAAAGCAGGAGGTTGACACATAGTGAAGAGACTATAGCTGGGAAGCTTTGATAGAGCAATCAAGGGCCATCAACACTTAATGGCTCTACACCAGCGGATCAATGGGCTTGCTAGCAGCAGGGCCATTGACTTTGAACAACTCTCTCCCCAGAAGCTGAAAGGGTGCATGTTCATGTCAGAGCTGGAAAATTTGCAGCGTAAGCGCAGGGTGTTGAAAGGAGGCACAGGCTGTTTTAAAAGGGGAAAAAAGTTCTCTGTGCAAACAGGGAAGTTTCTTCTTCAGTAGCCAGGTGAGCAGTTCAACAAGGCTAGAGGGCTGTTTATTTCGAAGACATAACCTAATCCACTCTGTTACTAAAGGAACAGGAATGGTAAATGTTTTCTGGGATGTTCAGTTTTAGATAGATTTGTGCTATACTTTTTCAATATGAAAGTGTGCATATATATTTGAGAAATTGCACAGCTGAGCCAGTGGTTCTTCCTTTTCCTGTGCATTGTTCCTGAATGTTGCCATCGTGAAATCGAACTACACTGCAGCACAGAAATTTTTGTCAAAAATCTCCAAGTCAAATTTTTGTAGACAGCTGTGTCTCAAGGAGGCTGATACACAGGTTTTACAGTGTTATCAGCAGCACCATATGGTGTTCCATTACATAAAGAGGATATAACTTGATATTGCACTAAAGAAGTTTGTCCAAGAAAGTTTTCTGGAATTTATGATCCGCTATTAACTAGGATTAGGAGATGTAGAAACGTATGGGATCCAGTGATTCAATCCAGATGTGACACAGAGTGGAAGTTAATAGTCTTGACAAATCTGTATCAGCAGAGGGGATCTGGGTTTGTTTGTTTACCTGAAAAAAAAAAGTAAAGGAAAAAAAAAACATAGGGGGTTGTCCATAGGTGCATGCATTTGCTTCTGGCTAGCAAAATTGACTGGTGTGACAGTTGCTTAGGTAACTGAATGTTTTATTTAAGAGCTGAAGAAATAAATGGTAAATGGACTTTGAGGATGAAATTCACTACTTTGAGGAAAATGGCTGAGAAATTGGATGTATGCAGTGAGGTAATGGGTAAAAGGTACACTAGATTCACAGACAGAACAACATACTTGAGAAAAAAGGTGGATAATGGAATCTGGTCATTAGAATGGGAATGTTTCAGGGGATAGATGTGTTTTAAACAGTGGTATTCAAAGGATATATCGTAGAGAAACACAGCGATTGACATTTTGTTTTTAAAAAGCATTTATATAATACAGACAAATGCTACAGCTTGTGGGCACTGATACCACGTCAACACATCACAAGCTTTTTATTTAATTGAGTGCGATTTAGAAAAAAGCATTTAGAATACAGTCTGCTCCATCACATTAAATCAATTTAAATTAACAGACCAATGTTTCAGCTGTAAACTGATGCTAATCAAGGACAAGATGCTAGAAGTTACTAAGCATCGTTTGTAAGCTTTAAAGAACTTGGATTTCCATTTACTACAGTGGGAACAGAGTCATGATGAACATCTTTCACAAAAAATTGGGGTCTTTGTAGGATTTTTTTCAGGTTATATGCAGTTACTCTCACTCTTCCGTCTGGATTTGCCGTAACTGAAAGTAAATATTTAACCAGCTCTAAGGTAACAGTCTGAATAGGTGATATTAAGCATATGATGAAATCAAGTGTGGTCTTAAATGGATGGTGATTTTTGGTGTCATCTTCTGAATATTCTAGAAACATTATTTAAAGGAAAAATTAATTTTGTTCTTTAACATTGAGACAATTAAAAAGAGCTCCATCAGAAACAGTTATTAATGAAATCCTTTTATAATATTTCATTCTCTAATGCTACTTGAATAATTAAACAATAACAACAAGAAGAGAACTCCCAAATGATGAGTTAATCTCATTTCCTTTCCTTCTTTCATTTTTTTCCCCCTTCCAAATCCAGAGGGACAAGCAGTTTGTTGGGTCAGCTTTAACGAATGGATGTGCAGTCCCTGTTACCAGGGCTACAAATTATGGCTATCTTCTCTCAAAATCATAGAAACAAGACTACAACAAACATAAATTACCTGTAATTTTTTTTATTCCAATAATTCAAATTCACATTTCCATTGCTGGGGATGAGTAAAGGAAAGTATGATTCATGTTGCAGTGAAAAGCTATTAAGGCCTAAGATTACTTAGGCTTTGAGTGAAAGGTGCCTGTTTCTGTAAATGTGGAAACCTGAAATAAAATCTTTGGTTAGATTAGAAGACGTATTTAAGATCTTTTCACCTGTTTGGCTGGAAATGTATGTCAGTCTTTGACATTTTACTGCCCCCCCCAAATTTCCTAGTTTATTTTTAGTACATTGAAAACAATCTCATTTTCAATCAGGTCTAAATACTATGCGTCATCGTTGTCCGTCCCCCCCGTCCCCCCCAAAAAAAAGTATGAGAAAAATCTAAATAAATCTTCTCCAGCCCTTCACTGAATTCCTAGCAGTGAGCTAGAAGTTACCTTAAACACGAGCCAAGCTGTTTGCAAATGAGGGTCTCCTCCTTTAAGGATCTGTATTCATTCCGTGGTGCTCTAAGAGCTAGACCTTTCTGTCCTGGTGCACCTTGAAACAGAGGGAAGCACTGTATAAAAGACATACTTTCTGCAGCAGTTACTAGTGCATGATGTGTCTGTAGACAATGCTGTAAGAACCTGGGAGTCTATCCTCACTTCAGTATTTTAGAAAATAGAAATCTGTCTGCCTTCAGAGCTTCACCGTATTCACTGCAAGGTATTCACTGCCATGCTGCATCCCTCCACGCGTTCACACGTGGGTCATTGGTGTGAAGGTTATTGCCCTTTCTAATGAGGCAATGAAGGCCTATGGCATTTGTACAACATTATTCATTTTGATAGCTTGAATAAAGGAAAGTGTACTGAGGCTAGGATTCATCTGACCCAGTAGAGTTCATCTTTAAAATCTGCACATCTGCATCTGAAGTATCAGTGGACTATAGGCAAAGAAATTTGCAGTTTGAGTCCTTAGGCAGAAATCACACCACCTGTGGTCATATGAATCACACCCTAAAATTTTCATTTTTCTTTCTATTGACTACGAAGGGAGTCTGGAATAGCCAACTCAGACCAGGTATCAAAGTTGTAGGTGACAGAATCAGTTGAGAAGACATTCCTGTATGTGATGGCACCCACCACCAAATCAGGGGAAATATACTGGTCTTGGATCAGGTCCAGAATCAAGACTGGCTCCTTTCATTAGCCTATCTAATAATTTTCAAAAAGATCTGGCTCAAATATTTTAAATTGAACAGTCTTAAGTTTAAATGCCTTTATGAATATAAAATATTTCATAATGGCTTATCACTAGCAATGAAGGAGTAAAAACTGATTTCAGAGTAGATTTTATGTTAATGCAAATTTTTATGCTTTAAGCAAGAGTCTTTATTGGTATGTACATTAATAAATGCATAAAATAATAACACCAAAGTAAAATAAATCAAATTACTTGAAACACAATATTTTGATAATCTGTAGTGAATGTATTGGGACTCTTCCTTTGAGTGCTGATTTCAAAAGTTTATATTTATTTTTAAATTCAGAATTACCCCTTTTATCTTCAGTGAAATATTAGAATATGCTAAGAAAGAAAGAAACAAACAAATAGGCTTCTAAACAGTTCTAAATACTAGTTTTCCAGTAGCATTCTACTGTTTCTTTATCAAACAGTTCAGATCACTTAATTTAAAAGCATTTAAATAGAATTCTTTTTGTCTTCTGTTGAAATTAACACCATAAATTAAACAATAAATGTGAAAATTTGTGACTTATTCTCAAGAATGAAGCAGTGTTTGCGACACTAAGCATTAAACATTATTTAGGACACTAAATAAAAGGTAGATACATATTTCAGTGGTGGTTGTAATTTTGCACATTTATCATGTATCCCTTCCACATGTTCACAGCAAGCAAGACCAAGACAGTATTTGTAGCTGCATGTCCTCATCCTGATTTGAAATTTATTAAACATATATTAATTAATACATTCAGAAAAGTCCTAACTGCTTTTCCAGTAAGCCAGGGTGTATACAAATAGTAAACATGGAGATTTCATTTCATAAATAAGTTCCCACAATTCTTACTTTGCCAAAAAAGGGCTTTAAATTAAAGAATTTTCTATCATAAGTAAATTAAAAATAAAAGGTGTCATGAGATCAATCCTTTCAGCTCCTGAATGCTGATGAAAAGAAATGAAATAAGCTAAAGTGTAAGAGTTCTGGTTTGCAAGGTGAAATCCAGCTTCATTATAATCAATGAAAAGCTTTGTTATTGATTTCCATACAGCCCAGATTTCTCCTGACACCATTTGCTAAGTACCTGTGCTAATAGGCTCTTACATAGCAGGGAATTGTGTACTGTCATCAACAGAGTAAGCAAAGCTGCACTCTTGTCACTGAAGAGAGCATAGGTGAGTGGGTAGTAGCCTGAAGTACAGTTAAAGCAGCACGAGACCCAGACACAGATACTTGATGTGCACCTTCTGAGTACACTAAGATGCAGCAAAATAATGTTGAGATTTTAATTTTCTTCCACTGACGATCACTATTCAACAATGTTTTCTGTGTGCTTTCAAAGTCATGAGCAGGAGCAATCATGAGTTATTACCACAGTGACAGGCATGTTCGCAAGGAAACTTAGCCTCTCTGAAACAGCTGCTGAAAGCTGCAATACCTTGTACCAGCCTCAGCTGTTGAAACACTAAGCTTCACTGTTCATGCACATTTTTTGCATCATGCACTATAAAGCAGTATCTTTAACAGCCTTACTTGTGGGTTTGTTGCTATTCCCTTGCAACCCTGGGCAGAGCACTTTAAAATCTTTTATTTTCTTAGCTTGCATCACACATGAATGTAAGCAGAAGCTTCCAGCTTCAGTTGTGCATAGCCTACACTCAAATTACTACAGCTATGCTCTGTTTTGTTTAAAGCAGCTTCTGTTCTCCTCTTTGGGAGATAAAAGGTTTTCTATAATGGGATAAGGGAGAAGACATTGTTAATTACTCATTTTCATTTTCAATAAACTTTGGTTCACCCAGAGCAAGGCCAACTCTTGTTTATGAAAGAAATAGATATTTATTTTTAGCTTCAGTTAACTGTAGCATAGACACCTTTTAAAAGTCCTATTTCAGGTATGAACAAACCTCTTAGACTGTCCTACAGAGAGGAGGAAAACTTCAGTTACAAATAAAACTTCAAGTATTTCACCAAAACCTCCAGACTCAAAGTTTATTTCCAAACTTTGGAAAGCATCTTGGCAAATGTTTAACTTTAGTGGAAGTCTTTGGGTATTCTCAAAATGCTGGCAGGTTTCCATTCCTAATTTCATCTTTTTGATGATATAGGAATCACTGTGTTATGACTCTTTTTTCTCTGCTTTGTTTTTCACTATATTATGCTGACTGAATTCATGTGGAGGTACTGGTGTGATGTGAGGCATGCCCTAAAGCTCTTCCCTGTCTAGCTGGACCTGATCAAGGCTACTTTGTTCCCTCTATGTGCCTCCGGTGTAATCTACAGAACGAGAAAGAGGAGAAAGAAGAACAGAGGAATTCGTAAAATGTTGACTTCCCCTGGGTATGTGCAAGGAGGCATTGGTTCAGAGGGGTTCTCCCAAGTCCCTCACTTAAGACGGCCATTGACACTGTTTCAGTAAACTAATAAACTTGATATGCTGATAGAGAGCTTTATCAGGGAATGAGAATTCTGTGCCATATATTAAAAATGTGTAAAAACCTTGATTGAAACATCATTTAAATATTATTTTTCTGACTAGCTACTCAGGTAGTTGAACTGAAATGATTAAGTAACTGAAATAACTGATTTAACTCAAAAACTTCAGAAATCTGTGTCCAACCTGGATCTTTGATGCAAGCATTGTCTGGTTATCAAATTAAACCATCATTGCTGCATGGCTCGTTCATTCCTTAGTATTTCAAGGAGACACTTACAAAATGCAATGATAGTTTTTCTGTTTAGTCAAATGCAGTGATGTACAATCTGTAGGTTGGTGATGGCAGGTCCTAAAATTTGCTAAGTACAAGCAAGTGTATTAACAGTTACATTCCAGCCACAGTGATATTTTCCCAATGATTCAAAACAACTTTAGGAACAGTAAACATAAAAGAACTATATTTTTTTCAGTCCAGGTGGTTACCTTTACAGGAAATATCCTGAAACATGATACAAAACTATTAGTATTTAAACATTTTAAAACGTTAGGGAGAAGAATGTCTAAGGCAACAGAGAGCTCCATGAACTCCAAGGTACATGAGATAATTTTTTTTTCTTTCAATAGAGGTTTGGAGTAACTATTTTCTTTTGATAGAGGTTTGGAGTAACTATTTACAAGTCATCCAATTTCTAGCTGCTTCTTTTATACTAAAACCAAAATTATTTTGGGGGGTAAAAGCCTTACAAATATATATATTTTTAATTTCAAATAAGTTCTGTTAGAATTCAAAGATATGTGGAAAGAAAAGTATTATTTTCAAATAAATATCTAATTTATTGAATAATAATCAGCTTTATAGCACTTGTACAGATTTTAAACAATTTAGGATGTTGAAGGGCATCAAAGTTATTTCAGAGTATCACTTCAGAAAATGACATTCTGAACTCAATAATTGCCAGCTAATGTACGTTAATAAGAACCTTTAAAAGCTGTACTTTTCCCCTACCTCTTTACGTAGTAGCTGGGGAAAAAAAATGCAGTCTGGAGGTTATGAAACTGACTTCTGTCAATAAGGTGGTCATTTTTGTCTCTTCAGAGCTTTCTAATGCTGAAAAAGTATAAAAGAAAGACAAAAATCTGAAGCTGATACGGGCAAAATTCCAGAGTGTTCATGAAAACAGTGTCCTAATCAATCTGCAAGTGAAATATCAGGCAATTAACACTGAAAGCCTCTTTAGTTAGGGTGAACCATGTAAAAGGAAATGTTGGATAGTTCTATTTACACAATCATTATATTTACCCTTTTGCTAGCTCTATAATTCAAAGTTTCTACACATAAGTACTAATTTTGTCTCATTTTCCATAAAGATTAAATTGTTCTGCTAGTTAATTCTCTGACAATATGAGGAGGGTTTGTTAGTTAATAACAGTCTAGATGCAGGACTAATGATAAGAAATCATTATATGCAATAAGGAACATACACAAAACTTACGTAAATAGCTAATACCTAGGGTGTCCTAATGAGAAAAAATCATTGGAAAACTTTTTTTATTGCATAATCACACCCCAAGTATTTGCTAATGGAAATCTTAGAGTTCCATAACCTATTTTCTTAGGAGAATAAAATGCTAACCAGTAGTTGTTTGTTAGAAAATGAAAAATCTGTACACATTTTATTCAATATATATTTAATAATGTTTTTGTTTTGTAAAATATATCCATACATAATATACAGATTCTTTATAAAAACACACTTTCTCCAAAGGCTGTGACACTTTACATGGTATGACTTTGCCAGTGTATGGCTCTTCAGAGCTGATCAACAACTGACATGGAAAAGTCTGCTGGAGTTATCTAATTTTTAACCATTCTACCCTTCCTCACATGAAGGTGAGCAAATATTGACTGACCATTTTCATAATCTGTGGTATACTTGCTACCTGAGGGGAATATGCATAACATCTTGTACATATGAAGGTAGTGAGAGACATACAGTTTTAGCTTTAGTTTGTATGCCTATGTTTTAAAATTCTATAGAAAAGCATACAAGGGATTGAAAAAGAGTGTTTGGAAGGCAGATAAATAAGTATAGTGTTTCACTATGTAATGCTGCATGCTAACTGCAGCTGTCATTTTGGTGCAAGCGGTGAACAGGCTTGTGGCAAACCAACACAGAGTTTGGACTTTGCAGATAGGGACAAGGACTTTTCCTCTGCTGAAAAGCTATATTATCCACCATAAAGAAAAGAGTGCTAGCATGAGATATTCTCATTAGCCTGCTCTGCTTAGCAGGTGTGCTGCTGCCAGCTGTGTCAGCTGCAGCTTAGTGGTGGCCCTCAGAGTCAAGCCAAGGTACAGTCAAGGTACAGCACAGCGGCAATCGGCTCTTTCGTGATAGGAACACAGTCTTTCAAATAACCAACCATAAAGTTTACTGTATGTAAACATTTTGAATGTTTTTACTGCTATGCAGCACCCAAAAATAACAAGAAAGTAGCTGGACACAGGGATTCAATAGGAAGTTGTAAATAGCCTTGAAATACCAGAAAAGTTATGCTGGATAATTATTAGCAAAAGACAGCATATAGTATCACTAGCTGTCAAAGATGTAGAAATTGTACTTCAGAATTTTTTGTAATGCCAAAAAAGTGTAGCTGAAGAAATGAAACTGCAGATGATCTAAAATCACATTTGCAAGAAATGGAAAGTGAATCTTCTTAGTAGCTTATTTCTATATATTTTGTTTCATCAGTCACTTTACATTATTCCTCATGTCAAGGTGTTAGTGTCAAAAATTGCCTTTTACTCATGCATCCTTTTAGTAGGTAAGAAAGCTGATTAACTTATTTAGGAGGTAATTACCTAGACAAGAATTGAGAGTTAGACTGTCCCTGGATCTTTCACATATGCTCAAAGGGAAAGAAAAAAAATTAACAGCTGCTGTAGTTCTGTTGCTTCTGAGCAATGGTTCAGTTCAGGATAAGACTCTTATGCCTTCATGAGAAAAATGTTTTATCAAATTATGTTATTGCCAAAAAAGGTGGTTTCCTGCACTTCATTTACCTTGAAATAAATCAATAAATGAGAACTGATATATGTGTTCCAACTGTAGTTTGTGTAGGTAAACTCTGAGCCATTTGCCTCTTTAAAGGCAAATTTGCTTGATTCTTCTGTTAAAATCAAACATTTCTTCTACAAACAATGTGCAATCTGAATATCAACATGCATCTTCCATGACCATATTCTTAAAACAACAGATATAAGAGTTCTGCAGGTAGAAGCAGTGCCTAAAGCTGTGCTTTTTTGCACAAGGAATTCAAGATTCACTGGGCAAGAAAGAGACGGGCAAGTATAAGATTGTTTCCATCTGTTATGTGTTAAAATACAGAAACAGCTCTGTGAGTGGGAAATAGAACTCTTTACTCCTAGGTGAATCCCTATACAGTTTTCTCAGGTATGTTTTATGTTTCCTCAAACATAAAACACCATTATGTTATCAACATGTGGTTGATAACACATCAGTTTTTCAGCTGTTGCTGAGCAGTACTTGCACAGCATCAAGGCCTTCTCCATTTCTCACTCTTCCCCCACAGCATGTAGAATAGGGATGGGCAAGAGTCTGGGAGGTGACACAACTGTGACAGCTGACCTGAACTGACCAAAGGGGTATTCCATACCATATGATGTCATGCTCAGCAATAAAACTGGGGCATAGTCTTTGCAAAGTAGCCATTAGTTGGAGACTGGCTGGGCATTGGCCCACTCCTCTCCCTTCCTTCTCTCCTCTCTTCTCCTCTCTTCTCCTCTCCTCTCTTCTCCTCTTCTTTCCTCTTCTTTCCTTTTTTTTTTTCCTTTTCCCCCTCCTTTTTCCTTCCCCCTCACCCCCTTCACTTACTAAAGTGGCTTTATTCTGGACCCGTGAGTTTTTCTCACTTCTGTCATACCGGTTCTCTCCCCTATCCTGCTGAGGGGGGATTGAGTGAATGACTGTGTGGGGGCTTAGTTGCTGGCCAGGGTCAACCCACCACATTTCCTTACTGGTTTAGATTACATTGCCAAGCACAGTATAAACAGGAAATGTGAGGTAATAAGTCTTAGTGGGCCATATCCCAAGGAATTGGATACTGACATATCTAAGGCTTATGTTTCTGAATCAGCTGAAGTTCTGCATTTTCTGTGAGATAAGAAACTCAGATAGAAACTGAGATACAGAAGATGCTGGAAGGTTGCAGGTTGTGAAGTTCAGCTATTTGGGATTTCTGAGCAGATAGGGGTTTTGAGAACTGGTGCACTGATGACTAGATTAAATCAGTGCTCTCAGTGTCTAAATCCAGAGGGTACAAGGTACTCCTTGCACAATGGCTCCAAAGAGAGACAACCAGAGATGGAAGTTACATTGATTTCCTTAGGCAAGATTGTAGCTCCTATGGAACTTACTAGGACTTGTCTTGTTTACTTTGTCTCTGCTGATTCTCTATTGAATATTCAGAGTAAAGAATCAAACTGACTTCAATGAGACTTGGATTAGGTCCTGAAAGACTGAATAAGAAAGTTCCTTTTACTGAAATTACACAATGAATCCTTCCTCCTGAATTCATTAGTTATTCTTTACACCACACCTGCTTCTCTAACAAAGATTGTCCTTGGTACATGGTTAAAACAAAGAGAAAACAACAAACAAACAACATCTTCATTCTTGGCATTGAAAGATGCTATTTTGTAAAGGTAAAAATAGCACAGAAGAGGACAGCACAGCCTTTCTTACTGCTTACATTTATGTTTTCAGAAATACATAAATAAAATGTTCAGTTTACTGGAATATTTTTTAATGCAATGTAACCCACATTTATACGAAATGTAATATTTATTCAGACATACTGTTGCCAAATTTAGTATAGGGAATAGAAACTAAACACTGGGGTTTTTTTCTCCCTTTAAATCTTATTGCCAGAATTGTGTGGATATAGCTTTATGTTATCAGCTGTCTTTGCTAACATCATCAGCGGAGCATAGTGAACAATCAACCAATTAAAACAATGCTTGTTCAACCTTCATCATGGTCTCTTCTCTTCTCTTGCAGTGAGATAGTCACCTGTACATAATTCTCCCATGATGGAATGAAGGCTGCAATGGATAGTTGTGTTGCAATCTGTCTCACACATTGGTTTCTCCAGCAGAAACTGGTGTAAATATAAGTGGTTAATTTAATTTTGAGGTCAGGCTCAATTATCAGAACACAAGTTTTGGATGTGAAACATCTATGTGCCGCTACGCTTTTTTATGTAATTACGGGTATGCTGAGCAGGCCAAATCCCAAGAAACACTCAGGTACATAAGTCCCATTAAAATCAGTAGAAATCATGTGCCTAGATGTTAGCAATGATCTAGGTCTCAGTCTCCTTAGCTTAGATATTGCTTACGCGCAGTAAGTCAGTTTTCCGTTTGAGATAGAATGGCTGAGAGAAGATTTCTTTACCCCACAGAGACACTGCTAAGTACCTGCACTTGTTAATAGTTTCTGTTTGACTTGTTCATTCTTCAGTAGGTAAACCACAGACACCATACTAAAGTCACGGCTTTACCAAGAAATATATTAAATAATTAAGACCCTTCACAGAAAATGTACAATGCTTATTAACACGGCACTAACAATTATGCATTTTTAGCAGAACAAAAACCAGTATGAGGCATAATCTGTGATAAAGCACAAGAAATTTGTTTTTCATCATCTTGTCAAGATTGACAGTTAAACTTTTTAAGATAAAAGTCTAAACATTGTTGAGGAATTCCTTATTTCTTTGGGCCTCTTAGGACCCTGTTAAACTAGTTATCAATCAGAATGGTATCAATTATGGATAATGTCTGTCTGAGAACAATCTAGGTCTTGTAAGACAAGTTGAACTTATCCCTGGTATGCACTCTCTTCATCACTACCTGGAGCTGCTTAAGCCTTTTTACCCTTGGAGATATCTAAATTCACTTTTCCAAATTAAAAGGTACAAAAGTTCATGAAAACATTGGATCTTTTTGCCTTCATTATAAATACCACAGAGACTTCTGGAAACCTCTGCCAAAGATGTGAAGTATTCCTTATTTCATTAGAAAGTTATCTTTATTACTAGACATTAAAACTATAGCATAATGCTCATATACGTTTTTTGGGTGTAGTCAACCCAAAGAATATCACACATTGTGAAAGGCTCAGAGTGCATTCAAGTTCAGTGGGAGCCATACGTAGTGATCAATACTTACTGAACTCTCAGAGTTCTTAACAAAATTTTGCTGCATGCATAGTTGTTTAGGCTGTGCTCATTCCTTCCCCAATCCAAAGGTTTACAACCTTTTCTAGCTCTAACCGTGATGGCAAAAAAGGCCACTCCTTATCCCTAGTTGGAAGTTACTGTCACCTCCCCAGATCTTCATTTTTTTGGTCTCTGTTTAGTACATTTCAGCCAACAAAAAATTATCCTAGGCAATTTAAAACATCAGAACCTGTTTTATCTGCTGACTAATTAAGAAAATTAATAAAACTTAGTAGGTGCAGAGACCAAACTCCTTTCAGCTGAATGTACATATCAGTGGCTATGATTTGTTTCTGCATTTTGTCTTCCGAATTCTGTATTAGTTCTGAACAGTGGTCTATACCAGGTTCTGGATTCAAACCAGAAGCAGGCTGAAATGTCTATTTTAATCCTGAAGTAGGGTGTCTGACAACTGGAGAGGTTTGCATGATCAGATATACACTCTGATATTTAGTTTTTCTTATTCTCTGGCTCCACCAGACTCATGAAAGATACAATTTGGATTGCCTTTATAACTGTAATACTTCCTCAGAGACATGTCCGTTCTGCAAGGAACATGATTCTGGAATATGTGTGTTTAAAATATAAGCTTTACAGTACCAAATATGAAAATCAATCATTTGTTTTATCTGGCTAGATGCATTTTTAGCCCAATAACATCCTTTTTTTCCTAGTTTATAAAAGCTTTTCTTATTTTTATCTTCAGCATCCATCTTTCTCATCTATACATTTAGTGGTAATAAGCACACTATTGGAAGTCTGGAATTTTACATTTCACCTTTCATTACTTGTAGTTTAGTGTTAATTCTGCTTCTGCTATAACAGTAGTCTGTGTACCTTTGTCTCATTTTAAATAAGTAAATGTTATGGTTGCTTTAGTGTGAAAGTTTACCTATATTCAATTTTCCACTGCTTCAGAAAACAATTCATCCGTGCTAGAGGTGCTGCAGTTGTCCTTTTATCTTCACAGTGCGTACTGTAGCTGTTTGCAAATGGATCCAATTGACGTGGTTTTTTTCATTTTTTTAATGCACGTTGTCTTAACTTGTACTCATTTTGATAAAATTGGTGTACTGTTGGTGTTCCTGAGCTCTGAACTGTGCATTCATTTGATTTGTGCCTTTTCTTGGATTAAACTAGAATTTTCAGTCTTGTGAGAGTATTTCTGTACTTTGCATACATTGAGTTATTGATTATCATTTAATTTACTTGATGAATTTCTGGCTACTTTGTTAAGGGTTAATTTTAATTCAGGAATCTCTCAGACCCTTTTCTAGTACTTGGTCAATTCTTATCACTTATCAGAAATAAATGACTTCTACCATCTCTTAAGAGTTATGACATTCAAAAATTTTGTTACACTTTTTTTTTTTTTTCATTTCACTGTTTGAAACCCTGTCTCCCACAGGCTTAATTATATGCAGAATGCCAGAGTTCTAAAATTTCTTGCTTATTAAAGTAGACCTTGTCTGATTTAACAGGAAAAAAATGCAACAAACACAATGGGACCCGTAGTCATATGACATAAGGCTGCTTTATTTGTGTTCTTCTGCACTGGTGCTTGTTGCTCAGGGACCCTGTGCAAGCCCTGATTCACCTGGGTATCTTCTGCATTTTCAGGGATTTTTCAGCACAGATACAGTTTTTAGCCACTCATTTCCCTACTTCAGGTTACTTTGAAGTTGGTAATTTTTTGGGAACTTTCATCTCTTCAATTTGTACCCACCCCCCCAGCCAAAAATATTTAAAGGAATAGTTTCCAATGCTACAAAAGTGATAAGTAGCTCTTAGAATTGATAATCTAGGTTTATACAAGATAGATAGACAATTATGGGAAAAAACCTCCAAGTTTAGCACATTTACTGAAACACAGGCTTCTTTTCTTATTCAGGATAAGGGTAGTTATATGCAATGCTGAATGTATGTATGTTTCACCAAAAGTAGCACTGAACTACATATTCCTTCTTAATTAAGTGCAAAGTAACAGCACTAAAACTCTTCAAATATTATGGTATCTAAGTAGTTGGTAGCACAAGCAGGAAACTGGATCAAAGCCTTCCATACTAGTCAATTCGTACTCGTACACACAGATAAGTGCACATAACTATGTCTGCAGTCATCACTCCTAGCTCCTGGGGCCCCATAATAATAAATGTAAAAGCCAGTAAGTCAGCTATTCATAGAATACCCTATATTTAAATGCTAGCAATAGAATAGTTTTTCCTCTTTCCTGCCTCTTATGCTCATGTCATTTGCATAATGAGTCACTTTTCAGGCCAAGTTGTAAAACAATTCTTGCCTCCAGCTGTCACAGGAAAGGTAAAGTCCATCCTTTGATGGATTCTTATTCCTTATTAAATATTTAATAAGCTCTGAGACAAGTTCAAGGCTATATTTCACTCTTCCCAAGCAATTTTGGTGCTGTTTGTCAAGGAAATAATATAAGCTGAATGAAGGGCACATAGCACTAGTTAGCAGTTTGCATACTTGTCAGTAATAATAACTTACAGATGTATAATCAGGGGTTTTTTTTCCATTTTAGCTTACACCAAGTTGCATTTTTAAGTATTACCCTGCGGGGAAAAAAAAAAAAAAGTGCTGAAAGCAGATGCAGGAAACAAAAACCCAATAATATGCAACCACTGTGCTGAGAATTTGTATTTAAAAGGACATTTTTCCCTTTTTTCCCTGTGATTGGCACAATTTCTAGCATATTAAGAGCAGCAAATAAGGTCACTAGGCTCAACAAGCAACCTCCTGTTGTTTCCCTTATCTTTAGTTACTTGCTTTTCCTCTCTTTTATGTCATCTCTTTGTTTAATAAGCATTGACTTTCTTATTTCAGAGGCTCTATAATATTCTGAACCAAGGATTGTAATCTTGAAGATTTTCTTTATCACCATGGCAAAGTCATTAAAAAAAAATTCTCTGAAAGTGCATCCATTTTTGAAAGCATAGTGTAGAGCTATTGAAATAGTGTTGCTGGTGATTTGGAAAATATGAAGGATTATTTTGTTTTATCTTGAAACTTCATAAATTAACTTCTCTTTACACAACAGTTACCACTTTACAGTGCCACTCTGGTGCTCAATATCGCTGTCTAACCACAGCAGATAATGTGACCAGCTTCATTAATTCAGTGGGAAAGATCATAGTTAGCCAATAATTACTTTTGCCTCATGAAGAATAGTCATGATTGATAAAAG
Source organism: Gavia stellata (assembly GCF_030936135.1). NCBI lineage: Eukaryota > Metazoa > Chordata > Aves > Gaviiformes > Gaviidae > Gavia > Gavia stellata. Next base: position 42,122,339 of record NC_082594.1, read on the forward strand.
GACATTAGTATAAAGATGGTATAAAACAAAAGTATTTAATAAAACCATATTTGTTGTTCACCTGCTGAATTTGAGGTTTTCTAAATAAAATTTATATTTTAAAATTCACACCTATTTAAATATTGGCAATTAAACTGACATTAAAGCTAACTAAGAAAGAAGAAGCATAACAAGGGTGATAGATCTTAGAAACTTTAAGTTAATACATTTATCATAGGATATTTACACTTGTGAGAAACTAAAATATCGCTAAAATGTGATTGTTATCAGGAAATAGAATATAGCATTAAGTTTTGAGAGGTTTATTTGACAATTATATAGGATAACATTAACATAAGTTCTTTTAATTCTCTATTAACAAATTAAAATTTGCAGTTAAAAAATATTGAGCTACCAGAGTCAGCTAGATGAAAAAAATGTTGAAATTGGAAGTGCCAATATTTTATTTAATCACTGTCAAAACAATTCAATATTTCTCTTTTAGGCAAAGTACTGTTGCATGTAACCAGAATTAAGTCTTTTGTTCTTTTTCAGACTTATTAAATACATACTTAAAAAATATTCAGGGGGATATTTTCTCTTTCAAATATTTGTTATCATTATTATTTTTTAAAAGGAAAAGCATTCCAGTCTTGTGCTTCTCTTCTCAATGCTATTACTTCTGTCATTTAGCTCTCAGCTTCACTAAACTGAGACAAGTTTTGAAAATGATGTCTGTTCTCTGCAGGTACACTTGGTACTCAGTGAGTCTGCCACCCCATTATATATCTGTAATTAGGCTGAGTATGAAAAAGAAAATAACTTTGCCTCTACATTTTCCCCCACCATCCATGACTCTCTGTGGGTTAGCATGTAGGAGACCCTTTGCTGAAACATTCTTCAAGGAACACCAATTGTCCTGTGCTATCCATTCTTAGCCTCAAGATCTTATAATTTGGGTAAAGTGAAATGGCAAAGCATGAAAAAGGAAGATTAATTTTAATGTACTATTAATTACCTATCTGACCACTGGTTTGTCAGCACAAAATAGCTTTTTTACACCATGATCACAGTGGCATAACTGCACCTCCTGAAGTCAATGGACAAAACTGTTTCTTTGAAGCTTTCCACATATCTTCAATTTCAAGCATGAGTTCTAGGAATATATTAATGAAACTATAGAAGTATATGGTTGTAACAAGGCATACCTGGTTTGTTCATGTACTGCTTCTTCAAAAGGCATGGGGAAAAGTCCACAGAAAGTAACAGCCCTGCACTCTGGGTCAGACGGAGACATCTGGAGAGCGTGGTGCTTTCTGCCTGTTCCCTCTCGACCTAAGCCCACCAGGGTGAGGCACCTGCAGCTCAGGACAGGGTGACAAAGACCAAAAAGGAGATCAAGTGATGGTTCTCGAGGTAAGAATCTGCAGTTCTCCTTGATAATAGCTACCTCAGAAAAGCAGGGAACAGATGCATAACTGCTGCTCAAAATGAGGGAAAGACTTTTCCTAGGGATTCAGGAGAGATGATGCAGAGCTTGCAGTAACTCGGGGAGACCCTGAATGGTTTCTAGACTGAACGCAAGACTGAAGGACAGGTGCCATAGTGCAGAGGCTTAGATTGCTGGACAAATTTCTGAAAAATTCTTGTGCTCTGGTTTGAAGTTTTAGTTGCCCCTCACTTATTACTGATTCTGTTGGGATGAAAATGCATTCTGCTCTTTGTATGTGTCTATACTTCAGAACCCTTTTTTCCTGTCCCTGAATAAATGTTAATCTTAACATATTAGTGCTTATCGGATTAACTTTGGTAAATATAGGGGGAAAGGAAGCCAATGAAAATCCAAACAAAGGCTGCAAGACAGTTTTCTCATATAAATGCTGTGCAGGATCAAAAAAAAATTTTATCACCTGATAATTTTAATTTTTTGATTGTAGTATTATCCCTTTTTATGTGAAACACTAAAAGGTTTGAGATGTTGTAGGTTATAGTTAGGAGGAGAACATGTTGAGAAGATCCAATGCCTTCTTCAGGTAATGTCTGTATTTCCAAAAACGCATACAGAATGTTGACTTGCTAAATAGTATCAGAAACGAAATGACAACAGACAATTTCCTGGCTTACTGAAACATGTTTCCTTCACTCATTATGCCCCAAAATCTTTGTAGTCCTTTCTCAGAATTGCATTTAATCTGATGGTTACATTTTTTCTTTCCTTCTCTTCCCTCCATTTTTGTCTGTTTTCTGCTTTGTATCCTTCTCAATACTTTCTGACCTCTGCAATTTTAACATTATCTCCCAGAGGTCTTCTGTCCAGAAAGCTCAAGTGGCTAAGTGACTACAATTATTTTGTTTCAATTTGGAGGCTTCCCTAATAAGTTTAATAATTTCTGCTATTTTTGATAAAAGATGCAATTTATCCTACTGAGTTGGAGAGGTTTAATCAAACCTTTAGCAATGTTCTCCCAGTATTTTTTCTGAAGAAGATCCATCTCCAATTACTATATGTGTAAAAATACAACACTATCCTGTGGCCTGTGCTATTAAGCATTCTGCAGTTTCATCTCTTTTTTTAAAAGCAGAATGGGCAATGTCAGCCATGAGATGAATGTTTAAAATGCCTCAGGCTTCTGTGCGATAACATAAGCGTAGACTCTGGGCCTAAGTGAGCTAATTCTCATTTTCTGTATATTGCTATTCTTTTAGTTATAAGAGCATTGAGGACATTGATCACGTGGAAACTCTGAGGTAAAGGCATCTGCTCTGTGATTAAAAGAAATCCAAAAGAATATACTCTAAAACAATTTCTAAGAAAACCTACCTAAAGTAATTAACCTCAGTAGAATTGGGAATACTTCTCCAAGAGAAATTGTAATAAATCCCTTGCATGAAGTGCAAATATCGTAAGGCAGAGAGAAATTTACCTAGAGGCATTTGAGAAACGCAGTGGGACAGTGCAGTTTTGGATGATAATTAATTCAAAGGAACACATACAATAATAATAAAGAAAAAGTAAACTAAATTCTTCACTATGATCTGTTTTCACAGGCAAGGACTGATGAGCAACCAGCAATATTGAAAATCAATAGACTAAAAAGCAGTGAAAAGAATAATTTTCACCGTGTACAGAGGAAATATTAGTTGGTGAATAAAACTCACTATGAGATGATGTCATTTGGATTAAGACAAGGACTCTATGAATAATCATGCTTAATAGGTAGGACTAAAAAATAAAATGTGTAAATATTGACACTTTAGTGAATGAACAAAATAGTAAGCATCTGGAGATAAGGAGAACCATTTATGGTGTTCAGGAAGAGTAACTGAATGTGCTCTGACAAGAAAAACTCAGAAGAGAAAAGGAATACTTAAGTGTGCCAAATTTGGACTATTCAAACAGAAATAAGAGCTCTGCTGTTCAGATCTTTGAACACAAAGATTGATTGTTTCACAGTTTGGTCTCTCTTTTCTAGTCCAAATTCTGGTCCATGAAGTATCTGAGAATTTTGAACATTCAGCAACATCAGCCATATATCTATCACATGGTCACAGTTCAGTTTTACTTCGCACAAGCTCATTATACAAATGGCCTGTGCACACAATAAAGGTAAAACTTCACAAATATGTTGGATTACTATGCCTATACAGTAAAGATGTTCTGCACGAATAATGAATGTGTGCACTGGGTGCAGGTGCCCAGGCGCTGGCAGGGGGTGCTGCAGGGGCGGCCTCTGTGAGGAGAGGCCGGGGCTGCCCTGTGTTGGACACAGCCGGTTCCAATGAACCCACCACAGGGCACGACTGAGCCCCTTGGCTGAGGTGCCGCTGCCTCCGGGAATATGTGCTAAGAAAGGGCAAAATGTCACACGGGCACTAAGACACAAGGAAAATAAGTGTGAGAAACAGCCCTGCAGACACCAAAGTGAGAGAAGAAGGAGGGGGAGGTGTTCCAGGTGCTGGAGCAGACATTCCCCTGCAGCCCGTGGTGAAGACCATGGTGAGGCAGGCTGTCCCCCGGCAGCCCATGGAGGTCCTCGGTGGAGCAGATATCCACCTGCAGCCTGTGGAGGACCCAACGCTGGAGCAGGTGGATGTGCCCTTGAAGGAAGTTACAGCCCGTGGAGAGTCCACACAGGAGCAGGCTCCTGGCAGGAGCTGCAGCCCATGGTGAGGAGCCCACTCTGGAGCAGGTTTTCTGGCAGGAAATCTTGGCCCTTGGGGAACCCATGCTGCAGCAGTCTGTTCCTGAAGGACTGCACCCTGTGGAAAGGACTCATGCTGGAGCAGTTCTTGAAGAACTGCAGCCTGTGGAAAGGACCCACAGTGGAGAATTTTGTCAAGGACTGTATCCTGTGGGAGGGACCCCATGCTGGAGCAGGGGAACAACATGAAGAAGGAGTGGCAGAGACAAAGGGTCATAAACTGACCACAACCCCCATTTCCCATCCCCCGGCACCATTCCAGGTGGGAGTAGAGGAGTTGGGAAGCAAGAAGTGAAGTTGAGCCTGGGAAGAAATGGGGCTGGGGGACAGATGTTGTTTTACTTTTTTTTGTCTTTGCTTCTTACCACTTGACTCTATTTTAGTTGTCAGTACATTAAATTAAGCTTCCCTAAATCAAGTCTGTTTTGCCCGTGATGGTAATCGGTAAGTGATCTCCCTGTCTTTAACTTGACCCACAGGTTTCCTCATCTATCTTTCCCCGCCGTGTTCTGTTAAGGAGGTGGGAGTGAGAGAGCAGCTGGGTGGGCATCTGGCAACCAGCCAAGGCCTACCCACCACAACATGTATATTGTTTTCAGGGCACATAAGGTTTGCTGTGAATGAACAGGCTATCTGTAGGCAGCAGATTGCACACCATCTTGACTGGGCAAGAGACGCTGTGCATGAGCTACATAGCATTCATGGACATATTTTTGTCTGACAAATTGGCAGGCACCTACAAAGATTTGTAGTCAGTCTTTATTCCTCTGTTTATTATTTAGTTGGGCTGGAAAATTTAAATAAAGTTAACATGCTTTCTTAAAAAAATAAATTTTATATATATATATATATATATATATATATAAAGCTCTCTGAAGGTACTAAACCCAATTTGAATTAGTTAATTCCAGGAGAGTAATGGAGGAAAGTCTTGCTATGGGAAGGAAAAAGTTTTCAAGAGTCATGTGGGAAAACGAAAATTACAAAAATTCAGATACCTTAAAAATGTCTTTCTACCAGAAATCAGGAACATCAAAACTCTCATTCTCCCTTCTCATCTCTCCCCAAATCTTTCATCTGGATAAAACTCAAAGGACAGTATGATAAGGTCAGTGCATTGTGTAGTCCTAAAGGAGCTGTGAAGATAGAGAGGTAGATAGATATCTATCCCAGCCAGAACCAGGAAAAAATACAAGTCACCTTCTCAATGGCTCTGTCTAATCACAACTGCAGTGCTACCACATTGGCTAATTTTGATTCCATTTTCCAGGTAGAAAATTGCTTTTGCCTAAGCTTTGCACATGCTTTCCTGTAAGGCCTTGAGGCCCTGTTGCAAACCCAAACATCTTTAAATTACATTTTTTTCCCACAGAATGATAATCTAAGAGTATTTCATCTCTGAAATGTTGTAACGTATGTGACATAAGTATTTTATGACAGTATACATGTGAGATATAGTGCAAATTTTTAAGCCCAAGTTGCTATGTTAAGCTCTTTGATTAGTGCTTAAGTACCTAAATATTACACTAGAATTATTTTTTTCCTAAGAACTAGGTACCCACAGATGAAATCAATGAAAGGTGAAAGAGCTAAAGCTCTTTAAAATTGGTCTGCTTTTATTTACATTTCTGCATTTGGATTTATGAACCCAGTTTGCATTGAAGCAATGCACATAAATGAACGTGAGAAACTCAGAACTGTTTTCCTGCTGTAGAACAAATATAAGCATTTTTAAAGCTTGTAGACTTTGATATAATTTTATTGTTATTATTTTTTCTGTGCCATAAACTAACTGACTTTATTCAGCTCACTGAAAGATATGCACCCAGGAGAGGTAATTCAGTGACATAATGTATCCTTATCTCCCTCCTTGCCCCAGGGCAGAGCATATGGAACAGCACTAGTGGCCATGTCAATGAAACAGGTCATGAGAAAGTGAGCAGGAAAGCAAATGGTTTAAGCTCATATGGAGGTAACAGCTATTCATAGCAATAATCCACTCTGCAGTCATAAACTGAGGGTGCCCAAAGTGCTTGCTAGAACCCCTGAGTTCAGCAGTGGGCCTGTGCCACTCAAATTACCCCTGAGAAAAGGCAGCTGTGCTTCTTCAGGGGGATATACCCCAGCGCCTCACACTGCCACCCCCAGAAAGCTGCCATCCACCTCTCCATTTACTCTGTGTCATCCTTACATTTATGGGCAGTTAGTTAGGTAGTGTTACTTACCTCACACATTCTGCAGATGTTAACACTTTCAGACGTGAACATTGACCCACATAAAACCACAGTAAGTTATTTTTTTCCACCACATAATGACTAGTCTATTTTTTAACTAGTTCTTTATCCTTTTCTGTGTCTTAATCTGGATCTCTGAAGCTTGTAGTTTTAAGCTGAGGCCTGTCATGTAAAACTTGATCAAAGGCTCGCTACAAATCCAAATAAAATATGTTATATGCACAGTCATTATCAACCTTGCCTGTAAAATGAAGATATAGGTACAAAAATCTTGGGCTGTAGCAATGTATTTGCAAGCATTACAATATGATCTGCTACAGAGGGCTATTCTTTTGATGTTTCATTTGTAGTATATATTGTTCCATGAATAAGGTAATCCTTAATAATTTTTACTCTGCAAAGTACAAAATAATGCCGGACTAAGCAAAGTAAAGTATAACATAAAAAGCTGCAGTTTCTCTTTAAAAACAGTGGTCGTTTTAGTTTGGGATTTTTTGTGGTTTTAGGGGGTTTTTTTTGGTTTGATCCTGTATATTTGAGATAAAGAATTTTTTTTTTAAATTTGTTGCCCATTATGGCAATTAGAATTCTTATGTAGACCTACATGTTTTTTAAATTGTCTTGTCACTGGGAATAGTAAAAATTTTGTTTAGAGGACAATAACATATTGTTCTGTGAATCAGGAGGCTCATGTTCTTACTAGTGAGAGAGTACTTGGGTACCCAAGTCAGCTGGAGTCTTTGCATGATTTCTAAATTATCTATGTATTTTTAAAATGTGCCCATCATGTCAGAGAGACATGAAAAGAGTCGCAGAACAGCACAAGTAGAAACTCAGTTCCTCACTGTTGTTTTTAAGCTTCTTACTGCTGTTGACTTCTTTGGTCTATTGTTCTGCAAACTGGCTCAAGGTAGAGCTTTTTGTCAGTGACTGAAAAAGGGCATTGATTTTGGCACTTGCTATTCAGCACAGCAGGGACAAGCATACTATTTGAGGTGGTACTAGCAAGGAAATTACCATTAGCATATCCCAGTTCCTGGACAGATACTTCTTTAGAGTCATTCAATTCCTTTAAAGTACAGTCGTTTGGGAAAGTTTTTCTGTCACTTCATTCCTCTTTGGGTAGCACTATACCATTCCAGAACTGGTAGGTTGGATTTCTGCATTGAGCCTCATATTTCCTGATCATACTAACATGACAGGCATAGCAGAGCTTGGCATCTGTGAAGTCTTTCACAGTGATGTTAGTAGTGATTGTGAATGGCAAAAACTCTCTCCTGCAAAACAAAATCTAATTTACTGGTTCACCCAAGGTTCATAGAATATAAAAGAAAGAAAAAAGAAGAAGAAAAAACCCCTTAATATCTATGAAAACTAGCTACAATGTACTTACTTTTCCCATAATTTCTAAACTTTCCCCACACCAACTAACCCCACAACTGTCTAGAAATAGGATTGCTTTCTCTGTGCTCTGTATGTCTCTTTCCCAACGTTCGCTACAAACTTACTGACTGTCAGCTTCTTCAAGCCTCTAGAGGCTTGATTCATGATTAGGAGGAACACCTTTGGCTACTTTGTAAGAATTTTCCCCATCAAAAATTACGCATTATTACCCCCGTAATAACCCTCACTCCCTTTTCTTGTTAGTATTCTCTACTATCTTATCACATCATACTTAGGTTTTATTCAGTTTCTTTCTAATAGTCAAATTTGCATAGTTCAGTATATGCAAGCAGATAAGATGAAGTTCTTGTTTTTATCAAGATCAATGCAAACAATTTCCTGAGTTTTCATATAGTGTGAGCTGATACACCATGCAAAAATATACTTGGAACTTTATTGTCTCCAAAATGTAAGACAACATATGGTGTAAAAACAATTTTACAATTAAAATTTTTAGGAAAAACTATGATAATTGGCAAGGAAGGGATGGGAAAGAAGAAAAAAAGTTGTTAATTACTACACTTAAGAATGTTGCAGCAGCAGGATGGGTAGCTAGTGAAGGATAACATATTGCTACGGTCTTTCTCTCCCGAATCTTGAGGTAAAGCAAAACAGTAACATTGCAGATACTGAAATTCTTTTCTTGCAGGAAAAAGTGAAAGACTAAAAGATTTCATTATTGCATTGGAGTAGATAGTTAGGAAATTATAGATATTATGAGTTGATGAAGTAAGTACCAGAGCTCTGAAGTATACCTGCCTGTCAGCCCTCAGCTTAAAACTTCAGCTAGATTTTTGAAGCATTGCTTCTACTTTTTACCCTTTTGTATTTCATTCTCTCTCCGCATTTAGTTGTTGATTAGGGATGTTTTCTGTTACTAGGAAGTTATGAATAAAATTTAGAGTTTGTGAAAAGGGCAGCTGGGGAGTAATGTAGTCAGAAGTCAGGGTGAGGATACTGAAAAATGATACTAGGAAGCATAGTGAGATTTATGAAAGAAAGCTTCCTACCACATGGTTTTGCTTCCCCCAAGGACATACTTATCTTGAAGAAACCTGATTACAATAAATTGGTAGGATTCTAAAGAAAAGCCTATATCATGCTTGTTCTCCTTTGTATCATCAATTAGTCCCATGAAGAACCTGTGGCCTTATCATCAACAATGGAGATATACTGTGGACTTGCTTTGAAGACGTAACTAAATGTGCTGACAAGCTTCCTGATAGTAACACCAGGAATCAGTTCCAGTGATGACAAATATCTTTTATTTCAGAACTGGGAAATACTCTCCTGCCTCTAAATTGTGTTTGGCTACCTCTACAGAGAGTGTCCATGAAGTTGGAATTTTGATTAGTTATATGGACTTGATTCTGTATTGCCACTTTCTGTACAGGAGTATTTCTTAAAGTACACACCAAGACAAAATAGTATGCCATCACAGGGGAACAGGGTGGAGTGGCTAAAAGAAAAAACCACACTATCCAGGAACATAAAATCTAAAATTTATTTACTAAGCAGGATAGGTACAGTGGGCGTATAGTAATTTCTATTCTATTACAGGCTGGGGGAAGAGTGGCTGGAAAGCTGCCCTGCAGAAAAGGACCTGGGGGTGTTTATTGACAGCTGGCTGAATAACAGCCAGCATTGTGCCGAGGTGGCCAAGAAGGCCAACGGCATCCTGGCCTGTATCAGAAACAGTGTGGCCAGCAGGAGTAGGGAAGTGATCATGCCCCTGTACTCGATGCTGGTGAGGCCGCACCTCGAATCCTGTGTTCAGTTTTGGGCCCCTCACTACAAGAAGGACATTGAGGTGCTGGAGGGTGTCCAGAGAAGGGTGACGAAGCTGGTGAGGGGTCTGGAGCACATGTCTTATGAGGAGCGGCTGAGAGAACTGGGGCTGTTTAGCCTGGAGAAGAAGAGGCTGAGGGGAGACCTTATCGCTCTCTACAATTACCTGAAAGGAGGCTGCAGAGAGGTGGGTGTTGGTCTCTTCTCCCAAGTGACTAGTGATAGGACAAGAGGAAATGGCCTCAAGTTGCACCAGGGGAGGTTTAGGCTGGATATTAGGAAAAATTTCTTTACGGGGAGAGTGGTGAAGCATTGGAACAGGCTGCCCAGGGAGGTGGTGGAGTCACCCTCCCTGGAGGTGTTCAAGGAATGTGTGGATGTGGCATTGTGGGACATGGTTTAGTGGCCATGGTGGCGTTAGGTTAATGGTTGGACTTGATGATCTGACAGGTCTTTTCCAAGCTTAGTGATTCTGTGATGCTGTGATATCTCAGTTATTAGCCGAGTTAGTGTACCAAAATATGATGATGAGTACATGTTAATTTATCTGTGATTTTAGAGTTCTTGATTTCTGGACTCTGTATTTGTCTTACAGAAATATTGCAGGAAACATTTCTTATAGCTTTCTGAATATAGGAGGCACAGAAATGAGATATTTCTAAGTAATATTGAATTGAATGTAATAGTTTATATATATCTAAGTATTGTACTTCTTAAAATTTCTGGACTTCAGCAGAAGTTTTGTGTGATGGGATTTGAGAGATCAGGCTCTAAAACTTGTAAACTTGAATTTTCCAGATCATGAATCTGTATAAGGCATTGCAGAATCAGAATTATATAGCTTCTCCTGTGCAGAAAGACCACACAATAAAATGTCATCTTTTACACACTGTAGGAACTTGCAGTGGACCTTACTAGACTGAGCAGAGACAGACTAGGTGAAGCCAGGAATGAACTGGCTTCACCTCTAGTGCTAATAAAAGGTGATTTCCAATTACTTGGCCATTCTCATTTTTAAAATTTTCCTCTAAAGAAATTGATCTGAAGTTTTGGTATAATATGAACATTCTTGCTCATGTTATCAAACTTTTTTCCTTATGTTAGTTTCTTTACTAATTTTTCTTTAGTTTCTTTACAAATTAATTAGTTTCCTTACAAATTTTCAAATTGTAATGCATATTAAAAAAATGTGTTTAATCTTAGTGGTAACTTAGCCTAAATGAGTTCAGAATTCCTTTGGGTATATTAAACAGTTCATCAGGTCTATATATATTTTTTTTTTTTCCAGGGAAGAACCTTGCTGATTTATTTAGAATACTCAAAACCAATTGCAATGTCCTTTAATTATTAGGAATACTTAATCTTCTCTAAACCAATATAAGAATGAAAATAATTAAAATAACTGCAGAGAAATTGAGAATAAAGAATATCTATGCTAATTGTAAGACATTTTTAGAAAAAAACTTTTAGGAAATTTACCCACAGTTTTGATATTGTTCTCTGGTTGCTAAAATTATCTGTATTTTTGTTTGGAAATATATAGGAAAGGTATAAAAAACATATATGCTTAAAAACTTTTCCCAAATAGTACAGACTAGAGAATTTGGGAGAGAAAAAAATGTGTGCTTGCTGTTTTATATTTATATAAACTCCATAAGAAGTACTGCCTACATTGTAGCTACACTACAGCAGAATTTAAAACTGTTGTGTAAGAACCTAGTTATTCAAATGAAAAATTAGTGGTTGCAAACTGTTTTTGTAATCGCTACAATGTAATTCTCCTGCCTGGTTTGTGAAAGATTGGCAATATTTTCATGTGTTCCCTTGGAATTAATTTATTAATTAAAAAATTAGGTCAGCTCCACTGACCTAATTAACTCTAATAAAACCAACTAGGTCACAGTTAAGATTCTTCTTTCACATAGGTATTTTCTGTCTCTTTAGTGTCATTTTTAATTTAAGTCTGAAGGAAGAGTACACTTATTTCATGCTCTTTGTATTTTACTGTCTCTGTCACCTGATCTGCTTATTTAAAAAAACGTAAGTCCCACAGCTAACAAAAGGCAGGGACAAAATACTTGAAATGCCAAATCTAGCATCTGTATTATTCGTGTCATTGGTGCTCTCTATGAAAGTATTAGGGAGAACAAAATCTGTGCTAAAGAATGAGAAGAGTCTTATAATCCTCACTGTATTGTCACTGCATCTTTCAGGGAACCAGAAAGGTTACTGGTTTATGTGGGTTGAGCTTCAAGAATTTGTCAACTGTCAGGTTAGGAAGTGTTGATTACACATGTGTTACTGGGTCAGGTTTGTTGCACTGAAGAACCACGTTGTTAAAAAACCACTGTCTGCACTACAGAAAGCAAATAGCAAGTTACTTCATAATTAAATTAAAGCAATGTCTCTATCCAACCATAAAGAGTTTCAGAGCAAGACTGGGTTCATATTTTGTTTTAGGTTTATACTTACAAGAAGCTTGTTGGAACAGGATGTTGAGGTGTGTAAATAGCATTCTTTAGGAAGCTCCAAAGTGTTTACTCTAAGCTATTTGTCTTGGTTTCCACTGTAGTTGGTTAGCGGGGAAAGATAGGCCACCTAGATGGTGCATTATCCAAATTAGGCACCTATTTTAAGAGGGGATAAGTCACGTTACAGGTTTACTTATCTCCACTTCCTGAAAGACCTAAAATAGCTTAGATGAGAAGTCTAATCTTTCAGATAGTTATTGTAAGTTGAGGGCTATAGTAAGTTAATTATTACAGTGAATTAATCATGCTTGTTACAGTCTGACCATAGGCCAGATTGTCTAATAATTCCTCGTCCAGAAGAAATCTATGATAAATAAGGTGAGTAGCAGAATTGCAGAATGTAACACAACAGGAGCCCTGAATAACCCCTGAAGAGAGTGCCCCATGGGAGAACAGGCAATCCAGAAAGACTGAGCTAGGAAGCGTCTTAGTTGTAAGAAGAAATGTTGAAAGAGAGAGAAAATCCTCTAGCTTCCAGAACTCATAAGTATGTCAAAAATTTTTCTGTCAAGTAGTTAGATGACTCAGTTAATTCAAAATAACAAAATAATTATCATCTAGTGTTTATATCTGTTGTGAAAGTAAAAATACCAGCTGAAAAAATGACCTAATGCCCTCATAGCACATATTATATATGCCCTAAATGTTGCTGTTTCCAAAAATTTTACTAGAAGAAAATGAGAAGTTATGGGAATCAATTCCACTGAAAAGCCATTGATGGTAACAATCAATGTCACAGAGCTCCTTGCTTGGCCAAAGATGACTGCAGCACTGCAGCAGCCGTGATCACCTTTTTATATAATGCTTATTGTTAACTACTTTCCTCTTCTAGCATTCATAAAGAGAATTGCGGTGTAAACACTACATTCTGTTTCTTCTGAGAGTACTTAATATAATTAAAACCTCCAATCTAGGAATTGAATAAGATTTTAGCAAACTCTGCTTCAAATTTTTCCACTTTTCTTATCTATTTATTTATATTTATACAGATTTTACTTTGGAAAGAGATATTATAATCAAGTTTAAGTTAATGCATGACTTAATAGCACTAATTCACTAAATAGTAAATATCTATAAACACAATTGAAAAAAAGAAAAGGAACTTTCCTTTTTAGAAATCCAACAAAATATCAATAATCAATAATTTCATAATGAATTGTAGCTCTCTGGAGAGTACCTTGCATGATTCCTTTACCTTTTTTTGCCTAGTAAAGGATAGGTAGAGAATAGTCACTATCATTTAGATGGAAATTTCTGTTCTGTTTATGCAATGCAATCCTGTGACTGTTTATCTTTCCTCCTATTTACCTGTCAGTACATTAGTACATTACAATTCAGACTCTAGCAAGTCGCAAGTGATTGTCCATAAATCATAATAAAATGTGTCACACAACAGCTAGGTTTTAGTGTAATACCTGAGTTATCTGGTGAGACAACATGGACATTTAAATTGTATGTGGTTTTCCATTATCTAAGAAACAAGCTAGTTCTCCAGATAACAACTGGGATACACTTGCAAACACAAAATAAATTAGGGAAGAAACTTTTGTCTTGTAAAATCCTTTATTTCCTTATGAGAAATGGATGCAAAGTATTTTCTGAGCGTAATGGTTTTTAAAGGACAGAAAAGTAGGAAAAATAGTGTAATAATCTCAAGTTATGTTTTATCAACTATAGTTATCTATATGTCTCTGTTTCTAAAAATGTTATTCTTGTTACTATGGAAATTAAATGACTCTTTATTTTAACACTTCTGCATGTGACCTTAGCTCTGTAAAATGAGGACTTGTTATGCTGGAGCAAGTCACAGAATCACAGAATCACTAAGGTTGGAAAAGACCTGTAAGATCATCAAGTCCAACCATAAAAAAAAAAAAAAAACCAAAAAAACCACCCACACACCCACCAAAACAAACAAACAAAAAAAATCAAAACCACCCGCAAACCACAAAACACACCACAACCCACACCAAAAACAACCCACCCACACCACACAGCACCATGCCCATCAAGCCACAGTCTATCATGAATTTACTTGATGTACCTAATAGCAGCTTTAGCAGCAGGATTAGCAAATAAAGTAAAGCAAAACACCAGGAGATGTTACAGAACTTAATGAATTTTAGTCAACAAACAGAAGTTTTACATTTTTTCTTCCCTGTCATTAGTTAGTATATTTTTCTTTGTTTTCTTTGTCATGGAAGAAACTGCTTCTTTCTTATGCAATATAATAAAAATGAAATTTGTATTTTACTTGGAGAAAGACAAAAAATATTCACAAAACCATCCAGTACAGTTACAATGCTACTGGATTTTAGGTTTCTTTTTTATTTAACCAAACTATTAGAAATCAAGTCAGCATTTGTGCACAAACCACTTAAGAACTGGAAAAAATTTGGAAAAGTCTAGGTTACTCAAGGCTTCTTCTGGGGACAGAGAATGCAATAACCAATTGCTTATCCCAGGGAAAAAACAAGCACAACTTGGAAATTTGATAAGCCTATAAATATTCCTGAAATTTTGCTTTTAATGAGATGGATACATTTGCAAGCCTTTATATGCTAAAAACTCAAAGATTCTGGGTGGTTAACTCTTTTACAGAAAAACTGCAGAGATGAGTAATTGCATATCCAGATGACTAAGAAGTATCTTAATTAAGCCATAAGGAACTGGATGTTTCCAGAATTTGTCAGCTATGTTGAAGAAAATTGAATTTGAAACTTGTGTATTGCTGCGCGTGGGAACACTAGCTGCAGAATAGAAATTATGACATCTGTGGCAACATTCTGTCAATATCATACAGATTTAAAATGTAAGGATGGCCTCTGCTCAAGAAGTGTGGTTTACCCAGTATGACTGGGGATCCATAAATTTGTCCCTCACCTGGAGTTGTGTACATAGCTTTTTAGCATGGCAGATACTATCTCCAAGGAGAAAATTCACTTAAAAAACGATAAGAAATATCAGTCCTTTAGAATGATCCTGTTGTATCAGATCAACAGGATAATTAATTATTGAATTGAAAATATTCTGCTGTTCCTTCTGTTTCTTCTGATGTGCAGGGTCTTAACAGTAACCTTTTTTTTTTTTCCAGTAAGAGTGATGAACAGAGTAGCTGAATATTGCAGTTAGATGACTCATTGTAGTGTGCTTAAGGAATTAAGCCTCATTAGAATCTTTTCTCTGACTTTTTTCGTAGCCATAAACTTACCTGTAGTAGACACTACTCTGACTTAATGACCTGAGTAAGAACATTTGGGATTGGTGATTAACTGGGGAAATTTTTTTTCTTTTTTTTTTGTTCATTTTGGACTGAGTAAGACTACACAGCATACCATTCTGCTTCTAGAGTAGACGTCATTAATTTCAGCCCTCTACATGTCAAAAGAAACACTTGTACTTCTTCATTTTGTATTAAAGAGCTACTGTTCCTCAGGTGAGAGTCATCACCTGACTACATGTAGACTGCCGCAGTGAAGACAACAATGAGATAGTGAGTGTATGCTCCCTTTACAATCGGTGAAGAGGAATAGGCAATTGTAGGACATGGGTATAGCATCCAGAAGTACACAATCAGCAGAGATCAGATTGACTGTTTACTAGAAGGTCTTATCTCTCTTCATTGACTATAAATAAGTGACTTTTTCCAGTCTTTTTAAATAACCAGAGTATGATGTGTAAAATTGCTGAGGAGGTTCAAGGGAGAAGGAAGAACAACAGAAATGTATTGCACTAGGCAACAGGATGATTTTCTTCTTAAAAAGCACAGATTCTAAGGATTTGGGATTTATTTTCTTTAAAAGACATGACTGGTCCCTAAGAAGCTACAAACCTGAAATAATATCTATAGCATAGCAACATGTTTCCATTCATAAAGTGGTTCTCAAAGTTTTGAAAATGAAATCCACCTTTGCAGGGTCATGTGTCTTTGTGTGCCACCTTCTGCATACAAATCCAAACTAAACAGTTTTTCCTTCAACACCTTACTTTTAATTAACCAATCACTTCAATTTAAAATGAGTAATTTTATTTCTAGGAAAGATCTTACATTTACTTTTCCGGTTGGATAAAAACCCTAGTAACTACAACCATTTTACCATTTCTCAGCTGAGGTAGCAGCTGATTGGTTCCTGCAGGTTAGCGAATGAAGAAGACACTGCAATTGCATAAGAATGTAAAGAAAGAACCATAAGAACCATTGTATGGTTAAGAACCATATGATGTAAATTAAGGACAATACAGTTTCATACTTCGTCTCTGTTGACAGCAAATAATAGATGCTTTAGAGAAGAGCATTGGAACACAAAGCTGGCATGTAGGAAGCACTAAATATCACTCCTATTAACAAAGATTCCTATTTATGGATGTGTTTTGTTTTTGAACTTATCTGATGACTTTTGTATTTCATATACATTTTTGCCATCTGCTACATTCTATAAAAATCAGTTCCACAATTTAACAATGAATGGTGTGATAAGAATGTCCCTCTTCTTTGTATTTTGAAAACTTGTCTACAAGTGTTTATGTTAAAAGGGTGGCTATTAACTACCTTTAATTGCTGGCACTAGCATTTATTCCTGGGCAGGGGAGTGACCACTGCACTGCTCCTCTGCTTGAAGCTGTTGGAAAAAAGTAATAGCTCCACAAAACATTCTTGTAATTTCAGGTGTTTATAAATAGTTAATATTGTAAACATTGGAAAGTAAGTGTATTTGCACAAGATTCCCATGAAAATACGTGAGGTTTTATTTTTTAAGACCAGATATTAGAAAAAAAACCAGGAAAAAAACCCTCTTTAAAAATTAAAGGGGTTTTAATAAGATTGTTCTTTTGGCCAGATAATAGAAAATTTTATGGGTGGTTGATGAAAGAAAATGTAGAATGAAAGACTGATGAAAGAAAATGCAGAAAATGCAGAAAGTACGGTACTTTTCTATGAGGAATACATTTAGAAATCATGGCCACAGTAGTCTGAAATCACCAATGTAAATTTATAAAAGTAAATAACACTGTTCAAGCTCATGTAAGGAGTTTTTATGTACGCAGTATATAAAGAATACAGCTCACTTATACCATCACTAATAATTTTTTGACAAAAAAGAAATATTTGTTCAAAGAATAATGTAAAAAGATACATAGTTTAATGGTTTTGATTTTCAGTGGCAGAAAAGGAGAAAACATATTGGGTTGGTGTATTGTCACTTTGGCTGAAGCATTGGCAAAAATCTTTGCTCTAGCAATTGCTTTTAATAAATTACTGGCATTATACAGTGAAGTGAAAACAATGTTCATGCTTTTGTCCCTGTTCATCCACCTTACAATACAGAAGCTGTAATTTTTTTCTTCTTGTATTGGGGTGGTTTTCCCTATAGAGGAACTCTAAATCTTTGCTGTCCCATAAATATGTGAACATAAACAGTGATTTATTGCAATTTAGCTCCTGTTTCGGTGGAGGAGGTTTATGGTGCTGAGAAAACTCATTAATCTAATTCACAGCTCATAGTATAAACATAGCCTTTACAATATATAACAGCAGAAATTATGCATGGTTATGATTTAGTGTTTGTGTTTTGGAAGGAGAAAGAAGTGCAAACTTGTTTTGCCACTTCTAGTTTTAATATTCATTGATTAAGTTCAAGAATTAATATGAAACTGCTATAAATAACAATCTATGTGTATTTAGTTTTTGATACAAGTTTCTTTTTTAATATAAAATATTAAAATTCAGAAGCTGTGAGAACAGTGTATTGTGACTCAGAGAAGCAACTTTAAAAAGCCTATTCCAACAGAATTTCTATTAACCTGATCATTTATTATGACAGTAAATCTACTTAAAAGACAGATTTCTGAAGTTGTCTCTTGAACATCTACATAACAGAGAAAAGTAAGAGATTAAGTAACTGTGTTGTAGTAGTGTTAAATTGCTCTTTAGGTCTTACATGCTTAAGTATGCATATTTTATTAGAATTCATATTCTCACTGAAGTGGAAAACCTCAATTTTGAATCAAGAGTAGCTGTTAATATAATAATTTTAATATATTTATATCATGTAATGCTATTAGGAGTTTACCTATGCTTCTACTGAATTTTAAGAGAAACCTGTGATGCTTGAAAAATAGGCATATTTTTGTTAAATGATCAAAAGAACAATCACATTTTGGTGTTTCTATTTTCAGTCACTGGGCAGAAAATCTTAATTATCTAAAGAGATAACACTTATAATTATGAAATCCCAGTATTTTTATATATATTCCGGGTTGTTCCTAATATGTTTCTCATACTTTAACTTTCTATAATATTGTCCACATTATTTTGCAAAATGTATGTAAGTGATGTCATTGGAATGTTGCATGGTTAAATATATTTGGATATGTTACTGTTTATATATAGGAAAATTAAAAATATAGTATCAAGAACTCTTGACCAATCAAATAATACTTCTTTTATAGAGCCATGTTCTCCGTATAAAACACTATTTTAATAGAGAATTCATGAAAATGAACCTTACATAATATTCATGGCTTTAAAATAATACTGTTATGCTATTACTAATAATAATCTTAAAATAATGTATTTTACTGTTCAGGAATTATGAGAAATTTAGGAATCATTACAGTGATGATATTGTAAAACATGACTTTCCTCTCTCATATTGCAAATGAACCTTCAATTTAAATTCACTAAAATTATTATAAAAATTCCTATTGGAAAGATTCTATTATTGAAAGCCTTTAATTCATAAACACTATAATTCCTTCAAACTATAATAAAATATTGCTGACTAGAAACTGGTTTACAAAGAATGTTGATTACTTTTAGTTCAGCTCTCATCTAAGCCATACCACCATTGGTGGTCTCCTTGTGACCAAAATTTAGTTCTACAAGTCATAGCTTGTTTGCATTTATAAGATATGTGGAGGAAAATGATACCTCTTTATGTACTTCTTCACAGTTTTTCCCAATTCTTTTCTTTCGTATGGTGACAGTTTCTGTACAAGAAACTAATTTCAAAGTTTCTACTAATGTAGTACATAGTCCACCAATGTAGCTGTAATATGCCATTTGAATTTAAAATATGTGTATTAATTTACAAAATTAGCTGGTTTTAATTACTTAACTTTCCTTCCAATCTGTGAAAGGAGGAAACAAATAAGAGCTATCTCTTCAACAGTTGTTAAGAAGGAAATACAACGGTGTCTCTAGTGACATTGAAAGAACATAGATATTATTTAAGAATGAATTACTGAAAAAAGAAAAAAAATCAAGAGCTAGAAAACATTTTTATAAGTTATTTAGTGACTTAGACATTTAAAATACTATTTTTTTACCCTCCTACACATTCATGTCTTCATGTGTGCTGAGTAATGTAGTATTCCAAAAGTTAAACAGAGGATGTTTGGATGACTCTGGGTGAAGTTTCTATGCAATGTGAGGACACTGAGGACACATCAGTTCTTGCAAAAAGTTTTAAGTTATGGGATGATTTAACCTGAAATTCAGCAGAATTTGGCAGATAATTTCCCTAGAAACTGGTTTAATTTTCAATATTAAAGCTGAGCAGTGGAATGCGTAAACTGTTTTCCTTGTGTTACTTTTTTTTTACAATATATTTACCAGTCATGAAGAGATGATTAAATATTAAAGGAAACCTTTTAGAATATAACAACAGATGTTTTCATCTACAAAATATTCTAGAATCTATTTATTGGGCTAATAATTTTCCATTTCTTCAAGCAATGGCAGAAAACCCCACTATTGGTTCTGGATAAAAATATACTGAGTTTTGACAGACTCAAGTAATAGAGAGCAGTTGACCATATTGCAGAAGTGTGAATCATAGCAGTGAAATGCTTGGCAATGTATTTTGAAGATTTAAAACATAAGAGCCATATACTGACCCTAATTATATAATCAATAATAATGTATGAACAATGATGTAATAATATTGAGAATTCTGCTATGGAATTACAATACCCTAAGTGAAGCAGTTTAGCTAATAAGAAAATGTTTTCTCAAATGCTGAATCTACTGAGTGAACAATCAAAACTGAACACTGGCACATTTCAGAGAAGGGATTTATATAAAGCAAGCCAGTCTAAATCTAAAAAGCTTAAGGATGTATTTAAATATTGTAATATCCATAAATCCATAAATAAACCCATATAGTGTTATACAAATCTGCAAGTACTTTTCCCTAATACCTGAAAATCGAAAGAAGACAATTCACTTACAGCTTTGGTAAATTGGGCTTAATTATTCAAACCTGAAGATAAATGGTTACAATCAGATGGAGGACATTTGTATGACAGGGTTATTTCCTGTCTAGACTAAGTTTAATCATAGCAAGTAACATTTCATGTAATCCTACTGAAATCTATTCCCATCATTCACTAATTCAGTAGTGAAAATACTCAAGATGAAGAAAATTTAGAGCATATATTCCAATAGCATATTTCAATGTTCTATTTATCAATGTCTCTCATATATACTGTCTCTCATAGTATCCTCTGGACAAAATATCCAGCACACAGCTAGACAAGTCCATAATATGCTGGGTGAGCAATTAGCTGGTGGTTTGGGCTCAAAGAGTTGTCGTAAATGGGGTTACATCAGGCTGGCGGCCAATCACCAGTGGGGTTCCGAGGGCTCAATTTTAGGGCCAGTGCTCTTTAATGTTTTTATAAACGATCTGGATGCAGGAACTGAATGTATATTAAGTAAGTTCACTGATGATACTAAATTAGGAGGAGCTGTGGACTCCCTGAGGGTAGAGAGGCCTTACAGAGAGATCTGGATAGACTAGAGAGCTGGGCAATCACCAACCATATGAAATTTAACAAGAGCAAGTGCAAGATTCTCCACCTGGGGTGGGGTAATCCCAGTTATACGTACAAACTGGGGGATGAGAGGCTGGAGAGCAGCCCCGCAGGAAGAGATCTGGGGGTTTGGGTTGATGGCAAGTTGAATACGAGTCAACAGTGTGCCCTGGCAGCAAAAAGGGCCAACCATGTCCTGGGATGCATCAAGCACAGCATAGCTAGCCAGTGGAGGAAGGTGATTGTCCCACTCTACACTGCACTGGTGCGGCCCCACCTTGAGTACTGTGTGCAGTTTTGGCCGCCTCAATATAAAGACATCAGACTCTTAGAGTGTGTCCAGAGGAGGGTGACCAAACTGGTGAAAGGTCTCAAGGTCAAGATTTACGAGGAGTAGCTGAGGTCACTTGGCTTATTCAGCTTGGAAAAGAGAAGGCTGAGGAGTGACCTCGTTGCAGTTTACTGCTTCCTCAACGTGGGCAGTGGAGGGGGACGTGCTGATCTCTCTCTAGTCACCAGTGATAGGACACGAGGAAATGATATGAAGCTGCATCAGGGGAAGTTCAGACTGAATATTAGGAAAATGTTCTTCACTGAGAGGGCGGTCGGTCCCTGGAACAGGCTACTCAGGGAAGTGATGATGGCACCAAGCCTGTCAGAATTCAAGGAGCATCTGGACGATGCTCTTAGACATATGGTTTAGTTTTAGGTAATCCTGTGAGGAGCGGGGAGTTGGACTTGATCCTTATGGGTCCCTTCCAACTGGAGATACTCTATGATTCTATAATGTCTTATGTACATTATCCTACTGGTTACAGTAATAATTTGACTGATAAAATTAAAAATATACTAATGAGTATGCTCTACTAATGTGTATTTGTAATTGTGCTTTCTGGTATTTTTTGAAAAGAATATCTGATTTTAATATTGTATGGGTTATTTTGGTTTTTTGGTTTTTTTTAAATTGTCTTCCTAAATCAGGTGAAATATCAAACTAGAAGAGCAATGAAGCTGGTGAAGGGTCTAGAGGAGCAGCAGGTCTTATAAGGAGCAACTGAGGGAACGGGGGTTGTTTAGCCTGGAGAAAAGGAGGCTCAGGGGAGACCTTCTCACTCTCTACAGCTGCCTGAAAGAAGGCTGTAGAGAGGTGGGTGTTGGTCTCTTTTCCCAAGTAACAAGTGACAGAATGAGAGGAAATGGCCTTAAGTTGTGCCAGGGGAGGTTTATACTGGATATTAGGAAAAAATTCTTTACCAAAAGTGTTGTCAAGTACTGGAAGAGGCTGCCCAGGGACGTGGTTGAGTGTCCATCCCTGGAGGATTTAAAAGAAATGTAGATGTGGCACTCAGGGACATGGTTTAATGGTGGACTTATCAGGGTTAGGCTTATGATTGGACTCAGTGACCTTAAAGGTCTTTTCCAACCTGAACGGTTCTATGAGTCTATGATTACTATATGACAAGCTTCACAGAAATAGTGAACAGTTTGTGAAGACAGATATTACATGGTAAAAGAATATCTGAAATCAGTCTACTAGTTAATATTTTTATTAAAATGTCTATGATGGGATAAGAATGCTTAAGTAATAAAATGAAGATCAAATTAGTAAGAAATAAAAATACGATTATATTCTTTTTAGAGGGACCACATTTTGAAAACTTTTCTCTATGAACAAACCCCATTATTCACTTCTCCATAGGAGATAACTTATTCTCTCATTCCATTTTTATTAAGTAAGCCCAGATATCTCTTTCCAGAGAACAATTGAAAAAGTTTTTTTCTGGGTTATTTCCCTATAAGCAAACAAGAGTACAGTGAACACTCATTCCATCTAAAGTATGCTGATTTACTGAACTCTTTAGCATTACACTGATTGTCACATAGAATCTGTCCTTAGAAATATTTTCTACTGAAAGCAACATGGGTGTGTGACACTTATGTTATACCCACCCCTTACAAAAATTAAAATACTTGACAGTAATTTTTGATGGACTCAAAAGTTCCACCAAAGAAACACATCATCAACATGTTTTTTTGAATCATGATATTCATATATCCTAAGAAAGGCACACTGTGGGCTTAACTGAACAGCATCTAAGAGTAATTCTGAGGGATCACCAACTGTGTCTTCACAGCTCTAGTTCTAGGTGGGAACATCGTGTAGGAGAACAGATTCATCTTTTAAATGTGTCTAAGTCACTTCACTAAATAAAGACCCCAGATCACTCTAGCTCTGAATATTCCACTAGAAATGGATACACCTGGGGCATCATCGCAATTATTTTAGGCCAACACGGACTGCTATTAGGACATTCTGATTATTTCATTCAGAATCTCATTGAAAGGTTGAGATGACAATCAATACTGAGTCTGTATGGTCCCGTTTCTGTCCTTTCAGTATCTGAAGGCCACTTTTCATGCATTTTTCTTCTCCTAGAGATTAATTCTTAAATCATCTTTCAACAATTTGCAAGGAGTGAGATTCACTTCATGTACTCCTAGACAGGTAGACATTAGTCTAAGCTAGGTGTATAAACCTCCCCAAGAAGGGGGATAAATACCTCCAGAGGAGCATTCAACCTAACTGAAGACAGATGTATAAGCCAAAGCAGATGACTGTTCTTGTTTCTGCATCTCTGGTGCACAATCCTGACCTCAAGCTACATACCTGATACTATTTCAGTGATCCAGCCTCAGTATAGTTCAAATTAAGTGCTTCAAACTTCCTGAGCTCCCTCATTACTTCCTCATGCTCTTTCAGATCTTTTCCAAGCCACAGTTATATCCTCCTACATTTTTCCAATATAATTTGGCAGAAAGAAACATAGAAGCAGAAAACACCTTCTTAATTATTTCTACTTTTTATTAAAGCAACTGAGAATCACAAGCAAGCTGTCAGCTTCCTCTCCTTTCATGAGTTAGAGATTCACCAGTATTTCAGGCTGAACTGAATTCTTCCTTCTCCATCTTGGCAGTAAGTAACTGCAATGGAAGATTCTGCAAAGGATACATTCTGCTTTGAGATAAGCTCCTCTTCGCGTGCCATGTAGTCGCATTGAGAAGGTATGAGTCCACCAGACCACACTTACTGTACCTTGGAGAATTATTATGGAAGGGACTGTTGATCTGCTCAAGGGTAGGAAGGCTCTGCAGAGGGATCTGGACAGGCTGGATCGATGGGCTGAGGCCAATTGTATGAGGTTCAACAAGGCCAAGAGCCCGGTCCTGCACTTGGGTCACAACAACCCCATGCAGTGCTACAGGCTTGGGGATGACTGGCTGGAAAGCTGCCCCGCAGAAAAGGACCTGGGGGTGTTGATTGACAGCCGGCTGAATATGAGCCAGCAGTGTGCCCAGGTGGCCAAGAAGGCCAACGGCATCCTGGCCTGGATCAGAAATAGTGTGGCCGGCACGACTAGGGAAGTGATCGTGCCCCTGTACTCTGCGCTGGTGAGGCCGCACCTCGAATACTGTGTTCAGTTTTGGGCCCCTCACTACAAGAAGGACATTGAGGTGCTGGAGCGTGTCCAGAGAAGGGCGACGAAGCTGGTGAGGGGTCTGGAGCACAAGTCTTATGAGGAGTGGCTGAGGGAACTGGGGTTGTTCAGCCTGGAGAAGAGGAGGCTGAGGGGAGACCTCATCACTCTCTACAGTTACCTGAAAGGAGGTTGCAGAGAGGTGTGTGCTGGTCTCTTCTCCCAAGTGACTAGTGACAGAACAAAAGGAAATGGCCTCAAGTTGTGCCAGGGGAGGTTTAGGCTGGATATTAGGAAAAATTCCTTTATGGAGAGAGTGGTGAAGCATTGGAACAAGCTGCCCAGGGAGGTGGTGGAGTCACCCTCACTGGAGGTGTTCAAGGAATGTGTGGACGTGGCATTGTGGGACATGGTTTAGTGGGCATGGTGGTGTTGGTTTGATGGTTGGACTTGATGATCTTACAGGTCTTTTCCAACCTTAGGGATTCTGTGTGATTCTCTGTGTGACATTTTTGTCCCATTAACAATAGACCAGTAGTTGGTAATGCTCCAGTGACTCAGTCAATCTTCCAGAAGATATGAAAGACCTTCCTTGAACAGGTCAGTCATGTTAGAATATAGGACAGGAATATATGCTTGTGCAGTCACTATTTCCACACATTGTCTGAAAGATTTCACAATGTGTGTATTTCTACACAATATGATCACAATAAGCCTACTTGTAATATTGGGGAAAGGATAATCCCATGTAAAGATTCTCCTACTGGAAGTAGGAATCTTCTTCATCTTTCCATCATGAGTCCAAAAGCAGATGCAGCCTTGATCTAGATAAGGGCTGGTACAACAACAGGAACTGCAACTTCATCTCACGATGCAAGAGTGTGCACCACCTCTGCTTCTGGTAATTTGGTAGGGATGGTAATAATGAGGCAGACAAACTTGAGTTGTTTCTGTTCCTTTGAATTCTTGGATGCAAAGCACTCATTTTCATACTGGAGAAGTGCTGGCTTCTTGTGAAGAACCTGCTTCCACCACAGGAATGCAAGAGTTTTCAGACTACATAGCTACATCTCTAAGGTGTAAGAATAGCTTTGCAGTTTGACTCCTGCTGCTGTTTCTTGATTAAGATAAGAGTGTATCAGTGTCTTTTTGTTGGAGACCAAGAAGCTGTAATGGACAATAGTCTATCTATCTCCAAGATCCCTGCTGTCACCCTTGAAGAGAAAGTTGGGATTCAGCAATAAACTCCCAGCCTTCTCAAATTAATTTTCTGCTTCAGAATAGAAGTTGGTAGCATTACTGGGACATATGTAACTAGTTGTTTACTCTTGACATTGTAGTCCTACATATTGCTAATGGTAGCAAGATGTGCATTGCATGTCAGGATATTTCTTCACCTGCCTACCTTGTTCCCTCTCTCATCCATTATCTTTGTTTCTCCTCTTTTCACCCTTGGATAGCTGATCTCCATGAAGAGAGAAGCCCATATATCTCATTATTTCACATTTTCCTCCTCACAGATGGTAACCCCACCTGCAGATCTGCCCTTTTCATGTCATTACTAACTTCATGCCCTGTTTAAACTCCGTTATGTTTGCAACCAGGTCACCTGCTGAGGGAATGGCTACTTCTGACAAGACCCAATCTCCTATTGAGCAAATGAGCTACAGACACAGAGGCCCAATTATTATTAAGTGTTAGCATAATTGTAATTATAAGTAGAGTGTTTCATTATAATACAGCTGTTGAGGCTTTAATGCATCCCTGTAATGTGCTTTATTAATAAGCTGTATAGAACTGCTGACTTTACAATTTTCTGGATCACATTTATGATAACAAAAGAGGTTATGAAAATGAATTCACTATGGGAGCCCTACTGTGTTAGTTACTATGATTCACAAGTTTATTATGGTAATAAAGCAACATGATACAATAATGTTGGGAACTGAAATACACTGATGATTCTTCATATTGTTCCAAAAACATTATGCAGAAGTGGTAAAAAGTGTTATGACTTGCAGATAGTCAAATGTAGCAGATGTCACACTACTGAATAAAAGTGAGAGAGACAATACTGTTAGCCCCTGCACTGTTTGCTGCTTCCTCCTAAGTCTTCCAAAGTGAAGAGAATGTTTAAGTTGGTTGGTTGGTTTGTTGGCAGAAAAAGATGATTTTTATTAATTCTTACCAGTTTCTAAATTAATATTTGAGTGAGGAACTTTGTGATCTTATCTTCACTAGATGTTTTCTATGCAAATTTATTGACAGTTGATAAACAGGTCTCTGGAGCAAAGGACAAGTTTTTGAATGCAATGTTCCTACTAGTCTTAAATGTATTTTCAAGCTAACTGTTGGCCAGTTAAAATTGCTCAGGGTAAACCTAACTCCAGTGGCTTTGAGAAAATAAGAATAAGACAGATCAGAAAAACAAGGGAGATTTATGACACTCCTCCCTGTTTTTAAATAATGGCAGAGTCACTGTCCTGGATAAACATTTTTATATGATGTCATCACATACTATGTTTGATTCACTCTAAGCAGGGTTCCAGCAAGACTTACTCCAGCTGAGTTAGGATTACTTAGAAATGGGTGGCACTCTTTAGATATTAATTTTGACTAATCTGGGTATAATTGCATTGCAAACAAGAGAGCACCAAGGAAATCACTGTACCCTTATTGCCTATGCTGCTTAATAGTTAACTGCATCTTTGATTTTTGCTTTCAGTCTTTTTGACTACTTTACTCGAAGAAAAATTTCCTCTGAAGGGCATCATTGTTAAGGACTGTGGACACAAATCAGTATGTTACACTTAGCATGAGGACCAAGTTTTGGGCTCTGGTTCTCTTTTGTTCAGCAATGTAGAACTATGCACATATATCCACCTGTGTTTATATAGATATATAGTCTTCATATAAAAAATACATTTTTACATTAAGAGATCACATACGTTAATTTTAGTGCTGTAGACCTGTATACAGTGGGCAGAGGAATAGTAGTAAATTACTCTTGTAGCAAAGCTGTGCTGTGACTCTCATAAAGTATGTCACATTAGTGAAAACAGGAGTGTGCAATATGCATTAAATGTACTGCAGCATGATAAGAATGATCACAATCAGGAAAAAATTCTCATTTAAAATGAGATTAAACTAATGAATGCCAAAATTATAAAAATATGATGTCTGTCTCAGAATACAAGAGCAGTGAAGACATTTGATGAAATTAAAGGTAGCATATTCAAAAATGATGAAAATTGTTACTTTGTCATAAACTGTATGGCACTTATTGCTATAGGAAATCTGCAAAGCCAAGAAAAGAAATGAAAATGGAGTATTTACCTGCAGGTAGTGGTAGACATAGAATCTGGTGTCCCTAAAAGCCACCTAAAATACAAGGAGAAACCTAGTCCACCTATCTTACAGGACTGCTTAACACAATGTGACAAACAGGATGTGTGGCCTATTAGATATGCCTTAAACAAGCCGTTTTTGCAAGTCAGTGGGAAACAGTGAAGTGGCAAGCTTTGCGGAGGAAGGGCAGTGTTGTCTCCTACCTTAACTCCCCCATTTTGACTTAAGAGGCATGCGCAAGGAAAAGGTCACATTATGGTGACAACCATAGGAGGGGTAAATCTACCACCAGGACACGCCACACCTCCAGACTCATTTCAAGAACATTTGAAGTAGTCAAAAGGTACTCATTTCAAGAACATTCAAGTACTACAAGTAAATAGTGTGCCTGCATGTCAAGACTCCGCCTGAAGGGAGGATCCCAAGAAGAAAAAGACTGTAAAAGACACAAGGATGGACTGAGCGATGGCGCTCCACCATCCAGGAACCACGAACCAGACACTATGCAGGATAAGACATTTCTGAAACCTAGGGTGGTGATATCTCTCTTTCTTTTCTATTTCTCTTTTTCTCTTGCCTATTCTTACTCTTCCTTCTTCTTCCTTTTAACCCTCGTTTGAGAATTATATGACTATACAGGTAGTTAGGGATATTTTGTAACTTTTGTCTACAACCAATAAAGGATTTTCTGATGAATTTCCTGGTCGCTTGGTGTCAATCTCACCTTTATTTGTCCGTGGGGGATCATGAAACGTAAACACAACTTTTTCTTTAACCCAGGACTTTAAGACTTGGGTCATGACACACAGTAAGTACTTTAATTCATTAGACATCTACTTGAGCATCTAGTTTTCATTATTCTGTAAATACCTTACATACTTAATTCTGTTTGCCAACACATGCTTGAGATGTGTTTTGTGCTGAGATGGGCAATTTTTGTCCAATTGTAAAATTTAACTTCAAAATACAGTTAGATGGCCCTTAAACAAAAAGGGTTCTGAGAGCAAATTTGAAGCCATCAGTCTTTTTTGTACTCAGCTGTATGTACTATTAATTAGGTTCTCTTCTCTGGTTGGTCTTACAGTGCTTGCATGCTAGGCTTCACAGTGGCCTGAAGTTCATCAGAGAGAGGAAAAGCAATATTCCATGTAATTGTGGTTGCAACCCACCTTTGCCTTTATGAAAATGACTAAGTCCCCTCACAACAACCTCTTTGAGTGAATGCTCAGTCTCCTAGATTATTAGGCAAAAAGTGCTTTTATCCACTCTTTTAGTGAAGAGGGTTAGACGGACTGAGTTACAAGAAGCTTGAGATAATAATTTCCTATGATTTCGCCCTAGCAGAAAGAGCTAGATACTTGACCTAACTAACTGAGTTTCTTTTTGAAAGAATTCATTTGGAGGTTCCTTATACATTCAATGAAAAAAGCCAGGCACCTTATCTGGATAGACTGTATGTTTTTCTACTGGTCTTTAAAAGAGTCCTTCCTTTGACTCCACAGAAAACTTTGTTAGATAGACTGAATTGCCTCCATGGTGCCAAATACCTAAAATTTTGTTGAGGTAGTTGTTAAAGTACGTGCCTGAACTATGATGCCATGGAAGAAAATTCGGTCTTGAATTAATTGTCACTGAACATTGTAAGATGCAATGGCCCATACTTCACAATGCTGATCAGTTAGAAACGTGGTGTGACTCAAGGTACCCCACCATTCCTAGGCATTTCCCTTTTCAGTGATTATTGAGCAATGCACAGCACTAAAAAGAAGATTAAATGAGAACTGCAAAAGAAGACTGGAGTAATGAAAAATTTCACTAGACTTAAAAGTATTTGGAAACGTGGGAGATTTAGACTTCATTTGAAATGTGTGAAAAATGGGTGACAGCAGAAATGAAGACATTTAGAGACACTGTTATTTCTAAAGCAGCTATTTCTGAAGCATTACCTGATTTTAATACTGCTCAGTTAATTCAAGCAGAGGAGGCTAACTACATAACTATTATAGAAATGAGAAGTACAGCACTTCATGTAAAATGGATGGAAAAATGCTTTTAATAGAGTTTATTAAAATAAAAGTAGAGAGAAATTTGTAATGCATCTATGGATGAGATCTCACCTTGCAATTTGGAGGAGTAATTGGAATCCCCTATTATGAAATAGAAATAAAAAGAAAAATTAAAAAAACCCCCACAAACAAACATTAAATACCTGGTTGAAAACAAACTGGAGATAACAAAACAAATAGAATTTGTTAAGCAAAGGAAATTACCCCAACAAGACTGAATGTGATGGAGAATGGATAGGATTCCTGAACTATTGGAGAATATACTAGGCAGAATGATATTGAAACAGAAGGACATGGGAAATTCAAAGCTGGAGTCCATCGAAAACTCCGCATGGCAGAGGACCAAGCCAACACTTAACATTTGGGAAAAGACAAAGGAACTGATCATGACTATAAGA
Organism: Gavia stellata; assembly: GCF_030936135.1. Classification (NCBI taxonomy): domain Eukaryota; kingdom Metazoa; phylum Chordata; class Aves; order Gaviiformes; family Gaviidae; genus Gavia; species Gavia stellata. Next base: position 42,152,621 of record NC_082594.1, read on the forward strand.
GATTGTAAGTATGAGAACAGAAAATGCATTATTGACAAAGTGGATAAAGTACCATCAGTTCAGAAGAATTATCCTAAGATGTTATAGTGATGAAGGAATGGCTGAAAAGCACATTGGAACTGTACTAATTCCAGCTGATACAAAAGGCACTGTGGTGTGAGAAATAATGACATTAGTACTGTTAAAAAGATGCATAGGTAACAAAGAGGAAGCGGAATAAGTATTTGCATCTTAAGGTGATTATTTTGTTCACAAACATAAGTATGACAGATAAATATATGTGAAAATATATAGAAGAAGTTGAAATTTTTAATTTCTACCAGCAACTATGTCACAAATAATTAAGTTCCACATAGTCACTCACTTGACTTCAACATTAAAAAAAAAAACCAAACACCACTGAGTATGCAGACAGCACAGATTAAGATTCTGGGAAAGTTTGCCACACACTGAAGTAGAGTTTAAAAAGGACATTCTATTTTAATCTAGATATCAGAGATTGAAAAGAAAATGTATAATGACTTCACACACTCTATTGTTATTGAACCATAGTAAAAATGCAAAATCGTGGGGAAATGAAGAAGAAATCAAGGTACTTATGCTTACAGATAGGCTCAAAGAAGCAAATACCTAGAAAATGAACTTTTAAATTTAGCTACAAAGAGAAATATTTTTGGATCAATGGCTCATGCCGGGTATTTTCTAACTTGATTCAGTATCCAGGTGCTGGCATATGACCTTAGAAAACTAGAGCTCATGTTTATGAACAAAGTATATTTTCTTGGAAAGTACCATTTCCTCTGACTGCTATATGATATTCACTTGTTGCATATCACTGGGAAATGCAAAGGATATATTTTATTGCATAGAGACAGGTAATTTCTGCACAGATGGTGTTTTGGTCTAAGAAATGACACTAAAACAGTGTGGCTGGAGACTCCGGGCAGTCCTGGAGAAAGCCATAGCTTCTAGGCTAAAGCTAAAAAAAAAAAAATTAAGATTCTGTTATAGGAAATATACCTGGGAAGAAGTGAAGGTGTAAGAGAAGATGATAGTAAAACTGTTTTGAACTTCAGCATGCCTACCGCAGCAGAGAAGAAAGGATACTTCATGGTAAAAATAAATGCTGCAATTCTATGGCTATATCAGTAACCCCACAGTGCTACTGTGCAAAATTGTCCAATAAAGCTGAGACTGAAATTCTGATAAAGAATTTAAAGAAATGAAATGGTTTTTTATTTATTTCTTTTTAATGTTTTTATAGTATTACATAGCATTACATAATTGTTCAAAAAACTTAGTAAACCTTAGCCCTTTAGAACTGTTGTAATAAGCAGAAAACTAAGGATATGTGTCTGCTGTAATATAGAAAATGTATCTTTGCAGACTCCATGGTGGTAGGTTAGCTGCCCGGGAATTTTTTGCAGTACACCTAACTTTCGTCTCTGACTGCATTGCAGTCATACCTTAACTTATTCACAGTATCACATGAATGTTAAAAAACAATGTTTCATCATAGCTGGTTCTAAATGTCATGGATTATTTAAACAACTAGGGTTTATTGTGTTCAAATGAACAAAATAAATCTGTTCTTAGTGTTAGGTATGAAAAGCTTCACTTTAATTCTAGAGAGAAATTGGTAGCTAAAAGTGACCTTAAGCTGCTTACTGCCGATTTCTGAGATTCATTCCTGAATTTCAAGTTGTGTTGGTAAACATGTCCCACTATAAACACATAGATTTCCACCCTAAATATACAGATCATATAGATAAATAGATACCAGACTTCCAGATCCATTGTCTAGAGCAATATTTAACTATTTTTTAAAAAACATTGACCACCTAACCTTTATGAAATGGCTAGAAAATACCTTGTACCATGCTTTCACTATTTTTCATTATTTTTGGTCACAGGCACACAGGTTCCACTTCAAATAATAATTTTTAATCTTTATTTTAACTCAGTTTTCAGGTAAATTGTTGCATATTTTTCATTGTTTTTCAGATCACCTTTATATGTCTTATTGCCTGAAAAAATAGAACACATTCATTAGGAGCAAGTCAAGGTATTATCTTAAGCAGAAATCATCACCTATACAAATAGAGCCAGAATAAAATCTAAACATTTCTGAGAAAAATAGGTTTTTCTGATGTATCTCATGTTGCACTAAAGTCAATAATGTCCTGCTACTCAAGACCTTGTAGGGAGCTAAGTAAACGTAAGACTAGTATGTATGGCTTGCAGAGTAATCCATTAGTCCTATAGAACACTAGAAGGACCTCAGCTGGCACATCAGGTGGAATTTATCTCACGTAACTTTATATAGCCTCAATGTACCATCAATGTCTGAGTTGAACAGTGTAGAAAATATTTTAAAAAGCAAATTTCATTTTATCTGAAGGGAGGAAATCTAAAATGGTTCAAATGAAGCTCACCCTGAAATACCTGTTTCTCTCCAGTTTGCAGAAAGGAAGAAGACAGTAAAAAGGATTTTTTTCTGACTCCAAGAAAAGAAGTAAATATTCTGCAATGCCTGGCCTAAGAAAAGTCTCTTTAGGAGAAGAGTTTTTCAAGAAAGATGCGGCTCAACTTGAGACATTCTAGAGGAGAATGATCTCAACTCTAGAAAACATCATCCAGCAGGAAAAGGAGATCTGGAGATCTTTCAATCCTTTGACCTTTTTGACAGTAAAATCCCAGTCAAGATCAAAACTAATGGGGCTACTATGTAACAGCAGCTGGGGTTTTTTGTAACTTTTTTTTTTTAAAGGAAGGTCCTCAGATACATGTGACAGTGTCAGGCACTTAAGAAATTGATTTCACATTTCTAGTTAATTTTAGGTCACAGATGAACTACATGTTTTGTAAAAGAAAATATTTTTTAATTTTTAATGTTGTTGATTACTAGGTAATATTGTATGCCTAAAAAAGGTGTTGTGAGACAACATAACTGGTCTAACATGTATGAGCTAGACCATGTTTTCTGTTCGCTAGAGGCTCATGTTGAGTACTGACAACCGAAGCTCGTATACTAAAAGTGCAGCAGTCTGCTGATAGACTTAGCTTTTAATGATTTTTGAACAACATAATTCACCATTTTCAAGACAGAATAAATGTAATTAGGAAGATTATAAAGTTTTATTTTTAAAGATATTTGGGATTCAAACAGTCTCAAAATTTGAAAGCTCATGACTCTAAATCATGTTTTCATGTGAAACAAGGAGATCCAGGGTGTATGAGAAAGCTTAGCAAAGTCTCTGTAGGTCAGTGCTTAAACAGCTGTGTGAAAGTAAGAAGTTGTACACAGGCTGTGAGTGATAAACTGTCTTTTCCTGACTGGCAAAAAAGAAGAAATACTGAGACTTGTCTGAGTTTTTCATTATAGCCAAACGTACAATGGTAAACAAAAGCTCTATTACCTTGGAAATTCCTGGATAAGTTTAGTGGAGCCAAATTGCCTAGGGAAATAAAATAAATTTTAAAATGTCCTGTGTCCTCCTTGAAGAGGGATTTAAATCTTTAATTCCTGCTTTACGTACCAGACCTCTGACTTCTGAGTCATGTGAGTGTCACTTACAATATCCTAATATATGCTGAGCTTCTTATGTTGGAACTATAATAATGTGAATAATCAATACCAGCATTCACTTGAGATGACTATAGAAGGAATGTTATCGTGGCAATATCTGTCAACTTTGCTTTCATTACTCTAAAATAAAAAATAAAGAGTAATTCTTTGATTTTTTTAAAGGAAATATATTAAAGCACTGCTTTTCATTTTTATTTTTTGCTTAATTGTAAAAGAAAGTGGAAAATCAGTGAATAGCAAAAGGGAAGAATTCAAGTGTTTGTATTTTTAAATGCCATGACATGAATATACTAGTTCCAGGAACTATCTATATATTTCAAATAACATCCCTTACAGAAAATATCTTTCTGGTTTATAAATAAAAAGTCAAAACAATTACTTTCAACATAGATGACTTTTACGTTTGATTAAGAACAACAACAAAATCATTTTCTAAGACCTCTCATCTTGAAATTCTTGTCAGAAAAGCCCTTCAGTGGAAGTATTTAAAGATATACTGCCTAAAGAGAAATAGCCAAACTGGATTCCCAGGTTTGTGTATCAAAGACATAGCTAAAACTTCCCCCATTTGAAGAAAATAGAACATATTAGTATATGAAAATAATTTATCATAATAAAGAACAACAGAATTCAATAAAAATTTCCTTTTTTTGTCATAAAATTGCCTTCTTTCAAAATAAAACTTTTCATTTTATAAGTACTTTTTCTGTAGCAGGTGATAGTATAGGTAGTAGAAATATACGTATATTTAATTTCTCATCTCCAAAATCAGCAACTCTTAACATATTTTGGAGAGCAGCTTCTTTATATAAATGTAACGATTCAGAAAGAAAAGTGTCTAAATCTCATTGGTACTTATGTGTAGTTCAAAATTGCACACAATGACAGTAACTAAGATGAAATTGCTGCTCAATTATGAGCATTCTTTGTGTGCTACAGATTTAAAGACAAGAGGTAATATGGCTTAGTACAGCAGCACTGGATGTGTGATACACCCCAGTGCAAGATACCATTTCATTCATCGCTGTTCAACATTTCACTTTCAGTGTACTGTAGCACTTGAAGTCCTATGATTCTGCTCTCTCAAAAATTGCTGCAAAGACTGTAGTTTTGCTAATTTGCTCAACTATTTGTGCATCGCACTAACCTCTGAAAAAGGTGCTATATAGGAAAAAAAGGCACTAATGCTTTTCTTTCTTTTTGTGACCAGTATAAGGAAATTCCCAAGCCTCTTCTGCTTATACAAAAAAAATACTAAAGAAGTGCTGTGGAGTGGCCTTGGGATTCAGCATTTGAAAAACTTAGATCTACTCAGAACTCTGAGAATCACATTCATTGGCTTTGTTTTGTTATGCAAACACCTTTTGGAGCACCAGCCAGGTCCCAAAAGTACCTTTTTAAGTGTCATAGACATGTGATTTTATTCATCACCTCAGTCAATGGTATTGAAATTTCATAGTGAGAAGAGACAGGTCAATAATTACTGCAGTTCTTTGAGGGTCTCTCTTAATTGTCACAATCAAAACCATAAATAGATGGATTAAAAGTTTGCTTAGTCGCTCTCACCTGAGCAACAATATGGTTTAAAAAGGACAATGATACAGGAGCTGGAACCTTTGATCCCCAAGAGACAACCTCTTCAAGACTGGACCTTCAATTAATCATGGCCTATATGATAAGTATAGTCACTGGGTTTAATTTAAGGTTTGTTTTCAGTTGGCTGAGTAGATGTGAAGAGAGAATAAGGAGTTGTCTCAATTTTTTGCTCTCCTTCTGTCACAAGAATTCTTCCTAGGATGCAACTGTTAACCGTCTCAAAGAATTTGAGGAGAGGCAAGGGTTCATAACTACAACTTTTCTACTCAGTTGCAGAGCACTCACAGCACTTGTTTATAAAACATTGGTGTATAGAGGAAATAGGACACACATTTCTCTTTAGTGTATCACCCTCTCTTTGCCTTCATATGTCTTCTAAACCAGTCCTTTATGATGTCTAATTTAGAATGTAATAGATTTATCTTTTAAAATGTATTTGCATATAAATGGTAACATGGATATATTTTTCTTTTCTAAGAATCAAGGAGAATCAGACTCAGATCATTAATCAAAAATAACACTACGCATGTAATTTTATTTATGCCATTAAATATTCATTGGATTGTAACAGTTTATTGCTATTACTTAGCCAAATTAGATTCAAATGGATGGCCAAGAGGTCACTGCCTTGAAAACCCGTAATAATCTTTCCAGGCATCCATTCCCAGAGGAGCACTTAAAACTCAGCTTTAGTTTATTATTGTGATAAGATAATTTAAAGTTCTAGAGAGTTAACCAGTGGAAAGGCCTGTACTAACCTCTTTGCAGTTTTAAAGACCATGAGCTAAGAATATTCTACAGCAGAGTACCGATGAATTCTCCCCTGTGCCCCATTTTTGTTTAATTTAGCATAAAATTTGTAAAACTGTTGAAAAGCTGTCTTTGAGACAATCTTTTTCCACCTTCTGCTATTTGCTTTGTATCTTTTTATCTGCCTGCAAAAAAAAATACTCTCGATTTTATCCTGCTTTAACTTCTATATTTCAATTGTAATGTCTGTTATTAGTACAAGGGCAAGTACACCTCAACCTTCATTTCGGTCAAGGCCTCGAGCTACGTAAAAGGAAGGTTGAAAACATCATATTTTCTGTCTCTCCACCAATGCAATGTATAACCTGTGTGTCCTAAATAGCACTTGTCTTTTCCCTGTTGTTTTGGGTTTTTTTTGTAAAGTCGAATTAACACAGCTTCAAAAGCTATCCTAACCTCATGGGAAGAATACAAAATCAGAGCATTGTGAATTTGTGAGTGACTGCTCTATTGGCCCATAACATATTCACTAACATTAACCAGGCCAAATGTCGTACAAAGAAGGCTCAAGATTTTCTGACTTCTACCTGCCTTTTTCACTCTTTAACCACCACTGAGACTTAGAGCTCACTTTGGAGGAGAGTGCTTGGCTGTCGGAAGTATCTTCCTCATGAATCAGAAGCTATTCAAGACCTGGATGTTGAATATTCTGAGATCATCTCAAGCTGCCTCAATTGGTCTCAAGAGGGCTGTTAGTGTTAAAGATATCAGTGTCATAATGCCAGACTTGATCTAGGGAGGCACAGTGAGGTCAGAACACCAGAGCAATGGCATGCGTCATTAGTGAAATGATGCCTACATGACTGCTATGGTTTTAATGTCCCATTTTTTGCTGGTGTACAGTGATTATCAACAATGCAAAATCCCACTTACATAAGAAATAACTAGTTAATAAGCAATGCAGCTGCTAATTTTTAAATATTTTAAAAGATTTTAAAGATTTTTAAAGGTTTAGCAGTACTGTTTGATTATGAAGATGTTCTTGCAACACACTTGAGAACATAACAGAGTTAAAACTGTGAGAATGGGAAATGAGGTTATTCAGATGTTGTATTGAGGACTGGAAATGTGATATGCAGTCTTAACTTGTTCTATAGTCTTTGCTATGTAGGTGAGATTTTGTCATACATGTCTTTTTCACTCCACAGCAGTAGAAACATTTATGAATATTATGTTATATACACAATTATATGTAGAAAAACATTTGCAGTTCTGTATATTTCTGTTAGAGAAAACTCTGTTAGAGAAAACAGGAGATGTTATCTACATCTTGTACTTTAAGGAGGCGTGCGATTGTCCTTGGATCCTGGGAGAGCTGATTCTTCAGCCTTTGGAAGAGTTACTAATTTTCTCACCAATTAGCCAAAGTAACTGAAGCCCCTTAAGACCCACCAGATTTCTTATTCTAATTCAGTCATTGACATGGTGAATCAATTATCTCACAATTTTTAGCAGGTAACTTAAATGTCCCCTTAAATTCCAAGTGGATATGGCATGAAGACAAAGGTTTAAGAAATGACTGTCCATATGGTCATTTTTTTCCCTAGTTTTGCTCCAGGGCATTCGTCCATTGACTGTGCAAATTACACTCATACTGGTTTACTCCTGGGCTTTCTTGCTTCTGCGAAAGTTAACTAGCTGAATCTGGAGTAAAATTTGGGCATGGCTTAAATTATAGCTTTCAATAGTGACAGCTCCTCATAGACATTAACTGTGTCTAGATAGATATCAGCTATACTGTGTATGTACTGTGTTCTTCTCTTTGGCTTGGGCAAACCTCTACAACTATTCCAGGAGGCCACAAAAACTCTGTAGACGTATCCACCAGCTCGTCAATGTTCATCTGGTAACTGAGATGAAAACAAGATGCCTTACCCCATCTTTGTGCTTTCAGGTACAGTAAAAAGAGCAAATCAGACTTTAGTATTATTAATTTTATATTGCTGTGGCTGAGATGAGATGTGATGGACTGGAAAGAACAGTGAAGTGCACACTGTTGAAACCAGGAAGACAGTTGAACAGTGTTTTGGTTGTGTAAGCAGCCATTTAAATATGGTGTACTCTAGCAGGCACTTTAAATACTGCATTGAAAAACCTTTTTGTGGATTCACAGCACTTGAAAGATGAAGCCTGATCCATATAAAATAAAGACAAGAATAGGTATGAATAAGACTTTGGCAATTCAAGACAATTGGAAGATGACAAACATTATTTGCATTTGGTGGGGTTTTTCTTTTTTCCTATTTCTACTACAGGCTTATTTGTAAGAGAAAATAGCTGGAGAGAGAAATTTAATACTGAAGATTTTTTCAAGACCATTTAAGCTGTATTAATGTGATCCCATGCTGCTATCATGGCCAGTGAGACCTATGATGACATGCTGAGTAAATGCTATTTGTAAAACTTACAACTACCTGAGGGCAGCATTAATTATAGCAAGCAGTTTAACTCCAGAAAAGATAACAATCAACTGATGAAGCTTGAATGAAAGCCACATGGTTGCTCTTCAATTCATACTAGAAAAACAGAATTTGTCTTCCTGGAACTGGCTGACTCTTTCTCTATTTCTAAAATACTAAACAACGTCCTGAATCATTTATGAAGTGTTATGCATAGGAAGAATCTCTACCCTTGTAGTCCCCAGCCTGAGGGATGAGATACAGCCTTTGTAAGGTATCTAACTACAATTCAGATTCAACTGTATTGCAACTGTTATTGTAGTTATACTTCAATAATGCACTAATCAATGGTTTGACTGATTTAGGGTAAGCAAAGGAGTGGAAGATAAGAGGTGACGTAAGTTATTTTGCATTTGAATATTGTTTGTGTGCACATGTTGAGAGACTAAGGCAGGACAGATCACTTGAAAGGACCCCAAAAAATGTGGGAATGATGGCTACAAGGATGGCTGATGCTTTCTCTGAAGGTGTGCAGAGAGTTTTTATTGGAAGTGAAGAGTCTTCAATTACCAGAGAGCTCAGTCAATAGAAATAGTTGTAATTATACAAAAAAACTGTTTACCAAAGAGCAAGGGTATTTTGAAATATAGACCACTGCATAATTTCTTTCACATGTTTTAGAAGTTGATATGACTATAATGGCTATGTTGATATGGGAAGTGGTGCAGACTTGCCAACACATGCTACTCATTAAGGGCAGTTTTTTGGACTGAATGAATAGTATTCTAGTGAGGGGTCAAAGCACAGGTGTAATATGAACATACTTTTTCAGGTGAAATGAAATATTTTATTTATTTGTGTCTCAGGTATTTGTGTACATCTGACCTTTAACATGTCTTTTCATTGCAGGTCTCATCTAGACTTGAAATTACCATTTATATAATTTTGAGCCGTGGAATACCAAAATCTGTTTTAAAGGAGCAGCCAAGCATATATTGTCTTCTAGCTGATTTAGGATTGGAGAGCTTCAAACAAAAGGGTTTCATCTATACTATACCATGATTTAGCATTTAATAAATGTTACACAAATATATCTTTAGGATTTAGGAAACGAGTAAAGAAGAGTAGAAAAATACCTATGCAAGATATAGTCTTACTAGATACATATTTTTTTTCAATGACTGGCCTAATTCTAACCTTACATTGGTTTTAAATTGCTCTAAATGTAATGACTCCAGTCGAGATATTTTTAATTTACACAGGTATAATTGAGATTTGAGTAAGACCCAGATGTGCACCTGTGATTGCTGATGCACTTGGCAGTCAGTTTTTATTATTTCTCAGCCAAGTTAAAGCAATGAAGCCATCTGATTTCTGAGAGTGTGAAACAGGTCTTTTGTGTTAACACTTCTTCCAGCAGCTGCAGCAGTACAGTATGACCTGCCCTAATTGAGCAGATAAGAATTTTTCTGAAATCTTACACTTTCTTTATGTCATAATTGTTAGTTCTGGAAGAAGCTCCTTCTTCCGTTCTTGGGCTCTGTTGCAGTCACGATCAAGGATCAAGGAGTTAGAGTTTAATTATTTTGTACTCCCTTATACAAAGATCACAAAAATATGAAGAACTATTATTTTGTGCTACTCTGTGTATTTGTTTAGTGCTAGTAACCAGCCATTTCAAGCAGAGATGTATTCCTGTGAAAATGCCTTTCTATTAGTTTGGTAAGAATTTCAGAAGTTTTGAAATAGATCTGAAAATAGCATAAAATATCACCCAACTTTCCATCTCAATACCCATAAATAGCCTCATCTATCTGTATGGAGAGTGAAAGTATCTGGAAACTTTCAGCTGAACTCTGTTTTAGATGGTGATTATAAATATTATTCAAACTGCTGGCTCTTGATGGGTTGAAGTCCAATTATTGTGTGAAAATAGGCATTGGCACTTCTAAACAAAGTTTTGATAAAGGTGGAAAGAGAATTCTTCAAACACTTCAAAATGTTTTTACTCATGAAAAGCCTCACATCATTCTGGTTTAGAAATAGATATCTAGGATGTCCAATCCCCCTTTATTCCAATAGATGGTGAATCCAAATTCCTCTTCCATTTATAATTTCTTCAAAGATATCCTGCTTTCAGATTGTCTATGTCCTTTTCGATGTTAACTGATTAGAGATATGGGCAGACTGTATGTTCTAGTCTTTTGTAAAATATCATGATTACTGGATATTGGCATAAAAATATGAAAAAAAAGATCTGCAATTCCCAAGAATGTAAAAATATTTTTGTTTACTGTGAACCATGACTTTAATTTGCTATGTTCTCCATTTGTTTATCAGTCCTGCCATTGCACAGCAGTTGCTAAGGAAAGACATCACAGTTCTCAAACGTCTTTCATGTAGTTCCTGTTGTATGAATGCTTAATAGCTTCATAGGGATAACTGAGCATTCTAACATACTACCTCCTTTCTGCAGAGGTGTTACTGTGATTATTTCAAGTATAAGACAAAGAAAAATTTGTCTTCCTGGTTGAAATGAAACATTACTTCAAAGATACCTATTTCTAACAACACTGAACTTTTCTTCAATTAGTCCAGACTGAATAGTCTCTGATAACCCTACTGTGAAATTACAAAAAGAGCAGGCAGATATTCAGCCTGATTTTGAATCTCATCCTTTCTAGTTGTAAAGAAATCCAAACGGCATGCCATTTATCATATCCTAAATTAAACAGCTGGAGAGCTGCTATAATTTTTCAGTGAACTGTGTGTTGTCATTTGCAAGGTTATTCAGAAATCCTTTGGTAAATGAACCACATGTGTATATGCTGTAACTCTGTTTCCCTACAAAAGCACACATTGTCCAAATGCTGTTTCCTAGTTCATCTACCATTTATATATTTTACAAGTCATGCAAAACTGTTACTTTCTGAAATAATTGATCACTATTACTATTGCTTTCCTGCTGTGCAATGTTTTGTGTCAATTTTAGAATCAAATCCATCACAGTTGGTACTTGGTTTTGCTTAATTTTATGGAGTACACTTCATGGCCAGCTTACCATTTAAACTCAGTCTGAGATTATATTTCTCTGTTAATTTTGTTAATTCAGCAATGTGTTCAGAAATTGTTTCATTTTCCTCTACATCTGTTTACAAACCCAGAAGCACTCTATACATACCAGTGGCTTTAAAGATGGAAAATTATGCAGGATTTTTGATAAAATTCAAAGTTTAGTTCTGAATTCAGTGGAATGCAATGTGTCTATGCAACAAGTAATAAGTTAGTACCAAACACAGGAAAACCACCATTTTTTTTCCTTCCCCCCCCCGCCCCCCAATTTCCTTATATTGGAATGAGTTATTAAATGAACTTATTTATCAGATATTTAGAAATATCTGATAAATTATCCCCCAGAAGGTAAGAATTTGGGTTTGTTGGGGTTTTTAATTTTTCTAAGTCCCAGTAAACATAATTTCTTCCCAGGTTTCCTATCTTTGCCTCTCTGTTCTGCATTCAGCACTATTCTTGAATTAGAATTCCAGCCTTATTGTTATATTCATTTCTTTTCTTCTTTACACAATGACAAGCATGTGGAAGATACACAAGGGAATAGCTGGGGCCTGAACAGCTATGTACAAGCATGTGAGAATTATTAGTCGCTCTACCTGATTTTTAACATTTTTAAAATCACAGATATGAAAGAAATCTGATAGCCTTCTACAATGGCATGACTAGATGGATAGATGAGGGGAGGGCAGTAGACATTGTTTACCTTGACTTCAGCAAGGCTTCAGCACCATCTCCCACATCACCCTCGTAGGCAAGCTTAGGAAGTGTGGGTTAGATGAACGGACAATGGGGTAGATTGAAAACTGGCTGATAGATGGAGCTCAGAGGGTTGTGATTAGTGGCACAGAGTCTAGTTGGAGGTCTGTAACAAGTGGTATTCCCCAGGGGTCAGTACTGGGTTCAGTCCTGTTCAATATACTCATTGATGACCTGGATGAAGGGATAGAGTGTGCCCTCAGCAAGTTTGCTGATGATGCAAAACTGGGAGGAGTGGCGGACACACTGGAAGGCTGCGCTGCCATTCAGCATGACCTGGACAGGCTGGAGAGTTGGGCAGAGAGGAACCTTATGAAATTCAACAAAGGCAAGTGTAGGGTACTGCACCTGGGGAGGAATAACCCCATGCATCAGCACAGGTTAGGGGCCAACCTGCTGGAGAGAAGCTCTGTGGAAAGGGACCTGGGAGTCCTGGTGGACAACAGGATGACAATGAGCCAGCAGTGTGCCCTTGGGGCCAAGAAGGCCAATGGCATCCTGGGGTGCATCAAGAAGAGTGTGGCTAGCAGGTCGAGGGAGGTTATCCTCCCCCTCTGCTCTGCCCTGGTGAGGCCGCCTCTGGAGTACTGTGTCCAGTTCTGGGCTCCCTGGTTCAAGGAGGACAGGGAGCTGCTGGAGAGGGTACAGCAAAGGGCCACGAAGATGGTTAGGGGACTGGAACATCTTTCTTATGAGGAAAGGCTGAGGCACTTGGGTCTTTTTAGTCTGGAGAAGAGAAGACTGAGGGGGGATCTTATTAATGGTCATAAATACTTAAGGGGTGGGTGCCAGGAAGATGGGGACAGTCTTTTTTCAGTGGTGCCCAGTGACAGGAGAAGAGGTAACAGGCACAAACTTGGTCATAGGAAGTTTCATCTAAACATGAGGAGGAACTTCTTTGCTTTGAGGGTGGTAGAGCACTGGAACAAGCTGCCCAGAGAGGTTGTGGAGTCTCCTTCTCTGGAGATATTCAAAACTCTCCTGGATGTATTCCTGTGCAATCTGCTCTAAGGGAACATGCTCTGGTGGGGGGGTTGGACTAGATGATATCCAGAGGTCCCTTCCAACCCCTATCATTCTGTGATTCTGTGATTCTGTGAAATACTGGAATTAATGCATCCTTGTTCTTATATATTACCGACAGAAACCTTACTTTTCCAGCATTAATGTCTCCCTGTATTTACCTAGAGATCAGTCAGGAGCATGAGGGAAAACCTAAACAGTAATTGAAAATAGTTTTTGATACCACACTTTCATATAGTCCTCTTTTACTTACTGATCTTGAAGACTTTTACAAAGAAAATTAAAATCATTAACTAGTTGTAAGCACTTAGAAGAAAAAGCAGATGAGTAATAGTCCACATGGACATGGTGCAAACAAGCTATCTCAACTTGGTCTCATTTTCTTCAACAATAGGTTGATATTCCTTGTGGGTAGGAAACCCAGAACCCTCAACAGATATGGTTTTTCTTCCAGTATTCTCAGAAGCAAAGGAGGAAAGTAATGTCTTTTAAGTAATGTCTTCCATTTAAAGTCTAGATGAAATATTTTATGTGTGTGGAGATTATTGGCCAAATGCTATCAGGGAATAAATTGTAATGGTTCGTTGCCAAAATCCAGGAATGTACTAGGAGGTCTGTGATTGTTATGCAGGTTCAAAAAATGAAAGAAAAATCCTTGGCAGAGAATTCTATTGCGTGATATTGACATAATCTCTCACTCAAGAAGTTCCTGAGCTACCAGTTGTTTGAATCTGGGAGAGTATTCTAGGGTAGTAGAATAGTATACTTGCCCTTAATTTTGTTCTTTTTGCAGGAATCTTTTATTGTTATTCCAGGACATTACAGGTTGGTCAGTCTCACCTCAATGCCTGGGAAGGTGATGAAGCAGCTAATCCTGGAAAACATTTCTAGGCACATTAAGGGCAAGAAAATAATCAGGAGTAGTCAGCATGGATTCATCAAGGGGAAGTCATGTTTGACCAACTTGGTCACCTTCTATGATGAAATGACTGACTTGGTATATGAGGGCAGAGTAGCGGTTATTGTCTACCCGGACTGCAGTAAGGCATTTGACGTCGTCTTCCACAAAAGCCTCATAGAGAAGCTTTTGAAGTATTGGCTGGATGAGCGGATTGTGAGGGGGGCAGAAAACTGGCTGAATGAATTAGCCCAGAGTGTGGTGATCAGTGGAACAAGGTCTCGTTGGAGGCCAGTGCTAGCAGTGTACCCCAGGGGTCAATAATAGGTCTAGTCTTGTTTAACATCTTTATTAATGATCTGGATGATGGGGCAGAGTGTACCCTTAGGAATTTGTTGATCACATGAAATTGGGAGCAGTGACTGATGTGCCAGAGGGTCGTGCTGCTATCCAGAGGGATCTCGACAGACTGAAATGGGCTGATGGGAATCTCATGAAGTTCAACAAGAAGTGTGAAGTCCCACATATGAAGAGGAACAACCCCATGCACCAATATATGGTGGGGGCCACCCAGCTGGAAAGCAGCTTGTCAGGAAAGGACCTAGGGGTCCTGGTGGACACCAAGTTGAACATGAGCCAGCAGTGTGCCCTTGCAGCAAAGAAGGCTAAAGATGTCCTGGGCTACATTAGGCAAAGTATTTCCAGCAGGTGGAGGGAGGCAATCCTTCCCCTCTGCTGAGCACTGGTGAGGCCATACCTGGAGTACTGTGTTCAGTTCTGGGCTCCCCAGTACAAGAGGGACATGGATGTACTGGAGAGAATTCAACAAAGGGCTACAAAGATGATTAAGGGAATAGATCATCTCTCATGTGGGGAAAGGCTGAAACAGCTGGGACTTTTTAGCCTAGGAGCAGGCAGTCCCCATGTGCCGTAAGAAGAGCCGGCGGGAAAGACGACCGGCCTGGCTGAACAAGGATCTTATGCTGAGGCTCGGGGAAAAAAAGAGAACTTACCACCTCTGGAAGAAGGGGCAGGCAAGTGAAGAAGAATACAAGGACCTCGTTAGGTCATGCAGAGAGGGAATTAGGAAGGCGAAAGCCCAGCTAGAGCTCAACCTGGCTACGGTCATGAGGGACAACAAAAAAAGCTTCTATAAATACATTAACAACAAAAAGAGAGCCAAGGAGGATCTCCATCCTCTACTGGATGCGGCGGGGAACATTGTCACGAAGGATGAGGAAAAGGCTGAGGTACTTAATGCCTTCTTTGCCTCAGTCTTTAATAGCCACACCAGGTATCCTCAGGGTATCCATCTCCCTGAGCTGGAAGACAGGGATGGAGAGCAAAATAGGCTCCCCATGATCCAGGAGGAAGCAGTTAATGACCTGCTATGCCACCTGGACACTCATAAGTCTATGGGGCCTGATGGCATCCACCCAAGGGTGCTGAGGGAGCTGGCGGAGGAGCTTGACAAGCCGCTCTCCATCATTTATCAACAGTCCTGGTTAACAGGGGAGGTCCCGGATGACTGGAGGCTTGCCAACGTGACACCCATCTACAAGAAGGGTTGGAAGGAGGATCTGGGGAACTACAGGCCTGTCAGCCTGACCTCGGTGCCGGGGAAGGTTATGGAGAGGCTCATCTTGAGGGTGCTCACGGGACACGTGCAGGATAACCAAGGGATCAGGCCCAGCCAGCACGGGTTCATGAAAGGCAGGTCCTGCTTGACCAACCTGATCTCCTTCTATGACCAGGTGACCCGCCTAGTGGATGAGGGAAAGGCTGTCGATGTTGTCTACCTGGACTTCAGCAAAGCCTTTGACACTGTTCCCCACAGTATTCTCCTAGAGAAGCTGGCGGCCCGTGGTTTAGACAGGTACACTCTTCTCTGGGTAAAAAACTGGCTGGATGGCCGAGCCCAGAGAGTTGTGGTGAATGGGGTGAAATCCAGCTGGCGGCCGGTCACAAGCGGAGTCCCCCAGGGCTCAGTTTTGGGACCGGTCTTGTTTAATGTCTTTATTGATGATCTGGATGAGGGGATAGAGTGCACCCTCAGCAAGTTTGCAGACGACACCAAGTTGGGAGGGAGTGTTGATCTGCTTGAGGGTAGGAAGGCTCTGCAGAGGGATCTGGACAGGCTGGATCGATGGGCTGAGGCCAACCGGAAGAAGTTCAATAAGGCCAAGTGCCGGATTCTACACTTGGGTCACCACAACCCCAGGCAACGCTACAGGCTTGGGGACGAGTGGCTGGAAAGCTGCCCTGCAGAAAAGGACCTGGGGGTGTTGATTGACAGCCAGCTGAAGATGAGCCAGCAGTGTGCCCAGGTGGCCAAGAAGGCCAACAGCATCCTGGCCTGGATCAGAAATGGTGTGGCCAGCAGGACCAGGGAGGTGATCATGCCTCTGTACTCGGCTCTGGTGAGGCCGCACCTCGAATCCTGTGTTCAGTTTTGGGCCCCTCACTACAAGAAAGACATGGAGGTTCTGGAGCGTGTCCAGAGAAGGGCGACGAAGCTGGTGAGGGGTCTGGAGCACCAGTCTTATGAGGAGTGGCTGAGGGAACTGGGGTTGTTCAGTCTGGAGAAGAGGAGGCTGAGGGGAGACCTCATCGCTCTCTACAACTACCTGAAAGGAGGTTGCAGAGAGGTGGGTGTTGGTCTCTTCTCCCAAGTGACTAGTGACAGGACTAGAGGAAATGGCCTCAAGTTGTGCCAGGGGAGGTTCAGACTGGATATTAGGAAAAATTTCTTTACTGAGAGAGTAGTGAAACATTGGAATAGGCTGCCCAGGGAGGTGGTAGAGTCACCCTCCCTGGAGGTATTCAAGGAGCGTGTGGATGTGGCCTTGTGGCATGTGGCTTGATGGGCATGGTGCTGTGTGGTGTTGGGTGGGTTGGTTTTTGGTGTGTTGTGTTTTTTGTTTTGTGGTGTTGTGTTTTTTGTTGTTTTTTTTTTTTTTAGGTTGGACTTGATGATCTTACAGGTCTTTTCCAACCTTAGTGATTCTGTGATTCTGTGATTCTAGAGAAGAGAAGGCTCAGGGGAAATCTTACTGATATACATAAATACCTGAAGGGAGTATGCAAAGATGACAGAGCCAGGCTCTTTTCAGTGGTGCCCAGTGACAGGACCAGAGGCAATGGGCACAAAGGGAACAAACCGAAGCACAGGAGGTTCCCTCTGAATGTCAGGAAACACTTTTTAACTGTGAGGGTGACTGAGCACTAGTACAGGTTGCCCAGAGAGGTTGTGAGTCTCCCTCCTTGGAGATACTCAAAATCTGTCTGGTCATGGTCCTGGGCAGCCTGCTCTAGGTGTCCCTGCTTGAGCAGGGGCTTGGACAAGATGATCTCCAGAGGTTGCATCCAACCTCAAGCATTCTGTGAGTTAACTGAAGGTTGATGTAGCTGTTCTTATGATAAATTCTGCATGGTATCTCCTGGGTCTGGTACAATTTAATAATTTTGCTAATGACTTCAGTGGTAGAATAAATCATACATATATATATATCTGTCATAACTCTGCAGATCTAATTTTGGGAAAATCTTGGTGATTTGGTCTGAAAAACAGAATGATATTTGATAGAAATGTAATGTATTGCAACAAAATATAATGGGGTTAT
The DNA here is from genome assembly GCF_030936135.1 of Gavia stellata. Taxonomy (NCBI): domain Eukaryota; kingdom Metazoa; phylum Chordata; class Aves; order Gaviiformes; family Gaviidae; genus Gavia; species Gavia stellata. The sequence goes on from NC_082594.1 coordinate 42,170,387, forward strand.
TGTGGACCAGAAGCTGAACATGCATGGAAAAAGTCACGCTGTTGTAAAACAACTCCTAATATCATATTGTGATCTATGGATAGCATAATCTGTAAGATATATGAAATAACTTGCTAACATGCCCAGGACTGGCAAGTTTTCAACTTGGTACTTTGTCTCATTTTAGTTACCATATGTCTAGAAAGTTATGCACCAGTTGGAGACAATCTAGAAAAGAGTAGTAGTCAAGAAAAATGCCTAACAATTCATTATGTTGAATTAAAATCAGCAGAAGAGAAAAGTAATTATGGATTTGCTAAAATCTTTCAAGGATACAAAACAAGAAGTTTCATAAATTTATTTAATTAAAACAAAAATTCCTGTGTTATATAATGAGACAGCAGTATATTGCAACACTCACAGTAATTTTACTTTAAGTAAAATTCATAAATAATTGCTTTGATTAAATGATAATTTTTAATTTTACTTTTACAAATACACAACAAATTAGCAATGAACTGCAATTAACAGAAAGAAGGCCAAAGAGTCTGACAAGAAGAGAGTGATCATCTGAAAAGTGAAGGCACCGGGCCTATGGGATACAACATGTATTTTCACTGCACTTTAGACACAGCTGAATACTGTTTTGCAGTCACATGTAACTGTCAGCTGTATATGTATCCTAGAAAAGTTTAGCTCTTTATGTCAGTGTAAGGCAGTGTCAATATTTAGTGTGCTGATGAGAAGTATATCAATATATGAAAACCAGATTCCACTGAAGTCATCCAAATCTGTGCTTCCCTGAAGCATGTTTGACTTGAGTAGAGCTGCATTTAATTACAGACATTTAATGAGAAGCTAGCAAAAATTAAATGTAGCTTTGTTAGTCTTTGGTAGCTGAAGCCTTGAAAGAATATAAATATTTGGGATTTCAAGAATAGTTTGCAACAAGCAAGAGCAAAATCTTTTGTATATATTAGTCCACATATAATGTAAATATCCCCACATTCAAACACATATGGTGTCAAATAATGTAATAACTATATTAACTATAACAAATATAATTAATTTAATATAATGTAATGTAATGTAATGTAATATAAGTAATATAAGTAATATAAGTAATATAAGTAATATAAGTAATATAAGTAATATAATATAATATAATATAATATAATATAATATAATATAATGTAATATACCTTGTTTGTAGAACTCAAATATTCATTTGTTTTTGAATCACCCTCAAACTTTTATGGAAAGATACAATAACAATCAACGAAAATAAGACCAGTCAAACCATCAACATTCTGGCGTTCACAGAATAAATCTTTTACACGTGTAATAGAGTCTTTGTGGGGTTTTTGAATATTAAAGCTGGAAAGCATTACTTTATATTCTATATTTTTTTTCAGTAAACTCCTTGGGGAAATACTTAGATTTCCTTGTGCTTGCTTCAGTTATACCATTAATAACTTTGGTTTATATGGCCCCTTTGATCACAGATTCAAGTCCTGTCAGGGCTGACTCATATCGCAGATGAACTGAGGATAAACAACTTGCTATTCAGTTTTCATAGGAGGTACTGGGAGTCCTGTTCACCTTGCCTTGACACTCAAGATTCTGTGCCAGTCAGTGTGAAAGCTGCATTTTTGTGTAACTGTAATTCTGAAGCCTAGAAAATGGTAGACTTATCTTTATGTGATACTGATTTTAATGCACTTTTCTGGCTTGTTTTTTATTTCCTCCTTTCTATTGCTCAGTCTTTCTCAGGAATCTGCTTCCAACTCATCTCTACTGTATTTCTTTGGGGACAAACCCAAACAACCCCACAAATTTATTAATTTAATTTCATGATGATCTAGTTGCTAGAGGATCACTGTAAGTACAGAGATAGCAGTTTATCCTGGAAGTGTCTTTAAGCTACCAGTATCTCTCTCAGATCACCCTCTTCTCTGGATGCTGTGCAAAGTACTGCTCTTTAAGGTGGAAACTTTCAACTTCAGCATGGTAGCCTTTCAGTTATAAAGTCTATATATTCTGAGAATTTCTTCCTTATTGTTTGGGAATTAAGTCTTTCATTCTTACAGTTTTCTCTATTTTAGGCAATAACACTGAACATGAAAAATCTTGGAATTATAGGTGTAGTAAAAGAGAGACATTTCATGGCTGGTATGGCAGAAAAGTTGGAAAGAAAAACACCATGTTTCAGAGGCTTGATTTAGTCTGAAAAATCCAGAAATGTATCCTTGTATAGATGCCTTAGATACAAGTAATTTTCCTGTCCTACTAAAGAAACTTCTCAGAAGTCTTTCAGAGTTTCTTTCTCATTTATAATCTGTTGCACCCCCTTATTTACAGTTCCATTATTTTAATTCACCTTTCAAGCAGAAGTTCAATTGCAAATATATATTCCAGATGCATCTTGTTGACCTTTCCAAGACTCATGAATAGTTGGTGCTGTCAGTCAGTTATACTTTGATGATAAAGCCAGCCAATCAGTCCCACAAAATGATACCAGGACAGGGGAACTCAACCAGGCAGGGTCATGCAAAACCTTCCTAGAGAGTTTTTGGGTCTCACTGTTAGAAATGGGAACTTCAGTAAAGAAATCATGCTTCTGTCAACATACAATATGAGAGTCCAATTTTTGCTCTTTTTTTTTTAATAAGTGGTTTGTAGAGGCCACCTACCTCAGTACCAGGTGCACATTTATAACGCTTATCTTCTTGGAAGCACTGAACCAAAGAACATAACAGTTGAGTTTTGGGTTTTTTTTCCCCTAGCATGACAATTTATGTTTGAACAAGTGTTTGATGCAAAGAGTTGCCTTATGATGTCTAAACCTATCAAAATAAATTAATAAAGAGGTTTCTGAGTTTGCAAAGACCATTCTTTAAGGAACTACACAGCATTTACGCAAGATTTATTGAAACTTTGGTTGGAATGACAGCTCAACATCCATTTCGAAGTAAGTTTAATTAAATTAGCATTCCATCACAGGATATTAGTTTCATGGTACATAGAGAAGTTATAGGCTGATATGTGCATATATTGAAATCCACAGGGGGAACAAAACATATAGAAAGAGGAGTAAGAAGCAGTAATAATCAAAATAACTTCTTTTTATAACTAACTAGCAAAACCAAGGCAAGCTAAAATAATTTTTATAAGTGGTTCCAGTGAAAAATATATCAACTTATTACTGAAAGATCAAAAATTTCCTTGCTATACTATTGTCTCTCCCTGACTCTAGGTTTACTTAGGTTATTAATTTCCTGGTAAAAATGAAAAAAATATCCAACCAAAAATCCAACAAAAAGACCCAGGAGATACACCAATATAAAGTTTTCAGGAAAACAAGATACTTCTTACAATGACTTTCATTTTTTTTTTTTAGTGAAGAGGAATGATGTTAAAAAGTGTTTAATGTATTGCATAATGATTTCAAAGTCTTAAGGTGGTATTTGTCTCACTAAGTATAGAGTTTAGATGCGTCTATCCGAACTTTTCTTGTAGGTCTTACTTCATAGTCAATAAAATCTGGTTGATACAGTCAGTGGAGTCTCAGGCATGATTCACCTCATTGTAAAGAAGACATTAAAATTGTTCAGAATAGCTGCTTCAGAAAAAGTGTTCCTCTCCTTTTATTCACTGTTAAGAGACATTATGTGACTAAACTGGTTTGGTGACATCTGTGAGATTTGTTTTCTAGGATGGGGCTTAGACATCTGGATTTATCCCAGCAATTAGTATTGCTTGTTTCCTTTTTTTTGTGCCTCTATGTTCTTATTTGTGAAAAAGTATTTCTCATACTGACATTTATTAAAATCTCTAGGACAGATGGATGCTATAGAAGTATACAGTGCTATAGAATAGCTATTTCATGGATATCTGACTTTTTACTGATGAAAGATGCATTTGGTTTTAAAAGAAAAAAGTTCTCAGATTAAAAGATTTAATATTAGAAGATTACAGGAAACTGAAGTAATCAACAGGCTTATTTTCCCATATAGAAGAAATGGAAATGTTAATTCCAGCTCTTTAGTTTCCTCCTCAAAAGTTGATATTCACTCCCCTCCTACCTTTTTTCACCCTTTCTGTCTATGTCCCTATAAATCATGCTCACTCCAAAACATAAAGTTTTAATGGCCTCAGTGAAAGCAATTTTATCTCATTGTGAAGTATATAATTTAACACAAGATTCCCATGAAGCGATAGTTGCTGTCTGTGCAAGATTTTGGTAGCCAGGGTGGCTGCAGGGTGGCTTCTGAGAGAAAAACCATGTGCTGCCCTGTGCTGGACACAGCTGGTTCCAGCTGGCTCCACAACAGACCCACTGCAGGATGTAGCTGAGCCCATCAACCAAGTTGGTGGCATTGTGGCATCTCTGAACCAGTTGGAGGAGTTTATGGTGCTTCTGTGAAAACATACTTAAGGAAGAGTAGAAAATGCCAAGAGAGCAGAACAAGAGGCTAGAGCAGTAGGTGGTGCTCCATGGCAGAGCAGGTTCACCCCCAAAGTGACTGCAGCACCTGGGTAACTCATGCTGAAGCAGAGAAAAAGAGCAAGAAGGAAGGAGCAAGGGAAGAAAAGAGTAAGGAACAAGGAGAAGCAGAAGGAAACTGCTGTGCCCTGAACCCAACCTCCTGTGCTGCTTGTCGCCTCACCTAAGGGACAGTGTAATCTTTTTGATAACAAGGAGAGTAGAGACTGGGAAAGGGAGATGACGGTGTTTGAAGTTAAGTCTAGAAAGGGAGGAAAGGTGTTTTCCCTAAGTGTTTAAATGTTTGTCTTTGTTTCCCGATATCTGAATTAGTAATTAAATGTTTTAAATTAAGTTAAATTCCCCAAGTCAAATCCGTTTTTGCCCATGAAAGTAACTGGAGAATGGATTCCTTGTCTTTATTTTGACCCATGAGTTCTCTTGCTCTTGCTTTTCATATTTTCTCCCCTGTCCTTCTGGGCAGAGTGGAGGCCAGAGAGAAGGAGAGTGAGTGGCTGTGTGGGTGCTTGCTGCTAGCCATGGCCAATTCACTACAAGAGCACACTTAAATTAATCAAAACATGAGAATCATTCACATCTTTTGGAAATACAGCTGTCAGAAGTAGCTAGCCTTGCAACTCAAGAAAGCCTGGGCTGAAATAGAGCCATAGATATTCTTACAGTCAAGAAATGACCTGATCAGATTGAAAACTAATTACAAATCAGAATATATCAAGAGAGAGAATATAAAATATGAAGGGTTTTTTGTTGTTTTCTTTCTTTCTCAGAATAGGCCCCAGAGCTTGCATTTTAGATAGCAGATCATCTGCTTGGTCAATCACACACAACAAACAGACTATTTGTGTCTATTTGTGTTCATTGACTACTATCAAAACATATCATTTAATATTTTAAAATAACTGTTCTTTTCTGTAAATACAGAGGCTTATTTTGCACTGACCTAAGTACCCTAGCTTATTGTCTTTGTTTCTTGCTCTCTCTGCTATTAGAACAGACTGGTTTATGAATAAAATCAGTTCCTTTCTCACACTGAAGCTATTGGCATCCAGACCAGCAGTCTACTTCATCAATGTGTGTTTACTATAAGAAAGAAGATAAATGAGCATTCTAAATTGTAGCAACAGATAATATTTGTGCCTGTGATCATTAAGTACTCTATTATGAAATTGCTGAAAGAAATTACCACACCCCTATTAAACAACTTACTATTACAGCAGAATTTTTGAATTTATAAAGCTTGTCAATTGATACAGGTCAAAGTTTGTCCTAGTTTGGGAGCCATTAAAAAGTATATGGAGGTTTTGAATTGATCTGTGACAGCAGGATCAGACTCTCCATTACCCAGAATAGCTTCAAAGTATGATAGAATCATAGAATGGTTTGTGTTGCAAGGGACCTTAAAGATCATCTAGTTCCAACCCCTCTGCCATGGGCAGGGACACCTTCCACTCCATTTTAAAAATGTTTGGACACCGACTGGTCTACATTATGAACTGGTCAAATCTAGTATTTCTACAGGAAAGTGAAACAGGCAGCTGCTGATGCTTACATTTTGGGAATGTGCAACATGACAAGACAACCTAATAAATTCTCAGTATTCTTAGAATACCTCAGATATATGCAATAGCTTTGTCACGGTGTGAAAATGTTCCAGTTCTCATTTCTACTTCTTCTTTACACTTACTGAAAATCTTCAGCTATTTTTTTACCATCCTGAGAAAGAATAATCCTATTTATGTGTTGAAAAATTGAAGTGAACAATAATGGAGACCTTATTGCTTTTTTTCACATTGTTTGCACTACATTTAACCTAAAGATGAGGGTACTGAAGGGAGAAATAGGAGCTAAGATATTAAAAACATGGAAACATTCAAGGTCAGGCTGGATGGGTCTTTGAGCAACCTGATCTAATTGAAGATATCCCTGCTCATTGCAGGGGGGTTGGACTAGATGACCTTTAAAGGTCCCTTCCAACCCAACAATGCTATGATTCTATGAAAAACTAATAATAATCAAGCATAAAATGAATATAAGGTCACAAAACAGTTTACTGAACTAATGCTAAGAGTATGATGTACGGATACGACAAAGAGTAGGACATAAAAGTATGGTGTAAGAGTACATCCTGAACTGTATTTAAGAGAAACAGTGATCCATTTGCCCATGTCTAAAGCATGACTTAAGTGCCCAAGCTCCTGAAGGAATTTTAAATTTTAAAACCCTGTCTGAGAGGAATAAAAAAATGCATCTTTTGGTGAGCTGTGAAAGTTGATGTGAGAGGGGTCTGACAAATCCTTTCTTGGGCACTTACCATTGTTTGCTAGGGATCTATCAGGTATTACCAGGGTGGCTGCTGTGAATTTCAGATTTCATTCAATATAAATGGAAAGGAAGTGCATAATTCAATGTTGGTTATTTCATTATCTAGTAGTCATGTAACGTTTTAGGCCTTATATTGTTCAGTGGCTTAGTGTTTATATAGTTTTTTAAATGGGGGTCCAACGCCTGTGCAACAGTGAGAGCTCACACTCAAGGCTTACAGTGACATCATGTTATATTATTGTTCAGCTGCAGTGAAAAATAAGGGCATTTATTTGGCTGTTTAGAAACATGGAAGAAAATTATTCTGCTTTGAAGTAATGTGGTGTATTGGGTTTGCATGGCAAGGTTTTGGTAGCAGGGGGCAGGGCCACAGGGATGGCTTCTTTTAGAAGATGCCAGAAGCTGTCTGCATGTCTCATAGAGCCACTGGCCAGGGCCGAGCCAATCAGCAATGGTGGTAGTGCATCTGTGATAACATATTTAGGAAGGGGATCAACTTCCAGATCTGAAAATGTGACAATGAACCACTATAATTAGACATATAAATATGTAGAAAGTTTAGCATCTTCATTTCTTGGCTGTGATAGAAGTTTGGGACTACAGTGCTTTAAAAAATAATTATTTTTTCAGTCAAATGAGTAAAAAATGGGATTCTAATTAGAGGGTTAAGATACATCGATTGGGTTTTTTTAATATTTCAAGTTCTTGGTACTGCCACTAACAATATGTATAGTAGAAAAGTGTTTTTCATTCTTGACGTTGTTTTGTATGTTTTCCTTTTGCTATTGTACCTTTCTAAAATAAGGAATAATGGAGAAGAAAAAGAAAAATGTAGTAGCAGTCATTGGAAAAGCAGGAAAATGCCTTGATTTTTACTGTATTTTTCCTATGCCGTTGAATGGCATAAAATATAAAAAAAGGGAGAAAGGAAGAAAGAGAAACTAGCATTTTCATGAAAAGCTAAACTACTTCATTAAAGATTTTTTATTATAAGGTTTTTCATAAATGACTGGTTTTATCTACATTTTAAATTGAATCAGATTCTTCATCAGTGCTAGTATTAGCAAATTCTAGCCTACACTAAAAGTAATGCTTTCCTAAAGAAAATAAAAGTTGACACTAGTAATATTTGTGGGTTAATATCAAAGAAATTACTTTCAACTCACTCATACACACTTTGCAAACAATATTAGCAGTTTCAACTCTGGAATAAAGAAACTATAAATTGCACTGAAGCCAAAGACCACCACCTCCACCACCACCCCCCAACATTTTGATGACTAGAAACTAGTAATATATTAGAAAAAGGTGTCTTGGTCAATGGCAGAGCCAATTATCTTCTCTTTCGGAAAGAAGATTGGAAGCCCGGGCAAGGTAAGAGAAAGATGCCCGAAACTTTTGTAGAGGGTTTGGATAAAGTTGTTTGTTCTTGAATCAGAATTGCTGTCTGTATTGAGGAGCAAACGTGCTCTGTAGTGTACCTGCTTTTCCAGTCATCCAGAATGGAATATGTTGTAGTTCCTTCTCTGAGTGCCCAAGTTTCATTCCAAAGGAAACCTTACTATACAGAGACATAATGCATACCTAGGTGTCTTTCTGGCATGCATCTGGGATGCTTCCAGATTATATAGTTATAGATCCAAGATTGTACAGCACACCTGCCCTGTGGTGTTGTTGTGGTCACTATTTATTAATTTAAAGCAGTTTGGATCAGGTTAGATTTTAACTCTCATTTATTTTTTGCTCCTAAATAGTTTTATCATGAATTTCAGAAGTAGTGGGTAATGAACAACATTGTTTGATTTCGTTTTCAGTGTTAAATAGCTTAATGATACTTTCCTTCTCCTGTCTTTCCTCTCAGTTCAGGCACTGAACAAGATTCTGCAGATTCCTGAAGCACCAAGAAAATACAGCGATCTCTAAAAAAGACTTAGAAAAAAAAGGAAGCTAAAATAGGAAGAACATTGAAAGTGCCTCAGAAAAAAAAACAAAACCAAAAAAACCCATCACATCATAATTGTCATGCATGGGCATGGGGCTGGAGCAACACTTCCCATGTATTCATATTCTGTAGTTTGTTAATAGAGACTACTCTATGGTTGGTCACATATATTTCAGTTGTACTCAACTAACATTACAATTATGCCTCAATATTTTTTTTGATGACTGGCTTCATTAAAAAGAAAAATGTGGGGAAATAATGATTTCTGGGTTGTTTATATTTGCTTGTAATGTTGGTTTGCATGTCATGAAATTGCTAGATAGGATTTATATGAAAGAAGTGTTAGATTTGTCTCTGTATTACGCAGTAAACACGCCAGTGAAAATCAAGAAGGGATAAGACATCGATCTAGTTAATGTGACAGAAGCTAGACAGGATCCAAGGCATGGGAAAAGCAAGGACCCAGCAAGCAGAAGAAATAAAGGGAACAGAAAGGTAAATTTTGAGTGGATCCCAAACTGTTACTGAGCGTGTGACTGAGATCTGGCATTGTAACTTAAATATCAGCATTCGTCTGTTTAGACCAGTAGACAGATTAAAGGCAGCTGGCAAAGGCATAATGTGCCAGCTTTAATAGTGGCACAGAAATAGTGGCAATGAACTAGGAAAATGACTTTAGATCATCACCAATAATTTTAATTGATGAAGAAAAGTCAGCCAGTGGAAAAACCTAATTGGCAAACTAGTGAGTAAAAGTGATTTAATGTGTTCTATGGATCAGAAAATAAGACCTGGCATGGAGTATTGGCTATTAGTGCAGCTGTTGTGAAGATGATCTGCATTGGAAAATTGAACTGAAAAAAGCCACCAGTGAGCAGAAGCTTTGGGAAAGATACTGGCATTTAGCAGTATTTTCTGCAAGAAGTTTAGGATCCTTGTTTTCCTGAAGTTACCCCAAAGCACCCAGCAAATTATCATAAAGTCTCTGTAAGAGTCAATAAGAACATACAGTGATTTGTAAGGATTCAAATTATTAAACGAACAGCAAAATCAAGAAGGTGAGATCCATCCTGCCTGATAACTCAGTAGACATCTATGTTCTCCTGTTGTTTAAGGCACTAAGCAGATGAAATTATTGAAAAGGATTAATCATAGAGATGAATGAATATTGACGAGTTGAAAATGAATTTTATCATTTATTTTATAGAAATCAATGTCTAGCTGAAAATAAAAAAAAGGTCCATGCCACAAATTACCTGTGTATGTAGTATACCCATAAGACACTGAGAGGAGAATCTAAAGCAGCACCTTGAGATGTGACTGGAGGTGTGACCTTCCAGTGAGATGGAGGTAAATGCCTCCTAAATCTATTGATATCAGTAGCAGATGAAAATATTTATCCTTTTAAAGTGGGCAATGAACATATTGCACAATGAGGGATAGGACTCCTCTTACCTGCATTCTGATATGTGAAAATCAGATATCTAAATCCAAGCCTTCTTTCTTCCTTGCTGCGGAAGAGTACTGAGCATGTAGTGGATGTTTACCTCTAAGTTAGATGCCTAACTTTTATGTTAATAAAGTTAAGTGAGATTAATCCCACATTCTGTGTTAAAGTTTTGTATGGCTGAAGATATCCAGATATTTTTCATTGTTTGACAGCTTTTAGGGAGGGTGGTGAATTCACTGGGAATATTTGAGTAGTATTTTATTAGTGAAATGTGGTCTTATCTCTTCCACCTTGTAAGGTAAACCCTGATCGTGATAATTTAAAATATTAGACTACCCAAGACAAATCATAAATTAGGAAGTATCATTAGAGAGTTGGAACTTAATATTTTGTTGCTAAGGGATAGCTATCTGCAAACAATGTTGGAGATAGCTTAAAAAGAAACTTCATGTCTTTCAGCTATGATGATCACTTTATATTTTATGACTGAATTGATAAAACAGATGTGCTGTTTTGTGCAAAACAAGCCATGCTTAGCTGGCAGCTAAAACAATAAACAGACTGTGCATGTATGCAGAATGTCACTACACTATCTAATGTGTCAAGTTCAACACTGGGCAGAGCTCTTGGATGGAAGGGAAATGGATGGCTAATGACAAGCTTGGCATTTTAGCTGAGATTTAGAGAGCCCAGAACAAGAATCAGTTTATAAATGCCAAATCACTTACAGTACAAGACCAAATGTACAAGTTCGAGTCAAATATTTTTCCTCCTACTGCTGACTATGGGCTATAAACCTTTCCCCCCACTAGGACTGATGAATAAATATAGTGTTTAATGAGACAGATTATTCTAAAGAATTATCTAGGATGTGTGTTTTGCAAAAGGAAGTAGTTAAGGCCTGCATATTTTGAAATGGCTTACTGAATTTCAATTTAGCGATTCTAATATTTAATTGGGATGTTTATAAGTTTATTGACTTTCAGTACTTCACAGTTATATATTACAGATATAGCCGATTGATGATAAAAGCTAATTTCTGCCATCTTACATAAAATAGCATCTTATTTTAAGTCTAGTCCCACTGAAATCAGAAAGACATCCTGTGGAATAAGTGGCTGCCAATGGTGAATAAAGGTGGCAGGAGCTAACTCAGTATCTTTTTATTTGTTTATAACATCTGATTGGAGAGTGTACAGCCATTTACTACTGATTTTATATTCATCTGATCTGCTGTACCTGTGGTTGGCTATGAGGTAAGCCAAGTCACTGTTTGGCTTTAAAATCCTCTGTTAAAGCTGGCTTGATTTGATTGAATCTTGATTTATTTGAAAGATCATTGATTTTTCTTTACTGTGGAACTTTTGTTTTGTTTCCAAACTCTGCAGTGCTTTGAACTGGATTTCCTGTTAAAAAGCCCTTTTGTAAAATAAAGTTGTGGTAAAAAAAACATTGCATGGAGGTTACCTGGAGACTTCACAACATGACATTTTCTCTGTAAAAGTACTGTGTGAGAAGTAAACAGCAATACAAGAAGAAAAATGTCCTTTTAAAAAGCACAAGCCTGCTACACAAGATAAGTGGAGGGGATAATGAATGTTATAAACCCTGAAAATAACTGCTTATTTTAGAAAAGTTTATATGTCAGAGAGGAAAAAATTAAAAGAACAGAGTAATTTGTGTACAGAAAACTGTAGTTCTTCACCGAATTAAAAGGAAAACGAACTCAAATTTTATCACTTGACTTCTGTTCCTTTACAAAGAGGAACATTCTGGTATTGCTTTTCAGGCTACCAAGTGTCACGTATTGTCAGCTCATGTGGGATGTTACTTTGGTACATTGCAGATTTGTTGGATTCGACAGCTCATCAGTAGGTAATACTGAGTAAATAAAATTTATTTAGATTACCAGAATTCATTGGGTAAAAAACAGGAATAACAGTAGAAATTCAACTGGAACAAAAATATAGCTGTGAATGCCCAGAGGGTATGATTTATAGGATGAGAATGTTTGTCCAACTGCCTTTTGCATTCAGTTCTTAACGTCTCTCTTGTCAGTGCCAAGGGTTTTCAGTGGCGTGGGTACTTGTCTGCTAAGGATTGGAAAGCAATCCCAAATCCATTTCAAACACCAACGTCAGACACCAATGAATCAAATGTTCCAGCCTTTCATCAAACAAACCTCTTTAGGCTTATTCCAAAGTTTTTTCAGTCAATGACTTTGGAATTTGACCTCATAGACTAAGTACTAGTTAAGTCAATCAGTTGTTTTGTTTCGCTTTGTTTTGGTTTAATTTTGTTTTTCATTAAATAATGTCCTGTTTTCATGGGACAAGATTAATGCTGAACCATGATCCTATCAGATGTATTCAGTCTCTGTACACATGTATATAGAATTTCAAAAGCACACAAACTGAAAACCTCTGATTTTGTGGGTCCAGATAAAGGAAATTATGTAGCCGCACTTTCATCTCCACAGACAGTTTGTAAGTGCAAATAGAAGAGGCATTGTAAAAACCAAAATCTTGTAAACCTTGAATTCTTCGCTCAAAAGTGACCTCTTTAAAACTTATCCTGGAGTTCTTCTCCTTGCCATCAGAGAGAGAGGCTGCTGCTCATCTTTGGTTAGGTACTAAAATATCTGGAATAAGTTGGGACTGCCAGTTCTTCTCTGTTGACTATTCAGACTATAAACAGCTAGGTTAGATGTTTAATCTTAAGGAAGTTAAAACCCTGTCAGATCTACTGTTAATCAAATACATGTGTCAAAGAATAAGCTTTATGAAACTCTCCTTGTATTTTACATTTAATTTAAAGGCAAAGTTTTTAAGAGCACTTTTTTTTTTATTTTTCAGTGCATGAACATTTTCCTCAGCCAGATCACTGTGAACCTAGATTAAGATAAAAAAAAGCACACAGACCTGTGCTGCACCTATGGCAGAAGTGTCGGACCTGACTGAAAACAAAACTTCTTCCACAAAAAAGAAGGATAAAATAAGCAGGTGAACCCAACAACAGGGCTGATTAACAAGACATATGATAGGCAGCTGTGGGACTTAAAGGTCATCCCTAAACATGAAGCACATTTACCCTTTTAGCTACAGTGCTGTGATCTTGTTCAGGCAACAAACCCTTGAGATTTCACTGTTACCCATCTATGTTGAGTTTCATTGCTAATTTGAATCCCTAGTGATTATGCTGTGTTATGATATCAATTGAAAGGTCAATGAATTCAGGAAATTACTTTCTTATAGTTTATATGACAGTCTTTTTGTGATTTTCCACAAAAATTGGATAGTTGATTACTTTCCATATTAGATAAGACAACAATCAGGCAATATAATGATAACATTCACAGAGAGAAATTATGTACTTGCTATGGGTTTTAAAAACATAAGATTAATGAATTAAAAAAAAAAACCCAGTCAAGGCTCCCCTGTAGAAAACATTAGCTCTATTTCATATACTGAATAAGGTAAATACAAAAAATCTAATATAAAATTTGGTTTAAAAGTTCCATGGTTCATAACGTGTTTTTCCTCTGCATTTTAAAAACTTTAAGAGGGTAAAATATGTATGCAAACAGATATGGAGAAATATATTAAAACAGTGTTTATAAATATTTGTTTAAATTCCAGATGGGTGTTTGCTTTAACTGTTTTCAAACTGCTTTTATTTGCAAATTGTAAATATTTACAGAAACAATTTTTTGCTTATAAGGATGCTTGGGGGAATACAATTTTTTCTGTAGATACTTACTCATATGAGAAGAAAGGCATTTGCATATGCCCATACGTATTTGTTATCTGCTGTTTGCTATTCTCTACTGTTCCCTTTACAGTCAACTATACCAAGAGCAGAAACAATACCATGTGATGGAGATGACTAATCACGTACAGCAAATTTTGTGTAGCTATGGGAAACAATCTACGAGCTGCAATTGTTCATATTTATTGTCCATTGAACAATTAAAAATAACAAATTTATAGAAATCTAAATAATGAAAAATCTATTAGCAGTCAATGGCAAAAATGGGCTATTTTTTTCCCTGATGATTTATTAATTTGAAGGAGCTTTCTGCAAAACAATTTGTTTCTTTTATATAGAGCTTTTCTGACTTGATCCTCTTAGAGCACTGGCTTTGGCAACACTATGAAAAATTGTGAAATTGTGAGTTCATATCATGTATTGTATGAAGGTGTAGTGTGAAATTAATTTTATATAGAAAGTGAGCATTCTGTGATTTACTATTCTAGTTCACTTTTGGAGGTTAAAACATATTTACATGTGAACAGGCCCACTCTTAAGCTACAGTTCTTTTCTCAGAATTCCCATATAAAATAATTTGTGTCACTTAAGAACTTGAACTTACAAGAAGCTAAGCTTTCAAGATAAGATCTAACTAAGCATTTAAAGTCTGTCCTTAATTTAAACATGAATAATCACTGATCATCATTTTGCTGGATGGAGCTGTGAAACCTTTCTCTTTCTTTTCTTTTCCTCATAGGAATATACTTTTTAAACTTGTCACAGCTTTTGTATGTGATATTAAGTTTGTGGTTCTGCTTTTTGATCACTGTTGTCAGTATAGCCCTGCATGATGTTTTCTGCTGCTGTTGTTCTTTATAATCTGTATGATATTGCACAGAAATTGAGCTAATAAAGCCTTTGTTTGTGGGTTTTTTTTCTGGTGTTTTTGTTCTCCATGCAAAATGGATGAATGGATATTCATCAGGAAGTGAAGAGAAACATAAAAACAAATGCCCCTCCCACAAGGCCCAAACAAACATACTATGAAAACAAGGAAGCGTTAAAAAAAAATTGTGTGAAATTACGACTCAATTGAATTAAATCTTTTTATTGATTTGGTTTGTCTCAGATGTAAGCCACTTATTTTCTTTGATCTGATCCATCCACTTATCTACTAAAACATTATTTGAGTTTAAAACTATTCAAATCTGCAACATTGCATATGCCCTACAAAGCTGAAGATATTTGGCAAGTCTGACTGTAACCCAATGTATTCCTCCTTCTAGTTCTTAAAATCCAATAGCAATGCCACCGAGAACTGAAGAGAGGGAGGAACACTCAAGAAAATACCGATTTTTAATGTATTTTGTCAACAAATAGATCTTGAAAATTGAAATGTAAGACGTACATCTCGATAGCAAGAATGAGACATGAATGAGGCACGTATGTAATAGGATAAATGAACATTCCAACACAAAGATCTAAGTATTTCTGTCTCATTATCAGTTCTCAGTGCAGACTTTAGTTTCTCAGTAGGCTAATAAAGTCCTTTGAGGAGAAAAGAGGATTTTGCAAAGGTGGTGTACACATTCATTCCTCCAGCATATGTATTCAAGAGCCAATACAAGTCATACACTTCTAGACAAAAATATATCACTAAAAGAACTAAGATTTTTGACTGCCATGCATTAAACATTTCTAAACTAATTTTATACGTTTTATGTTAGAAAAAATCAATATTAATTATAATAATCCACTAAAAATGCCCATCACTTGAAAGTGTCAAATATTTGTAATACATATTTAAAAAATCAAAATAAATTTGTTTTACAGTGGTGATTCACTTCAGTTGAAATTTATTCCAGGTGAACTTCCTGTTGAAGTGTGCAATTTGAATTGCAAACAAATGCTGCAACAGCACAACTTTTATAAATATTTCTCTCCCAGAAGAGACATTGCTAGTACCCAATACATGCTTTCCTCCACCCATTGAAGGTTACCAGACCTGTGCATTGTCAACGCTAAAGAGAAAAATAAGTATAAAAGTAATAAATGATATAGCTGTGCCAAAACATATCTGTCATTTTTGAAAGGCTAGTCCAGAAGTTTTCAAAAACTTTGGAAGAAGGGAGGAAGGACTCAAACACAGCTACTAGTGTACCTAGCAGTTAAGCCAAGCATTCATTTGCGATTCTTTTGCAAAGTGAAAGGATGTGGCAGTTTTAAGAAGAAACATTCTTTGTGTTCTTGTCTATAAATGTCACTAATGAAGCAAGAATACTGAATTCTGTGGTTGTGCAAGGTAGAGAACATCAAAGCAAAGTGATTTCCTTGAAATTTCCTAGTGTTAGCTGGATGTTTTGAGTGACCTTGAGACTAAAATCATACTCATTTCCAGTACATGATGATCACGAGATACAGAAAGCACATTTTTTTCTAAGCTGGACAATACAAATTCTTCATCAGCTCTCCTTAAGAAGGTAAAAAATAAGCAGAGATGTCTGTCTACTTCAGAGAAATTATGATCACTGAATACACACAAATCTATTTGACCTGCAATGAGCCTCGTCAAACAAATTAACCATCCATCTGTCAGTCTTCTCTGACCCTTGTTTTCACTATTGCTTTCATGGAGTAGCTGTGTTTTCTGCAGGCAGAATTCTTCGCCCTCAGACCAAACAGCCATATAATGACTCATGTTTTCAGAGTTCTTGGCATCCAGAACATTTGGGGTGCTAGAATGTGACAAAATAAAAGTACTAGAAATTTCTTAAGAGACAAAATGATACTGCTTTTTGTCTAGAATATGGAACAGTTCAGCTTTAGTAACAGAGAATTTTTAAAAAATTCTGTCATGCAATATTTTGTAATATCTTGTAAATTTGTCATGATGGCATTTAAGTTTATAAATAGGTCTTAATCTGACATTTGTTTTATCACAAACGATTCTTATATAACCCCTGAACCTGAACACATAGGTTTGGTTATAGCTTTTAGTATCTGGAATCCTCCATGATTATTGTTAGAATAGTACCCTGAAGGGCTCTTATGAAAAAGTTAAGCACTTCAGTAGAAGCTATACCCTTAGTCTTGACTTCCAGACATAACCATTTTATTGAAACTAAGAGACTTACTTACTTTTTATCTTTTTTTTTTTTAACTGCCACTTTGCTTAGTCAATTTTTATTTGGTGGTTGAATATTGAAATGAGTCAATGGCTTTCACTTTGATAAATTATCTCATTATGAGTATATAGCTGTATCATCTGGCATAAGCAAAAAGTGATGGTAAACAATATGAATACTCAGAAAGTATTTGCATTGTGAAATCCAGTTTTTGGAAAACAATATCTATTCTGCCAAAGACAACATTGCAGGGACAGACCAAAAATTTAGAAGAAAAAACCTGTTCTGAACATAAAGGAATCATCTCTGAGTACTGACATTTCTTTCACAGTTGTTCATACTGGATCATAATCTGAAACTCAAACCCCTAATATTTCTTGCAAGGTCCTGTCACAGGTGAAAAAAACAGCTTAAAAGGTGAATGCTAACATGGCAGATAATTGGGTGTATATGTGTCTGAAAATTTTGATAAAACTTGCACTGAACAAAAGTGGCATGTCTTGACTCCTCCAGTTGACAGTGACATGAGACAGAACTACCAGTCAGGAGGCTGATCACGTATTGTACTTCTGCATGCTGACTATTTAGATTTAGGAAGAAATTGTCTTTGAAAGAAGGTGGTGAAGATCCTGGCTGAAGGAAAGATCTGGGAAGTGGGAGAAGATCACAGAATCACACAGAATCACTATGGTTGGAAAAGACCTGCAAGATCATCAAGTCCAACCATCAACACCACCATGCCCATTAAACCTAATCTGCTTGGTTCTTAAACCCCAGGATCTATATTTACCTTGGGTTGCCACTTGTCCTCATCCATGGCAGATACTTAGAGTGTTGTTCATCTTATCTAACTAGACACCTACTTCATAGTTATTTTCTGTAGGTGGGATTCCTGTGTCCAAAATTCCCTGTTTCTCCCTGTTGACTATTCAAAACAAGAGGTTCATACATGTCTGATGGAAGACAGAGCAGTTACAGCCTTGGTGATATCATTGCTCATTCAAATATATGAAATTGCTGAGCTTTCTAGCATTGAAAATGCTCACAGGCTGAAAGATGAGGCATCTATCCCTTGGTGAAATTTATTAATTTTCAGCTGGAAAGAAAATGAAGAACCTTTCAGATACTTACTGCAGATAAGAGTTTTCTGAAAAATCAGTGCCTGCCAGAAATGTTAAATAAGACATTTATTGTAATTTGAAATACTGTCAGATATATAATATCTGGACCTGGGGGTCACAGTGGACAACAAATTGACTATGATCCAGCAATGTATATAGGATCACATTTTTACTCATTCACAGCTTTCACTGAAGCTCGGGAACTAACTGCTGCATGAAGAACCACTTCTTGTTTGTAAGAGGGGGAAAATTATGCCTCTTGGATCTGGTCCAAAAATGCTCATGAAATTAATAGTATTTTTTTAATTTATTTTGGTGGATTAACATTAGACTCTTAAGCAGTGCAGATTTTAATTCGGTGTCCTGTTTGGTTCAGGAAGTAATTTTATACTGGAGCATCTAAATGACAATTTAGACTTGATTTAGGGTTTCAGAGAAGTAATGATTGGCTCTCAAGGCTCACAGCTTTAACATTTCTCCTGTCTTGTTTCATTCCAATCAGTTATGCGGGTTAGCTAACATTAAAATTGCTCACTACTAGAATGTTCTTGGAAAATTCAAAGAGAAAGAAAAGCTAACACGTTGACAAGAAATGGTGCTGTTGACTCAGTAAGTGGCACTCGAATCTCTGGGTGAGCACTAAGAGATCAGGATTTTGAAAGGAACTCATACATAATATGACATTTCTTTGGGGATTTTTGCCATTTATTACAATGAAACAAGACTGTAATCATTGATAATGTCCTAAATGCATAAAGAAGGATGAATTAAGGGCTTGATACTAATTATATATGAGATGTTTCAGAAGACTACCCTTTAAATGCTGAATAAGTGAGAGTAAATGACACACAGTATTGCTTTCCTCTAACTCCTATAGTAATCCCACTTGACCAATTGTGCTCAGAGTCTAGAATAAGGCCCTATGATATTATCACAGAGCCAGTTATGTTCTGAAGGAACTAGGACACCAAGTTAATTAGGACCCAAAGTAAGTTGCCTACCTTTCTCTGAGAAGAATCTGGTCCCGATTGCCTTATTTATGGTGACACTGTACACTATGAAAGTCCCTACACCCTACCTCAAGTAGGGTGCAATTCAGTGTAATTTAATAGGGTTTAATGCCATATTTCAGTAAAGTCATACATAAAATATGAATAGTATACTTACTTCTTACACTTCTTCTCTTGGCTATTTTGGCCAGTGTTTACCATCTTAATGTTAGAAATGGAAAATAATTTTCTCTTTGCTTATCTGGCCTATTTTGGGGATCACTCACAAATACAAATATTCTGTGTGTACTTTCTTCATCTATGGTTGAAAGGGCATCATAAATAATAGAAAAGGCAGTCAGAGATTTTATTTAGTGTTTTGGTTTCTTTAAGCTGAAAGTTAAGTTGCTTGATAATTGAAAACTGCACATGCTGAGGATTAACACTGGCATAGTAATATTTCCGTTTACTGAATGTGTGTGGCCAGCTCCATGTTATTGTGACTACAGTGTAATAACAAAACGTGTTCGGTGCATCTGGATGATCTAGATGATAGACCTTAAATTTGAAGCACAGTGCAAAAATTTCTCCTAAATGAATCAAAAGTGTTTGATTACTTGTTTTTAAATAACTAGATCTGTCATGCATCAGTTCCATTAGCTTGCAGAACCTTTGAAATAGATCACAAATACCTTCGACATATCTTTGTATTATCACTACTATAAAGAGGAACTCCCTTCTAAAGCTGATAAAATCAATATGCCCTACTTCCTGTGCTCCAGTATGATCCTTACAACTTTTCTACATGTCAGAAGTACTGCCTGGCTGTTAGTGGACATTGAAAGAACCCACTTTTTCCTGAACTCTAGTTTTTTGTCCAGTTACTGCAGGTTCTGTAGAGCCCCAATATGGCCCTTTGGATACAGTGGAGCAATTTGCAAGGAAACAGGGTATTTGTTTCACAGGTCCTGCCGTATGTATAGGGATGAAACAGGTTACATATAAAATTATTTGGAAATAGTAGAATATGCTTACACCCTGAAGAAAAATTACAAGAGAAAAAAGAAGCAGAAATTTGTGGTTAGTTATGCTGATATAGATTGTTTTTTCTTCTCTGAGCTAGAGTTTCCCTCTACTAACTTTTGATAGAAGTTGCTTTACTGTGCTAAGATAGCTGTTGATTATTCTAATTCTCTACCACCATCCCAGAAGAGAGGAAGAACACAGACAAAAAGTTATGACTGTTTTCATAGTCCTTAAATTTTCCTACTACCTGATTATAAAGAATTCCTTCCATACCCAAGGACAAATACAGGCTGGGTGGAGAATGGATTGAGAGCAGCCCTGAGGAGAAGGACTTGGGGGTGTTGGTTGATGAGAAGCTCAACATGAGCTAGCAGCATGCGCTTGCAGCTCAGAAAGCCAACCGTATCCTGGGCTGCATCAAAAGAAGCATGACCAGCAAGTTGAGGGAGGTGATTCTCCCCCTCTACTCTGCTCTCGTGAGACCCCACTGGGAGTACTGCATTCAGCTCTGGGGCCCCAACATAAGAAGGACGTGGACCTGTTGGAGTGAGTCCAGAGGAGGGCCACGAAGATGATCAGAGGGATGGAGCACCTCTGCTACGATAACAGGCTGAGAGAGTTGGGGTTGTTCAGCCTGGAGAAGGGAAGGCTCCAAGGAGACCTTACAGAAGCCTTCCAGTACCTGAAGGGGGCCTAAAAGAAAGCTGGAGAGGGACTTTTCACACAAGGGCAGGTAGTGATAGGACAGGGGGTAATGGCTTTAAACTGAAAGAGGGTAGATTTAGATTAGCGATAAGGAAGAAATTCTTCACTATGAGGGTGGTGAGGCACTGGAACAGGATGCCCAGAGAAGTTGTGGATGCCCCATCCCTGGAAGTGTTCAAGGACAGGTTGGATGGGGCTTTGAGCAACCTGATGTCTAATGGAAGGTGTCCCTGCTCATGGCAGGGGGGTTGGAACTAGATGAACTTTAAGGTCCCTTCCAACCCAAACAATTCTATGATTCTATCATGATTCTTGTAACAAAGTTCTGGGGAACCACCCAGTGTAGTAGTGAAACATCTTCCCTACTTTCTTTTTTCATGAACATACATATATACTATGCTTGGTTCTTTTCTAATTTGAGACAGTTTTCCTTTGTTATCTTGAAAAACACTATGTAATGGGAAGTGTTAAATTTGTATTCTTTTTGTTAGGGTCATTGCTATGCTTTTCCCGTAAGTACGATGTAAATAGAAGCCAGATTCCAGAGATTTTGAAACTAAGTATGGAAATTTTATTTTGAATAATATCCCCACAATCTCATTCTATGCCAGTTGTGAGCTTTATGGAGGATCCATCATGGAATATATTACAATGATACATCCCTCTCAAATAATTTGTAATTGATGATCATTCTATAGCCCCAGACATGCAATCTGATCAGACACACTAATAGCGTTTTAGTGTATAAGTGGGCTGAGATTCTAAAATCTCAATGGGGTATAAATAAGTACAGTAATAGTGATAGTTGCTAATATTAGCAGTAATCTAAGGCTATTAAAATATACTTATTTACTTAAAATATGCAAACCATATTGTCTTTGGTTACCACTTTCTTACAAAAGGAACTATAAATAATTTGTGATTTGTCCTTATTTCCTAAATAGAAGCACTCTCATTTTTCTTCAATTTCCATTAATAAACATTAAAAAAAAAAAAGCTGGTTTGCTTATGAAAAAAAAAAGTTCATATGTGTTGCTTTGCCCCAGGAGCAATTTTATCGTCTTCTGTTACATGTTGCTGCCAGAGATTAACCAGAATAGCTATCTGGTATGGAAGGGTCATAATCTCTCTGTGTATCATTCCAGTTTTAGGCCAGCATATGTCTATTTATTTAGATGAGAATCCTGTTAAGCTGTGTAAATTTGTGTAGATCCATGGCAGATCTAACAAATGTGTTTTTTTCAAAAAGGCAGGCAAACAGGGTTTTGTGATAACAGCTTCAGAGCCTTCAGCTATAGTTTATTGCAAAGTGTTTTCTTCTGGGGTAGCTTTGGCCTTAGACCTTCCAGACTGCAAGCACTTTCCTGAAAGAGACTGATTACAGGTTTACACCCTCTCAGTGGAGATTACAGTACATAGGAGCTTATATAGAGAGGTTATATGGACAGCTGAATACGTAACTAGCGTATTAAGTAAAGGAGGTATGTAGTCTTTCAGGATGAGACCCAGAGCCAATCTTCCCACAGAGCCAACATTTACCTTCTTTCCTGTCCTCTAACTCATGAAAAATCATTCCTCTGTGGAAATGGATTGTTTG